>NC_090440.1:1506854381-1507474381 GCF_031143425.1 Pleurodeles waltl
GGGTAGGCGTTCCCGTCCAAAAACAGACGCACATAGCGGTGCGTGGTATTTATGCTCCAGGGCAAAAATCACTCCCGCGCGGCAGGCGGCGCAAAAAAATGGCGCAAAGCACGAATAGCGTGAAATTTTAATGCCTGGGTCAGGGCAGGCGTTAAAATGGGGCAAACACACCTGTACTTAATCAGAACACACAGAACAAACAACAGAGCAGCAGAGCAGCAGAGCAGCAACAGGGAGACATGGAGGTGCTTTTTCTTCAACGTGCACGTAGACGCAGAGCCCTGCAGCAACAACAGCAGCCACAACAACAACAGCAGGGACCCCAAAGACAGCGCAGAAGGCAGGAGAGGATATTCCGCCCACGAACAACCCTGCATGGCCTCAGGGAACGAGACATCATCCAGAGGTACCGGTTGAACTGGCAGGCCATTCAGCAGCTGCTGACAAATATTGAACAGCAATTGGCCCCCACTTTAGTGACTCCACGCACTATCCCAACCGAAACAAAGCTGCTTGCCGTACTTCACCTGCTGGCAAGTGGCTCGTTTCAGACAACTGGTGCCCTGGTTGGTGGAATCTCACAACCATCTTTCTCCGCATTCCTGCCTAAAGTACTGGATGCCATCATTGGACTGACACCCCGCCACATCTGCTTCCCTAACACAGTGCAGAAGCAGCAGGAAACAAAACAGGGGTTCTACGCCATCAGTGGCTTTCCGCACGTCCTTGGTGCAATCGACTGCACACACGTACGCCTTGTGCCACCTGCTGCGAGTGAACACCTCTACCGCAACAGGAAGCACACACATTCCATCAACGTGCAGGCCATAGTCGATCACCAAGGACTGATCAGCAACATTGTGGCTAAATATCCTGGGAGTGTACATGACGCATTCATCTTCCGTCACTGCACCATCAACCAACACTTCCAGGATGGACGGTATGGCAATGGACTACTTGTTGGTAAGGACAAAAATCTACTTATATACTCATTGCACAGAAACCCTCTAGGATAAACAACCCATACACCACAATAGCAACACCTAGACAGGAACACACTGAGGTACTCACATCACTAGCCATGTGTCACAAGTCACCATTGAACCTCTCACACATTTGAATTTACTCCACAGCTTAGTATGAAGACATTCATGACTGTGGTTGCCTAAATGTCACCTTGCAAATTGGAAGTCTCACAATAACCTGTACACTAATACAATGCATAACTTTTAAGGGATGGGATGGCATGGCTATGTTCATATGAACGTTTCTAATACCCTTTCATGTTTCAACTCTGCATGGAACTATCATCACACCCCCAGTGAGGACACACGGACACCTGTGTCACAAGTCACAATGCAAGGGAGGGCACACTGTACTTGAGAAACCAATACATCCTGCTGACAAACAGTTAGCCAACAAACACTTGCTCAGCCAAGGAAAAAAAACAATGCCAAAGTTTCCACCAACAACCATAGGTTGTCACATTAGTACACAAAATAGTCACAGACAACACAACACAACTACTGCCATCAAAGATACGTACAACAGTGCCTCCTACATCTAATTGATACCATTCTGTGTTTCTCTTTCAGCTGATCAGGGGTATGGCATCCAGCCTTGGCTAATGACACCATATGGGAACGCAAATACTGCTTCTGAGCGGGCATACAATGATGCCCACAAGAGGACACGCAGCATTGTGGAGAGGACCTTTGGGATCCTAAAGTCAAGGTTCCGCTGCCTTGACATCACTGGCGGAAGCCTACTATACTCCCCAGAGATGGTCTGCAAAATCATACTCACTTGTGCCATATTACACAATATTTGTGTACAAAGGAACATTCCCCTCCTTGAACCGGACCCAGACATGCCTGAGGATGATGATGAGGAGGATGCTGGCCTTCAACAGGAGGGGGAACAACCTAACACCGCAGCAGGAGTGCGTAGGCGCCAACAGCTTGTGAACAATTTTTTTACTTAAGTTATTATAATCACTTGTATTCCACACTTGTAAATAAACACAGATAACAAACACCACATCATGCTTTGGCCTATTCATTTCTGACCACCTTTAGTTTGAAATAGCTGAAGATGAATGTCGTCTCATTGATCAAGAATGCCATTAAAATTCATCACACCAAAAATAAACATCACAACTGTATGCACAGAGGGTAGGATGTGACATGTTACATTACCATACACAGAGCCAACAAGAGTACAAATGTGACAATTACACATGCCGGATCCAAACAACTGAAACAGTCTCTCATCCAGCCCAAAATTGGAGATCATTTGAAAGTCACATCACACGTGTTCAGAGACAGGGTGGGACCATCCATGTGTACGTGAACATGTCATCAATGGCTTCTCTCAAGTGTATGATGTGAGCAATACACAATTGCAACAACATCAGCTGCCACTAACTCAGGAGGAGACCTTGAAGTTACAGTGACAACATACACACAGACAGGTCATACTGGATCCACATTCCCACACACATGTACACATATGTCATACAACCAACCTAATATTTGAAAGTAGACCATCACAGTTGTGTCCCAGTTTGAACCTAGCAGGAAGATTGTAACATGACACTAAACCAGTTTATGCAGAAAGGGACACAGACAAGCAAAACAATCTTCGCATTATCACATCGTGAACGCTGAGAGTCTTGCAAACTTAGGGGGTCATTCTGACCCTGGCGGTAATTACCGCCATGGCGGAGGTCGGCGGTAGCACCGCCCACAGGCTGGCGGTGCACCGATGGGCATTCTGACCGCGGCGGTTCAGCCGCGGCCAGAAACGGGAAGTCGGCGGTGTACCGCCGACTTCCCGCTGCCCTTGAGAATCCGCCATGGCGGCGGAGCGCGCTCCGCCGCCATGGGGATTCTGACACCCCCTACCGCCATCCTGAGACCCGCCAGGAACAGGATGGCGGTAGGGGGTGCCGCGGGGTCCCTGGGGGCACCTGCAGTGCCCATGCCAATGGCATGGGCACTGCAGGGGCCCCCGTAAGAGGGCCCCACAAAGAATTTCAGTGTCTGCTTTGCAGACACTGAAATTCGCGACGGGTGCAACTGCACCCGTCGCACCTTCCCACTCCATTCTGAGCCGGCGTCCTCGTGGGAAGGGTGTTTCCCGCTGGGCTGGCGGGCGGACTTTCGGCGGTCGCCCGCCAGCCCAGTGGGAAAGCCAGAATGTCTGTTGCTTTCGATATTAGTGTAAACGATATTTTTCCATATTTTTGTAGTTTCAATTTAAGGGAAGTTAAATTTTTTAACATGCTGTTTTTTGGCACAATACTTTTGAATCACAAACTTTAGGTTTTCGATATATAGTCAGTGCACCAATGGTGAAGCATCTAAACTTCGTAGTTGTTTATCATTGTCAAAAAAGTAGCTATTTCCTGAATTGTCTTGAAGCTGTGTGCACAATTCAAGATACATCACCTTCACGACGATTCATATTGCCATTAAATTTCTCTCACTCAACTGCGTTGCTTGCTGCAACTTTTCCATATCAAATGCTTTGTTTGTTGTTTCTGACTTAGGGCCTGATTACGAGTTTGGCGGTCGGAAATACCAACCTCCAGACCCATGGTGAGGAGACCACCGTTGAGGTGGCAGTCACCCCACTGGCCCAATTACAACTTTACCACTGGGCTGACGGGTGAAAACCAAGGTTCATATCCATCAGCCCAGTGGGAAAGGTGGAGCAACATTGTTCCTGGTTCATAATTGAGCCAGTGCAATGTTGCAGCACACAGGGTGCACTAGCGCCCTTGAAATGCACACTTTCTACACAGCAGACAGTGCACATTTCAAGGGTGTTGGGCAGGGGGACACCCCCCGTTACGTCCTGCATTTGTTCTCCTGCAGTCTTTTCATGGCGGTCATGAGAAGGCTGGTGGAGAAAAAGGTTGCAATCAGCAGGGTGGCACTGATTGCAACCAGGACCACCGTCAGCTCATCGGGATAACTGATACTGATGGGAACGACGATAGGTTGGTGGTTCTGCAGACCAACCTAATAATGTGGCAGTCAGACAACAAAAGCCACGGTGGTCCGACTGCTGAAATGAGCCTGGCAGTCTTCCGACCTTCAGCCTTGTAATAAGGCCCAGAGTGAGGTTCCTTGTTATTGTCAATTTATTGGGTGTCAGGGTCGTGTAAATATGTCATGACAGTGATCCTGCTTTTTGTGTGTATATTCTTGCAGAAACTTTGCTTTAATACGATTTTACTCATTTGCTTATAAAGGTTAGAGGTTGTTTAAAAGCATCTGTTTCTCCTAAATTATGCATATGATTAATTGCTTCTGATTTTGTGATTTTGTGAGGTTCGCCCATTTTTTTTTATTGTGTAGTTTTGGCTTTTGGCCTTCAGTTCTCTCTTTTGCTCGTTCTAGAAGCTCCCTTCAGCCCTGAGAATTCGTATGCTGTTCGGGCAATATTTATAAACTCCTATCTCACTCTTACTTTGCAAACATATGGAGGCATATTTGTGATGGCCCTGGCACCACCTTGTGCCATGTTTTCATAATAATTTTTATGTCAATGTGATGTTAAGGTGGCATTTCCAATGTGCAAAGTGGTGCAATGCTTGTATTGCACCACTTTGTAAACCCTTGCACCACATTATGGCTGAACCAGACATAATGTATGCCAGGGGAGTGTTCTCATTTGAGGAGGCCCAAAAAAATGGTGGAAGGAAATTTATTAGATTTCATTGCACCATTTTTGGCGTCATTTTTAACTTCTACCCATGGCAGGCATTAAGATGACGCTCGCATTGAAAACAATGGTCCTCCCTGTTCTTTGTGCCATTAATGCCGTTATTTCTAGTGATAATCCAGCAAAAGCGCCACATTAGCACCATGAATTTTAGCGCAAATGCGGACACGACTGCCGTGGTGCACCATATTGTAAATACGGTGCACACATGGTGTTGTAAGGGGGATGCAATTGGGCACTACAAAAGATGCAGATCATGAATAATGCGCCTCTCTTCCACACATATGAACCATGGTATTTGATGTTTCCTTGCACCATGTCATAGGTGGTACTTAACATATGCTGTATTGGGCTTTACATGTTTTAGTCTCGACTCATGCTATTCAAGCATTTATTTAAAAATAATGTTGACATTAATAGTATTTTTATTGACAAGTACGTTTTAGGTATAATGGACTTTCTCTTGCTGCACCATTCTTTATCAAACTTTATCACATCTGCAAGTGGCTACTTACCTATTTCAGCAGGTGCAATTTTGTTTTACATGTAATACCAGAGGACTTTTCATTTTCAATTAGTGTGGGTACCAATAGTGCTCATGTGGCTGATAGAGTGAAATAGTGTTGGCTGCACATGTAAAGAAATGAATGGCCTGACAATTGGATACTGTTAAACTATTAAACAGAGGGCAATGCATCTTCCTTAAGCCTCATTAAATTGAGTAATTGCGCGGAGGAAGAGAGAAACATTCACCATCCTGCTCTCCTTTGCTCTCAGCTTGCCTCAAACATTTTTCTCATCAGTCAACTTTAGCCACCAACCACAGTCGTTATGTTCTTGCGAACATCCTAATTCATTTAATAGAGAGGAGTGACACCAAACAGCTGTCCCACTCACGTCCTTCAGTTAATAGAGTACTTGATATTAGCAGTCCACAATATCCAGAAACCATTCACAGAATTCTGCTAACTATTGGGCACGTCGTGTTGCCCAGAAAATAATCGTGCACTTGTGTCACTGCAGTAATTTAATCTCTATCTTCAGTAAACAATATCAAATTAATTTCATCAGAAATGGAAAACAGGGAAATACACATTCCCTAAATCTAATATAGACTAGTGATATCTTAGCTATTCTCTGATTTACACTATTGAATGATTATCAGCTGAGCTGAGAATGAAGGCCCAGGGAAATTAAAAAATAAAATAACAAACTACACTGTGGCACAGGAGCCGGACTGAACTTCATAGGGGTGATTCAGATGTGTGTATGTGCCCACTCTCTGAAGAACGTGGATGCCTGCATATTACAGAAGAGCCACAGGCAATAATGTGGCCTGACTGTAATACCCATGATGTGGCCTCTTATTTGACATTTTCCTGCTGCGCCATGTGCAGTGGGTGTCCCCAGTTTTGCGTAGGGACGTGGGATTATAAAAATGAGAGAAGGACTTTACCCATGTCTTCGACTAAATTTACAGGGCTGGCACACAGGAAAAGAAGCTCCCATAGGTGCACAGATACAGCACTCAAAGGGCCTTGTGTGAGAGGAAAAGTGAGGTCCCATTGACACTCATGAATCCCTTGCAGTGTTTTGCAAATCACAGACTGTACTGCCCTACCGGGCACCCTGATACTCCACTAAAGGCAGAAGACAGAGAGGTGGTGTTTCACTGCCGCACTCCGTCCAGTACAAAGACAAACTAAGGGCCTGATTCTAACTTTGGAGGACGGTGTTAAACCGTCCCAAAAGTGGCGGATATACCACCTACCGTATTACGAGTTCCATAGGATATAATGGACTCGTAATACGGTAGGTGGTATATCCGCCACTTTTGGGACGGTTTAACACCGTCCTCCAAAGTTAGAATCAGGCCCTAAATGTTCACCTTTAATGGGGCTCAGAGGTCTGCTCTGTAAAAGCAACTGATGTCTGTAATCTAGCATGAGCGAAAATCAATAAAATATGTATTGTGGACAAAAAGCGATCATAGCCCACTCTCACAAACTGGAGACGAAGTGGGCTCAAAAACAATTTGGCAATGTTTAGCACTAGTGCATAAGGATTCAGGCATAAACAGTGCTCACTTAAGTGCCAAAATGTTCAGCCCAGTAGTACTTCTCTAGGCACACCATGGAACGAGGGTAGTTTATACCGGCAAAATTGTCATAAATATTTTTGCTTGTGTCCTTCCCTGCTTCACCTGATCTACAAATCACTTGGAAAAACCTGCATTATTTTACAGTTTTGTTTTCCAAGTGTGTAAGTTCTTTAATGACCTCTAAGACCACGAACGAACCTCGAGGTTGGAGACCAGCTCATGGAAGGAGTTGTGCAACGCATCAGAAAGCTATCAAGAGGACGGTTTCTCTTCCTCTTTTACAAGAAAGTGGTGCGTCAGAGCTGATGCTCCACTTTTCTTGTGCCCACCTACCGGCATCTAATGACACCATGATCGCTCGGTATTTAGAATACGGTGTACTATTGTAGTCGTTAGCACAAGAGCATCAACATTTTTGATGCTATTGTGGCTCTTTGCTACACTAGCTTCAAAAATGTTGACATTAGTGCAGCAAAGCACGGGGGTGTCGATTAAAATTAAAATGAGTGTGTCATTTTAATGCCTGCTCTGAGTAGGCATCAAAATGATGGGAAAAATGGCACTGTGAAATGTTGTAAATTTAATTATGCCATTTTTTGGCCCTCCTTGAGCCGGAATGCCCTCTTGCATACATTAAGCCTGACACAGGCATAATGTGGTGCAAGGAGTCGTAAAGTGACACAATGCAAGCATTGCACCACTTTGTAAATATGGCGTGGGAGCAAAGCCATATTAGCACTGCCTTAGCGTCATCAAATGACTTCATGCCGACGCTAAGGAGGAACAAGGTGCTTGCAAATGTGCCCCTAAATATAGGGATGAAATAATTTGAAAGTATGAATGTCAATCCCAGGCACATTTTTTCCCCAGACAGCATTGAGGATCGTAAATGTAGTTGAATACATTTCAGCTGCTAAAGAATGGAAGGTACTGCTAATCCAAGGGTTGAATTCATAAATGCAAACCAGAAAAGGCCATTTCTACCCTGAAATCAATGTAAATAATTAAACAGTTAAAGTACAGAGTTTTAAAACTCTACAGATATGTACATGGATTAAATCCAAGTATCACTTTCTTAATGTCTATCTGTGTATGACTTGGCAGTGCACAGAGGCCCATATTTAAGAAAAAGTGGTGCGTCAGAGCTGCTGCGCCACATTTTCTGCACCCGTTCTACTGGCACATTAACAACACCATGAATGCACTGTATTTATAAAACGGTGCACCATGGCGATCATTAGTACAATAGCATCAAAATGTTTGCCACTAATGTGGCATTTACACTAGTGTAAACAAATTTGACGCTGGTGTAGCAAAGAGCAAGGAGGCCCATAGGTTTCTATGGGAGTGTCACTTTAATGCTGGCTCTAAGCAGATGTTAATAATGCTGCACAAAATGAAGCAGTGAACTCTGTTAAATTTCATTGAGCCATTTTTGCATGCCTCTTAGTGCTGGTATGCCCTCCTTGCAGGCATAATGTGGCACAAGACTTCACAATGTGGCACAACCCATGCATTTCTCCACCTTAAAAATATGGAGTGGGGAAAAAGTCACTTTAGTGGCGCCATAGCATAAAAAAAAAACGATGCTATGGTGGCATGAATGTGTCACTAGGTGCTCTAAAATATGTCCCAGAGAGTCACAATACAAGGGTAACATTGACAAACAATGAACCTCAAAACTGTGCTGTAAAGCAATCATTTATTGACAAGAGTGTTTTAGAATGACATAGGGTTACTCATTTAGGAACTTGTAAATAGCTAAAATTAATGCAGCAGCATTGGGGATTAAACCAGAATGTGAATTATTTTTGTTAACCATTGTGGTGGAACAAGGCCTGAAATCATAAAGCATGGTATTCCTCTTTCCATTCTTTCAAATTACTGAATATTTGATCTCTACTCTAATGCAAATAAGTCACTGACCGGTCGTTCTTTAGCAGGGGGATGCTTGTGTGAACATGGGTGTTCTCGCACATCCACCCATGGATTTTGATAAAATCTGTATCTACAAAGACATGTAGAGATACATTTGTACCAAAATCCTCCTCCTTACTGAGGCTGGTGTAACAAAAAGAACTATTTTCATATTTTTACTTCTCATATTTACCGCTTCATTGTTGAATATTGAATAAGTACCCAGGATTTTAGGACTTCGAAGAACCTTTGAGTTATGATGAGTGCTACCTAAGTGTGTGTGTGCATATATATCTATATATATATTAATTAAATATATATATATATATATATATATCTATATATATATATATATATATATATATATATATAGATATATATATATAATTATTCGCTATAAATACAAAAGGTACAGCAACGTTATAGTTGGATTCTGAATTTACTAATACAGACCCATAGAAATTCAGCAGTTATAGTTAGAGTTCTTTCAAGTAAGTATAACTCGAGCCCTCGCACACAGTTTGAGAAATGCCCCAGGGAGGTGGTGGTCCCTTGTGCTGGGGGGGGGGCTGTGTGCCCGCCATTGTTATATTGATTTAAAGCCCTGGGGAGGTGGTGGTATCCGATCACTGCGTGGCCAGTTGTCACTAGGTATACAAAGTTTTTGAGCATTACCTGCTCAAAAACTACTGAAAGACTTTAGCAGATCTAGATTTGTGCCAAATTAGGTGTACATTCATTCAGAGGTTTAGTCTGTAGCTGTGTCTAAAGTTAAAATGTTACAAATTTCTATTCAATCAAATTAACTAGTGAGACTCTAGCACATTCGTTATACACTACTCATGATTTACAATATAAATAGAAACAGAAATGAAAAAAAGGATAACAACATTTAGTCACTGTTTAAAGTCACTACTACAAGCAAGTATACAACTCCTCACCATTATGTAAGCCATTAGGTGACTTAGAATCAAAATCTAAAATATATTTTGTCTTCAGTTGCATCAATGCTTTCACTCGATATCTCCGTCTTTTGCTTCTAGGCATTGCATCAATAACATAGTAACGCATTTGTATCACATAATGATTGCAAAATTCTGTCTAATGCCGAGCAACTGGGTACGTTTGATCAACATTACTGATAGCTCGCATATGCTGCAGTATGCATTTATGAACCTGCAGCTCAATTCTTGCTAAATATCGGAAATTGCAACAGCATGTACAAACATATACTGTATACTCTGTCTTGCAGTTAAATACACCCTTGATTTTATGCAGCTTATCATTAAAAGGAATTAAAGTGTTTGAACATTTTATCGCTATTATACAAATGTGCTAAATTTGTACAAATAAAGAAGATAACTTGTGCTGAAGCCTACAATGAATGTGTGATGTATCATTGGAATAAACTATTGTGAAATGCTCATTGACTGTTTATATGGAAACAAAACTGTAAGAGTTTTCATATGTTATATGTTGTGGCTGGTAACCAGATATCCAAAGGATGAGAGTGCACCAGGCCTGACACCGTAACACCACAATTGCTTGCAGTTGCTGAAAAGAAGCAACAGTTGCTTTTCTTTTATTGAAATGGTCTTAAGTCAGCTAGTCATATACATCCAACTTTGGCAGGTTTTGACCGCAACTGAACTGCCTCAACATTCTCCATTCCATTTCCCCCCACCATTCTAGACGACGATTAAACACTCCCACATTCTAATCCTATAAAATACAACACTTCTCCCTCTTGCAATACAATTTAGTACAACACAAAACAAAAAACTGAATTTAAAACTCCTACAACATTAAACTACTCTGTGTAGTAATCCTTGAAATAACCAGGTTTCTCACACATTCTCTTCCTTGTTCGATCCACTTCCTTCTCAACATCTTCACCACGATTACCAACTTCCCTCTCATTCCACTTCTTGACTTCACCATCGTTACACTTGACAACACTCTCCATATTTCACCTCTTACCATCAACCAAATTCACACTATACCTTCTCACTTGAATCACTTGCTTGGGCACAGACCATTTAGATAAACCTTTTCTGTTTGTTCCCCATACTGCGGTTCGCACCCAATCCCTCACCACAAACCAGCATTCCTTCGCTTTACTCGTTAACCTTTCATCATATCTTCCTTGCACGTTTTTAACACGTCCTGACAACACCCTTTCCTCAACAGCACCCTTTCCAGCTTTACCCATCCAACCGGGTACTGCCTTAGTTCATGGTTTTCTGCCCTTTTACAACATGAAAGGGTTTTCCATTGTAAGTGAAGGCGAAGCTGTACGATAACTCCACAATAAGTTCTTTATTTCCTTTCTCCAATCCAAATCTGAAGAGACAATTGAATATTCTCATTCAATACTCTGTTAAACCATTCCACAAAACCATTTTCTCTAGGATGAGCTACCACTGATGTAATGTGCTTAACTCCACAACACACCAAATAACCTTCGAATTCCCTTGACGTGAATTGAGGACCATTATCTGTCATTACAACGTCAGGATACCCCTCCCTTCTCCATATCTCCTCACAAAATTCTATGATTGCACCAGAATTGATATCCTTTACCATACTGACCTCCGGCCACTTGGAATGGCTGGCTCAACATGACCTTCATGTAAAATCTTCAACACGTGCTCCCTCAATTTATGTGGCACAAACAACTTATCCCCTCTTCTTACAACCCCATCCTGTTGCGATAGTTCTGACCACACATTCTTATAATTTGTTACCTTTTCAGCATCTTCAACTAACTTAAACCAAGGCTTATCCAAATTCCTCTTCAACACCTGCATCTCAGCATCCTCTTCAACAGCCGTATTCCAATCCTCTTCACCTAAAGCTTTGATTTTTACATCTCGTATGTCCGCTACCAACTAATCCTCATCATCCTCCTCATAAGCTCCCTCTATGGGCAATCTAGACAAACAAGCTGCATTCACGTTTGAGACCCCTGGTACATATTTCACCAAGAACGTATATTCTTGTAATCGGTACATCTACTTTGCAATTCTAGATGACACCCGACTAGCCCCTTTCATAGTAAACATGTCCACCAGTGGTTTGTGATCAGTTCATAGCTCAAACCTCCTTCCCCACACAAAATTTCTGAAACACTGGACTCCCCACCAACACACCAGTGCTTCCTTTTTTATAGCAGAATAGGTTATTTCAGCACCCTAAACCATGCATGCTCACATCTGTAGATACTATTGTGTGCCTTTGTGCCACAAAAGGTTTGAACTCAACAGCATTAACAATGCTCCCTTTGAGATCATCAAACGCTCGCTGACATTCCTCCATCCATACATACTTCTGATTCTTTCTCGTTAGCATTTCTTACAAATTTGGCACAGTATTCTGCCAACCCCAGGAAAGATCTTAATTGATCTTTATTTGTTGGACTGGGTGCTTTCTCAATAGCTTCCATCAAATTTGTCTTTGGTCTATTATCTTTTCCAGAAATGGTGTGTCCCAGATACTCCACAGTTTTCATCCAAATTTGCACTTACTCAATTCAACCGTCAGTCCTGCATCCTCCAACACCTGACACACCTTCCTCATAACATTCATATTTCCTGCCCACACTAAAACATAAACTTGAAAAAATCTTAAGTTCTCAATTTCCCCTAGTAAACTCTGCATTACCCTCTTGAACACCGTCGAACCAGATGCAAGACCGAATGGCATGCGTTTAAATCTAAACGCTCCTTCAGGTGTAATGAATGACGTAAAGGGGCATATTTATACTCCGTTTGCACTGAATGTGCGTCAAAAATTTTGACGCACTTTCAGCGCAAACGTTGCCCCATGTTTAAACCCTGACGCCCGATCCGGCGCACCAGGAAAATGGCGCTATGTGCGCCAGTTTTTGGAAGCGCCACCCCGCCCTGCGTTAATGACATGCAGGGTAGGCGTTCCCGTCCAAAAACAGACGCACATAGCGGTGCGTGGTATTTATGCTCCAGGGCAAAAATCACGCGCGGCAGGCGGCGCAAAAAAATGGCGCAAAGCACGAATAGCGTGAAATTTTAACGCCTGGGTCAGGGCAGGCGTTAAAATGGGGCAAACACACCTGTACTTAATCAGAACACACAGAACAAACAACAGAGCAGCAGAGCAGCAACAGGGAGACATGGAGGTGCTTTTTCTTCAACGTGCACGTAGACGCAGAGCCCTGCAGCAACAACAGCAGCCACAACAACAACAGCAGGGACCCCAAAGACAGCGCAGAAGGCAGGAGAGGATATTCCGCCCACGAACAACCCTGCATGGCCTCAGGGAACGAGACATCATCCAGAGGTACCGGTTGAACTGGCAGGCCATTCAGCAGCTGCTGACAAATATTGAACAGCAATTGGCCCCACTTTAGTGACTCCACGCACTATCCCAACCGAAACAAAGCTGCTTGCCGTACTTCACCTGCTGGCAAGTGGCTCGTTTCAGACAACTGGTGCCCTGGTTGGTGGAATCTCACAACCATCTTTCTCCGCATTCCTGCCTAAAGTACTGGATGCCATCATTGGACTGACACCCCGCCACATCTGCTTCCCTAACACAGTGCAGAAGCAGCAGGAAACAAAACAGGGGTTCTACGCCATCAGTGGCTTTCCGCACGTCCTTGGTGCAATCGACTGCACACACGTACGCCTTGTGCCACCTGCTGCGAGTGAACACCTCTACCGCAATAGGAAGCACACACATTCCATCAACGTGCAGGCCATAGTCGATCACCAAGGACTGATCAGCAACATTGTGGCTAAATATCCTGGGAGTGTACATGACGCATTCATCTTCCGTCACTGCACCATCAACCAACACTTCCAGGATGGACGGTATGGCAATGGACTACTTGTTGGTAAGGACAAAAATCTACTTATATACTCATTGCACAGAAACCCTCTAGGATAAACAACCCATACACCACAATAGCAACACCTAGACAGGAACACACTGAGGTACTCACATCACTAGCCATGTGTCACAAGTCACCATTGAACCTCTCACACATTTGAATTTACTCCACAGCTTAGTATGAAGACATTCATGACTGTGGTTGCCTAAATGTCACCTTGCAAATTGGAAGTCTCACAATAACCTGTACACTAATACAATGCATAACTTTTAAGGGATGGGATGGCCTGGCTATGTTCATATGAACGTTTCTAATACCCTTTCATGTTTCAACTCTGCATGGAACTATCATCACACCCCCAGTGAGGACACACGGACACCTGTGTCACAAGTCACAATGCAAGGGAGGGCACACTGTACTTGAGAAACCAATACATCCTGCTGACAAACAGTTAGCCAACAAACACTTGCTCAGCCAAGGAAAAAAAACAATGCCAAAGTTTCCACCAACAACCATAGGTTGTCACATTAGTACACAAAATAGTCACAGACAACACAACACAACTACTGCCATCAAAGATACGTACAACAGTGCCTCCTACAACTAATTGATACCATTCTGTGTTTCTCTTTCAGCTGATCAGGGGTATGGCATCCAGCCTTGGCTAATGACACCATATGGGAACCCAAATACTGCTGCTGAGCGGGCATACAATGACGCCCACAAGAGGACACGCAGCATTGTGGAGAGGACCTTTGGGATCCTAAAGTCAAGGTTCCGCTGCCTTGACATCACTGGCGGAAGCCTACTATACTCCCCAGAGATGGTCTGCAAAATCATACTAACTTGTGCCATATTACACAATATTTGTGTACAAAGGAAAGTAGACCATCACAGTTGTGTCCCAGTTCGAACCTAGCAGGAAGATTGTAACATGACACTAAACCAGTTTATGCAGAAAGGGACACAGACAAGCAAAACAATCTTCGCATTATCACATCGTGAACGCTGAGAGTCTTGCAAACTTAGGGGGTCATTCTGACCCTGGCGGTAATTACCGCCATGGCGGAGGTCGGCGGTAGCACCGCCCACAGGCTGGCGGTGCACCGATGGGCATTCTGACCGCAGCGGTTCAGCCGCGGCCAGAAACGGGAAGTCGGCGGTGTACCGCCGACTTCCCGCTGCCCTTGATTCTGACACCCCCTACCGCCAACCTGAGACCCGCCAGGAACAGGATGGCGGTAGGGGGTGCCGCGGGGCCCCTGGGGGCCCCTGCAGTGCCCATGCCAATGGCATGGGCACTGCAGGGGCCCCCGTAAGAGGGCCCCACAAAGAATTTCAGTGTCTGCTTTGCAGACACTGAAATTCGCGACGGGTGCAACTGCACCCGTCGCACCTTCCCACTCCGCCGGCTCCATTCTGAGCCGGCGTCCTCGTGGGAAGGGTGTTTCCCGCTGGGCTGGCGGGCGGACTTTCGGCGGTCGCCCGCCAGCCCAGTGGGAAAGCCAGAATGACCGCTGCGGTCTTTCGGCGGGAACCGCTTGGCGGGCGGCGACCGCCGACCACCGCGGTCAGAATGACCCCCTTAGTCATATGAAAATGGTATGCAACTTAGCTCCAAATCATCATTACTGCAAACGTCAAATGGGCTAATGAGATGAATGAATGGTCAACAGTCATTCATAACATATGGCCTTACATTCGCCCGCTGCTGCAGGTTTGCCAGGATATGATAAAAATACTCCATGGATACAGTAGCTATTCTGGATGGTCAAATCCTAGTGTGCTGGGGGCCTAACTCCACCTCTACCACCCCCAAAACATACAAGAATCATGTACTTGTGAACTAAACACATGCATAAGGCACATGTGTGGCCTCCATGTCACAAGTCCTACACAAATATGAAACACAAAATCATAATGGGACATGGTCAGCCCCATAAAAACTGAAAGTGACTCTCCCACTCCCTGTTAGGACTACAGATAAAAGCATCCCCATCATAAAGGTGGGGACATTTTGGAGACGGAATACATAATGGTATCAAAAACATCATTTCAAAATAGCCATCAGCAATTACACCAAATATGTTGTCAAATATGGTCAATACATTAGTTAACGTATCCCAAACATCACAGTGTGAAGGCCGTCTATACATAAAAGTACGGACATTTGTCATATACAAACACAAATGTGTCTCACATCGCACCGTTTGACCATGACAAATCACCTTTCCAAAGCTAAACACATGAAGACATTTGGATAAATTTGCTCCATATTCTACGCATACAGCATGGCCGTCATAATTTGTTCACGTACATGAGTGTACACAATGCAGAGTCAGATACAAATGTATCCAAAAGTGTCTTGATATTTCACCTTCAAATTATTATTTACATCCACAATATTTTTGACTCTGCATCATGTGCACTACTGTACGTGTAAAAAAAAACACGCCCATGATGTATGCGTCGTGAAATTGACGCTACATGGATAATATGTTGGTCATTTCATGTACAGTATTAATTATTAATATTCATATCATATTTTTTCACTCCGCATCATGTGCACCACTGTACGTGTAAAAAAAACGACGCCCATGATGTATGCGTGGTGAAATTGACGCTACATGCACAATATGTTGGTCATTTCATGTACAGTATTAATTATTAATATTCATATCATATATTTTCACTCCGCATCATGTGCACCACTGTATGTGTAAAAAAAAAGACGCCCATGATGTATGCGTGGTGAAATTGACGCTACATGCACAATATGTTGGTCATTTTATGTACAGTATTAATTATGAATATTCATATCATATTTTTTCACTCCGCATCATGTGCACCACTGTACGTGTAAAAAAAACGACGCCCATGATGTATGCGTGGTGAAATTGACGCTACATGCACAATATATTGGTAATTTCATGTACAGTATTAATTATTAATATTCATATCATATTTTTTCACTCTGCATCATGTGCACCACTGTAAGTGTAAAAAAAACGACGCCCATGATGTATGCGTGGTGAAATTGACGCTACATGCACAATATATTGGTCATTTCATGTACAGTATTAATTATTAATATTCATATTTTTTCACTCCGCATCATGTGCACTGTAATGCGTCATAAAAAATTGACGCACAACTGTGTATGCGTGAAAATATGACGCATAACGGGAAAATAAAAACAGCTGCCATTTTATGCAGGAAGTGATGTAATAGGATATCCTGTTTACAAAATCTGTACTGGGAGGTAACTTTCACTTTCACTTTGCAGTCTCAGATTTCTCTAGACTGTGTGGTTGTGTGAAAGGTGTTGTCCTGTGTTTTACTGCTCTAGTGTCCTGTGTGCCTTGTATTTTGTCTTAGTGTCAATTTATTATTGTTGTATCACATTGTCTCAGTCTGTTTAGTGTTATTTTGTCTATACCTGTGATAGTTTGTATTGTCTGTGGGAGTCTGTTGTGGGTAGCATAGTTTGGGGGGTTAGTTGGGCTATTTTTCTACTTCTCCTTTTTCTTTCACACCTCTACCTTTCCCCATTTCCCCCTTTATATTTTATATTTTATTGGTACATTCTTATCCCTCTCAATATGTCAGGTAGGCCTCGCCTGTCCAGGATGGGGGAAGACGAATTGGGGGGGTTCATATGGCTCGTAAGCCATTTCCTCCCACTAATGCTGGAAGCTGGGGGCCGTGTGATACAGGGGTATCACACGGAGGCCAGGAAAATCCGGTGGGAGAAGGTGCGCCATCACCTGGTCCGGGTCTATGGGAGTCTCAGGAATGTACACCAACTCAAGCACCGCTGGGCAGATCTGATCACCAGGGAACAGGACCTGCTGGACCACCTGGGACTCCAGATTGGTGGCCATGTTGGTGAGTAAAAAACAATTACATGGGAATGACAGAAATCGGTGTGTGAACATGTGATGATTGTTAGCGAATCTGCAAAATAAGTAGCTGAGTGTGTGTAATGCCAGGGAAACCTAGGCCCATGTTATACACATTAATCCCCATTCTTGCAACACATGTACACGCAATGACAGCTTTATAAATTCAACATCTATTTGTATTATGCTAAGTCGCCCCCTCTCTGCATCCCAAAATGTTTCAAATGCTGCGCTACAAAGGTATACATATGTGTCCTAATGTGTATTTGTTGCAGAATGTGTATGAAGACCTATGCTACCAGTCCGATGGATCATTTTTGCAACACATACCAGATGCCTGTAGCTGCATGTAATGTAGTGTTGCCTTTGTGTCAGAAAAGCAACACGTGAACGGCTCCATTTGTACTCCACTGGTCATAATGGCCAGTGAGTACGTCATGTAGAAACAACATACCTACAGATGCAGACGCCATAGCTAGACAGAAAATTGGAAACACATGATGATGCTATACATGTGTGTTGCCGTCACGTCACATGAAGTTAGTCATGTTGTTCACACATATGTCACATGTGTGTCTGGTTGCTGTCTGTTGACCTTGTCCAAATAGCCTGTTTTATTGTGAGTGGTCATGCAGTCCTCATGGAACCAGTTTTGGAATGTCTCTCGGGGATGCACATGCTGAGATGTATGGATAACATTATTGTTGGGGCATACTAATGGAGGATTAACTTGGACGACACCTGACTGTCCTGACCACTGCATGAGTGTAGTAGGGTGTGACACTGGAGCAGGAGACTCATCCAATGTTATTGTTGAATACAAAGTGATCCATGCAGGATGAGCATGTGTGAAAGTCTATCATTACCATGTCATTTTCACACAGTGTCATTGTAACAGAAATCTTTTGTCCGTTCACCCAGTCTGAGTATAATCTTTGTTTCATGCTTTACAGGTGGACCAGCCCCGTACACCGTGGGAGAGGTGGCCCATTTTGACGACCCCGATACCTACAGTGAGTGTCGCCTGAGTGCTATTTACATTGTTTGGTAATGACGCATGATGGATTACTGTGTGTTCAAGAGAATTCATGATTTGATGTGCTGGCCGTTCATTGGCTTTGTTCTTTTAGTGTGATATCAAATTAGAATTATGTTTCTGCAAAGCAATACGTAGTCATCTCTCAGATTGAGGGGCTGTAGCCCATTCAATTATGGCGGCAATTGGGAATGGTATGACTCATTTCGAATAGACTGGTCAATGTTAGATTTGGTCAGGGACTTGCCATGAACTGAGTCTGCATATCAGACTGCCAGTCTCCCAGATAGCTTAGGCACATGGCATTGATGACAAGTGCTTCTTCCTAGTTGAGGATGGACTGTGTACACTGTAGGTTGGATCTTCCATGGGCATGTACTTCCACAAGGTGAACTCGAAGTGTGTGTGACTTGAGTGCAATGCCCTAGGTGTTCAGTTGAATCATGTGAATGGGTGTACTACCTCCCCTGTGTGTGTTGTTAAACATGCCTCACTAATAGTATGTTATGTTGGGCTAAGTCATAACATTTTGACATGTGTGGACCTGGGATGTGACAAGGTTGGGCTGACTACAACGTGTTGCTAGCCCTTCATAGGTGTTGTGTGTGAAGGCACATAATTGTTGCACTTTCTGTACACTCCTGGGTGTGCATTGAACATGGGATTGTTGGTTGTTCTTCCCACACCACCCACAAAGACTGGGATGTTACTGTGAAACAGGGTACCTAGGACTGTAGCAACCAGTATGTTACACGTACTTAACACCTTTTGTGACTTGAGTTACCTTGGGCCAGAGTGAGAAAAATGTCTACACGTTGCAAATGGCATAAATATCTGTGTGGGATTTGCAAACGTCTGTTTCCTAATCCAAAATGTCTTCGGTGGTCATGTACATATGAGTAAAATGCTTTTCAAAATTGATATAATGAAGGGTTTTACCAGACCTACTTGCAAATCACAGTGGTAGGCAATCCCATTTGCAACCGAGTACGTGGTTGCAAAGTGAGTAGCTGTTATCATCCACTTGAAGTGGATGGTAACCACCTTGCTGACTGGAAGGGGTCCTCATTGTAAAGCTTCAGCCTTTGTGAGTGGACTAAAAGAATCCTGCGCAAAAAAGCCAGTGGTCTAAGGGACCAATAATTACCGTGAAAATTTCCAAGTACAATTGTTGTGATTTAAAAATAATTGCAGCTCATTTTTCTTTCCGGTAAACGGCCTACACTTGGGGAGAAATAACTGCTTAATTTAAAAACAGTCACGTCTATGGAGTTCTGCTGGTCCCAGCAGGCCACCATCCCCGTGAGTGCCCATGTTGCTAAGGTGGGGCAACTTGGAACCCACATCATTGATGTTCATGAGGTGGGTTTTATGGACCCCATAGCGACTCGCAGACGGTGTCAGAGACACCGTTCTGCTTTGCAATTTGCTAGTTGATTTTCCTAATTTCCTACATCTGACACCTAGTGTGGACACATGATTCTGGGCCAGGGGTTCAATCTTAGCACACAACTAATTAAAAATGCTATTGAGTGAGGAGTGTGAGTGTAATCACATAGAATGACATATGTACTGAAGTCAGTATGCGGAAGAGCTGGTGCCATAATGTCAAATGCCTTAGGTATGATTTGGATGAGTAGTTTAGGGTGATGTCATCCATCATGTAGAGACATGGATATGCTAGGTGTGATATGACCTTAGGGATGCATGATTCACATGTACTTCCTCTGAGCATTTCCGTGAACTATGTTGTAACAATTGCTGCATACAATATATTTCTAGTAATGGACAAATGAGCCATTGTGGGATTCAACCCACTGTAAATTCAATGCTCAATATTTCCCTTTTCTCTTCACAGCTGCAAACCTGAGTGCCGCAGAGTGCAACCATTTTGAGCACAGGGCAATGAGGTACAGGCACATCCTGCAGGTGCAGTGTGGGTATCGGAGGATGGCCCGCAGATACAATTCCGATCGGGCCTCCGGGGCGTGGTATGCCACACCACAGGCTCCACCAACGGTGCCACCTACAACCACCAGGTCTGCCCAAGGGGACCCAGCGACGGACCAGCCATCTTCCTCAAGACCTGGACCCAGCCGTGTGTTGGGAGCAGGGCTGTCCCGTGGCCACTCCACTCCAGCGACAATCTCCACCTCCACCGGCACGCAGACTAGCAGTGACCCTCCAATTGACCCTGCAGCCTTCCAGGCATTGTCTAGGAAACTGGACAGGTTAATTCAAAAGGTGGACAACCTGACGGAGGACATGGTGGAGGTTAAAAAGAAGGTGCGCTCCATCCGGCGCACACTTCAGAGGACAAATCTTTAGTTATTTTGCCCTCCTGAACTTTTACCCCTCCCCTCTCCCCTCTTTCCTCTTTTCATACTGTTAGTTGGGTTTGGGGGGTTAGTTATAGGATAAGTATAGGTAATTAGCTTAGTTAGTGTTAGGTAAGAGGGCGGGGGGTCCTTATACTTTCTATCTAATATTTTTGTGTGGGTAGGTGGGTGGGGGGCAATGTTGGGATTCCTGTTTAATAAAAAAAAAAAAAAAAAAAAAAAATATATGTTTGTTTAGGATAGTATAGTATGTGTGTAGGTTAGTAAGTGTTGTCCTGCATGTGTCTTGTCTCTTAATGGTGGGTGGGGGGTTGATGTTTAGATCGTTTCGTTACATGTGTAGAGTAAGTTTAGCTTAGGTTAGTTAGGGACAGTTGTGGGTTAGTAGTAGTCAGGTTAGATTAGTGTAGGTTTACCTTTCCCTTAGTTGCCTCTTTTATTACTACTTTTAAATAAAAATTTTGTTAACCCTTTACCTGATGCGTTAAGTGCTACCTTTTCATGGCCTTGACATCAGTGTAGCAGAAATGTTAAGTATGACATTTGTGTTCCATGCTCCCTATCCCCAGGCTTATGAGGTTTTAAATGCCAGCTACCCGTGTGCTAACTTGGTAAGTATCCACCATGTTGGAGAGCCACCGTTGGTAGTGTGCATTGATCATCAAGGTTTGGGGTTGGTATGTATCCTACTTCACAAAGAGTGCTTCCAGACTTGTTATTGTAGGTAAATAGATAGGTCGGACAGCATTGTGAAGTTCAGGGAGAGCTTTATAGATGATGATTTGTTCACACTCTTGTCTTGTTGCTATCATTGCTGACCTACATCATGTGTGTACTGATTCAGCATGACTTTCCTTCATGGAAGTATACGCCGTAAGGGTGATTGATGCAGTGTAATTTGTTTATCATTCCTTTCATTCTACAGCATAATTTCAAATTTTAGTATTGCATGGTGCCTACATTTCTCAGCCACCATTAGTTGTGTAGAATAGCTATAGATGGTGCATCATTCTGTCCAACACAGCATGATTGTGTGTGCTTAGTCCCTTCATCAGTTATTTTCCTCAGTATAGTAAAGCTATGATGCAATCCTGGCCACTGCACAGATGATTCAGTATACATGAAATCAGGACAGTAGTATAGAGAATCGACATGGTTTCCACACAGCCACTTTGGAGTTATCTACTGCACAGTTGAATTTTGAAATGACACAGAGACACAATAGGTGTGCAAGTGATATTTATTTATAAGTGGTGTTGTGCAAAATGTCCATTCACCATGTTTGCTGACTCCTTTCTGGTGCATTATTACATGGTGATCCTACAGAAGGGGTGTGGATGATGCTCCTGACATGCTGGGGTGATGTCACAGACAGTGCAGAGGAACATGAAATGCCAAATGGTAGGAGAGAAACATTCACTGGCAAGGTGGACAAGTCAGACAGTGGATTGCCGAACAGTCATTGAGGTTAGTTGTAGTGAGACTGGCATGTGTCAAAATTTAGGACCTTGGTCAGAGTAGGGCATGGTGCAGGGACTAGGGCTTCCGGGTACTCTTGCGTGTGAATGTTATCTGTTCCATGTCTTCTTCTTCTGATGTGTGTGTTGCCTGGTGTGTCCTTGTTGTTGTTGGTTGTGAAGGGGCAACACACACCTCAGTGTTAGAAGACATGGAGGCAGACATCCCGGGGGCTGATCCCTGTTGAGTAAGGAAGGGCAGTACTGCAGCAAGGAGGGCCTGCTGGTTTTTCAGAATGGCAGCCACATCCCGATGGTAGGCAGCCAGGTCGGCCCTGAGGGGTTCTATGTTGCATTCGTGCACACGTTGAGTGGCTTGCAGTTTGAGTTGTTGTGTCAACTGGATGACAGCTGTGCCAATTTCCTTCAGTGTTTTTGAAATGTCCTCCAAGAGAAAATTTCTGGCTTGCATTGCAGCTGCCTGATCAGCAGTTGACAACATGCACGAACGCACCCCCTCAAGGCTGGCTGCCATATTTTGCATCCCCACCCGCACCTCCTTGGCCAGCTCCCGCTGGACCCCAACAACAGTTCTTTCGAAGCTGGTGCCAGTGTCGTCAGAGTCCTCAGCTGTGTTGGAGCTGGCAGGTCTTACAATTGGGGTGGCGGGTGGTTCTACTGTGGTGGCTGCTTCTTCTGTGCTCCTCCTTGTGACTGAAGGTGGGGTTTGGAGGCTTTCAAGGACCATGTCAATGGTCTCTTGTGGGAGGTTGATGGTGTCGTCATCCATGTCATCAGGGAACTCATGGACAGGCAGATCAGCAGGAGATCCGTGTTCCTCTGCAATGAAACAGGGTACAATTAGTGTGTCTGTGTTGTGACAATTTTGCAGTAAGATACAAGGCTTTGGATGCCTTAACATTGTACTCTGTGTTTGTCTAGGTATCTGCTGTCCGTCATAGGGCATTGTTGTAGGCCTATGGCCCACCTGTGTGTCACATGTTTGATATGGATCTTTCAGACATGTCTGCCAGGTCGCCTCTAGGTGTTGCTTTGTAATTATTTAGGAATAGGTGTTTTTTTCTCCAACTCCTCACTCGGTGTTTCACTATTGTTATGGAGGGACATTTTGTAGGGTGGGCTCTCATTATCCAACATGTGATTCTTGGCTTTCTAGGCAGCAGGATAGCTAATGGTGTGGGGGACTAAGTTTGACCCACTTGAAAATAACTCTGTCACCCAGATATTCAATTTAGCTCAGACTAACTAGCAGTGCCTCTGGTCTCCCACATCAAAGGAATGTTTAGACATCCGAGCGCATGACATCTTTGGAACTTCTCAGGGAAGTGGTGGTCACTCAGGTCCTACACATTTGTATCTTTTCCGGTAGGTTCCCATACACAAATGACATAGACAGTATTAGTTTGATATGAAGTTTCATTGTACAACTGACTTGTAGGAATTTAGGTGTGAGCCCCATTTACACAAACAATACACACTGTTAGAATTGAAATAGTCCGCAGGAGAGTAATACATTAGTACACAGCTTTCATGGTGCCTAACTGTTTCTACTCTCCCCCTGCATGTTCTATGTATAGCACAGCTTGTTAAGTTTGGAGGTTGCCTGTCAGAATCACAGGGGAGACATCATCCCTCATATCAGAGGAATGGGCTAGGATCTGGTTGTGCATCAGCAGCAAGGCAGGCAGCATCTAGTTGTTATTTTCTGTTTGGAAACTCCCCCATGCGTGTCTTGGGACAAGGGAGTGAATGTAAAAGACATATGTCATGGTGATGACAAAGTTTCCCTAAGCAGGAATGCCAAACCTTGACTCCTACCACATCTATCAGCAACGTCCCAGACGGTATCCTTGACTGGGGCACAGAGTGAATATGTTCTGGCAAACTCCAGTGCAGAAGTAGGCAAAACAGTGTGATTTGACTAATTGACAACACCTTAGGACTGACTATTTGCTACATTAACTGATAGGAAGGGCAATGAGAATCATTTAGTGCAAATTGCTCTGAGGCACTTAGATGTGAGCAAATGAGTATAAGTACATTCAGGGTAAGATGCACAAAGGCCTCCAGCCTGAGGCTAATGCGCAAAGTATACGTTTCACTTGCCACACTACACTTTGACTGACTGTGGGTGTTGTGACTGCCCTGCCAGCACACTTGCCTCTCAGGCCCTGCCCCATACACTTTTTATTCACATTGCATGATCTGTACATGTAACGTGGCATTACCTATGCATGTCAATGTTAGGATGTGGTATGGATGTAAACATTCTTGATGTTTTGAGATGATGTTGGGTGATGTGTTTTGAATTGGATTGGCCTGTTTATCGTATGAAGGTCCTATTTGTTTGTCCGACTTTGCAGGTGTGTTTCAGTGACCAGTTGCCTGTGTCCCCTCCTCAATGTTGTTGTCTGAGCAGTATGACATTAGTGATGTAGCCTTGTTAGCCAGGCATGTGAGGGACCCTGACGTATGCAGCATGTGTGTATCGTTAGTGCTGTGTGGCTCCTATTGCTCTTTACTTAGGCTTATGTATGTGTCAGTTATGGACATTCGGCATTTGAGTGTACTGGTACCTTTGTCTTATTTCTAGGAGTAATTGCAGATGTCACCCTCACCCCCTAATTTAGGTATGTATGTTCCAGGGTGGGGTTTCTGCCATTTGGTACTATAGCTGCACAGAGATGAGAGGTGTTATTGTCAACTGTGTTTGCAGTTAAGTTACAGTTGTTGTATTTGCTACTGCATTACAGATAGGGACCTAGTTGATGTAGAATAGATTTTGCAATACAAGTGCCTGGATGTGGATTTGAGGTAGTGTCCTTCCCACCTGTCACTGCTTTCCCTTGGCTCTCTTGTTGTAATTACAGGATGTCCCCGTGGGACTGTTGTGGTTGCTGTATTTTGTCGTGCCCCAGCTTCGGTCAGTACTGGGCATGCCCCCCTGCCGTGCCCCTTTCCCCATGCCACTTCATATATGTGCTGACTTACATGCATTGTGTAGTAGGTATCCCCCCCTGCTTACAGTCCCCATTATTGTATTATGATTCCCCATGCGACTTACCCTGCATGTGCGTAGTGTCGTGGTAGTCTGCGCTGTCCAGTCCTTGAATCCCTGTGACGATCTCCTCCGGGATGACGGCTGCGACCATCTCCTCCATGTGGTCCAGGGCCTCCTGTTGTGCTGGACTCCCCCCTCCAGTCTGCATTGCTGCCTTCCTGTTCCTGGCCATTTTCTCTTTGGTCCTACGTTTGCAGTCATGCCAGCGTTTCTTACACTCGGTGACTGTCCGGCATTCTTCAGCCACACTGTTAATCTTGTCCACAATTTGTTTCCAGATGGCCTCTCTCCTACTGAGTGGCAATTTGGAGGTGATGAAAAGTTGGTGCTGGTGTTCCGTCACCTCTTTCACCAGGATTTCCTGCTCCTCTGCACTGAAGCGACACTTTCTTTTTTTTTTTTAAATGTCCTGGGTCCTGTATGCTTCCTCCTGGCTGGTTCCTGGTCTGCTCTCATCCTCCTGGGGTCTGTTGGGGCATCTAGGATCCATTTTGGGTCTCCTCTCCTGAAAGGGCAGTTTTCGCGCAAAAATGTGACGCAATTGCGTGAAAAAAACCGGCGTTTTCACGATTGCGCTGTCGTAAATCGACCCACAGTGATGTGCGTCGCATTTACGTTGGTTTCCTTTACGACAGACCGACGCTGTGTGCGTCACGAAATAATGACTCCCACCTGTTGGTTGCGCCGCCGTACGTCAAAGTATAAATTTGACGCCCGCATGGCGCATCCAAATGGCGTTAGACGGCGCAAAAATTTTTGACGCAAAATTGCGTTAGCGCAATTTTGCGTCAAAAAGTATAAATATGGCCCAAAATGTTTTGCCTCTGGGTGCAACATTATTTGATGATATGCACTCGATAAGTCCAGAGTTGAAAACACTCTACCACCTTGTATTCCCGCTAATAACTCATTAATGTTGGGTATAGGATATCTAGCAATCCTAATATTGTCATTCAAGCCTCTCAAATCCCCACACATCCTGATCTTGCCATTCAATTTCTGGGCCAAAACCACTGGACATAACCATTCCGACGATTCAATCTCCTCAATCACCCCCAACTTCAGAAATCTCTCCAATTCTGTCTTAAATGCGGATTTCACTACTACTGGTACATTCCTTACTTTATGCACTTTGGGTACTGCACCCTCTTTCGAAATAATTCTATGATGGAATTTCTTCAAACAACCAAGCCTCTCTCCAAACAAATTAGGAAATTCCAACTTTCATTTCACAGCATAATCATTATGCAACACTGCCAAGACTTGTTCCTCCATGTTAGGATCCAACAAAACCTTCAGTTCCCTCTGCTCACTGCACCCCAACAAACACCAGCCATTTTCCACAACATACACCCAACATGTGGTCTCCCTTTGTTTAAACATTATCACACCTTGGAAACAACCCAATTTGATTTTAGATTTTGAGAAATCATTTTGGCCACATTTCCTTATCAATCAGCGTATAAGGGGAACATGAATCAGCCCACATGTTGACTAATGCATATGCACTGTGCATTTCGGTGGCCCACATTGGTCATCCTTCAACATAAAAATGTTCTCTTCACAAAACTCCATAGTAACATCGTTCAGCATGAACACTTCTATGTGGCTGTCATCACATCATCACTAGATTGAGTTTGGTCTTCTTTCTTAATCACACTTCGGACAAGATTTACACTCTTTTTCTTCTTGAGTGTTCCCCTCTGGTTACATACTTTAGAAAAATTACCCTTCTTGTCGCATTTGAAACATTTGGCCTCCACAGCGGGGCAATTCACTGAGGATGTTAAATGCTTTACACTCCCACATCTGTAACATTTTTTAGACATTTTCCTTTTAACATCTTCCTTGATACATTTGGCCTTGTCAACCACGTGTATTGACATGTCCTCCACATCTTTTTTTGCTAATTCTTCAACATAGCGTTTAGTGTCTTCAATACGCTTCGCAACCTTAACAGTTTCATCTAACGATGGATCTTTTAGACCCAATAATTTCACTTGAATTTTCAAATTTCTCGTTTGATTTATCAGCTGATCCCTAATAATCTCTTCATGTAAATCCCTAAATCTGCATGTTTTCACTAATGTTTGTAAAGCACACACAAATTGATCTATTGATTCATCTGGCACTTGTGTTCTTGAAAAGAACCTATGGCGTTCTACCACAATGCTAGTTTTCCTGCTATAATGAGATTCCAGCACCCCCATTGCTCTAGAATACATATCATCATCTTCACTTTCTTCGTCTGAACAACCTTCCCCGTGTCCTACAACACTTACTTGTGGTAAAGTTTTCAACACTTTCCTGCCCTCAACACCTAAATTATGCTTCAATAAGGCCAGTTTTCTTTTAGTTGTAAAAATAGCTCCACCTTAATGCCTCTAAATACTTCTCAAACAC
The DNA here is from genome assembly GCF_031143425.1 of Pleurodeles waltl. Classification (NCBI taxonomy): domain Eukaryota; kingdom Metazoa; phylum Chordata; class Amphibia; order Caudata; family Salamandridae; genus Pleurodeles; species Pleurodeles waltl. Next base: position 1,506,882,223 of record NC_090440.1, read on the forward strand.
ATCACGCCAATCCTCCCATGTCATGCTTGATTCCCCAGGCATTGCCAAAAATGTAGGCAGAGGGGTTGTTGATTGCACGTAGCTTAACAGTCAGAAAATGCAGAAAAATTCATTAAAATAGTTATTAAATTGATAGTCAATACAGATTCAATGTCTGTCCTGGACACACACACAAAAAATCAAAACAAAACAAAAAAGTCGTACAGCAAAGTTCCTCAAACAAAACAAACTAATATAAATAAAGTAGTCACCGTCGTTTAGACCATCCGATGAAAACATTCAGTTGAATCCTCACGCTCCGTAACCATCCCGACGTTCACACATCAAACTTAGAAATTGGAAACTATTGATGTCCTTTATGTTAATTACGCATTTCACCTTGTTTCTATAGGTGATCCGTGATCCTTGGCGGCTGATGTCATCGGACAGGAATGAAAACAAAACAACACTGTTGCGCTCCCTAGAACGTGCGCCTGTTTGAATCAGAACAAGAATTAATGGCACTACTAGCTCAGCACAAGGTAAGCGCTATTCACAAAATTTCATGCCACAATAAATTCAAAATGTACACACCATTGTGCGTCTCTGTCGGGCCAACCCTTTCAACGCACCATAGTTCACCTTGAACCGGGGCCCTATGTTTCCCGACTGCTCAAGCACAGCCAACCCGACGCGTACTAACAGCAATCGCAGCGGCTGGATGAAAATTCCATGTTGCTGACGGGTTAAAATACTCGCCGTCTGTCTCTTGACAGATGGCAGCTGCATCCCTTAAATTGCACAATTACTCCACGCCGCGCTCCGAATGACTTCACCTCCAGAGCCCGAGGCGTCTCTCAGCAATGCCAGGGTTGATCCCTCACTGCCTCTCTCTTCATAGGCAATCCCATCCTCATCGCCATTCAAAAAGAAGTAATACTTGCTTTTTCTTTTCTTTTATTGAAATGGTCTTTAGTCAGCTAGTCATATATATCCAACCCTGGCAGGTTCAGACTGCAACTGATCGGCCTCAACATTCTCCATTCCATTTTCACCCACCATTCTAAGCGACGATTAAACACTCCCAAATTCTAATCCCATAAAATACAACAGTTGCCACTAGGTAGTTATAGTTAGGACCATGTTTCAATACCATTTTTATTTTTTATTTGCCTATATCCTTGCCACTGTTTGATGAATCTTTATGAAATTTACAGAAAAAAGTGTGCCAGTGATATTGGTTGATACTTGTTGCACACAGAAAGGTTTGGGGTGGTCCGTCAAGCAGGAGCCGAGAAGAAAGAGCACCCCCCTTTTAAAAAAAAAATGGTATATGTCCCATGTTAATTCACAGAAGAACTTTAGACATGACTACAACCCAAACCATTGGACGGAATTACAACAAATTTGGCAGAAAGCTAGCATTCGGTATGCATGCTGTGCTTTCACTTATTTGGTGTAAATCTGTTCAGTAGTTTGGGAGATATTAAACGGAAAATACATGTGTCTATCTCTGGCTGTGACAACTTTGCTTAAAAAGATGAGCTCGTGCAGGAAAATGCATAGCTCTCATTCGCTGTCAACACTTCAAACCAGGAAGTGTTGGCAGTCATTTTGAAACTTGGCTTCAGCTGATTCCAAGAAAAAATTTAAAAAGGGAAATGTTGGCAGGGTAGGGACACTCTGACCCTCTAAGCTCTGGTGGTTGGGTCCCAGAGTGACTCCCCAGGTCTAAAAGCATTTTCTTAAAAAATGTTGCCACAAATTCATGAAATTTATGAATTCTTGGCAGAATTTGTTTTAAAAAAGTACAAGTGCAGGGTCCCACACTTCTTTATGTGAGGCCACTGGGTGGGTGAGGTCCGGGGGCATTTACATTTTTTTCAGGGGGGACATCTGGTCCCGCTACAACTTCAGAGACCACCACCTTCCCGGGCCTTTAGAAACATAAAATGTGGAGCGCTGCCCAACACCCACCCACAGCACCTCCCCCTCATCACCTCCCCAGTGCTTCAAATAATTGTAATGGAAGCCCCTTAGCCCGCCGCAGCCCCGGGGACTGCTACCTACCTGGGGCATTGCTCAGATTGTGTGTGGGGGCCATGCACCCCCCCAAAGCCCAAGAGACCACCACCTCCCCAGGCTTCAAAATAAATAAAATACAGGGTGGCTGCCCGGACCCTCCCACAGCTCTGGGGCTCACCACCTACCCGGGGCTTCAAACAAGTTCAATGGGGGACATCCAGAGCCTCCATGGATTTCCACATATAGCAAGCTGTAATCGGATTGGCTGCCACCACCTCAACCGAGAAGTGGTGACAGTCACCGTGGGACTTGGGACTCGGTCCCAAGCCTTAAAAATAAAAAGATGACACATGGGGAAAGGGTAGGAATACCCTCACCCCCTAGGACTGGTGGTGGGGTCCCTGAGGGACTCTGGTTGGGGCCAAAAACATTTTTTAAACATTGCCATTCATGGTGGATCCACAACCCTTCAGCACATTTTCAAAAAGTAAGCATTGTCTCCTGCCCTTCTTTTTTTACCCCCCCCACAAAGAGGGAAAATGTTTGTTTTTGGAGAGGTGGTAAGGATGGCCCCCATTCCCAGGGCAATCTTATACCCAGGAACCTCATCCTTTGGGCCCTGGTGGATTTTTGAAGATGAGAGGGACATTTGGTCCCGCCTCCCCAGGCAATTTTCAACCCGGTACCCCATTTCCTGGGGCCCCTCGAATTTTGAAAGGGTAAGGCAGACATATGGTCCCGCTACCCTCTCCCCCCCGGCTGCTTTTTGCCCCAGGGACCCCATTTCTGGGGCCTGGTGTTTTTCTTAAGGGGAGGGGACCACATGTCTCACCTCACTGAATCCCTAAAGGCCCCAGGGAGCCCTCCTAGGCCATGAAACTGAAGGGAAAAGGATGGGGGCTGCATGGCCCCTCTCCAGAACCCATCAATGGCCTCAGTGACCCCATCCCCGGGGCTGGCTCTCAAACTATGTCCTTGGATTCCACCCCATGAAATAGTGGTATCCTTGCCCACACTGGTGCAGGCAAGGAAACCTGTGTTTTCAAAACTCCCTCTCAAGACAGAGCAAACACTTACTCTACTCCCAAAGGACAGGAGCTTAAGAAATGCTCCCACCCACTGGGAGCAGACTTTAGGTCTGTTTCCCTGCCTGCAGTGATGCAGCCAGGGAAACAGATCCATGAGTTTCCTGCCCCAAAGCGAGCAGAATTACAAGCTGCTCCCTGTGGGCAGGAGCAATGCCAGCTCCCACTTGATGTGGGGAATTGAATGGGCTGCGGGGGTCTTGGGGCTTCTCTGCAGACCCAAAGAGAAAATGGTGGGTGCCTTGGCTGGGCAGCAGGGTGCTCACCTTTAATGGTGCTAAGCCAACAGAGATGGGGTCCCCAGGACCAAAGTCAGCCTAGGGAAGCGTCCACCTGCCCCCTTCTAACTTCAAATCATGCCCGGCCCGAGGGGATGGGATCCTCAGGGTCAGAATTGGCTTGGAGAGGGGGGCTGCATGGTCCCACCCCATTTATTTTTAAAAATAGTCCTGGGAATGGAGGACCCTAGTGTTACACAAGGCTCAGGTTGGGGGGGTGCTGTGCGCCCCCTCCCCCATTTTTTTCGATAGTGGCCCTTGGGGATGGGGACTCTGTTGCTTAACAAGGCTCGTGGAGGGGGCCCACACAGTCCACCTCTGCTTCAATTTAAAAAACGGCTCTGGGGGATGGAGTCCCCAGGGCCTAACAAGACTTGAGGAGAGAGACCACATCGCCCCCTCCACTTAATGATAAAAGGCCCTGGGGGATGATGTCCCTAGGGCCTAATAAGGCTCAGGGAGGCACGTGTCCCCTCCTCTTTAAAAGAAATTGGGCCCTGGGGGAACGTGTCTAAGGGCCTAAGAAGGCTCAATGAAATGGGTACATGGACTGCATCTTCTTTAAGCATATATGGCCTTGAGGTTGGGTCCCCTGGGCCATAGTAGGCCCCACCCTCTTTAAACAAAAGGCCATGAAGGATGGGATTCCCAGGGTCGGGACCTGTAGCCAACCCCCAACAAACACAGCCAAAGACTGTTTGCAGTGTGGGGTTGGGTGCTTTGTGGGGGTTGGGCACAGGGCCTGGCTGCAGGCCTGGCATGGTGACCAAACCCCCCACCACAGATGACTAAAGGCTGAGGTTGGCTGCATGGAAGCGTGGAAGCTGATGTTTGCTGCATGTGGTGGATTGGCTGCAAGGCCTGAACACTAGCCAAGCCCTGTGGCGAGCCCTCCCACTGAACACACTGTGCAGTATGGGGTTGGCTGTATGCATTGTTTGGCCACAGGGCATGCAGCCGACCCCTCTCTGAGCACAGTCAGAGGCCATGCACAGTGGGGAGTTGGACTTACGTGTGGTAATTAAATATTACTTTATGTTAGAAAAACTCTAGGAATTCCCTGAAGAAACCAAAGGTTAACATAACGCTATAGGCAGGTGAAATGTTTAAAATAATTGTAATATTTTAGTCCTCAATCTCGTCTACTACTGATGTGTTTTGCAAAGGCATGCAGCACTTTCATGTAGCAGAATACCTCCATGTCTGCTAGGCTATACCCCTGCCAGAACTTCTCCAGGGGCTTCAGCCCCCGATCATCACAAACATCATCCAATATGGATATGCTGATTGAATACCATGGGCTAAGACCCTCAAGTCTGCCCATCTCTCTTAAAGTGTCATCATCCCATAGGGGTGTAGCCCTAGTCAGTTTCTTCCCCCAACATAGATGCTTCAAGGCCTGTGTCCAGACCCTGGTGACACTGTGTGTGAGCTGTGGGAGACAACTCTGCTGTCTGTTTCTGCACAGCGCTGCTAGGTATCCCCTACTGCTCTTCGTGTGCCTATTAACCCACAATGCAGGCTCTGAAAGCAGTGCATACAGCCAGTCAGCTGTAACGACCCATTGTGCTGCCAATAATACTTCTGAACCTCTGACATGGCTATTGCCCCATCGTATACCCCCCACATCAGTTTTGACAATTCTATATGGGAAGTCTTTCCTCACTGTCCAATTGCCAGAAGAAATCTGGCACCCTGTAGGGTGTATTCCAGAGAAGATATAACAATTTTGGCAATGTGTTCATTTTGAACAGTGTTACAATTTCCATGAGGGAAAGGGGCAGAATCCTCCAGAACTTTACAGCCTTCCTGAGTTCATCCAGGAGGCCATAGAGATTGTCTTCTCTTCCCTTGTATGCCCAGGTACCGAAAGCCCTCTAGCGTTATCTGGAGTAGGAGGCCTCAGGGGGCTGCTCCCTCACCCCAGACAGTTGGTATAGATTAAGAGTGGGTGGAAGTCACAGAGTTCTACTCCGTGGACTTCTGCGGAGTTATAAAAAAATGCTGGGAGACTCTTTGGCGTTCTGCCTGTGGCAGAATGCATCCCGGTCCGAGTTCTGGGCATATAGTCAGAGGGTAAAGGTGAAGGTGCAGTCCATTGAGTGTCATTTCTATTCAGCAATTGCTTAATTCGTGGATGCCACACAAATAAGAAAAGAAAAGGTAGAATGGACTATTCGTCTCTATCGAGGTAATGCAGAATCCTCTGAAACACAAGGAACCCTATAGTACTAGATTGTGAAATTCCCTTTTACAAATGATTGCTTTCCATGCATATTAAGTGGGCACTGAAACAATGGATTCAGAAAGGCTTTGCTAAACACTGCTGTGCCCAAAATGTAATTTTATCTTGCAGCCATAGGACATTGTGTGATGAAACAATGACCTGTGGACTAGGGTCGGGACACTGTAATACGTCTTTGATGTCACTCAATTAGATCGCTGAGAGAGAGATTGGAAGAGAGAGATGGTGATGTGCAGGCACAAAAACACACAAAGACAAACTTGAACACATATACACAGGTACATGCAGACAGTGGCACACAAAAGTGCACTGACACAGCTGCATAAACAAAGCACCACCCACACACACACACACAGAGTGCCTACTGCTTACACACAGGCACACATACAGGATGACACTCAGATAAATGCACACAGAGATATGCACCAGGTCACAGAAATGTGTGTAGACAGTTGGCACAGTTGATTGTCGAATCTGTCTAGGCTACATAGAGAAGGATGTCATCCACATGAAGTGAGATTCTGTCGTCCCACGAGGGATCCTATCTCAACCTTCACACCAGCCCATCCTTCTGGATCCATGCCACAAGTGGCTTCGGTGCCACTGCAAAAGGCATTGGTGAGAGTGGGCATCCTTAATACATCTCTTTGTGGAACTGAAAAGCTCTGTGAGGTTCTCGTTGACTTTGACCTGAACCATGAGTTGACTATACAGTAGCCTGACCCATTTCCAGTACCAACCAAGTAAGCAGTGATGGCACTAAAATACTCCACAAGTGAAAGTTCAAATGTGAAGAGAATAATCAAAATGCTTCTACTCCTATGGTCCCTCCACCAAAATAACCTCTTATAACTAACCAAAATCAAGGCCCTCTTTATAGGAGTCTGGCGGTTCTAGGACTGCCAGACTTGCAGTGGCCAATGCGGTGGTCCGACAGCCACATTATGACCGAGGAGAAAGCACCACAGTCCGACCACTGGCACTGCCATTTTTTCACCAGCCGATGGCCTGGTTGTGTCAATGTTCTTAAACCTCCAGGGCAGCTCTGCAAGCAGCACTGCCCTGTGGATTATGACTCCTCTGTCCACCATGTTTTTGCATGGGGTTTCCCCACGCCATGCAAAGGCTGGCGGAGACAGGGTGTCGGGGGCCCCATGGGGGCCCTTGCAATGCCTCTGAACTTGACATGGGAAGTGCAGTGGTCAGCATGGGCAGCCCCTTCTGTTTCCACTGCCTGTAATTCAGGCAGTGAAAAGCGTGATGTGTGCTGTCGCACCCAATACACTGCACCATTGCCGCTGGCTCGATTACAAGCCAGCGTTAATGTTGTGTGTAGTTTCCCTCTGGGCCAGTGCAAAACTCATAAGAGGGCCAGTGGGTGGAAGACCCAACTGGCGGTCTTCCAGTCTAACAAGTTGGCAGTCAGCTTTCACCACCCGCCAAACCTGTAACGAGGGCCTAAATGAGTCACCAGAGCCAATGTGTATCAAATTAAATTTTTATTCTTCAAGTAAAATAATTTCTCAGCTCAGCCAACGTGTTTGGTTAATCAACAAGCCTAAATGTTGCCATTTTCTTTCCCTTTGTGCTTCATTTATTTACTCTCTCAAAATGCTACAGGATTCATAATCTCAATTTTGCTCATTCTTCTGCAATTTTTGATAGGCTTTCATCAAGTGGTTAGCCAATCGTTTTCACCTATTTCCCCTTGAATCGGCAGTTATAATAGTCTTGTGTATTATGGACTGAATCTTATACGCTCCAGCACCCCGAAAGGGAAGGTCACTCCAGGGAGTAAAAAAACATTTTTGTATCAAGGAAAAGCACCACTGTCTCCTTAATAGTGCACTCTATATAGGTCATACAGCTGTAGAGTCCTCGGAAGTTAAGTCTGGTCCACCTGTGGCACATGAATCCCAACTGGTCTGGGTTGACCAAGTCCAGAACCACCTGTTTTAATCTGTTGGCCAACAATTTTGCCAGTATTTTAACTTTGGCATTTAACAGTGACGTTGGAGGTTTGCCCTCCTTCAGAATTTATACTATGGTAGCCATCCACTTGTTGAACAGGATGATACCCTGCTGGCCTGCTTCCTGGAACATGCTTAGGAAGTGAGGGGCCACTTTTCCTGCTACCCCATTTTAAAGCTCAAAGGGTACAGTATTCGGTCCTGATGCTTTACCTGATTGTAGTTCCCTGATTGCCTGCTCTATCTCCACTGTGAAGAGTTAGGCATTTGCCTGTCTTCTGGGGAGAGCACTAGGATGTCTATGTCCTTCAAAAATTCTTGTACCTCTGCTGCTGATCAGGTCTGGGATAGGCCATATAGTCTGCAAATAAACTCAGCAAATGCCTTAGCTATGGCTCAGTTCTTTGTGGTTTTCTCGCCAGTCTCAGTGTCCACCGACGCCACCCAATTCCACTCATTGTTTCTCTGCTGCAGCCAGACTAAAAGTTGTCTGAATCTGTTGCCCACCTTATATTGGCTGCTTTGGGTGGCTCAAAAAGCCATCTTGGCCTTATGTACATCTCAGTATTCTTGTTGTTTGAGTTTCATCTGATGGACCAATCCAGCTTCTGACGAATTACTTGCTTTGGTCTCCAAGTCTAGCACCTCAGATTCTAAGTAGTCCAGCTGTGGCCTCCTCTTCTTATTGACCCCTGCTATCAGTGACAGTGCTTGCCCGCTCACCACTATTTTGGATGCTTCCCACAGAGTGCACCCTGAGGCAACCAAGGCTCTGTTGGCAGCAAACACTGTCCCTGATCAGCCTGTGCTTCAAGTACCTTGGGCCCAGTATCCACTTCCTCCAACCCATCTGCTCTGTCAAACAACTTCAAACCATACCAGAGAATGATCTGAGATACCCCTAGCTAAGATCCTTAATCTCCCCCTATACAGTCATTATGTTGACAAGCAGTTGATCCTGGAAAAGGACCAGTGTGCCTCCAATTAGCAGCTGTATTGGCTGTTTAGATGATGGGATCCCTTTCAAATGTCTATCAGCCTCATAGCCATCACAAATTGAGCTAAGGGGCTAGACCTTCAGCCCCGCCACCAGGTCTTTGTCTGACCATCTGCTCATCCATCATCAAATTGAGGTCCCCCCAGTATCAGTATCCCCAGCAGCAGGTACAACAGCAAGGAACTTTCCTCATGCAAGGTTGAGGCACGTAATTTTGGTGGCACATATAGCGAACAAATATTCACCACTTCTTCATCCCTGATACCTGTGCATTCCGCTAAATGTGGACTTCGTCGTCAAGCCACATCCTGCTGTAGGCATACAGTGCAGTTCTATGAATCAGTATCCCCACTTCTCTCGAGTCAGTTGTGAAGGTAGCATGAGTGAGGACTCTGTACCTCTGCCTCTCCAATGCCTTACAGTAGTTACCTTTCAGATGAATCTCCTGGACCAGTGCTATAACTGGTCCCTGTCTTTTCAGTTACTGCAGACCACTCCCCTCTTTGTTTTATTTCCCAGAATGATTAAGTCCCTGAAAAATATGTTTTCAGTTTAGTTGATGTCTGAACTTGGGAGAGTGGTGAGCCCCGTTCCTGGGGCACATCCCCGAGTGGGTGGGTTCTCTATTTGCGGTGGGTGCCATTTATGTGGCTATTGCTGAATAAGCATAAAATGTACCCCTAACTCAAATTATTGTGCTTTTCATTGGTGACTCAGTGTCGTGGTCTAACATTACCCTAGGCCCCCAGCCTCAGTAGTGCTAGGCACCAGTAGGACATCAGTAGGGCATCTCAAGCCACCTCTTCAAGACCCCGCTGGGCTGTGTCCCCTCCCCAGAAGACAGGTCAGACCTCCATCCAGCGCCCTGTGTCCCTCCTCATTCCCGATCATGAGGGGGTCTCCTGTGAGGCATGAGCCCCCTGCAATAAGTCTCTTGAGGGCTGATTCCCTTGTCGGTGAGTGGGGGCTGTCACTCTACCAAATTTGTAATCCAAAACCTCACCTTATTGCCCCTGCCAGTCTCCAGCTTTCCATCCAGACTCAAGCCTCGGACTGTGTAGTGAAGAGGCACGTTTTCCCTTACTACGAATCTCTCCATTCTGCTTTGTTTAATGTTCTTTCCCCTTTGCCATCAACCATACTGAGCTTATATCACTAGCCCCCACTGGGTTGTCCAAAAAGGTTCTAGGGTCTCCGGGGTCCCTGGGGCTTGAAGGGAGCAGCAGTCATTGCTACCTACCAGAGGGCAAAGGGCTGGTGGACATCCATACCTTTTGCCTCCTATGTGGCCTATTAGCTTTACTGCCCCCCCATCCCTCACTACCTGCCTTTCTCCAAGATAGAGGGCCAAGGCACCCTCTGATCTCCATGCCACAGTGAGTAGTTGTCTGTCGTCACCCAATCGTGCCTCTCACCAGACTCTCAGCTGCTCGCCTTTCACCTGGTGCACATTTTACATGGCCCAGCTGCCCAGGGCCTGCTCACCTCCTGAGAAGCTCAGTGTTGGCCTGCAAAGTTCGGGTTGGGTTCCCAAAGGCCACTCCTTGCTCTCACAGAGAGTTTTGCCTTGTTCATGGGCCTGCTCCACCAGGTCCTTGAAGACCTGCTGGGAACAAGAGGGGCATCCGTTAGTGTCCCCTCCACATTTCCCGGGGAGGTGGGGGAAAGAAGAGCGTCAATTCCAGCCACAGCACTGCCTGGAACTGATTCCCCCTCAGGGCCCCGCAATCACACAGGTTATGCTGCCTCCATCCGTGATGGCTTCGGCCTATTGAGAGGGCTCCTGCCTCTACCTCTCTCCATTCAGCCATTAAATATTAGCTGTCAGGCTGACTCTGCAGCTTCCGCTCAGGTATTCTCCAGGGCCTCACTTCCTGGTATAGGCGATCTCTCTAATCAGTGGGTCTTCAACTGCCAAGGTGATGCCAATCAGGCCGCAGCTAGCCTCTTAATCTGGTGCTTCTTGTCTCTGCCCCCTTAAGCAATATGGGTGAGCTTCTCCTCATTTTTATCCCTCCAGAGGGTTCCACCTAATTTGGGCTGCCACAACATGGCTGGGAGTCAGCGATGGTGAATACATTTATGGATATTTGGGGGATTATGGCTATGATGGTAGAACTAACTTCCTGTGCAGCCATCTTGCTTGTCGGTCGGCCAAGCCCCCTTCTATGATGTAATTATTAACATTACTGCAACTTTTGCAATAAAACTATTGATGAGAAAACTGTGGGGGGCACGTTTTAGTTACCTAAGGGCACAAATTATAGTTACTTGACATAACTGTACCTATAACTGGTGAATTTCAGTGTCTTTTTGGAGTTTAAATTGTTACATTGTTACTGTACATTTCACCTAACTATGAATTTACTTCAACGTTTGTTTCTTATCAGTAAATATATATATATGTATAGATATACATATATATCTATATATGTATAGATATATAGATATATATGTATATTCACTGAAAAAAGCAACAGTTACATGGACATTGTTGATAGGAAATAGAAATAAAAAAAATATATAAATTCATTAAAAACAAAGGCTACAAGGATGTTATAGTTAGGTTCTAAATTTACTCACACAAAATCATAGAAATTCAGCAGTTATAGTCAACTCAAGTAACTTGTGTCCTAAGGTAATTGTAACTCATGTTCTCACCATGCACAGCTAATTAACCAAGATATTACAGCACTCATGACAACTTTTATAAAGTCAATAAAAATATCAATGAAACATTAACCAGCAAATTATTGAAGAAAAAACTGTGCATGGGTGGAGCGCGAGTTATAGGTACCTTAGGCCACGAGTTTCAGTTAACCTAAAAACAACCATTAAACCCCCAAAACTCTGCCTTCCACTGTTTCTATTTATGGTGTTCTGAGACAAATAGACTGGCATTTTCTGTTGTGATTTCATCAATGTTTAGGTGCACATACATTGGTGGTGTATGTAGACATTTTCCCTGGAGAGATTTATGGGTGTTAGTCTTTCATCATGCATAGCTTATGTTTACAGTGTTCATTTCAGTATGTTTAATCATATACAGATGAAATCTTATATTCGGAAACCAGAAGTCATTCTACCAGACTATGAATTTGCAATCTGTAATGCCTACAGTTCATGAAAGAGGCAACAACTCTAATTAGAGCTGTGACCCCATATCCTGCCAGCAATGCCTTTGTTAATTTCACTTTATATTGTTCATAAATTAAGAGACATCTGTGGCTGCAGATATAATCCAGACCTCACTTTGTTTCTCCTGTTTGCTAATGATGATTGTTGAATTAACAATGTTTGTAAGATATAAAATACCAAAACGCTCCAAGTATATCTGCCATCCCTGCATTATTAAGACAGCCCAGTCAAGAGGATACAGAGTACACTGATCTTCAGTTCACCACTTTTTTACTGTTTCAGCCGGTAGTGAAACTGCACTATAAAAATAAATTACTATCATGAATATTAACCACCAAGAATATAATAAACATGACTGCTTACTGGGTCGTGATTTATTCATACAGATTCGCTCGTAAATTATAACACAAAGTATTCATTTATTGGGGAACATGTGCAAAATAAAGCTTGCTGGACAATTCCTGCAGGCCCTGGCATCTGCTACTGAATTCGAGCTAATGCTTGTAGAGCTAGAAAAGTAAGTTATAATTTACTTCTTTCCCTGAGTTTAATTTTCTGACCTTACGGTAGGCGATATTTACTAAAAACAACCCAGAGACATCGAAATGAAAAGGTTCACATCAGACAATTATAATAGTTTCAGTATTAGTAATTTTAACACTTTTGAGCTGCATCTCCAACAATGGTATCAGAATTTGAGTCAGAGGGCAGGATCAGGAAACATTTTTGGTTGACCCTATTTTACATACTGGTGGAAAGTGAAGACAGAGCGTGATGCAAATATCTTTTACCATAAATTTATGAAAGTAGGATTCTGTAGGTGCTAATGTGTGACAAAAATATTTATTTCATGTTAGTTGTATTTCGTTGTTTGTTGCTGTGGTAATGTATTCTGTTTCTTAGTATTGCTGTTTTTTTGTAATATATTTTTTAAATATGATGTGTTGTTCTGTGGTTGTTGTCTTGCATTCTGCTTACACTGTTCACTGTTTTGCTTTGTTGCACCCTGTTATGTTTTAATTGTGTTGTTATGCCTATGTATGTTGTTTTGGTATCTTCCGTTGCTACATTTTAATGCATAAGAAGTACATGCCTTTAAAATTCCTTTGACAAGCTATTTGCCACTTTCTAGAGTGGTACAATCGCACTGTTCCAGCTCTTCAGCTACTTAAGATACCAGTCAGCCCAAATTGCAACAGAAACTGCCTTAACCCCTTCGCTCCCATCAAGATCCCTAGGTAACCAGAGGCAATAAATGAGCTGCACCTTGCAATGGTTTTCGTTCTATACAAAGTATACAGCAATTCATTTGGTGAAATATAAAGACTGAAAAATAGGTATCAAGGAAACCTTTATATTTCCAAAATGGGCACAAGATAAGGTGTTGAAAAGCAGTGGTTATTTGCACATCACTGAATTCTAGGGTGCCCATACAAGCATGTGAATTACAGGGCATTTCTCAAATAGACATCTTTTTACACACTGCCTACATTAGGAAGGAAGAAATGTAGAGAAAGACAAGGGGCAATAACACTTGTTTTGTAATTCTGTGTTCCCCAAAGTCTCCTGATAAAAATGGTACCTCACTTACGTGGGTAGGTCTAATGCTCACGACAGGAAACGCAACATGGACACGTCACATTTTTACACTGAAATCTGACGTGTTTTTTTAAAGTGCCTAGCTGTAGATTTTGTCCTCTAGCTCAGCCGGCACCTAGGGAAACCTACCAAACCTGTGCATTTTTTAAAACTATACACCTAGGGGAATCCAAGATGGGGTGAATTGTGGGGCTCTCACCAGGTTCTGTTACCCAGAATCATTTGCAAACCTCAAAATTTGGCCAAGAAAAACTCATTTTCCTCACATTTCGGTGACAGAGAGTTCTGGAATCTGAGAGCAGGCACAAATATCCTTCCACCCAGCATTCCCCCAAGTCTCTCGATAAAAATGGTACCTCACTTGTGTGGGTAGGCCTGGCGTTCCTGACAGGAAATGTCCCCAAACACAACCTGGACACATCACATTTTCCTAAAGAAAACAGACCTGTTTTTTGTAAAGTGCCTAGCTGTGGATTTTGGCCTCTAGCTCAGACGGCACCTAGGGAAACCTACCAAACCTGGGCATTCTTGAAAACCTAGGGGAATCTAATATGAGGTGACTTGTGGGGCTCTAACTAGGTTCTGTTATCCAGAATCCTTTGCAAATCTCAAAATTTGGCCAAAAAATATTTTTTCCTCATATTTTGGTGCCAGAAAGTTTTTGAATCGGAGAGGAGCCGCAAATGTCCTTCTACCCAGTGTTCCCCCAAGTCTCCCAATAAAAATGGTACCTCCCTTGTATGAGTAGGCCTAGCCCCGCGACAAAGAAATGCCCCAAAACATAACGTGGGCACATCACATTTTCCACAAGAAAAAAGAGCTCTTTTTTGCAAAGTGCCTAGCTGTGGATTTTGGCCTCTAGCTCAGACAGCACCTTGTGAAACCTATCAAACCTGGGCATTCCTGAAAACTACACATCTGGGGGAATCCAAAATGGGGTGACTTGTGGGGCTCTCCCCAGGTTCTGTTACCCAGAATCCTTTGCAAACCTCAAAATTTGCCCAAGAAAACACCTTTTCATCATATTTTGGTGACAGAAAGTTCTGGAATCTGAGAGATGCCAAAAACTTTCTACAACGCAGCATTCCCCCAAGCATCCCGATAAAAATGGTACCTCGCTTGTGTGGGTAGGTCTAGCGCCCATGACAGGAAATACCCCAAAACAAAACCTGGACACATCACATTTGCCCAAAGAAAACAGGCCTGCTTCTTGCAAAGTGCCTAGATATGGATATTGGTCTCTAGCTCAGCCGGCACCTAGGGAAACCCACCAAACCTTCACATTTTTTAGAAATAGACACCTAGGGCAATCCCATATGAGGTGACTTGTGGGGCTCTAACTAGGTTCTGTTATCGAGAATCCTTTGCAAACCTCAAAATCTGGCCAAAAAATACTTTTTTCCTCATATTTTGGTGCCAGAAAGTTTTTTAATCTAAGAGGAGCCACAAATGTCCTTCTACCCATCACTCCCCCAAGTCTCTCAATAAAACAGGTACCTCCCTTGTGTGGGTAGGCCTAGCGCCCGCGTCAGGAAACGCCCCAAAACACAACGTGGGCACATCACATTTTACCAAAGAAAAAAGAGCTCTTTCTTGCAAAGTACCTAGCTGTGGATTTTGGCCTCTAGCTCAGACGGCACCTAGGGAAACCTACCAAACCTGGCCATTCCTGAAAACAAGACACCTGGGGAAATCCAGGATGGGGTGACTTGTGGGGCTCTAACCAGGTTCTGTTAACCAGAATCCTTTGCAAACCTCAAAATTTGGCCCTAAAACAATTTTTTCTCTCATTTTGGTGACAGAAAGTTCTGGAATCTGAGAGGAGCCACAAATTTCCTTCCACCCAGGGTTCCCCCAAGTCTCTTAATAAAAATGATGCTTCACTTGTGTGGGTAGGCCTAGCACCCGTGACAGGAAATGCCCCAAAAAACAACATGGGCACATCACATTTTCCCAAAGAAAAGAGCTATTTTTTGCAAATTGTCTAGCTGTAGATTTTGGCCTGTAGCTCAGCCGACACCTAGGGAAAACTACCAAACCTGTGCATTTTTTAAAACTAGACACATAGGGGATTCCAAGATGGGATGACTTGTGGGGCTCTCACCAGGTTCTGTTACATAGAATCATTTGCAAACCTCAAAAGTCGGCCAATAAACACTTTTCCTCACATTTTGGCGACAGAAAGTTCTTGAATCTGAGAGGCGCCACAAACTTCCTGCCACCCAGCATTTCCCTAAACCTCTTTATAAAAATGGTACCTCACTTGTGTGGGTAGGCCTAGCGGACGTGATAGAAAATGCCCCAAAACACAACCTGGACACATCACATTTTCCCAAAGAAAACAGACCTGTTTTTTGCAAAGTGCCTAGATATGGATTTTGGCCTCTAGCTCAGCCGGCAGCTAGGGACACCTACCAAACCTGCACATTTTTTAAAACAAGACAACTAGCGGAATCCAAAATGGGGTGACTTGTGGGGCTCTCACCAGGTTCTGTTACCCAGAATCCTTTGCAAACCTCAAACTTTGACCAAAAAAAGATTTTTCCTCATATTTTGGTGACAGAAAGGTCTGGAAGCTCTGAGGAGTCACAAATGTCCTTCTACCCAGCGTTCCCCCAAGTCTCCATAAAAAATGGTACCTCACTTGTGTGGGTAGGCCTAGCGCCCACGACAGAAAATGCCCCAAAACACAACGTGTGCACATCATATTTTCCCAAAGAAAACAAAGCTCTTTATGGCAAAGTGCCTAGCTGTGGATTTTAGCCTCTAGCTAAGCCAGAATCTAGGGAAACCTACCAAACCTGGGAGTTCCTGAAAACTAGACACCTGGGGAAAGCCAAGATGGGGTGACTTGTGGGGCTCTCACCAGGTTCTGATACCCAGAATCCTTTGCAAACCTAAAAATTTGGCCAAAAAAAAACACTTTTTCCTCACATTTTGGTGACATAAAGTTCTGGAATCTGAGAGGAGCCACAAACTTCCTGCCCCCCAGCTTTCCCTCAAGCCTACCGATAAAACTGGTACCTCACTTGTGTGGGTAGGCCTGGCACCCGTGACAGGAAATACCCCAAAACACAACCTGGACACATCACATTTTCCCAAAGAAAACAGACCTGTTTTTTGCCAAGTGCCTAGATATGGATTTTGGTCTCTAGCTCAGCCGGCAGCTAGGGACACCTACCAAACCTGCACATATTTGAAAACTAGACACCTAGGGGAATCCAAGATGGGGTGACTTGTGGGGCTCTCACCAGGTTCTGATACCCATAATCCTTTGCAAACCTCAAAATTTGGCCAAAAAAACACTTTTTCCTCACATTTTGGTCACATAAAGTTCTGGAATCTGTTAGGAGCCACAAACTTCGTTCCCCCCAGCTTTCCCCCAAGCCTACCGATAAAACTGGTACCTCACTTTTGTGGGTAGGCCTGGCACCCGTGACAGGAAATACCCCCAAAACACAACCTGGACACATCATATTTTCCCAAAGAAAACAGGCTTGTTTTTTGCCAAGTGCCTAGAAATGGATATTGGCCTCTAGCTCAGCCGGCAGCTAGGGACACCTATCAAACCTGCACATTTATGAAAACTAAACACCTAAGGGAATCCAAGGTGGGGTCCCTTGTGGGGCTCTAACCAGGTTCTGTTACCCAGAATCCTTTGCAAACCTCAGAATTTGGCCCAAAAACACTTTTCCTCACATTTAGGTGACAAAAAGTACTGGAATATGAGAGATGCCACAAACTTTCTGCCACCCAGCATTCCACCAAGCATCCCGATAAAAATGGTACCTCACTTGTGTGGGTAGGCCTAGCACCCGTGACAGGAAATAGCCCAAAACAAAACCTGGACACATCACATTTTCCCAAAGAAAAAAGACCTGATTCATGCATAGTGCCTAGATATGGATGTTGGCCTCTATCTCAGCCGGCACCTAGGGAAACTAACCAAACCTGCACATTTTTTAAAACTAGACAACTAGGGGAATCCAATATGAGGTGACCTGTGGGGCTCTAACCAGGTTTTGTTACACAGAATCGTTTGCATACGTCAGAATGTGTCCAAAAATAAAATTTTCCTCATATTTTGGTGCCAGAAAGTTCTGGAATCTGAGAGGAGCCACAAATTTACTTCCACCCAGCGTTCCCCCAAGTTTGACAATAAAAATGGTACCTCCCTTGTGTGGGTAGGCCTAGCGCCCCTTTCAGGAAATGCCCCAAAAAACAATGTGGGCACATCACATTTTCCCAAGGAAAACAGAGCTCTTTTTTGCAAAGAGCCTAGCTGTGGATTTTGGCCTCTAGCTCAGACGGCACCTACGGAAACTTCAAAACTTGGGCATTCTTGAAAACTAGACACCTGGCGAAATCCAAGATGGGGTGATATGTGTGGCTCTCAATAGGTTCTGTTACCCAGAATCCTTTGCAAACCTCAAAATTTGGCCCAAAACACTTTTTTCTCCCATTTTTGTGACGGAAAGTTCTGGAATCTGAGAGGAGCCACAAATTTCCTTCCACCCAGCGTTCTCCCAAGTCTCTTGATAAAAATGGTGCTTCCCTTGTGTGGATAGCCCTAGCACCCGAGACAGGAAATGCCCCCAAAAACAATGTGGGCACACCACATTTTCCCAAGGAAAACAGAGCTCTTTTTTGCAAATTGTCTAGCTGTAGATTTTGGCCTCCAGCACAGCTTACACCTAGGGAAACCTACCAAACCTGTGCCTTTTTTAAAACTAGACACATAGGGGTATACAAGATGGGGTGACTTGTGGGGTTCTCACCAGGTTCTGTTACCCAGAATCCTTTGCAAACCTCAAAATTTGGCCAAAGAAACACCTTTTCCTCATATTTTGGTGAGAGAAAGTTCTGGAATCTGACAGATGCCACAAACTTTCTGCCACCCCACATTCCCCCAATCATCCAGAAATCAATGGTACCTCACTTGTGTGGGTAGGCATAGCGCCTGTTACAGGAAATACCCCAAAACAAAACTTGGACACATCACATTTTCCCAAAGAAAACAGACCTGTTTCTTGCAAAGTGCCTTGATATGGATTTTGGCCTCTAGCTCAGCCGGCACCTAGGGAAACCTACTAAACCTGCACACTTTGTAAAACTAGACACCTAGAGGAATCCAATATGAGGTGACTTGTGGGGCTCTAACCAGGTTCTGTTACACAGAATCCTTTGCAAACCTCAGAATTTGGCCAAACAAATACTTTTTCCTCACATTTTGGGGCCAGAAAGTTCTTGATTCTGAGGGGAGCCACAAATGTCCTTCTACCCAGCGTTCCCTCAAGTCTCCCAATAAAAATGGTACCTCCCTTGTGTGGGTAGGCCTAGTGCCCGCAGCAGGAAATACCCAAAAACACAACGTGGGCACAATAAATTTTCCCAAAGAAAACAGAGCTCTTTTTTGCAAAGTGCGTAGCTGTGGATTTTGGCCTCTAGCTCGGACGGCATCTAGGGAAACCTACCAAACCTGGGCATTCTTGAAACCTAGACACCTGGGGAAATCCAAGATGGGGTGACTTGTGTGGCTCTCACCAGGTTCTGTTACGCAGAATCCTTTGTAAAACTCAAAATCTGGCCCAAAAACTTTTTTCTCTCATTTTTGTGACAGAATTTCTGGAATCTGAGAGGAGCCACAAATTTCCTTCCATTCAGCGTTCTCCAAGTCTCTTGATAAAAATGATGCTTCACTTGTGTGGATAGCCCTAGCACCCGTGACAGGAAATGCCCCAAAAAACAATGTGGGCACATCCATTTTCCCAAGGAAAACAGAGCTCTTTTTTGCAAATTGTCTAGCTGTAGATTTTGGCCTCCAGCACAGCTTACACCTAGGGAAACCTACCAAACCTGTGCCTTTTTTAAAACTAGACACATAGGGGTATACAAGATGGGGTGACTTGTGGGGCTCTCACCTGGCTCTGTTACCCAGAATCCTTTGCATACCTCAAAATTTGGCCAAAAAACACTTTTCCCTCACATTTTGGTGACATAAAGTTTTGGAATCCGAGAGGAGCCACAAACTTCCTGCCACCCAGCATTCCCCCAAGCCTCACAATAAAAACAGTACATCACTTGTGTGGGTAGGCCTAGGGCCTGTGACAGAAAATGCCCAAAAAAACAACCTCAACACATCACATTATCCCCAAAAAAGGATCTGCTTTTTGCAAAGTACCTAGATATGGATTTTGGCCTCTAGCTCAGACGGCACCTAGGGAAACCTACCAAACCTGTGCATTTTTTAAAACTAGACACCTATGGGAATCCAAGGTGGGGTCTCTTGTGGGGTTCCCACCAGGTTCTGTTACCCAGAATCCCTTGCAAACCTCAAAATTTGGCCCAAAAAATACTTTTTCCTCACATTTTGGTGGCAGAAAGTTCTGGAATCTGAGAGGAGCCACCAATTTCATTCTGCCCAGCTTTCCTCCAAGTCTCCTGATAAAAATGGTACCTCACTTGTGTGGGTAGGCCCAGTGCCTATGACAGGAAATGCCCCAAAACACAACCTGGACACATTGCATTTTCCCAAAGAAAACAGACCTGTTTTTTGCAAAGTGCCTGGATGTGGATTTTGGCCTCTAGCTCACCCGGCACCCAGAGAAACCTACCAAACCTGCACACATTTTTGAAAACTAGACACAGTTGGGAATCCAAAATGGGGTGACTTGTGGGGCTCTCACCTGGTTCTGTTTCCCATAATCCTTTGCAAACCTCAAAATATGGCCAAAAAACACTTTTCCCTCACATTTTGGTGACATAAAGTTCTGGAATCTGAGAGGAGCCACAGACTTCCTGACACCCAGCATTCCCCCAAGCCTCCCAATAAAAACAGTACCTCACTTGTGTGGGTAGGCCTAGGGCCCGTGACAGAAAACGCCCAAAAAAACAAACTCAACACATCACATTTTCCCACAAAAAACGGACCTGTTTTTTGCAAAGTGCCTAGATATGGATTTTGGCCTGTAGCTCAGACGGCACCTGGGGAAACCTACCAAACCTGAGCATTTGTTAAAACTAGACACCTACGGGAATCCAAGGTGGGGTCTCTTGTGGGGTTCTCACCAGGTTCTGTTACCCAGAATCCTTTGCAAACCTCAAAATTTGGCCAAAGAAACACCTTTTCCTCATATTTTGGTGAGAGAAAGTTCTGGAATCTGACAGATGCCACAAACTTTCTGCCACCCCACATTCCCCCAATCATCCAGAAATCAACGGTACCTCACTCGTGTGGGTAGGCATAGCGCCCGTTACAGGAAATACCTCAAACAAAACTTGGACACATCGCATTTTCCCAAAGAAAACAGACCTGTTTCTTGCAAAGTGCCTTGATATGGATTTTGGCCTCTAGCTCAGCCGGCACCTAGGGAAACCTACCAAACCTGCACACTTTGTAAAACTAGACACCTAGGGGAATCCAATATGAGGTGACTTGTGGGGCTCTAACCAGGTTCTGTTACACAGAACCCTTTGCAAACCTCATAATTAGGCCAAACAAATACTTTTTCCTCATATTTTGGGGCCAGAAAGTTCTTGATTCTGAGGGGAGCCACAAATGTCCTTCTACCCAGCGTTCCCTCAAGTCTCCCAATAAAAATGGTACCTCCCTTGTGTGGGTAGGCCTAGCGCCCGCGACAGGAAATACCCAAAAACACAACGTGGGCACACTTCATTTTCCAAAAGAAAACAGAGCTCTTTTTTGCAAAGTGCGTAGCTGTGGATTTTGGCCTCTAGCTCGGACGGCATGTAGGGAAACCTACCAAACCAGGGCATTCTTGAAACCTAGGCACCTGGGGAAATCCAAGATGGGGTGACTTGTGTGGCTCTCACCAGGTTCTGTTACGCAGAATCCTTTGCAAACCTCAAAATCTAGCCCTAAAACTTTTTTCTCTCATTTTTGTGACAGAATTTCTGGAATCTGAGAGGAGCCACAAATTTCCTTCCATTCAGCGTTCTCCAAGTCTCTTGATAAAAATGATGCTTCACTTGTGTGGATAGCCCTAGCACCCGTGACAGGAAATGCCCCAAAAAACAATGTGGGCACATCACATTTTCCCAAGGAAAACAGAGCTCTTTTTTGCAAATTGTCTAGCTGTAGATTTTGGCCTCCAGCTCAGCTTACACCTAGGGAAACCTACCAAACCTGTGCCTTTTTTAAAACTAGACACATAGGGGTATACAAGATGGGGTGACTTGTGGGGCTCTCACCTGGCTCTGTTACCCAGAATCCTTTGCAAACCTCAAAATTTGGCCCAAAAAAACTTTTCCCTCACATTTTGGTGACATAAAGTTCTGGAACCTGAGAGGAGCCACAAACTTCCTGCCACCCAGCATTCCCCCAAGCCTCCCAATAAAAACAGTACCTCACTTGTGTGGGTAGGCCTAGGGCCCGTGACAGAAAACGCCCAAAAAAACAACCTCGACACATCACATTTTCCCAAAAAAAACTGACCTGTTTTTGCAAAGTGCCTAGATATGGATTTTGGCCTCTAGCTCAGACTGCACCTAGGGAAACCTACAAAACCTGTGCATTTTTGAAAACTAGACACCTACGGGAATCCAAGGTGGGGTCTCTTGTTGGGTTCTCACCTGGTTCTGTTACCCAGAATCCTTTGCAAACCTCAAAATTTGGCCAAAGAAACACCTTTTCCTCATATTTTGGTGACAGAAAGTTCTGGAATCTGACCGATGCCACAAACCTTCTGCCACCCCGCATTCCCCCAAGCATCCCGAAATCAACGGTACCCCACGTGTGTGGGTAGGCATAGCACCCGTTACAAGAAATACCCCCAAAACAAAACCTGGACACATCACATTTTCCCAAAGAAAACAGACCTGTTTCTTGCAAAGTGCCTTGATATGGATTTTGGCCTCTAGCTCAGCCGGCACCTAGGGAAACCTACCAAACCTGCACACTTTGTAAAACTAGACACCTAGGGGAATCCAATATGAGGTGACTTGTGGGGCTCTAACCAGGTTCTGTTACACAGAATCCTTTGCAAACCTCATAATTTGGCCAAACAAATACTTTTTCCTCATATTTTGGGGCCAGAAAGTTCTTGATTCTGAGGGGAGCAACAAATGTCCTTCTACCCAGTGTTCCCTCAAGTCTCCCAATAAAAATGGTACCTCCCTTGTGTGGGTAGGCCTAGCGCCCGCGACAGGAAATACCCAAAAACACAACATGGGCACACTACATTTTCCCAAAGAAAACAGAGCTCTTTTTTGCAAAGTGCGTAGCTGTGGATTTTGGCCTCTAGCTCGGACGGCATCTAGGGAAACCTACCAAACCTGGGCATTCTTGAAACCTAGGCACCTGGGGAAATCCAAGATGGGGTGACTTGTGTGGCTCTCACCAGGTTCTGTTACGCAGAATCCTTTGCAAACCTCAAAATTTGGCCCAAAAACTTTTTTCTCTCATTTTTGTGACATAATTTCTGGAATCTGAGAGGAGCCACAAATTTCCTTCCACTCAGCGTTCTCCAAGTCTCCCAATAAAAACAGCACCTCACTTGTGTGGGAAGGCCTAGGGCCCGTGACAGAAAACGCCCAAAAAAACAACCTCGACACATCACATTTTCCCCCAAAAAACGGACCTGTTTTTGCAAAGTGCCTAGATATGGATTTTGGCCTCTAGCTCAGACTGCACCTAGGGAAACCTACCAAACCTGTGCATTTTTTAAAACTAGACACCTACGGGAATCCAAGGTGGGGTCTGTTGTGGGGTTCTCACCAGGTTCTGCTACCCAGTATCCTTGGCAAACCTCAAAATGTGGCTCAAAAAATACTTTTTCCTCACATTTTGGTGACAGAAAGTTCTGGAATCTGAGAGGAACCACCAATTTCATTCTGCCCAGCTTTCCTCCAAGTCTCCTGATAAAAATGGTATCTCACTTGTGTGGGTAGGCCCAGTGCCCATGACAGGAAATGCCCCAAAACACAACCTGGACACATTGCATTTTCCCAAAGAAAACAGACCTGTTTTTTGCAAAGTGCCTGGATGTGGATTTTGGCCTCTAGTTCAGACGGCACCCAGGGAAACCTACCAAACCTGCACATTTTTGAAAAACAGACACTTAGGGGAATCCAAAATGGTGTGACGTGTGGGGCTCTCACCTGGTTCTGTTACCAAGAATCCTTTGCAAACCTCAAAATTTGGCCAAAAAACACTTTTCCCTCACATTTTGGTGACATAAAGTTCTGGAATCTGAGAGGAGCCACAGACTTCCTGACACCCAGCATTCCCCCAAGCCTCCCAATAAAAACAGTACCTCACTTGTGTGGGTAGGCCTAGGGCCCGTGACAGAAAACGCCCAAAAAAACAAACTCGACACATCACATTTTCCCCCAAAAAACGGACCTGTTTTTTGCAAAGTGCCTAGATATGGATTTTGGCCTCTAGCTCAGACGGCACCTAGGGAAACCTACCAAACCTGTGCATTTTTTTAAACTAGACACCTACGGAAATCCAAGGTGGGGTCTCTTGTGGGGTTCTCACCAGGTTCTGTTACCCAGAATCCTTTGCAAACCTCAAAATGTGGCCAAAGAAACACCTTTTCCTCATATTTTGGTGAGAGAAAGTTCTGGAATCTGACAGATGCCACAAACTTTCTGCCACCCCACATTCCCCCAATCATCCAGAAATCAACGGTACCTCACTTGTGTGGGTAGGCACCTTTCCCTCACATTTTGGTGACATAAAGTTCTGGAACCTGAGAGGAGCCACAAACTTCCTGCCACCCAAAATTCCCCCAAGCCTCCCAATAAAATCAGTACCTCACTTGTGTGGGTAGGCCTAGGCCTGTGACAGAAAACGCCCAAAAAAAACAACCTCGACACATCACATTTTCCCCCCAAAAACGGACCTGTTTTTTGCAAAGTGCCTAGATATGGATTGTGGCCTCTAGCTCAGACAGCACCTAGGGAAACCTACCAATCCTGTGCATTTTTTTAAACTATACACCTACGGGAATCCAAGGTGGGGTCTCTTGTGGGGTTCTCACCAGGTTCTGTTACCCAGAATCCTTTGCAAACCTCAAAATTTGGCCCAGAAAATACTTTTTCCTCACATTTTGGTGACAGAAAGTTCTGGAATCTGAGAAGAGCCACCAATTTCATTCTGCCCAGCTTTCCTCCAAGTCTCCTGATAAAAATGGTACCTCACTTGTGTGGGTAGGCCCAGTGCCCATGACAGGAAATGCCCCAAAACACAACCTGGACACATTGCATTTTCCCAAAGAAACAGACCTGTTTTTTGCAAAGTGCCTGGATGTGGATTTTGGCCTCTAGTTCAGACGTCACCCAGGGAAACCTACCAAACCTGCACATTTTTGAAAACTAGACACATAGGGGAATCTAAAACGAGGTGACTTGTGGGGCTATAACCAAGTTCAGTTACCCAGAATCCTTTGCAAACCTCAAAAGTTGGCCAAAAAATAATTTTCCTCATATTTTGGTGCCAGAAAGTTCTTGAATCTGAGAGGAGCCAAAAATGTCCTTCTACCCAGCGTTCCTCCAAGTCTCCCAATAAAAATGGTACCTCACTTTTGTGGGTAGGCCTAGCGCCCATGCCAGGAAATAGCCCAAAACAAAACCTGGACACATCACATTTTCCCAAAAAAAACAGACCTGTTTTTTGCAAAGTGCCTGGATGTTGATTTTGGCATCTAGTTCAGACGGCACCTAGGGAAACCTACCAAAACTGCACGTCTTTTAAAACTAGGCACCTAGGGGAATCTAAAATGGGGTGACTTTTGGGCTTTCACCAGGTTCTGTTAGCCAGAATCCTTTGCAAACCTTAACATTTTGCCAAAAAACACCTTTTCCTCAAATTTGGTGACAGAAAGTTCTGGAATCTGGGAGGAGCCACAAACGTCCTGCCACTCAGCATTCCCCCAAGCCTCCTGATAAAAATGGTACCTCACTTGTGTGGGTAGGCCTAGTGCCCATGACAGAAATACATCAAAACAAAACCTGGACACATCACATTTTCCCAAAGAAAACAGACCTGTTTGTTTCAAAGTCCCTAGATGTGGATTTTGGCCTCTAGCACAACTGGCACCTAGGGAAACTTACCAAACCTGCAAAAAAATTTCAACTAGACACCTAGGGAAATCCAAAATGAGGTGACTTGTGGGGCTCTAACCAGGTTCTGTTACCTAAAATCCTTTTCAAACATCAAAATTTGGCCCAAAAAATACTTTTTCCTCATATTTTGGTGCCAGAAAGTTCTTGAATCTGAGAGGAGTCACAAAAGTCCTCCTACCCAGCGTTCCCCGAAATCTCCCGATAAAAATGGTACCTCCCTTTTGTGGTTAGGCCTAGCGCCCGTGACAGGAAATGTCCGAAAACACAATGTGGGAACATCACATTTTCCCAGAGAAAACAGCTCTTTTTTGCAAAGTGCCTAGCTGTGGATTTTGGACTCTAGCTCCGACCGCACCTAGGGAAATCTACCAAACCTGCACATTTTGTAAAACTAGACACCTAGGGGAATCTAATATGAGGTGACTTGTGGGGCTCTAACCAGGTTCTGTTACCCAGAATCCTTTGCAAACCTCAAAATTTGGCCAAAAACACCTTTTTCTCTCATTTTGGTGACAGAAAGTTCGGGAATCTGAGAGGAGGCACAAATTTCCTTCCACTCAGCATTCCCCTAAGTCTCTTGATAAAAATGGTACCTCACTTGTGTGGGTAGGCCTAGTGCCCATGACAGAAATACATCAAAACAAAACCTGGACACATCACATTTTCCCAAAGAAAACAGACCTGTTTGTTTCAAAGTCCCTAGATGTGGATTTTGGCCTCTAGCACAACTGGCACCTAGGGAAACTTACCAAACCTGCAAAAAAATTTAAACTAGACACCTAGGGAAATCCAAAATGAGGTGACTTGTGGGGCTCTAACCAGGTTCTGTTACCTAAAATCCTTTTCAAACATAAAAATTTGGCACAAAAAATACTTTTTCCTCATATTTTGGTGCCAGAAAGTTCTTGAATCTGAGAGGAGTCACAAAAGTCCTCCTACCCAGCGTTCCCCGAAATCTCCCGATAAAAATGGTACCTCCCTTTTGTGGTTAGGCCTAGCGCCCGTGACAGGAAATGTCCGAAAACACAATGTGGGAACATCACATTTTCCCAGAGAAAACAGCTCTTTTTTGCAAAGTGCCTAGCTGTGGATTTTGGACTCTAGCTCCGACCGCACCTAGGGAAATCTACCAAACCTGCACATTTTGTAAAACTAGACACCTAGGGGAATCTAATATGAGGTGACTTGTGGGGCTCTAACCAGGTTCTGTTACCCAGAATCCTTTGCAAACCTCAAAATTTGGCCAAAAACACCTTTTTCTCTCATTTTGGTGACAGAAAGTTCGGGAATCTGAGAGGAGGCACAAATTTCCTTCCACTCAGCATTCCCCTAAGTCTCTTGATAAAAATGGTACCTCACTTGTGTGGGTAGGCCTAGTGCCCATGACAGAAATACATCAAAACAAAACCTGGACACATCACATTTTCCCAAAGAAAACAGAACTCTTTTTTCAAATTGTCTGGCTGGGGATTTTGGCCTCTCGCTCAGCCGGTACATAGGGAAACCTACCAAACCTGAACATTTTTTAAAACTAGACACGTAGAGGAATCCAAGATGGTGTGACTTGTGGGGCTCTCACCATATTCTGTTACCCAGAATCGTTTGCAAACCTCAAAATGTGGCCAAAGAAACACCTTTTCCTCACATTATGGTGACATAAAGTTCTGGAATCTGACAGATGCCACAAACTTTCTGCCACCCCACATTCCCCCAATCATCCAGAAATCAACGGTACCTCACTTGTGTGGGTAGGCACCTTTCCCTCACATTTTGGTGACATAAAGTTCTGGAACCTGAGAGGAGCCACAAACTTCCTGCCACCCAAAATTCCCCCAAGCCTCCCAATAAAATCAGTACCTCACTTGTGTGGGTAGGCCTAGGCCTGTGACAGAAAACGCCCAAAAAAACAACCTCGACACATCACATTTTCCCCCCAAAAACGGACCTGTTTTTTGCAAAGTGCCTAGATATGGATTGTGGCCTCTAGCTCAGACAGCACCTAGGGAAACCTACCAATCCTGTGCATTTTTTTAAACTATACACCTACGGGAATCCAAGGTGGGGTCTCTTGTGGGGTTCTCACCAGGTTCTGTTACCCAGAATCCTTTGCAAACCTCAAAATTTGGCCCAGAAAATACTTTTTCCTCACATTTTGGTGACAGAAAGTTCTGGAATCTGAGAAGAGCCACCAATTTCATTCCGCCCAGCTTTCCTCCAAGTCTCCTGATAAAAATGGTACCTCACTTGTGTGGGTAGGCCCAGTGCCCATGACAGGAAATGCCCCAAAACACAACCTGGACACATTGCATTTTCCCAAAGAAACAGACCTGTTTTTTGCAAAGTGCCTGGATGTGGATTTTGGCCTCTAGTTCAGACGTCACCCAGGGAAACCTACCAAACCTGCACATTTTTGAAAACTAGACACATAGGGGAATCTAAAACGAGGTGACTTGTGGGGCTATAACCAAGTTCTGTTACCCAGAATCCTTTGCAAACCTCAAAAGTTGGCCAAAAAATAATTTTCCTCATATTTTGGTGCCAGAAAGTTCTTGAATCTGAGAGGAGCCAAAAATGTCCTTCTACCCAGCGTTCCCCCAAGTCTCCCAATAAAAATGGTACCTCACTTTTGTGGGTAGGCCTAGCGCCCATGCCAGGAAATAGCCCAAAACAAAACCTGGACACATCACATTTTCCCAAAAAAAACAGACCTGTTTTTTGCAAAGTGCCTGGATGTTGATTTTGGCCTCTAGTTCAGACGGCACCTAGGGAAACCTACCAAAACTGCACGTCTTTTAAAACTAGGCACCTAGGGGCATCTAAAATGGGGTGACTTTTGGGCTTTCACCAGGTTCTGTTACCCAGAATCCTTTGCAAACCTTAACATTTTGCCAAAAAACACATTTTCCTCAAATTTGGTGACAGAAAGTTCTGGAATCTGGGAGGAGCCACAAACGTCCTGCCACTCAGCATTCCCCCAAGCCTCCTGATAAAAATGGTACCTCACTTGTGTGGGTAGGCCTAGTGCCCATGACAGAAATACATCAAAACAAAACCTGGACACATCACATTTTCCCAAAGAAAACAGACCTGTTTGTTTCAAAGTCCCTAGATGTGGATTTTGGCCTCTAGCACAACTGGCACCTAGGGAAACTTACCAAACCTGCAAAAAAATTTCAACTAGACACCTAGGGAAATCCAAAATGAGGTGACTTGTGGGGCTCTAACCAGGTTCTGTTACCTAAAATCCTTTTCAAACATCAAAATTTGGCCCAAAAAATACTTTTTCCTCATATTTTGGTGCCAGAAAGTTCTTGAATCTGAGAGGAGTCACAAAAGTCCTCCTACCCAGCGTTCCCCGAAATCTCCCGATAAAAATGGTACCTCCCTTTTGTGGTTAGGCCTAGCGCCCGTGACAGGAAATGTCCGAAAACACAATGTGGGAACATCACATTTTCCCAGAGAAAACAGCTCTTTTTTGCAAAGTGCCTAGCTGTGGATTTTGGACTCTAGCTCCGATCGCACCTAGGGAAATCTACCAAACCTGCACATTTTGTAAAACTAGACACCTAGGGGAATCTAATATGAGGTGACTTGTGGGGCTCTAACCAGGTTCTGTTACCCAGAATCCTTTGCAAACCTCAAAATTTGGCCAAAAAACACCTTTTTCTCTCATTTTGGTGACAGAAAGTTCGGGAATCTGAGAGGAGGCACAAATTTCCTTCCACTCAGCATTCCCCTAAGTCTCTTGATAAAAATGGTACCTCACTTGTGTGGGTAGGCCTAGTGCCCATGACAGAAATACATCAAAACAAAACCTGGACACATCACATTTTCCCAAAGAAAACAGAGCTCTTTTTTCAAATTGTCTGGCTGTGGATTTTGGCCTCTCGCTCAGCCGGTACATAGGGAAACCTACCAAACCTGAACATTTTTTAAAAGTAGACATGTAAAGGAATCCAAGATGGTGTGACTTGTGGGGCTCTCACCATATTCTGTTACCCAGAATCGTTTGCAAACCTCAAAATGTGGCCGAAAAAAACATTTTTTCCTCACATTATGGTGACATAAAGTTCTGGAATCTGAGAGGAACCACAAATTTCCTTCCACCCAGCGTTCACCCAAGTCTCCCAATAACAATGGTACCTCAGTTGTGTGGGTAGGCCTTGCACCCGCAACAGGAAATGCCCCAAAACACAACTTGGACACATCACATTTTCCCAAAGAAAACAAAGTTTTTTATTGCAATGTGTCTAGCTGTGGATTTTAGCCTCTAGTTCAGCCTACAACTAGGGTAACCTACCAAACCTGCACATTTTTTAAAACTAGACACCTAGGATAATCCAAGATGGGGTGACTTGTGGAGCTCTCACCAGGTTCTGGTACCCAGAATCCTTTCCAAACCTCAAAATTTGGCCAAAAAAGTACTTTTCCCTCACATTTTGGTGATAGAAAGTTCTGGAATCTGAGAGGAGCCACAAATGTCCTTCCACTCAGCATTCCCCCAAGCCTCCCGATAAAAATGGTACCTCACTTGTGTGGGTAGACCTAGTGCCTGCAAGAGAAAATGCCCCAAAACATTATCTGGACACATCAAAATGATCAAATACAAAACTACCTGTTTTGTGGTTGGGGGGCATCTGCGTTTTTGGTCATTGGCTCAGCAGCCATCTAGGGAAACCTACCAAACCCAGACATTTCTGAAAACTAGACACCAGAGGGAGTCCAGGGAGGTGTGAATTACGTGGATCCTCCAATGTTCTCTTTCCCATAATCCTCAGCAAACCTCATATTTAGCTAACAATCACATTTTTTCCACATTTCTGTGTAGGATCACCACACCGGGACAAATTTCCTACCACCCATTGTTTTCCTCAGTCTCCCGGTAAAAATGATACCTCACTTGTGTAGGTGGGCCAATATCCCTGGTGTCTAAGGGGTTTCTGCCCTCCTGGGGGCAGACCGGCCTAATTATATTAGGCGGATCTGCCCCCAGGGGGTGCAGAAATGGCATAAAAATATTTTGCCCCCCCTGGGGAGCAGCCCTTGCCCATAGGGCCACTCCCCTTATGCGTAATTTTTTTTTTTTTAATCCCTGGTGTCTAGTGGTTTCTGCCCCCCGGGGGGCAGATCAGCCTATTTATATTAGTCCGATCTGCCCCCCGGGGGGCAGAAATGGCCTAAAAATAATTTGGCCCCCGGGGAGCGACCCTTTCCAAAGGAGTCGCTCCCCACATATAAAAAAAAAGAAAATAAACAAAAAACATATCCCCAGTGTCTAGGGGTTTTCTGCCCCGCTCGGAGGCAGATTGGCCTAATAACAATAGGCCGATCTGCCCCCAAGGGGGCAGAAATGGCCTAAAAATATTTTTCCTCCAGGGAAGCAACTCTTGCCTAAGGGGTCGCTCCCCTCCTGCAAAAAAAAAAAATAATAATAATACATAATCCCTGGTGTCCAGAGATTTATCGGTCTAACAACAATTGGCTGATCTGCCCCCAGGGGGGGCAGAAAAAGCCTTACAAATAATTGCCCCCCTAGGGTGCGACCCTTGCCCAAGGGGCCTCTCCCCTTATTCAAATACATTTTAAAAAAAGGTCTTTCCTTTCCTTTCATGCCTCTCCCACCCCACCTCTCGATCGAAAGAGAAATGCCTCCGGGATCATGCTGGAAGCCTGCTTGTGGGCTGGCGTCCTCAGACGTCACTGGGGATGTGGGGGGGGTTGGGGTGGAAGGGGAAGCGATTCCCCTTCCATCCCCAACTGGGGGATGTCTGAACCGTGTGCGAGGACGAGACCAGCTCGCCCCAGGCACCCTGACGGTTAACCTAGTTTTCCTCTATTATCATTTTGCGTGACCCATGTTCTAAATTAGCACTTGTTGTACTCTCTTTATGTGGTGTTCCTCAGTTTGTTAGGGGCAGATATAAGAGCCCCTAGCAGCTCCATGGCCAACATTAGCATAATTTTATTTGATGCTAATGTGGCCCAACAAGGCAAAAATTGCTGCGCCAGATTTACAAAGTAGCGCACTGCATGCATTGGGCCACTTTGTAACCCTTTGCACCACATTATACCTGCGCCAACCATAATGTATGTAAAGGGGATATTCCCCTGTTAGGGGGGGCCAAAAAATGGCGCAAATAAAAGTGAAAGATTTCCTTGAGCATTTTTTTCAGCATTTTTAACTCCTGTTCAGAGCAGGTGTTAAAAGGGGGAATGCCATAGTTTTCAATGGGCCCTATGTACTGTTCAGGGTTAGCGCCAACATTTTGGTGCTAATCCTGAACTGTACATCAATAGCATCAGAAATTCTGGTTCTATTGCTCCCTACCCTGCGCCAAGGTGTACCGTATTTTAAATACGGTGCACACGTGGTGGTGGTGGGGGCACAAGGAGCCTGAAGAAAGGTGGTGCTACATGTATTGTA
This sequence comes from Pleurodeles waltl, assembly GCF_031143425.1. Classification (NCBI taxonomy): domain Eukaryota; kingdom Metazoa; phylum Chordata; class Amphibia; order Caudata; family Salamandridae; genus Pleurodeles; species Pleurodeles waltl. The sequence continues at coordinate 1,506,914,053 of NC_090440.1, forward strand.
GCACCACTTTTGTTAAATCTAGCCCTTAGTTTCTTGAAAACGGTTTCTGTATTTTGTAGTGGACTGCAGTGTTTTGACAGGATTGGTACTGAACACAAGTCAATTCTAGTCAGTAGGAAGTCTTTTTAAATGTCAGTGCTTATGGTTTGTGCCTAAGTTCAATCTTTAAAGTGCTTAAAACTCCTGCGCTGTATTACATTAATATTGTGCATGGTCCCAGTCTGCGCCAAGCTCATTTGGACAGTTCAGTGCAGGTACCATCTTGTACATGCACAGTTAAGAGGACATTCAGTGAAAGGTTGAACATAGGACTGAAATATCTTTTAGGGAAGGACAGTTGGCCTTACTTCATGGTTCACATTTATTTGATTGCATTTCAGTGCAATGCAAAATAATACAAACAATTGTAGGCAGTTAACTCTACTGTGGTGGTGCTCCATGTCAAATAACAAAAATAGCCAAAGCATTTCCCAACCATCGTCCCACAACCTCCTCATTGTGTTCTCACTCCAGTATAGTGTGCCTGTGTTTTGCAAGTGTTCCCCCTGCCCTTGCCCTGGTAGTCCACGCCCTCAGCCCATGCCTCAGTGTCAGGAGCTGTTAAGCACAACAGATGTATGTACAGAGGGCAAGTCAATTTGTGAAATTCAGCAGAAAAGACCAATATATATGGTTGCCACAGCTCTCTAAAGAAGTTAATCTGATGAGTCAGTATAAGGGTTAGACATTGCATACCGAGAACATGCCACAGCCTATGAAGCCATTCCATTTGTGTGGGAGGTTCTCTGTGCCTTATTTAGACAGAATGGTTTGGAGTGATGCTCCCAGCTCCAGACCACTATGCTGCCCCCTCAAGGATTAAAGGGGAAATGTCTGTGGACTGGGGAGTCCTAAGATAACATGTGCTGCTAAGTTTGGCAGCTGCCAATCGAAATACCCATCTATGTCAGCTACGACTGCGTCTCAGTATTGTGCTAGTTTGAGACAGGCCCAGATGTGGTGAAGCAATGTCCCAGAAGCTCTACAGCCTCTCCTACAGTCAACATTGTGATTAGAGTTGCTCCTGTAAATCCTTGCAGGTGTGAGATACCAGTATGTATCAATTTTAGTGATGAGTTCTATGCTTGTGGTGTTGCATGCAGTATGTCATCCCCTGTAGTACATCTCCCTCCATTCCTTATGTGAGAGGGTCCGCCCCAGCTCAAGTTCCCAACTCCTCTGTCGAGGGCTTTTACCCTCAGGATGGGTTTGCACCAACAATGCATATAATTCAGTGATGTGACATTGGTCAATGTCCTTCGACAGGAGCTACTTTTCATAGAGTATGAGTGAGAGTTTTGCCAATTTCTGAATGTTTGGGTGGGTAACCCAGAGGTGAACCTGTAAGTAACACAGCATCTCTAGTTCTGGTAACCCAAAGTCAGGTTTATGCTGCTCAAAACTGGTGGGGCCTATAGCATCAAATATGTACCTGTTATAGAGGAAGCCTGCTGCCTGCCTAGCAGTCAAGGTGCTAGGATATAGACCTGGGGTAAACTCTGTGTTGCTCAAAATAAGGGTCAGAGGAGATGGGAATTGGGTCAATGCTTTTCCAGGCCACTCGGTCCCATATCCCAAGGGTGGCTCTATTGACGGGGATGAATAAAATTCCAGGCTCCCTGCTGTCATCACAATAAAGGGGATCTATCCATAAAACACCCGAAGTTTTTGGACCTGTCACAATTTTGTTATACTAGGAAGCAGAGTTGTGCTACCTGGTAATAATGTAAAAGGCTTGGGACCCTCAAACCCCCTTGCGTATCGGATGGTAAATCTGGTCATGGATCATATGGGGTCTCCTTCCTTTCCCAGATACAGTGGTTGATTTTGTATTGCAAAGATTGGAGCATACCCACCAGGAGATCTAGATGGAGAGACTAGAATAAAAATAGATCCTTCTGAAGTATGGTCATCTTCAGCACCGCTATCCTTCCAATCCATGAGAGGTGGTTGTGCTTCCAGTGAGCAAGGTCCACCTGGACTTGTTGAAGCAAGGCTTGGTATTGATGACCATGGTCTGTCTTACTTCAGAGGTACCATACCAAGGTAGGGCACCACTGAGATTGAACACCTAAATCAGCATTGGACAAATGGCTGTGTCTCCATGCACAGTGCAATCGAGAGGTTAAGAGCCAGGGACTTTTGAAGACTGGTGTGAAAGACAATGACCTCTTCAAACCTTTCCAGCTCCAGTAAGGAAGTTGCAAAGCCTGCAGCAGGTCTTTGAGCGTGACTATCACATCAGCAGCATAGATGCTAATGGTATACTCTTCCCTCTCTCAAATTGTGCCCTAGTTATGCACGAGTTATCACACATCCTTTGTGCCATTGGTTCTGCAAAGAGAGCAAATAGCAGAGGGGATTACAGGTATTCCTGCTGGGCCACCTTGCCAATGGGGAAGGAATCCAAAGCCCAGCATTGACATGCACCACTGCTCGCAGTGTCCCATTGTAGCTAAGATCCTAGGTATAAAACCTCTTCCTAATGCTAAAATGATGGAGTGTAGCTTCTAAGTAGGGCAAATGCACCTTGATGGCAAGGAGTGTGATTTCCCTCTGGACGTGTACAGCTTTGTCTACTAGGTGGAGAGTCTGTTTGGTGTTATCCCCACACTGGGGACTAGGAACAAAACCTCACTGATCTGTGTCCACCAGACCTGGCATATAGGGCCCTAACCTCATTGCTAAAATACTGGTGAATAGCTTAACATCCACATTTATAAGTGAAATGGGTCGATAAGCACCACATTGCCGCTTATCTTTTTTAGGTTTAGGTATAATGGTGATGGAGGCCTTGAGCATGGAGGGTAGCAATGTGCCCATGTCTACTACAGAATTAAAGAGTATTGTGAGGATAGGAGCGAGTATGTGGCAGAACGTTGTATAAAAAAGGGCAGGAAAGCCATCTGGGTCAAGTGATTTTAGTAGTTTCTTCTTTGTAAAGGCCATCACCACTTCCTCTATGTAGATAGGTTGACCTAAGGAGTCGGCCTGTTGAGGAGTTAACTGGGGTGTGCGCACACCTTGAAAGTATGCTTGGGCAGCATCAGAGGACAAGTCCTGCACCATATATAGTGCCTTACAATATTCTTGAAAGGCAGCAGCAATAGGCCCACCTCCAGTGATTTCACCACCATCCTGACAAAAGACATTATTCACTCTCTCAGCCTGTCTCTTACCCTGCAGATTGTTGATCAATAGCGTGCTGTATTCCCCCCCCCCCCACATAGAAGGAATGATGTAGATGAAGAATTGCACATTTGGCCTTGTCTAAATCTAAACTGCATAGCTGTGCCCTTGCTGACTCCAATTGTCGCCAAATCTGAGTAGCTGGTTAGAAGTACCCTCCCAACAAATACCCCAACCTTTAACTAAAGAAAACCATAACAACAGAATATACCATATCTCCAGTGTTAACCAAATATGTTCTGAGAGTGTCCTCAGGTGGAGGATCCACAAGAGCACAAGATGTGCCTCCATTGCTGCAAAGTGAGTATGCCTGCCTCCCTGCCACCCAGTCCCAGGAGCCAGATAGCACCCCCCCATCAAAGCAGGGAGATCATGTTAGCCATGGGTCCAAAAGGGTCTCAAGTGAAGTCCTGTTTCTCTGGGTTGCCAGAAAAAGTATCACAGACCTCTTGTCTTTTTAAGGGTATGGTCACTTGGTCTGGACAAAGTCCTGTGTGGGAAGTTGGGGCCTTGTTCCAATGATTGCATCATCTCTCCTTATGCCAGCAGGGTCTATGCTGTGAACTCTCCTCCTTAGGGATTTTCAGAAGGTGGCAGGCCTCCAATAGGGATTTTAGCTGATGACGTTACCTGTCCCAGGAGAAGATGAAACAGAACTTGTGGTGCCCCAAGGATTCAAATGTTGTTCTTGTGGGAATGGTTATGGAGGTCTCAAGTGTTGGTTTGTAAGGCAATCTACTGGTCACTCAGTCATAGAAAGTCCTGCTAGAACTGTTCAGTCTTCTCGTCCTGGTTAGATTCACGATCTTTGAGTGGAAAATCTCTGTCATTCACCTCTGTCAGGTCTCGTTAAACCTCCTTATGGTCCTGTGCTAGCTCCTGTTTCACATCATTGAACTCCTCACATAAGGATGCAAAGAGTGCCTCCATGAAGGACCCCATGACCCAACCTTTCTCTTCTGTCTGCCTGCCACCAGGCCCGATCTCAGTCATTGGGCACTCTCTTCCGTTGGGGCTCCAGCGGCCTGTGTGAGCATCACCTTGAGCGATCTCTCTTTCTTTCCCCTAGCTGTCCCCATGGCCGGTCTTTGCATGGTGTGTACCACAAGGAGTTTTTAGAGATCTTCTCACATCCACTGAGCTGCTGAGTCCTACAAGGCACCTTGTGCTTTGTCTGTATTGTCCAGAGCCTCACACCATTGTCGTTGTTGGAACTAGCTCCTTTATCAACAGCAGTGGATTGCCGACCAGGCCGCGCTGCCAGGCATGAGGCAAAGAAGGCTCATCATTGATCTGGGATAGGGAAGAGTTATGTCTGCCACTTCTATGGTGCAGGAGGAGCCAAAGGTAATTCCAGTCACCAAGCCTCAAGTCCAAACTGTACCACCTGCCTGTGCAGCTTGATGTTGCATAGCGGTTCATTTGTGGCAGGGGGGTCACCCTGATCCAGCGCTAGCTTCAATTGCAGCTGGTAGACCTCGGCAGCTCTCAGGGTCACTGGGGGACATCTCCATTACTGATCATCGCCACCTCATTCACCATCTGTTTATGCTGGTAGGGGGCCTGCAATGAGGGTGGGGCCGCTCTCTGCTGCTTTCCATTCTAACCCATTGAAATCTCTGACCGACCCCTCAACGCTGTCCACATGTATTTCAAAGACAGCCAAGGCTGCTGTGTTGCATCAGTCCACCCATATCATGCTGCAGGCACGGGTTGCAATAATGTACATATCCCCTTCTATGAGCAGTGATCCTATGCCCCCAGCCATGGCTATAGAGCCACTCGAGTAGCCCTCAGGACTGCTCTTTGTGTGACCATGGCTGGCCTCTGCCTTCACACTGTGTGGCTGTCTCCATTTTGTGGAGAGCAGCCAAAGACCTCATCTGCTGTGAAAGCCTGTTGTCTGGTAGTTGGGAGCTGCTCTTCCTTAGTCAGTATCAGCATGGTCTATGTTGGGAACCATTTGCCATAGACCCCTTTACAGCTCCTAGGCACGTCTGTGAAGGTTCCCCGCAGTGGTGGAAGGCGGAGAAGCAGGTTAGTGCGGCCCACCTGACTACCATCTTGACCACACCTCCTCACTGGTCTTACTTTAATAGGGAGTCAGTATTCCCCTCCAGTTGGGTGCATTGTGTGACTACACCTATTTGCTTAGAGTGTTTGAATGGTCCTTGGAACCATTGGGCATTCCCAAAGATACCCTTAAAGGGCACTAACTTTGTGTGACTTATTATGTGTCCCACTATCAATAGGCCTCAAAAGCACCTGTGTCTACATCAGTGTTGGACCTGACATCCTTGGAATGGTGTTCCCCCAACTTTTTGCAATCACTCCTGCTGTTTCTGCTGACTTCTTTTTTGCTGGCCTTAGGACTGTATGCACTTTGCGACTGCTAACCTATGCTAAAGTGCTTGTGATCACTCCCTAAAACATGGTAACATTGACTTCCACCCAATTGTTACATTTAATTTACTTGTAAGCCCCTAATAAAGTGGTATTACATGTTCCTAATGCCTCTATAAAATGCTACCAGTTGGCCTCAGCACTAATTTTGCACCACTTAAGTAGCCTTTTAAGTGTGTCATAGGCCTGACCTTGCATGTTGTGTGACCTTAAACAGTGCAGACTGTGTGGCCTTAAACAACCCAGAGGGCAAGGCGCAGTATGTACTTTAAACTTTTTCATGTCTGGTAGTGAAAAAGTCTTAAATTTGTTTCTCACTACTGCAAGACCCTAGAATAATATTGGGCTACCTTATTACATTTCATAAGGTATAACTTTCAAAGGGGAGCAATTGCGAATGTTAAGTTTGGTGTCTAAAGAATTGTAATTTAAACCCATCTTTCATAATAAAGTTGGAGTTTAAGTCACAATTGTGAAAATACCATTTTTAGACAGTTGAAATGTTCTTGTCCTAACCATTTGGTGACTGCAGCATGCACCCTGGGTCACGTGACAAAGTGTAGATTGTCTTTGTGTAATGCTCCTAGACTTGATAGAGGAAGCAGCTCTCACATAACCACACTTACACATCACAAACCCTCTGTTTCAGCACACTCACAAAGGGTTTCACACCAGTCTATTCTGCCCCCAGACAAGTTGGGACCAAGGCAGGGAGGCAGAAAATTCAATGCACCTCTGAGGACTTTCCATCGGGTGTCGTGCAGCAGCAGGCAGATCCTGCATGCTCTGCTGCTAAGGATGAAGGATGGACCGTTCCACTGTTATGCTTCATCTACTTCTGGGGCATGGTCAGAGGCTGAGCGAGATGCAGAGAAAGCACATCTAGAATGCAGAACAAGAGGAATGAGCAGAATTAGGGTTTTTGGGGTCAATCAAGAGGGGTCATGAGGTTGATGCCAGGTAACGCTACCTTTTTCCCACACCTGAGTTGAGAGCCAAATGGATCTGAGAGGACCTGCAAGGTCGATGGCATGTGGCATGGCAGTTAAATCTGCCTGTTTCTACAACTGAAAGAAAAAAAAAAGGCTGAGAGGAGCCATGAGGTCGGTGGTATCTAAACCTGCCCTTTTCGGCAAACTGTTCCATAATTGTTCATGGAACTGTCAGAGGGGCACTCATTGGCGTGTTGGGTGAGTATTATTGCACTGAATGCACCATCTTACTGAGCCGCTGGGCCAAGTAAGCAACTTTACAAGGTGTCCTCCCCTTAATTCTTTACTGTGACAGCAAATATAGATTTAGCGTGTGTGGCAAACAGGCTGTCCCCAGTAGTAAATTTAATGTTGTTATGGACTTTGTTCCCATTTTTGCCTTGTTTGGCTATTGCTCCGTGTGGGCCCAAACATATTTTGAAAATTGAGATCATTTTTTTTTTCTTTGTCATTACAGGAATGTATTTCGTTTGGCCTTGTCTCCAGGGCAGGCCAGTGAGTGGCTTATTTAATATTGCTTATTTTGGCCAGCATCATGCACTATCAGGTGGAAATTCTGCAGCTTAACAAAAAGGAGAGGAGTAAGTTAGAGGGCTGAAGGGAAAAAGAAAAAAGAAAGGAAAAAAGGAAAAAAGAGGAAAAGAAAAAGAGAAAAAGAAAAGAAATCAAGAAACATTCTAAGGCTGGCACTGTGGGAAACTCAGAACCCTCAGCATTGACACAAATGACCAAGGAAAGAGCAGGGCAGCTTGTTGCTAGGGCAAATCATAGCCCACACTCTCTTAAAGAGAGAAGGATGTCCTCTAATTTTTATTTTCCAGAGGATACCGTACAGCATCAGTGTGTGGGGGTAGGAGTTGAAGTTGCACTGCGCTGCAGACAATGGGCTCCTCAGTGGCTCTCTCCATATCTCCATGACGGTAGAGGCAGTGCTCAAATCAATTGACCCTTCCATTACTGCCAAGGATATTGCTGTCCAATCCTCTTTCTGCACCTCTAGGCCATTTCATCCCATTAGGGTTAACCAGGTTCTTGAGTTGAAGCATGGGAAAGCCAAGGACTATCCTCTGTTTGTTAAAGATAAAGCAGGTACTGCTGTCTCAGAGTCCACTCACCCTACTATCCTTCAGGTAGATCCATCGGAACTTGTTTCTATCCCTAGCCCCTCCATATTGCAAATGCAGCTTCTAGGCAAGTCTCTATGTGACTATGCAAATGGATACAAAAAGTATGCTTAATATGATACTTGACGAGATCAGAGGTCTCAAGGCATCACCGTCTACAGAGGTAGCGGGCCTTCATTTGAGAATTGCTGAAATTGAACAAGCAATGATGCAGCTCTCGGAGAGGCTAAAGGAGGCAAAGGCTAGGGTGTCACAGTTGGAAGATCAAGACTTATCATCTCAGAAGCTTATTTCACAGCACGAAAAGGAGAATGTATCTCTTGAGGCCAAAGTTGAGGAGTTAAAAAAATTACTCTTGGGGCTCGAATTTAAGAATTGTTGAGGTCCCAGGGTGAAGGTCAGCAAGGCCCTCAATAAGTCAACTCTTTCATCAGATCCCAGGTGATTCCAGAATTCTCAAGGGTTCTATCGATAACCAGGACCCATTATGTACTGCCTCATCACAGCCCTAGAGCTAAGTTCCCTTAAACTATCATGGTCAACTTCATGGATTATCAGATTGAGGAAAGCTGGCAGAAGCTCAAACAATTTACTACACCTGAGATCCCACAGTGATGCATTTTTTCTGACATGACTGCTTCAACAATCAAAATTGAAAGTGTTGGCCAAGGGACAGATCTATCTATTTACTAATGTGGCAGAGGCTCTGCTGTTTCTCCACAAAATCTCTAATAAGGCAAATAAGGATTGTTTCTATCCTTCTAGTTTGTGGATTGGATTGATTGAAAATGCTATACAATTATGAATTTCTAGTGTTATTATGGTTTGTGGGGAGGGGGGATTGAGGTCGCCACAGGGTGCAAAGTTATGGCACTCAATGGAAGGTGCATATGGCAGGTGGTAATGTAAGCATTTCCCCACCTTTGAAGGGGTATGTTTTTTTCAGTTTATTTTCCTTGTTAGTGCTTCTTATTTGATGGAGTCTCTTGGGGAGGATGGGTGGAATTATGGGGAGGGGGCTCACGCAATATAAAAAGAGCGGATTTGAGAGCAGATTTGAGTATAAATTCATGCTGCTGAGCATACATCAGTGCAAGGTTGATTTTGAAACTAGTTTATTAATTAAAAATGAGCAAGGGTAGAGTGGCAAATATGGTTCAAGAAAGGTTTTGTGTAAGCATTTAGAGAATTGGTAATATCTTATAAAGCAAATTTAGCGGGGGCCCCGATCCAGAGTCTTCAGGCAGCTGTAGAGAGTGTGATGAGAGAACCCTCAAAGTCAATGGGTGCATCAGCCAGGCAGGCAGCGCAAGATCAACTCATTAGAGTAAAGCAAGAGCTCAGGGATTTCTTTATTTTAGAGGTAATTGCCTGAAGCAAAGCTTTTCAACAGAAGCTCTATAAGGAGAGCCATCATGTGGGAAAGTATTTGGCATGGTCAACAAAAAGTCAACAAAGTAGGCAGTTAATTGATAAATTAGAAGATCCAGCCATGGGGTGATTGAGGACAGTGCTATAAGAACAACAGAGATATTCTTCAATCATTATAGGCAGATTTATGAAGAAGATGAGGAACGATTGCAGGAACAATTGTCTGACTACTTTTACTCAGTACGCTTACCTCAAATCTTTATTATTCAAAAGTATTCTTTGTCAAAGCAAATAGCGGCTGAGGAGATAACTTCTGCTCTGAAAGGTCTGGCAACCGCTAAAGTCAGTGGGAGTGATGGTATAACCACCGAAGTATATAAGGCCTTTGTGGCAGAACCTCTTCCATACCTAATAATATATGTTAATGATATAAAGGAGTCTGAATCTTTTCCAAAGACTTTTAGAGAGTCTGTAGTAGTAAACTTCAAGAAAAAGGATTAAAAAAACCGTAGACCCTAACTTTTATCATCCCATAAACCTTCTGAATGTCAACTATAAATTATTTATGAAAATATGGGCTGAGTGTCTTGCTCCTTTTGCTCAGCAGGCAATCCATAAGGACCAAACTGGTTTTCTACCGCCCAATGGGGTGGTGGCCGTCAATACCCATTTTCTGATTTAAAGCAATCAATTATTTTACAGTTAATAAGGAAAAGGTGGCAATTCTAATGATGTACATTGAAAAAGTGCTTGATGTTTTTAAAATTGGCAGACACTCTTTTCATTTTGGGAATGTTTAGGTTCCCATCCTCATTGATCACTATGCTTAAAGAACTTTCTAATGTCGCAGAGGCCAAGATTATAATTAATTCCAAAGAAGCGGGATTTGTAAGGACTAAACATGGCATGCCCCTTGTCTCCATTGCTTTGTGTTATTTTTAATGAACCCCTAGTGGCTAGGATTCATGCCAACCCCCTGATTATGCCTCCTAAAGTTGGGATGGAAAAGATTAAACTGTTTGCTGATGATGGAATTCGGTACTTAAAGGCTGAGCAGCAAAATGTTCAGAATGCCACTAACGAAATGTATATACTTTACATAAATAGGTGGGTTTTGGAGCTAAGCAAGCAAAAACAGAACCCTTTTTAATGCAGCCAGTTCCATGCTTGCCCCAATACTGCAGTCAATTCTGAATTGTCCAATTAGTTACCTAGGAATATATGTGTCCAATAATTATTCTCAATTATTCCAGCTAAACTATGGGGCTATGCTGATGAAAGTCGGAGATCTGTTTGCAGAGATGGGCTCTTCAGCTTCTGTTATTCATTAGCAGGGTTGCATTAATTAAGATGTCTAAACTCCCTTTATTTTAATTTGTATTCCCCAATGTCCCCCTTAGAACGTTTAGCTCATATCTTAATGAGGTGGATAATGTTTTTAGAATTTTTATATGGGCAAAGAAGCAGCCCCGCACTAGAGTTAAACTCCCCGTATTGCAATTAGATGTAATCCAGGGAACTCTAGTCTTACCACATTGTCAGACATATTATCGGGCATGTTAGTTGATTACATGGTCCAAATGGCATCAGAGTCTCTAGTTTATGACAACTTTCTGCTGAATTTAATGATCAAGGAAAGCCAAATTAGGCTACAAATATTTATACGTACTGCCAAACTCCCAAAGAAGACCAGATATAAGACAGTATAGGTTCTGTCGTGCCAGATATCGGCCTTTTTTAGATCATGGTGTATCCTGTTCCGTCATGCTTTTATTCCATTACAAGACTGCGAGGTTTTGGGCCTGCCACTATCAAGGCATGTCTTAGGAGTTTGTAAGTCCCTTGGATTTGAAATGCTTGCTGACTTCTATAATGGGGCAAATTTCATAGGATGGGATAGTGTGGCAGAGCAATTTGGCAATTTAGGCATTTGAATTTATTTTAGTTTCAATCAAACTAGCAGCTTCCTAAAGAAAAGTTATATAGCAATGAACGAAGCTGCAAGGCTGATAGCATATCAGATGGATGTACCCAAATCGACAGGTATGGGAAATTGGTACTATCGGCTATGTCACCATGTGAATCAGAAATTACTTCCTGAACTACTGCAGAAAATCTCACAGGAAACAAATGGTAGATTTAATAGCCAGGAATGAGAATTTCTTCAGCAAGGTCGGGTACAGATATTTAAGAGCATCCAATTTTAAGCATATGGCTTTTCTATCAAGATGGCTGGCATATTTTTCACCCAATAGGATTCATAAGATGTATTCTTCAGTGCTCGATCAGTGCTTTAGGTGCTCTGGAATGGGGTGTGGTAGATGGATCCATGTTTTCTTCAATTGCCCTAGCCTTCAGCAATTCTGGTGCAAAGTCTTTAATGCAAATATGTATAGTGCCCAGAATGAGATTTTCCCAACCCAGAGGTTGGTGCTTTTGGGGGTTTCGAATGAGCTACGTAGTTTGCAAAAATACCAACAGTATTGTATATCAATTGTTGTTGCAGGAGCCTGCTCCCTGATTTTGCAGGGCTGTAAAACATCAGCAGCCCTATCATTTCACCAATGGTTCACGAAAATGAAAAGAACCCAAGCTTTCGAAGGGGCCTATACCAAAATGATATGGGCTGTAAGATAACGTGAGGCGATATGGATGTTTTTTTCAAATTTTAGTTTCTGCAGCCTCGGGGAGGCTATGTAGGGTAAACTATTGTTGGAGACTGTTTCCATCCTGTTTGCACTTTAACCTGTTGAGTGCCTGGGATGTAACCGTTACATCCTGGGCAGCACTGCTCGGGTGCCCAGGACGTAACCGTTACGTCCTTCACCAGGCCCATAGGAGGAGCAGACCTAAGGGCAGGGATGGAAGATGAATCGCTTCCCCATCCACCATCACCTCCCCTAATCTGTTCCCCAGTGATGTCTGATGACATCAGCGTGCGACCTCATGAGAGCAGACAGAGGAGAAACAGATTAGTTTCCCCTCGGGAAGGGGGCAGGGGAGGTCTGGGAGGCATGGAAAGGAAAGGCTTTTCCTTTCCTTTTCACGTCTTTCTGAGCATTCCTGTATGATCGTGCTGCAGGAATGCCACTAGACACCAGGGATTTTTTTTTTTTCATTTATAAGGGGAGCGACCCATTAGACAAGGGTCGCCCTCAGAATATTTTTTTTTATTAGGCCTTTTCTGCCCCCGGGGGCAGATCGGCCTATATTTGTTAGACCGATCTGTCCGCGGGGGGGACAGAAGCCACTAGACACCAGGGATTTTCTTTTTTGTTTACAATGATAAAGAGAGTGACCCCTTAGGCAAGGGTTGCTCCCCTGGGGGGCAAATTTATTTTAGGCAATTTCTGTCCACCTTGGGGATTGATTGGCCTTTTTTAATTGGGCCAATCTGCCCCCAAGGGGTGGCAGAAACCACTAGGCACCGGGGATTGTTTTTTTTTTTTTTTACAGATGGGGAGCAACACCTTAGGCAAGGGTCGCTCCCCTGGGGGCTAATTTATTGTAGGCCATTTATTTTCTTAGGCCGATCTGCCCCCAAGGGGCGCAGAAACCACTAGACACCAGTGTTTCTTTTGCGCCAGCGTAATGCACGGGGAGCGACCCCTTAGGCAAGGGTCACTCCCTGGGGGGCAAATTTATTTTAGGCCACTGTTCTGACTATTTTGGTAAGGCTCATCTGCACCCCGGTGGGCAGAAAGCCCACCGGAAAACAGGGAAGATTTTCTTTAAAAAAAAAAGAGGGTGGGGATATGGCCATACCCCTATCCCCACCCCCAATAAATGCGGACAAAGTAGTTATGCCCACCGGTGAGAAGATGGGGTAATTACCCCAGATTCACTCCCTGGGGGGACACAAAGTCTACTAGAAGCCAGGGAATAAAAAATATAAAAATAGTGGGGTGGTGACTACCAACCAGTATGGGCATGGTTATGCCCCCACCCCAACTGAAGAGGGTAACAGTCTTTCAGCTCTCCCCACACACTAAGAGATCTTATCCCAATGGCAAGCAAGAGGACATTTGATTATTTTGGGTTTTGGTTTGACGTTTGGACCTTGAGAGCTTGGCTAACTCTCAAAGTTGTCCCACTTCGATATGAGGGCTGCACTTTTTGGACTTTGGGACGCTGCCATGTAGAAAAATCTACAAGACCTAGAAACATTGGTAAACTAAATATCTGGGTGAGTCCAGGGTGGTGTGCTTCACAGGCACTGCACCATTTCCATACCCACAATGCCCTGCAAACCTCCAACTTTGCTTGAAATCACATATTTTCCCCTCATTTTTGTGATGGAACCTTCCAGAATCTGCAGGAATCCACAAAATTACTACCACCCAGCATTGTCGCATTGATACTGGTAAACATTCTGCCCCCGCCCCGCCTTTTGGCTTAAAAACATTTTTTTCCAAACTGCCCTTTTGGACCCGCTTTGGTTCCCCCTCAATTTCAACATGTTTTTGGCTCTTCCCTGTCACAGGCACTTGTCCCACCTACAAAAGTGAGGTGTCATTTTTATGGGAAGACTGAGGGGAACATTGGGTGCAGGACATTTGTGCCAGTGCGGTGATCCCACACAGAAATGTGGGAAAAATATGATTTTTTAGCTAAATTTGAGGTTTGCTAAGGATTATGGGTAAGAAAACACTGAGGGATCCATGCAAGTCAAACCTCTCTTGACTCCCTCGGGTGGCTAGTTTTCAGAAATGTCTGGGTTTGGTAGTGATGGCTGCTGAACCCAAGACCAAAAACGCATGTCCCCCGTTAAAACAGGTAGTTTTGTATTTGATCATTTTGATGTGTCCACGTAGTGTTTTTGGGCATTTCCTGTCACAGGCACTAGGTGTATGCATACAAGTGAGGTTGCATTTTTATCTGCAGACCTGGGGGAATGCTGGGTGGAGGAAAATGTGTGGCTCCTCTCATATTCCAGAGCTTTCTATCACCAAAAATGTGAGGAAAAAGTGTTTGTTTTGCCAATTTTGAGGTTTTCAAAGGAGTCTGGCTAACAGAACTTGGTGACCGCCCCAGTCTGAATTTCCCTAGGTGTCTAGTTTTTAAAAATATATACGTTTGCTAAGTTTCCCTAAGCTAGAGGCCAAAATCCACAGCTAGGCACTTTGCAGAAAACACATCAGATTTCAATGTAAAAATGTGATGCGTCCATGTTGCATTCCCTGTCGCGGGCAATAGGCCTACCCAGGCAAGTGAGGTACCATTTTTATCAGGAGGCTTGGGGGAACAGAGAATAGAAGAACAAGTGTTATTGCCCCTTGTCTTTCTCTACATTTTTGCCTTCCAAATGTAAGACTTTGTGTAAAAAATACATCTATTTGAGAAATGCTCTGTAATTCACATGCTAGTATGGGGACTCCGGAATGCAAAGATGTGCAATAACTACTGCTTCTCACCTGCCAAGCGGGAACCGCCAGAAGACCGTACCGCGGTCAAAAGACCGCGGCGGTCATTCTGGGTTTCCCACTGGGCTGGCGGGCGACCGCCAAAAGGCCGCCCGCCAGCCCAGTGGGAAACACCCTTCTACGAGGAAGCCGGCTCCGAATGGAGCCGGTGGAGTGGAAGGTGTGCGACGGGTGCAGTAGCACCCGTCGCGAATTTCAGTGTCTGCTAAGCAGACACTGAAATTCAAAGTGGGGCCCTCTTACGGGGGCCCCTGCAGTGCCCATGCCATTGGCATGGGCACTGCAGGGGCCCCCAGGGGCCCACGACACCCCTCACCGCCATCCTGTTCCTGGCGGTCGAACCGCCAGGAACAGGATGGCGGTGAGGGGGTCGGAATCCCCCATGGCGGCGCAGCAAGCTGCGCCGCCATGGGGGATTCCTCAGGGCAGCGGAAAACCGGCGGGACACCGCCGGTTTTCCGTTTCTGACCGCGGCCATACCACCGCGGTCAGAATGCCCTTAGGAGCACCGCCAGCCTGTTGGCGGTGCTCCCGCCGACCCCGGCCCTGGCGGTCAAGGACCGCCGGGGTCGGAATCACCCCCTTTATCTTTTGCCCATTTTGGAAATTCAAAGGTTTCCTTGATACCTATGTTTCACTCTTTATATTTCACCAAATGAATTGCTGTATATCCGGTATACAATTAAAATCCATTGCAAAGTGCAGCTCATTTATTGGCTCATGGGTACCTAGGGTTCTTGTTGAACCTACAAGCCCTTTAAATCCTCGCAACCAAAAGAATCCAGCAGACCTAACGGTATATAGCTTTAAAAAATCTGCTATAGATGGAAAAAGTTATGGAAGAAAACGTTGACTGAAATAGCTCTTTTTTCACCTCAATTTCAATGATTTTTTTATTTTAGCTGTTACTTTCTGTAGGAAAAGATTGAAGGAGCTAGACAAATGACCCCTTGCTTAATTCAGATGTTTGTCTACTTTTCAGAAATGTTTAGCTGTCCAGAATCCAGCATTGGTTTCACACACATTTCTGGCACTAACCGTAAGGAGGCTGAAAGCACAAAAAGAGTAAAAATGGGGTATGTCCCAGTAAAATGTCAAAATTGTGTTGAAAAATTTGGTTTTCTGATTCAAGTCTGACTGTTTCTAAAATCTGGGCTGATAGTGATTTTAGCACCGCAAAGCCATTTTTAGGGAAAAAAACACAAGCTTTCATCTACATCCCTTTTTTCCCATTTTCTTTTTTTTTTAAACAAAACTTTAGCTGTATTTTGGATAATTTATTGGTCTTCTCCAGCGGAACCACAACCTCTGGGTATCTCTAAAATCCCTAGGATGGGGAAAAAAGGATGCAAATTTGGCATGGGAAGCTTATATGGACCAAAAGTTATGAGGACCTAAGCGTGAACTGCTCCAAGTAGCCAAAAAAAGGCCTGGCACCTTATGTCTGAAAACTTGCCCTTCTCCGTCTTCCAACCATAATTAAACTCATAACCACTCTTATCTTAAACAGCCATCTCAACTAATTAACAAATGGCTCGATTTCGGTTACTGCCATCTCAATTGAGCAACATTTTAACCCTGCTGAGAAACTCATCAATAATAACAACTCTTGTAGATAACAGCAAACCTCATTCGGAAATAAACACAGAGTTAAGCTGCCACAGTACCTCGTATTCACAAACATCTAGGTACTTCCCTGCCGCGCGGCTCCCATTTGTCAAAGCTCAGAAACGTGTGGAAGGGAACCCGCCTTTAAATAACGGGCTTCAGCGTCTAACGTACATGACGCTTGAAAAAATTTAAGGAATTCGGACGTACAAAGTGTCCTGCAGAGTTCGCATCTGGGTTCCTCCATGTTGTCAAGGCATCATATTAATCATAACTATAGTCCCACAACTATTATTCCACCACTACAAAAACTTAAATAGCGCATCTTATTTTAGCCATCAATTGTAATATGTAAGGAATGGGAATGCACAAAGCGTCCTACTGCTGCGGGCCCAAAGCTCATATAAGAGTTCCTCCATGTTGCCATGACATCTGATTAGTCGCCATTGTAGCCACACAACTATCATTACACAACTTCTCAAAATACTTGAATTACACGTCTTATTTTAGCCATCAATTGTAATCGAAACACGTCACAGTAGCTGCGGAGGATAAACCCCCACCCTGCATAGCTATTGGCAGATCCAAAAGTGACAGCATCAAAAAGTCCAAATTGCTCACATAAGGTCAATTCACATAGATATTCCATCAATCTCCATGTAATTCTTCAGATTGTTCTATACCTAACATCGAGCAAATTAATCACATCAAATGATCCACATGGATATTTATTCAGCCTCTATATCACTGTGTTGAATTTGTTCAGGCCTCTTATTCAGGTCTCTTAAAATCCTCTAACTCCTGTCATATTTCTCTTTACCTCTTGCAAGAGACCTAAAACCTAATAAAATGCAGTGACATCTTATCTATCTCCATATAGTTCCTCAAACCCACAACGGCAAGAGACTCCTAACCATTCATCAGGCCTGATGTCTGTCTAACTATCTCCTCATATTCATTCAGACCATGTGATACTGAGTCCAAAAGATGAATCATTTTGCATTCACGCAAAATCAAGATATCCCCTATATCACCCCCACGTTGGATCACAGTGATTTTCTCAATCACAAATCATATCATAGAGTCTGCCACATGATTCAATGTTGTAAAATGGTCAACCAAAGTTGCCCCTTGTACCTTACATCTCAGACGGCTACAATGTTACAAAATGTGTGCCTTTATTTTCTGTCTCGTCTGCCCAATATATAACAAGTCACATGGACATTTAATTGCGGAAGGATATTTTGCTATAGCCAGTTGAGGAAGAGGATCTGGTTAATGGATTTATGTACATGATGGTAAGAGATCCTTTCAGTGGCCATTTAGGAAGTGATGTCCTAATCGAAGTGTATTTAATTGATTGGGTTTATTATTATACATTTTCCTAGATCTTAAGAAATCCGGAGATATAACTATGAAAAAAATATTTGGAAGGAGTAATTGATTTTAGGTAAGCAATTATATGAATTCCTTACATCGTGGACTTTTAAGTAACACCACAGCACAATATTGAGATTGGATTTTTGTATTTATTTTGAAGTTTACTACCTATCAGTCCTGAGGAAGACCGTGTTTGGAGCCTGGAATTGGCCCTAGAACTCTTGTTGGGTCGAAACGTCTACGATAATATTGCAGCCTGGATTGTTTTTTAAATTGAGTGGAGGACAAACATGGGGATTTGAACCCCAATATGAAAACACATTGAATCAATCTGGAGGAATGGTCAACCAACAGGCTTTTTAAATTTAATATGTTATTTAATGTGTGGGGAATTGGTGTCGATTTTTATCTTTAAATCACAAGCACTTTTTTATTTAATTTTGCACTATGCTTTGACCTTCTTTCTGATTTTTGATATGGTAGGAACTGTATTTCATATTCAATAAATTATTGAATAATGTTTTATGGAGTAATGAATATAAACTGTTATGTTTTTGTATTTGTGGTTTTTGTGTTTGTGTTGTGTGAGTTGTTTGAATTGTATTAGACATTGTGGGGGTTTTCCAATTGGATCTATGTTGTTTTGTAATATAATTATACCCAGATCCATTGGATTTCTATTAGGTTAACCTGTGTAGTTTATGATATAACTGCATTAGAAAAGGGTACACAGTTTTGATTTGAAAGTGAGTCTAGTTTTCTTACTGAATTGGGAACAAATCTAAACAAGTTCATTGAACCTAATTTTGGTGAATAGTTGACTTTTCTCTGGTTCAATCTATTTAACATGGCCTAAGGACTATCATCTATTTCACATGGCATAAGAACTATCTCCAGGAAAATTGTTAAAATGATGGAGGTAAGCTTTGTGCTCACTGCAGTGCAATTTCATGAATATTTTTGTTTACAATAGTTATTTGAAACAAAGTGTAAATCATATTATGTTGCTAAAACTGAATAGTGGTGACATATTGCATAAATGGTGGTTTTGTAAAAGGACTGAAGTAGACACTTTGGCCCTCATTATGACATTGGCAATAAATCCCGCTTACCGCCACGCTGACGGCTGCCAATTTACCGCCGCGCTGGTGAATATCTGTTTACCATATTATGACACACACACACCAATCTGACAGAATACAGCCACATACACAAATCTGCCAGCCCAAATGTCAGTGCAAAAGTGGTCGTCCCAAAACCCATATCGTTACGAGAACAAAACAAAGCCCATCACATTATGACCCATGAATCACCACGGCAGACATTCAACAGCGGTCAACCATTGGCGGTACATACCGCTGCACTCACAATGGACACCCACATACAAAACAGCACTACATTGGACATTACCACTTACACACACCTGAAACCCATACACAAACTACACCCACTCATCCAAACCACTATAAAACACACACCAACATTACCCACAACCCCTTATGTACAACATTTGCCACCAGGAGACTGAGAAGAAGAGCACAGAGACAACTAGACATACACTCTACTCACACCCATACACCCCTCACACACTCCACATCACACACCCCACAACATTACCCAACACTCCCTCACCATCACACATCACACAACACCCATGGCACCACAAAGGTACACCGTTTCACTGAGGAGTTAGGGGGTCGTGGTGGAGGAAATTGTCAAGGTAGAGCCACAGCTCTTTGAGCACAGCTACAGCAGATGTCTATAGCAAGGAAGATGGAGCTATGGTGGAGAATCGTGGACAGGGTCAATGCTGTGGGACAGTACCCAAGAACAAGGGACAACATCAGGAAGAGGTTGAACGACCTATGGGGGAAGGTACGTTCCATAGCAGCAAGACACCAGCTTGCCATACAAAGGACTGGCAGTGGACCCCCACCTCCTCCCCCACAGCTCACAGCATGGGAGGAGCAGATACTGTCAATACTGCATCCTGAGGGACTCGCTGACGTTGCTGGAGGACTGGACACTGGTAAGTCAGCATTTAACAATTATCACCCCATACCTGCATGCCATCACACACCCTCACCCTCACTCCCGTCACTCCACCACATCCCACACACTCCACCAACACATCTCACTAATCCCAATGCCAGGCCCTGCATGCTGTACCAATGCATGGACAACCCACCCAGCCCTGCATAGACACTCATCACTAGAGCATGCACAGCATAGGGAAACTAACAATCCCACGATACACCAACATACACAAGCAAAAGCTGGCAGGGTAACACCAACCATAGAGGGGAAGCTACGGAAGTACAAACGTCATACACTTGAAGCAAAATACATCATTTACATCCCCACAGGTACCCCAGCCAATGTCACTGGAGACGAGGTGCCACCACAATCCAGTCCCCCAAAAGAAGAGGTTCCCAGTGATGACAGCAACTCTTGACTTCTGGATCTGGATGGCCTATGTGGCCCACCAGAGACCACTGGACAGCCGGTCAGCCAAGGCCACTCACTGACCACGACAGTGTCCCCCATCAGGAACCTACACCACAGCACCCACCCAGCGTACCCACACCGCTGTCCCCAGGACACATCAATCAGCAGTGTGCCCACTTGTACAGGGATCCCAGGCCACACCTCCCCCACATGACAATCAGGGACCTGGGGTCAGTGGCAGTGGGCCCACGGTTCAGGGGTCAAAGGCACAGGCCAAACGGGGACACTGGGAGGACTGCTGTGCGCCAGGAGGAGGACAGGCCCAGGGAACTGATTCTCCAGGAGGCACTCACCCAGATCCTGGGAGCCTACCAACATTCCCAGGACACGATGGGCCATATCCCAGACAATAAGCAGTAGAACAGGCGGCTGCAGGAGAGACAGTATCAGGGCATCAGGGAGGACATGCAGGCCATCAACACCACCCTGATCTCCATAGCAGGGGTGCTGGCAGACATGGCCAACATCATGAGGGAGGCAACAGCACACCATTGGGCCCCTACCACTAGCCAGTCATCTGAACAGCCCTCCACTGCCGCTATTGGCCAGGAGGTCCCCCCACAGGACCCACAGGCCACCAGCATCCCTCCTCCTGCAGAAGGTTAACCACCCCTGCGACACAGACAGAAGCCAGAGACACTTGCCAAGACCACCGCCAGGAAATGAGAATTTCCTGATTGCACCCCTTGTGTCCCACTCAGTCACCTTGTCCACCTTGAACTGCCATTGGTCCTCTTCCTATGTCCCCATGGACACTGCACCTGTGCTACAAACAGACTGGAACAATACCCTGGACTTTCATCCATCAACACCCCATTCCATTGCACTTTCCCCTCAATTTATTAGCACTACACTAAACACCCTTGGATAAAACTCGACTACTAGTATTTCATGTATTTCAAATTTGCATTGAATGAAACCGCTACAACCATTGCAAATAAACTGTACATAGTGTGACCATAGAATTAATGACCTGTTGCTGGCTATTGTGATCACATCAGGACATTGTTGTCATATCACCACCATCTGTAAAATGAATATCCATAGGTAACAGCAAGTAGGAGAAAGAAAAGGATAATGCCAGCATGCCAAAGCCACACAGAATACACCAATAGTCATAGAAATGTGAGGTGGCACTGTCTCACCTGTGTGTCATTGGAAGTACTGACGGATCACAAATTTTCTGTTGTCTACATCCTTATCCTCTGCCTACTCATCCTTACTGTCCTCAGGGTCCACTACTGCCACAGGGGCATCTCCAGTCTCCTCCTCCTGCAGAAAAGGTACATGGTGTCTGAGGGCCAGGTTGTGCAACATGCAGCATGCCACTACTATATGACAGACCTTCTTAGGTGAGTAGCACAGGGATCCACCTGTTAGATGGAGGCACCTGAACCTGGCCTTCAGGAGGCCGAAGGTCCTCTCAATTATACTTCTGGTTCACCCATGTGCCTCATTGTAACATTCTGCCCCTGTCCTGGCATTCCTCGCAGGGGTCAGCAGCCACGATAAGTTTGGGTAACCAGAGTCACCTGCAAATACTGAGGGACAACATTTAGTCACACACTATCCTATTTGGCCAACTGCATAGGCATACACCAACATACGCTGGGTGGCACTAAGGGTCATCTATTAGCCACACCCCCTGTGTCTCCGTAGTTGAGACATCACTTTGGGATGCTGCTATTTCTTAGGCCAAAGGCATCATGCACTGACCCAAGATACTTAGCACTGACGTGGGAGATGTACTGGTCCGCCAGGCACACCATCTGCACATTCATAGAGTGGAAACTCTTATGATTCCTGTACACCTGTTCATTTTGCCGGGGGGCAAACACAATGTGTTCTGTCTATTGCCTCAATTATACTGGGGATATGTCCCATTGCATAAAACCCAGCCTTCACAGTGGCCAAATCCTCCACCTGGGAGAAAGCAATGTAGCTGCACATGTGTTTTATCAGGGCGAACAACACTCTTGGCAGCACTATTGAAAACATTGGCTGTGGCATTCCTGCTGCCAATCCCACTGTCACTTGGAAGGAACCAGTTGCCAGGAAATGGAGCACTGTTAGAACTTGCACAAGAGGGGGGATCCCAGTTGGATAACGGAGAGCTGAGATCAGGTCAGGTTCCAACTGGGCACACAGCTCTGTGGTTGTGGCACTGTCCAGTCTACAGGGGAGTATTATGTGCCTGTCCTCCAATGTAGCCAAGTCAAACAGGGGTCTGTACACAGGGTACGTCTCCGTCTCCTATTCATCCACAGCAGCAGGTATCTAAGGGACACAAGAGTGAGTAGGCTGTCACAGTTTGAGCAACTATACCACAATAGTAATAAAGCAACGAAGTGGGGTGTGTAAATAAGGATCAATGGCGCTAGGGGGGAAAATCTACCCCCAATAGATAACGGGGAACTTCCTCAGGGAAACACCCTACCCTAGGAGAAAAACAACTCCAACTACAAACTTCAATTTGCGAGGGTCCCCTCTTTTTAGTGAATACTTCACAACACAAATGTTTTCAATTATAATGCATCAGTTCCAAAAGAAATCACAATGGTCCTCGAGTCAACTAGTTGGGTTGATTGATGAATCCACAGTCTTTTTATTCCAAATCTGATTCACATTACATAGTCTGTAATCCACAGGTTATGATCCTTCCAGCCAACACGTGTTTCGTCATTGTGAAATATTATGTCCCCTACGACTTCTTCAGGGCTAGAAATCATAAAGTAAATGTAACATAATGAGTTGAGACCAAAATGCTCAAACATCCACTGCAAAGTGTGTAAACACTCCAAAAACCCAAAGGAGGTGAAATTTAAATCTAAACACCAGGAACAAATGATAAAGCAAGTGAGATCAAATCTAAAGTCAAACTGACTAAAGTGATATCTACTTAACACCAAACCAACCATAGCACCCAATGAATCTCTCAAAGTGAAGACACCCACATCATTACCAATCTCACGCCGAGCTGGAGAGCCCCCTAAAGTGCACAAAATTACCCAAATCCAAAAAATGCAATGAAAAAATATACCTTCTTAATTGAGGCACTATTCCTCAATAATCAAAATCGTTAATGTTTCACTCCAAATTGTAATTCATTGCTCCGATCATATTTCAATGACTGCCATAACAAAGAGAATTAATTAATTACTAATATGTAAATGATAAATGCATCGTTGCTAGTCATTATATACAATTCAAGTACGTTAAACCAGTAAAAATATGCCCGGGGTCAAGCTCCATCACAGCCAATACTCACCCTATTATTCCGCAAAGTCTTATTGAAGGGCTACAGCGTCTCACAGTAAAAGACGCTTCGCGAGTGCGCTGCTCGCACGCAGCCGAACCCAGAAATAAATACGTTTCTGGGTTCGCGCTCCTGAACCCGAGTTAGTGTCATAGAAAACGGACTATTGATGCGAGTATGGATGGAATGAGTAATCGGAGCGCGCTCAAAACAACCCAGAAAATGCCCAAATAAATATTCCTACTAGTACGTCATCAAAGGTGTTCATTACTACCAAAACAACACACAAACCAGGTGAAATAAATAACTTAATTCAGTCCACAGTGTTCCCACCGGAAAAACAGTTAGAAATATCTTATTGCAAATAAGCACACCACTCAGGTAAGTAGTGTTGAAGAATAATTACAAGTTAGCAGTATCTTTAAGAAAATAAACTGCACTATATTAATAACTCAGCCACCACCTTACTCCAATTTCCTTCAATAAGGTAAAACTCAAAATCTAAAGAATAATACTAGCGGGGAAATATACCAATGGAGTACCCATATAAATGCTTCAAAGTTATGACGTTTGAGAATTTTGGTTTAATCACTCATGAAAACAAAGACTTTTTTATGACATCATATCTCAGTTAATGTTCCTATAGGAAACAACGTTAATATATAAACAGACAATGTGTGACACGATGATATCAGAGGCTTATCAGAGTCCAGATATTATCATATAATTTATCAATCACCCAGAAAGAATTCCAATTCTCTGTCGGAATTTAACCCTGTCTCTACAGCTCTTAATTTCATGATCCACATGGCTTCTTGTCTGCGCAGACAAAGTTCCCTATTACCCCCCCTAGAATCCCGGGGGATGTAGTCAAATCCAAAGAATTCAAAACTCTTCTGAGTTGGTTGTCTAGCACAAGACACAATGGCCCTCATTCTGACCTTGGCGGTCTTTTCGCAAGACCGCTGAGTTACCGCCGCGGTGAAGACCGCCGACCGCGGCGGTGTGCCGCTGTGCGCATTCTGACCGCTGGGAGCGTTCCGCCGGAAAACCGCCAGCAGTCACACTGGCGGTCGGCGGGAAAGTGGAGACTGGTCAACCTCCACCGCCACGCCAGCAGAACACCGCCCACAGAATTACGACCCACATTTCTGTGTGGCGGTCTTCTGTTGGCGGTCTTCTGTTGGCGGTCACGTCCCTATGGCTCCCGTCGCCTCCCGGAGGACCAACGCACAAGGTAAGTTGATCGTCCGTGAGGGGAGGGGGTGGGGGGGTGTTGTGTGATGTGGGCGTGCATGGGGGTGTGCGTGTGAGTGTGTAGAGGGGGTGTGTGAGTGCGTGTATGCGGGCGGGGGGTGCTGCTGTGTCTATGGGTAATGTGTGCTGTTCGGCAGGTGCGCATGTCGGCATGTATGTGTGCGGGTATGTGTCCCCGTTGTGTATGTGTGTGTAGGGGGTGTGTATATGTGCATGTTGGGGGTGTGTGCATGTCGGGGTACATGTATGTGCATGTCGGGGTGGGGGTGGGGAGGGGGTTCGTACCACCTCTGGGGGGTGGCAGGGGGGTGGAGGGTGTGGGGGGAGGACTCGGGTGGGTAGTGGGGGGTGGGGGAGACCCCTATCAGTGCCAGGGAAGGAATTCCCTGGCCCCGATAGTGCTTACCGCCATGGTTCGCACGGCGGTTCCCGCCCGCAAGAAACCGCGGCGGTAGGCAGGGTCATAATACCCTTGGCGGTCTTGGGACGACCGCCGGGCCGAAGTGCGCAAACTCCAGCCCCGCGGTCATGACCGCCGCGGCGGTCGGAGTGGAGAAGTAGCGGTCGGTCGCGGCGGGGACCGCCGCGGTCAGAATGCCATTTTTAATACCGCCGGTCTGTTCGCGGTCCGACCGCCGTCTCTCCGCCGACCGCCAGGGTCAGAATGATGGCCAATATGTGCCACCACGGGATATCTAATATCAAGATTCTTCAATGCCCGTGCATGTTCACCTATTCTGATTCTGAGTGGTCGTATGGTACTGCCCACATAGATCTTAGAGCAGCTACAGCGTATAATATACACTACATAATTGGAATTACAATTCATAGTGAAACAAATTGTAAATGTCTTGCCATCATGAGAAAATTCTTGCAACTTATGACAAGCCAAACGGCAAACCCCACAGCACCCACATTTGTAGAAACCCGCTTTTTTTCTTTGTGATAACCAAGTTTCTTTAGAGGAGATAGTGGTAAAACTAGGACTTAAAATGCTCTTGAGAGTTCTGCCTTTGCGAAATGTTGTCACCAAGCCCCCAGTAATTACATTTTTTAATGATTCATCTTGCGTTAGGATATTCCAGTGTTTATTCATATATTTTTTCAAGATCAATGAAGCCTCATTGAAATCCGTTATAAACCTTACCAAGTTGGACGCTTCCTTAATATCATTTCGTACTTTAAGTTTCAAAGTATCCTTTCTGTCTATGTGTTTGACTCTATGCCTGGCTTTTTTTATAATTTTGTGGGAATACCCACGTGCCAAAAATCTCCTTTCCATGTCATTTATTTGAGAAATAAACTCATCATCAATACTATGAATTTTGTCATTGGAAATAAAAAGTTCCACATCCAAGAATTCAATTTTAACAGCACTAAATTGAAAAGTAAATCTAATGTTTAAATTATTTGAATTGATGAAATGGCAAAATTCAATGAGTTTCTCCTCACCTCCTGTCCAAATCATTATACAGTCATCTATGTAACGACCCCAGAACAAAATAAATGTGTGCCACGCAGCGGCATCTGGGCCCCAAATGCAAGTGTGTTCGAACCAACCCATGAACAAGTTGGCATATGATGGAGAAAATTTGGAGCCCATTGCCACCCCTTGTTTCTGTCGAAACCACATGTTATTGAATAAGAAAAAGTTGTTAGTTGTAATTATATCAATCATATCCAATAGCATCAAAGTATGGTCCCAATTTTCTCCATCATATGCCAACTTGTTCATTGAATTCTTGGATGTGGAACTTTTTATTTCCAATGACAAAATTCATAGTAGACTGTTTCGTAAGGCAACTGCATGCAATTCTAATTACATGCGCAAAGTTCTTACCCGAGACATCAGGTGGCATCAATTCCCTTTGGAGAATTCATGAGGGCGCGACGAAATTGTAGTATTGATGATGAGTTTATTTCTCAAATAAATGACATGGAAAGGAGATTTTTGGCACGTGGGTATTCCCACAAAATTATTAAAAAAGCCAGGCATAGAGTCAAACACATAGACAGAAAGGATACTTTGAAACTTAAAGTACGAAATGATATTAAGGAAGCGTCCAACTTGGTAAGGTTTATAACGGATTTCAATGAGGCTTCATTGATCTTGAAAAAATATATGAATAAACACTGGAATATCCTAACGCAAGATGAATCATTAAAAAATGTAATTACTGGGGGCTTGGTGACAACATTTCGCAAAGGCAGAACTCTCAAGAGCATTTTAAGTCATAGTTTTACCACTATCTCCTCTAAAGAAACTTGGTTATCACAAAGAAAAAAAGCGGGTTTCTACAAATGTGGGTGCTGTGGGGTTTGCCGTTTGGCTTGTCATAAGTTGCAAGAATTTTCTCATGATGGCAAGACATTTACAATTCGTTTCACTATGAATTGTAATTCCAATTATGTAGTGTATATTATACGCTGTAGCTGCTCTAAGATCTATGTGGGCAGTACCATACGACCACTCAGAATCAGAATAGGTGAACATGCACGGGCATTGAAGAATCTTGATATTAGATATCCCGTGGTGGCACATATTGGCCCTCATTATGACCCTGGCGGTGTTGCACCGCCAGGGCCAACGGGGGCGGGAGCACCGCCGACAGGCCGGCGGTGCTCCCTTGGGCATTCTGACCGTGGCGCTTTGGCCGCGGTCAGAAATGGAAAACCGGCGGTCTCCCGCCAGTTTTCCGTTGCCCATTTGAATCCCCCATGGAGGCGCAGCTCGCTACGCCGCCATGGGGGATTCTGACACCCCCTACCGCCATCCTGTTCCTGGCGGTTCGCCCGCCAGGAACAGGATGGCGGTAGGGGGTGTTGCGGGGCCCCCGTAAGAGGGCCCCGCTAGTAGTTCACTGTCTGCATAGCAGACAGTGAAATACGCGACGGGTGCAGTAGCACCCGTCGCACCTTCCCACTCCGCCGGCTCGATTACGAGCCGGCTTCATGGTGGGAAGGTCGTTTTCCCCTGGGCTGGCGGGCGGCCTTTCGGCGGCCGCCCGCCAGCCCAGGGGAAAAGTCAAAATACCCGCTGCGGTCTTGCGACCGCGGTACGGTATTTTGACGGCGGGACTTTGGCGGGCGGCCTCCGCCGCCCGCCAAGGTCCGAATGAGGGCCATTGTGTCTTGTGCTAGACAACCAACTCAGAAGAGTTTTGAATTCTTTGGATTTGACTACATCCCCCGGGATTCTAGGGGGGGTAATAGGGAACTTTGTCTGCGCAGACAAGAAGCCATGTGGATCATGAAATTAAGAGCTGTAGAGACAGGGTTAAATTCCGACAGAGAATTGGAATTCTTTCTGGGTGATTGATAAATTATATGATAATATCTGGACTCTGATAAGCCTCTGATATCATCGTGTCACACATTGTCTGTTTATATATTAACGTTGTTTCCTATAGGAACATTGTATGAGATATGATGTCATAAAAAAGTCTTTGTTTTCATGAGTGATTAAACCAAAATTCTCAAACGTCATAACTTTGAAGCATTTATATGGGTACTCCATTGGTATATTTCCCCGCTAGTATTATTCTTTAGATTTTGAGTTTTACCTTATTGAAGGAAATTGGAGTAAGGTGGTGGCTGAGTTATTAATATAGTGCAGTTTATTTTCTTAAAGATACTGCTAACTTGTAATTATTCTTCAACACTACTTACCTGAGTGGTGTGCTTATTTGCAATAAGATATTTCTAAAAGTTTTTCCGGTGGGAACACTGTGGACTGAATTAAGTTATTTATTTCACCTGGTTTGTGTGTTGTTTTGGTAGTAATGAACACCTTTGATGACGTACTAGTAGGAATATTTATTTGGGCATTTTCTGGGTTGTTTTGAGCGCGCTCCGATTACTCATTCCATCCATACTCGCATCAATAGTCCGTTTTCTATGACGATAACTCGGGTTCAGGAGCGCGAACCCAGAAACGTATTTATTTCCGGGTTCGGCTGCGCGCGAGCAGCGCACTCGCGAAGCGTCTTTTACTGTGAGACGCTGTAGCCCTTCAATAAGACTTTGCGGAATAATAGGGTGAGTATTGGCTGTGATGGAGCTTGACCCCGGGCATATTTTTACTGGTTTAACGTACTTGAATTGTATATAATGACTAGCAACGATGCATTTATCATTTACATATTAGTAATTAATGAATTCTCTTTGTTATGGCAGTCATTGAAATATGATCGGAGCAATGGATTACAATTTGGAGTGAAACATTAACGATTTTGATTATTGAGGAATAGTGCCTCAATTAAGAAGGTATATTTTTTCATTGCATTTTTTGGATTTGGGTAATTTTGTGCACTTTAGGGGGCTCTCCAGCTCGGCGTGAGATTGGTAATGATGTGGGTGTCTTCACTTTGAGAGATTCATTGGGTGCTATGGTTGGTTTGGTGTTAAGTAGATATCACTTTAGTCAGTTTGACTTTAGATTTGATCTCACTTGCTTTATCATTTGTTCCTGGTGTTTAGATTTAAATTTCACCTCCTTTGGGTTTTTGGAGTGTTTACACACTTTGCAGTGGATGTTTGAGCATTTTGGTCTCAACTCATTATGTTACATTTACTTTATGATTTCTAGCCCTGAAGAAGTCGTAGGGGACATATTATTTCCCAATGACGAAACACGTGTTGGCTGGAAGGATCATAACCTGTGGATTACAGACTATGTAATGTGAATCAGATTTGGAATAAAAAGACTGTGGATTCATCAATCAACCCAACTAGTTGACTCCAGGACCATTGTGATTTCTTTTGGAACTGATGCATTATAAATGAAAAAATTTGTGTTGTGAAGTATTCACTAAAAAGAGGGGACCCTCGCAAATTGAAGTATACCACAATAGTAGTCTACATCGTGCAATCATGTTTTGTGACAGTGTAATTTAAAAGTATGTGCCTATATATCCTGTGACTCAGAAATTATCAATAGGCCTGTTCACCTCCCCTGAAATGGCGACCGCCTGTCCTGTGTGTTGGGACAGGTGAAAGTGAGGTAATGCCGCTGATGTTATTTGCCGTGGTGGTAGGTGGTCATGAACAGCCAGGCTATTCCTCATTGATTTATATTGGGCCCAATGGGGTACAGTGGCCAATGGGGATCTACGTTGGAGGTGAAGGAATGTACTGCCGCGGACTCAATCGCCATTTTATTTCACATTTTTTCTGACCTTCCATAGGAGAGGATCTACACTGCGTATGCTGCTGTGAGCTGTGTCTGAAACCTATCATGGCCCGTGTGACCTTGGAAAGGGCCCCAGCCTTCACTTTGGAGGAGTTGGAGTGACTGGTGGATGGGGTCCTACCCCAGTACGGACAGCTGTATGGGCTTCTAGACCAACAGGTGAGTACACTGAGGGCACGATGCATGTCACATGAATGCATGGAGTAGTGTGTGAAGGCATTGTGTAAAGGGGGTGGATTTCCTCTTGGCGGTGTGCATGTTGTGCTCTGGCCTATGTGTGTGCCAGTGGAGATGGAAACAGGTGTGGTGGGCCATTTCTGTGACAGACTGGACTGTTTGTCTAATAGTGTTCTCCTGTCTGTTTTTTCTCTGCAGGTCAGACCCCATCAAAAGAAAGGAATATGGCTTACCATCACCAAGGATGTGCGGACCCTGGTGGTCTATGGCAGGCAGAGCACCCACTGTCGAAAACGGTGGGAGGACCTGAGACACTGGGCTTGGAAGACCGTGGAGACCCAGCTGGGGATGGCCTCCCAATGAGGAAGGGGTGACCGTCAGACCCTGACCCCCCTGATGGACCGCATACTGGCAGTGGCCTATGCTGAGCTGGATGGGTGCATGAGGGCATCAAGGCACCCACAAGGGGGTGAGTACAGTGGCTATCATTACAACTTATGGGTGGTATCCGGGTGGTGGTTGTGTGTTAGTGAGTAGCACTAAGGCCAGGCCAGACATAGCAGCGTAGGTCCTCTAGAGGCAAAGGGTTGAATGGAAAATACTGGTTACCTAGCTTGTTAGTATTCACTTCTAGGCAGGGCTGCGTGGGTCCCAGGTGTGCTGCAGTTGGCAGTGTGTGTCCCTCCTCATGCCTTGGTGACTAGCCATTTCACTAGTCGTGCAATGCATAGTGCGTAGGCCTGTTCCCTGTGTGTGAGGGTGCTGTGTATGCCAACAGTGGTGTTGGTGTAGTCATTGTCCCAGTGTATCCTTTGTCTCTCTTCCCCCATTTCTTGTTTTGACATCCTGTTCTTATGTGCATTAGCATCATCCGGTGGAGAAGCAGAGGCACCGGTGACAGAGGGAGCTGCATCCAACAGGACCCTGGAGGCAGAGTCCACCAACTCTGAGGGAACCAGTGGGACGGAGGGCGAGGGGAGAACCACAGTGGAGATTGGAGGGGAAACACAGACTCAGATACCTCCTCCGAGGGGAGCTCCCTGGTGGTGGCGGACACCTCAGTGACCACCCAGCTGCAGGTACAGTTTCCACCCCCGTACCAGCACCGCCCTCCCAGTAGCCTCTCAGCCAGTTGTCCGTGTCAGTGGGCAAGACAACTACTCGAGAGACTGTGACCTTGCACTCTCCAAGACAAAGAGCAATGGACATGTTGCCCCCTCCAGAACCAGTGGGCAAGACACCCACTCCAGAGACTGTGTTCTTGTACTCCCCAGGACAAAGCAATGGGCATGGTGTCCCCTCCAGAAGCAGTGGGATACACACCCACTGGAGAGACTGTGGCCTTGCACTCCCCAGGACAAAGCAGTGGGCATGTTGCCTCCTTCAGAACCAGTGGGCAAGACACCCAATCCAGAGACTGTGGCTGTGCACTCCCCAAGACAAAGAGCAATGGGCATGTTGCCCCCTCCAAAACCAGTGGGCAAGACTCCCACTTGAGAGATTGTGGCCGTGCACTCCCCAGGACAAAGCAATGGGCATGTTGCAGGGTCAAAATATGGTGGTTGGAACTTTGACTTCCGCCTGGCTATTAGCCGCTACTGCTGTGGTGGCTGATGTTTCCGCCCTGGCGGTTGGTGTGGTACATTGGCTGTCTATCAGAAATATCACCACCACGGTCATAATTTAGCGGTACTTACCGCCTGCCTGTTGGCGGTATTACCGCCACTTTATCGCCCACCGCCAGGGTCCCAATGAGGGCCATTATCTTTTCAGTGCCTGATCAGCAGCTTTCTGTAGCAATAGAAAATCCTCGCAGCGATGGGTGACATCCTCATCCTCCTCGACAGTGGCAAAACAGCAGCCCTCATCCTCCTGGACCTCTCCGCCACCTTCGACATTGTCTCCCTCACCACCCTCTGCACCAGAATACATGCCACCAGTATCCAAGTTAAAGCCGTTGAGTGGATGCGCTCCTTCCTCACCGAACCCAGAAAGTCAGGTTTCCACCATTCAACTCAAAACCAATGGAGACTAGCTGTGGTGTCTCCTCCCTGTGTCCCACCCTCTCGAATATCTACATGCACTTGCTCGCTAACATCACCTGACACCATGGTCTCAACATTGTTTCCTATGACGACAACACCTAGCTGATTCTATCCCTGACTGATATACCATAAACAGACAAGTACAACTTCCACAACGGAATGAAGGCAGTCGCCACCTGAATGAAAGACAACTGTCCCAAGCTCAACTCTGACAGGACTGAGGTCCTCATCTTGGGCTCCTCCCCCTCTGCCTGGGATGAGTCATGGGATGACTCCTGGTGGCCCTCAGCTCTCGAGCCTCCCCTCACCCACTGGCCACGCACGCAACCTCAGCATCATCCTCAACTCCTCGCTCTCAATGGCCCAGCATGTCAATAGTGTCTCATCATCAAGTTTACACATGCTTTGCCTGCTTCGAAAGATCTTCAAATTGATACTAATTGTGGCAAGAAGATGAGTCACCCAGGCACTCATCAGCAGCAAGCTTGACTACGGCAGTGCGCTCTAATGCAGGCATCATAAAGAAACTCCAAACAAGACTCCAGGGAATGCAGAACACCACTGCTAGACTCATCCTGGGCATCCTCCTCCACAGCAACATCACTGCACAACTGAGAGACCTCCACTGACCACAGGTCAATAAAGGAATCACCTTCAAGCTCCTCACACATGCATAAAAGGCCCTATATAACATCGGGCCTGCCTACCTCAACCACCGCCTCTCCTTCTATACTCCCACCAGACAGCTCTGCTCCACCTATCTGGCCCTCCCCTCTGCCCCATGGATCCATAAGAACTTGGCTGGAGGAAGATCTTTCTCCTAGCACACTGCGCAGACTGAAATCACGCTGCCTCTCCACCTCAGGCAATCCCCCTAGCTGATACAGTACAGGAATGATCTCAAGAACTGACTTTTTGACTGATCAGCATCCTTCCCCCAGTGCACTTAAAACCCTCTGGGTGATAAGTTGTACTTTATAAATACCTGATGGATTGAATGAAAGTGAATACAATAGATAGTAAAGATATTGGAACATAATTAAATGTAACATGTCTAATAGGTAAAAGCATTTTGCTAACTAGTGTTTTAGCCCAGGGCACTGTTTTAGTAACACAGGAAGGATTATCAAGCTGTAAACATGTGGCCAGTAAAATATAATACTGAAAAAACCTGAATCACATATCACAGAAATAAATGAGAATTATGTTTTCCCATGTGGAGACCAGCAACCACTTTCTAGTTCGCTAAGGTCACACTTGAGAAGGCTGTTCCATCCAGTCAAGGGCCTAACGTGGACACTTGCAGCTCCTGAAGAGCAGGGGGACACCTCTCTTCAGGCACCTCATTCCACCCAAATTACAGGACACGCAAGGGCCCCTCAACACAATGGGGCTCATTCCGAGCCCGGCGGGCATCGGGCGGCGAATGCCGCCCGCCCGGCGGAAACCGCCCAAAGACCGCACCGCGGTCAAATGACCGCGGGGTCATTTTGACTTTCCCGCTGGGCCGGCGGGCGATCTCCAGAAGATCGCCCGCCGGCCCAGCGGGAAAGCCCCTGCAACGAGGAAGCCGGCTCCGAATGGAGCCGGCGGAGTTGCAGGGGTGCGACGGGTGCAGCAGCACCCGTTGCGATTTTCACTGTCTGCATAGCAGACAGTGAAAATCATGGTGGGGCCCTGTTAGGGGGCCCCTGCACTGCCCATGCCAATGGCATGGGCAGTGCAAGGGCCCCCAGGGGCCCCACGACACCCGTTCCCGCCATCCTGTTCCTGGCGGGTTTTACCGCCAGGAACAGGCTGGCGGGAAGGGGGTCGGAATCCCCATGAGGATTCCCTGGGCCAGGGGAAAACCGGCGGGAAACCGCCGGTTCCCCTTTTCTGACCGCGGCTTTACCGCCGCGGTCAGAATAGCCCTGGAAGCACCGCCAGCCTGTTGGCGGTGCTTCCGTTGCCCTCCACCCTGGCGGTTTCAAACCGCCAGGGTCGGAATGAGGGCCAATATTTTGGGGGAAGGGCATCAACTTGCCATTGCTAAAAGTTAATGTTGGATGTTATGTGATCAGCTGGTAGACCAATGCTGCCAGATAAAATAGTAAACGTCTCTTTAAAGAGAAGCAAATGTAATACATTGACACAAGCTAGACTCCCATTTAGGGTTTATTTCCTTACTGGTAGAGCAGTTATAGGAACATAGGCCCATTTTGTATACTCTGTTTGCGCCAGATTTGCGTAATTTATTTTTACGCAAATCCAGCGCAAACTTAACTCCATATTTCTATTTTGGAGCTAGACATGTCCGTGCTGGCCCCAAAGGCCAATCCCAGGGGGACATTCATCACCTGGGCATGGCCATTGGGGTGGTGGGAATGGCTCCTGTCTTTACTAAGACAGGAGCCATGTCCATGGGGCTTGTACGCCAGAAATGGCGCTACACTGCTTAGAGGCAATTTTTTTGCCTCTAAACAATGTAGCACCATAATTTGGCGCACAAGCCCCGGTTCCCTCTTCGCCTCCCAGGCCCTGTTTGCATCCTTGTTCAAAAGGAATCTCTCCGTAAGTGATGTTGCTATTAAACCAAACAAAAATATCCCTAACATAATGAGGAAGATGCTGGCAGGCTCGTAAGACAGTTCTAACATACAGTGACATGTTTTTGTTGAGTGAAGTTAAAGAGTTCACTCATAGAATCCTCATAGATTTTCTAACCCCAAAAATACAACACTTTAGCAAGTCTTTTGCAGGTGTATTTTAATATAAATAGCCATTCTACAGGTAGACTAGAGGACTATGTTGAGAAGTTGTTGGTTGCTTTATGTGGCACAGACTCTTTTTGAGCAGTACT
The DNA here is from genome assembly GCF_031143425.1 of Pleurodeles waltl. Taxonomy (NCBI): domain Eukaryota; kingdom Metazoa; phylum Chordata; class Amphibia; order Caudata; family Salamandridae; genus Pleurodeles; species Pleurodeles waltl. The sequence continues at coordinate 1,506,948,858 of NC_090440.1, forward strand.
TATTGTAGACCTCAAGCAGCACACCTTGACTGCTTATCCTACCTGGGAGCCCTGGCCTATCCTGTTGTTGCCCAGCTCTTTAATTATCAAGACCATGAAACTGCAGTTGGCTAAGCAGACACATACTCTGAACTTCTATTGCAATGTAATCACTTTGTTATTTGACTTTGCTGCAGTGATCGAGGAGTTACATCACAAGTTCCTTTTCTGTAAAGCAGAAATTTTGCCAATCCACCAACCTGTATGTTATGCTTTACCCTGCCTGACTCAGCATCTCCAAATGGGGCAAGGACCATGTTTTCGCCAACTCTCAACAAATTAAGGAATTTTTGTGTAACCATCCCAGCCATGGGTCTGGATCTGCTGCTTCTGAGGCTCCTTCTCGTACTTCCTTATGTGTTGCTGACTTGACCCATGACTTTGTCCTGGACCAATTCTATTGCTGCCATCTCCATATGGCCCCCCTTGCTTCTTCCCGTGTTTGTATAGTCAGCTTCCAGAAGTTACCAGTATCCTTACTTGCTATATTTGCTCTGATTGGTGAGGCCTTTCTTGGTTTCCACTGACAACCTCGGCTCGACGAGGTTGATCCCTGCTGTCTCTCTGGATGTCCCCTGAAAGTTGGGCAGGCCGCACACTTGACAGGAAGCTTTTTAGATCACTCTCCTGTCTTTCTTGGAATATCCATTCCTTCTGCCATCCCATTAGGGATTAAGTGGTGTCTCGCTCTGCTTGCAACACAAGATATGTGAGACTATGAAGGCCACAGTTCAGGAGTTATGTTTTGCTAAGAGTGGAGGAGGGCTGCACTCCCTTAGAGATCACTTATCACATTTAGAGAGGGCCCTCAAGCAGTGAAAGGCTCAGCAGGCTGCTGAGGTGGATCCACAGCCCACCCAACAACTTCAGTCAACCTTATCCACTGTGGTGGAATTTTTAGACTCCACCGTGGCTTTTGAGTTTCTGGAGAGGGATTTTCTTCAGGCCATCATGTTTGGAAGGGATTTCCTTACACCTTTCTATCCTGAGTTGCCCTGCTTTACTCGTATCCAGTGGCTACGGTGCATACTAACGGTGCACTAGCTTTTCTGTTTGTGATCATGGATAGTACACTTCAGGGCTGCCCGTTATCACCCTTACTTTTTTCTTTAGCAGTTGAGCCTTCAGATGCCAAGCTGGACTATCTGTATGTTACCCCAGTAGACATCTCCTAGTTTCTTTCTAGGATGACAACATTACCCTCTTCCTTTGTGATCCACATGTCAGACTGAATGGCATTTTTGGAGAGATTGTTCAGATTGGCATCGCGTTGAGAATTCAGTTCAATAGGGAAAAATCACAGCTCTTTCCCCTTACATAGGCCACCCTTCTGTTTACTTCTGACTTCCCCCTTCAGTGTTGTCAGATGGAATTTAAATACATGAGTTAGTGATGCTGAGTGATTTTGAGGAAGTAGTTCACATTGTTTTTTCTGCCCTGACAGACAGTGTTAGCTGGTGGATCTCCCTTCCTCTGTCCTTAGCACGTCACATTGTCTTGATGAAAATAGTGCTCCTGACTAAACTTTTAAACCTTTTTTTGAATATTCCAGTCCCTCCCAACTATCCTTTCTACTATACACTAAAAATGCAGATGACGCAATTAGCATACAGGAGGGCAACCTTTGCACTCTGTGGGGCACCATCACCTCCTTCTTTTCAGAGAGCCGCTTTGAGGCCGTGGATATGGAGCTATACTATCTGTGTGTTTAGGTTCACCATGCTGTCTATTGGTATTGTCCCACCTCATTCCTCTCTCATTTGGCAGTTAAGCAGGGTTATATGGCTCTGAATCTTTTCTATATTTTTCTTGGTACTCTGCCGTGCACTCCCTCTGCTGCCTTCTCCACGGTGGCTTGTACCTCGACTTCCTGGCAGGGGCTGTGCCATAGGGTGGATCAAATGTTCTGTACTTGTCACGGTTGATTCGTCCCTTACCAGATTTATCTGCAGGATGGTCTTGCCGCTTGTAGGTCCTGCCTTGGCCGAGGTATGGGCGACCCTTTCTGGTAGCCACGGTGCTGCTGACAAGGGAACGTCAGGGCAGTGTGTGCCTTCCAAAAGGAGCACCCTGAGGAAAAACCCGAAGGAAAAAACCTCAAGGCTGGAACTCTCTAAAACAACAAAAAGGCACAGGCAAGGTAAGTTTTCAATAACAAAAATATAACTGGAAGGGCCAGAAAAAAGGGCAAAAAAAGCTGGAAAAACACGGAGCATGATCACCACCAAAGGAAGTGTTGCAGTGCAGGGAGATCAAGGCCCTCATTACAACCCTGGTGATAAATCCCACTTACCGCTGTGCAGAAGACGCCAACAAACCGCTGCAGCCGCAGAATTCCGCAACAGGTATTACAACCCACAGCTTGGAATCCGCCACAATAAGGCCACCCACACAAGTCCGCCACACCAAAGGTCAGTGATAAAATGGCGATAACAAACCGACACCGTCACGCCATCAAGGATACGCCCACAATATCACAACCCACAAATCGTAATACACACACATATACAAAACACAACCACATTGGACAAATCGAAATACACACACACCTGATACACATACACTCATCACACCCACACACCCAATCCTATATAAAGCACACACCCACATCACCCACAAACCCTTACTTCCAGAAATTTGAAAGCAGGTCAGAGAGACACTACCTAAAACAACACCAGCATCCACAGACACACAACACCATCGCTTACACAACATCCACGCACCTCAAACAATACACAACACATCCCCTCACACACCACCTTACATATCACCCACACCAGATCATGGCACCTCAATGACACCCCAGGTTCTCTGAGGAGGAGCTCAGGGTCATGGTGGAGGAAATTGTCCGGGTAGAGCCACAGCTATTCAGATCACAGGTGCAGCAGACCTCCATTGCAAGGAAGATGGAGCTATGGTGCAGAATTGTCGACAGGGTCAACGTAGTGGGACAGCATCCAAGAACACGGGATGACATCAGGAAGAGGTAGAACGACCTACGGGGGAAGGTGCGTTCTGTGGTCTCCAGAAGCCAGATTTCTGTACAGAGGACTGGCGGTGGACCCTCACTTCCTCCCCCACAGCTAACAACATGGGAGGAGCAAGTCTTGGCAATGCTGCATCTTGAGGGCCTCGCAGGAGTAGCAGGAGGACTGGACTCTGGTAAGGCAAATCTTTACTACTTTATTCCCCACTCTTACCCTCACACCCATCACCCCAACAACCCACAGATACCCCACCAACACAACCCACACATCCCAAAAACAAGCCCTGCATGTAACACCACTGCATGGACACCCATCACCAAAGCATGTCCACTACAGATACCCACACAGACCCCAAACCAACTATCACATAGGGACCACACCAGATCATGGCACCTCAATGACACCCCAGGTTCTCTGAGGAGGAGCTCAGGGTCATGGTGGAGGAAATTGTCCGGGTAGAGCCACAGCTATTCAGATCACAGGTGCAGCAGACCTCCATTGCAAGGAAGATGGAGCTATGGTGCAGAATTGTCGACAGGGTCAACGCAGTGGGACAGCATCCAAGAACACGGGATGACATCAGGAAGAGGAAGAACGACCTACGGGGGAAGGTGCGTTCTGTGGTCTCCAGAAGCCAGATTGCTGTACAGAGGACTGGCGGTGGACCCTCACTTCCTCCCCCACAACTAACAACATGGGAGGAGCAAGTCTTGGCAATGCTGCATCCTGAGGGCCTCGCAGGAGTAGCAGGAGGACTGGACTCTGGTAAGGCAAATCTTTACTACTTTATTCCCCACTCTTACCCTCACACCCATCACCCCAACAACCCACAGATACCCCACCAACACAACCCACACATCCCAAAAACAAGCCCTGCATGTAACACCACTGCATGGACACCCATCACCAAAGCATGTCCACTACAGATACCCACACAGACCCCAAACCAACTATCACATAGGGACCAAGCCAAGAATGCAAGCACTGGAGTACAGGGTTCACTCACCCATTGCACACAATGGCACACACAGATGCAATAATCATGCCTTTACACCCCTACAGGACCCCTACCTAACATCACCGGACAGGAGGTGCTAGACATATCCAGTCCCCCCACAGAAGAGACCCTCAGTGATGACAGCACCTCTGCACAACTGGATCAAGATGACCAGCCCGGCCCATCAGGGACCTCGGGACAGTTGGTTCCCCTGACACTGTCACAAGCCACTACAGAGCCTCCTCCCTCAGGAAACACCAGCACAGCACCCGCCCAGCGGGTCCATCCCTCTGTCCACAGGACACATCAATCAACAGTGTGCCCACTACTACAGGGAACCCAGGCAACCCCACTAACACAGGACAATCATGGACCTGGGGGCAATGGCAGTGGGCACACGGTTCGGGGGACAGAGGCACAGGACAACAGGGAAGCTGGGAGGACTGCTGTGAGACAGGGGGAGGACAGGCTCAGGGAACCCACTCTCCACGAGGCACCCTCTAACATCATGGAAGCTTACCATCATTCCCAGGTGACAATGGCAACGGTACTGGCCAAGTTTCAGGAGACCCAGCGGCTGCAGGAGGAACACTTCCTTGGGATCAGGGAGGACTTGAAGTCCATTAACAACAGCCTGGTCACCATTGCGGGGGAGCTGCAAGACCTTGTCAACACCAGGAGGGACACTGTGGCACAACAAGGGGCCCCTGACACTAGCCTGGACGATGAGCAGCCCTCCACCTCCACCTCCACCGGCACTAGTGGAGAGGAGGCACCGCCACAGGAACACGACACCTGCACCCCACCCCCTGCAGATGGAGAACCACCCCGTAAACAGACCCTGAGATCCAGGAACAAGACAGAGAACATTGCCAAGACCCCGCCAGAAAATGAGACCCCCCTGAATGTCACCCTTCTGTCCCACTTTGTCACCCTGTCCATTCTTCAACTGCCATTGCTCCACTTCCTATGCCCCTTTGGACAATGCACCTGTGAAACAAATAGACTGGACTCTGCTATGGACATTCCTCTACCAGCCCCCTAGCCCATTTTACAACCCCCTCCACTTATTAGAACACAAATAAACACACTTCAATCACAAAACCATCTGGAGTCAGTCTGTGCTTTCACAAATGTGTAATTGCAATAACCATGGAAGATAGCAATGTCAATTTACTTGTGCACATACCAATGTAACACAGCTGTAGGCCTGGAGGAAATATAGCAGAGGGCACAAAGTGGGACCCACATCTGTGAAATGGAAAGTCAAAGAGACAAGTCAGGGTCATACACTGAGTAAAAATGACAGACTTATGCTAGCTCCAAAAATTGTATGAGATGTGAGGGGCAGTGACATGTTCTTACCTGTGTCTCACTGGAAGTATCGCATTCTTATGTTCTTTCAGTTGTCTATATCCTCTTCTTCTGCCTCCTCTTCTTCACTGTCCACAGGCTCCATAGCTGCCACAAGACCACCAGCTGGCCCATCCTCCTGCAGAAAAGGCACCTGGGGGCATATTTATACTCTGTTTGCACCGAATTAGTGTCATTTTTTTTTAACTCTAATTCGGTGCAAAACTAACTCCATATTTATACTTTGGTGCTAGACCCCTCTAGCACCAAATTTTATGGAGTTAAAGTCATTTTTTGAAAGTGGAGACCTACCTTGCCTTAATGAGATGCAAGGTAGGCGTTCCCGTGCAAAAAATGACTCTATGGCCTTAACGCCATATTTAGGGGCATATTTATACTCTGTTTGCACCGAATTAGCGTCATTTTTTTTACTCTAATTCGGTGCAAATCTAACTCCATATTTATACTTTGGTGCTAGACCTATCTAGCACCAAGGCCCTGATTTATACTTTTTTTGCACTGCATTAACGTCAAAAAGTGGCGCAAATATTGGCCCTTATTTATAATTTTTGCCTCAAAACTGCACTAACTCAGTTTTGCACCAAAAAGTTTAGCACCGGCTTGCACCATTTCAGTGCACCAGCCAGGCACCATATTTATGGAATGGTGCAAGCCGGTGCAAAGGGTAGGCTAGCGTTTTAAAAAATTACTTTAGTCGGGTGGGGCTGGCAGTATAGAAGAAGAGGGTTTAGCACCAAAAAATGGCTTTAGGCAGGTTAGAGTAAAAAAATGACTAACCAGATTAGCGTCATTTTATGGTGCTAAACCTACCATGCCACATGATTCCTGCCTTACAAAAGGCAGGAGTCATGCCCACCACCCCAGTGGCCAGCACAGAGGACAGGGGTCCCCTGGGCATGGCCATTGCACCCTGTGCCATGTATGGGGGCCCATTTCACGGCCGCCCATGGCACTTTCAAAAATAAAAAGCACTTACTTGTACTTACCTGGGATGGGGTCCCCCATCCTTGCAGTCCCTCTAGTGTGGGTGAGGGTGCCCCTGGGGCCTAGGGAGGGCACCTCTGGGCTTATTCCATGGTGTTCCACTATGGAAATAGGCCCCCAAGTCCCCTAACGCCTGCCCTGACCCAGGTCTTAAAAAATGGGGCAAAGCAAGCTGTGCCCCATTTTTTGACCCCTCCTCCCTCCCTTGCACCCTTTTTGCATGGGAGTATAAATATGGCGTTAGGGCCATAGGGTCATTTTTTGCACGGGAACGCCTACCTTGCATCTCATTAAGGCAAGGTAGGTTTCCACTTCCAAAAAATGACTTTAACTCCATAAATTTGGCACTAAACGGGTCTAGCACCAAAGTATAAATATGGAGTTAGTTTTGCACTGAATTAGAGTTTTTTTTAAAATGACGCTAATTCAGTGCAAACAGAGTATAAATATGCCCCTTAGCGTCAAAAAATGATGCTAATCTGGTCAGATTCATTTATTTTGACTCAAACCTGCCTAATGTCATTTTTTTTTAAGCTAGCCTACCCTTTGCACCGGCTTGCACCATTCCATAAATATGGTGCCCAGCTGGTGCTAAAAAATGGTGCAAGCCGGTGCAAAACTTTTTGGTGCAAAACTCAGTTAGTGCAGTTTTGCACCAAAAAGTATAAATAAGGCCCCTGGTGTCACAAAGCCAGGTTGTGCAGCATACAGCAGGCCACGATTATCTGGCACACCTTCTTTGGTGAGTAGTAGAGGGAACTACCTGTCATATAGAGGCACTGGAATCTGGCCTTCAGGAGACCGAAGGTGCGTTTGATCACCCTCCTAGTTCACCCATTTGCCTCATTGTAGCGTTCCTCTGCCCTTGTCCTGGGATTCCTCACTGGAGTAAGTAGCCATGACAGGTTGGCGTAACCAGAGTCACCTGCAAATATCGAGGGACAACTGTTAGACACACACTAACCCTTAGGGACAACCCCATACCCAGACACCTATTCACACTGTATTGGGTCCTTGGCCTCACCTATTAGCCCCACAGTGCCTCTGGAGTTGCCCCATCACATAAGGGATGCTGCTATTCCTAAAAATGTAAGCATCATGCACTGAGCCTAGAAACTTGGCATTCACATGGGAGATGTACTGGTCTGCCAAACATACCATCTGCACATTTATCAAATGATAGCTTTTTCTATTTCTGTACACCTGTTCACTCCTGTGGGGGGTTACTAATGCCACATGTGTCCCATCAATGGCACCAATGATGTTGGGGATATGTCCCAGGGCATAGAAGTCACCTTTCACTGTGGGCAAATCCTCCACCTGAGGGAACACGATGTAGCTGCGCATGTGTTTCAGCAGAGCAGACAACACTCTGGACAACACGTTAGAGAACATTGGCTGGGACATCCCTGATGCAATGGTCACTGTTGTTTGAAAGGAACCACTTGCCAGGAAATGAAGTACTGACATGACCTGCACTAGAGGGGGTATCCCTGTGAGATGGCGGATAGCTGACCTCAGGTCTGGCTCCAACTGGGCACACAGTTCCTGGATTTTGCACGATCAAGTCTGTATGTGACTATTATGTGTCTCTCTTTCATTGTCGACAGGTCCACCAGCGGTCTGTACACCAGAGGATGCCGCCATCTCATTACCTGCCCCAGCAGATGTGCCCTATGAAGGAGAACAGCGAGCAGAGAAAAGCCAACACTGAGGTATCCCAAAATGTCATTTGCACACATTTATTAATCCGCAATGTGTCTGTAACGGTGTGTATTCCAGGCCTGCATAGGTGTGACACAGTTATTATTAATGCCATGTGGCCCCCTGAAATGGCAGCTGCCTGACCTGTAAGGTGGGACAAGGGGATATGAGGCAACTGCGCTGGTGTTGTACACCGTCGCGGTGGGCAGTCGAAGACCGTGGTGCAATTCTGCATTGGTTAACATTGGGCCCTATGGGTCCGAGGAGTCAATGACGATGTACACCGGCGGTGACGGTACGCACCGTCGCGGATGTGACCACCATTTTCTGTGTGTTCACTCACTTGATACCTGACCTTCAACAGGAGAGGACCTACACTGCAAGTGCTGCTGTGACCTGTGTCTGGAAGTGACGATGGCTCATGTGTCTGGGGAAAGGGCCCCTGCCTTCACTTCGGAGGAGTTGGGGAAACTAGTGGATGGGGTCCTCCCCAGTACATGCAACTGTACGATCCTCCAGACAAACAGGTGAGTACACTGTAAGCATGCTGAATGGGCAATGCCTGCTTTGAGTGGTGTAGCTGGAAGATACATGGGGGGGGGGGCTGAGGCCTACATGTGCAAATGGGGAGTTTGTGTGCGTCCTGGCATTGGTGGGAACTGGTGGGCTATGAGTATGACGGTCCGGACGGGTGAGTAATGTCCCTATCCCCCTGTACTATTCCTCTAGGTTAGTGCCCACCAGAAGAAGGCTATTTGGCGTTCCATCGCCAATGACATCCAGACCCTGGGGGTCTACCACAGACGGAGCACCCACTGCCGTAAAAGATGGGAAGACCTGCGCCGCTGGAGCAAGAAGACGGCAGAGGCCCAGCTGAGGATGGCCTCCCAACGTGGGAGGGGTGCCCGTCGCACCATGACCCCCCTGATGTTCCGGATCCTGGCGGTGGCCTATCTGGAGTTGGATGGGCAATTGAGGGCATCACAGCAGCCACAAGGGGGTGAGTACACTCTCATTCAGCTGACTTTGCATGCATTATGAGATGTCTGGGCGGGGGAGGTGGGCAGTGGGTTCCCCTAGGCCAGGGTGATCTTGGTAGGCAAGGTCCCTTGTGAGGCAGGCTATGTGGAACCCCGACCCCACTAGTGGCTAGAGTCATCTACACCTAGTCAGGCTCCTGTGACTTCCAAGTGTGCAGCAATTGGGCTTAGACCTCGTACCCCATGGGCATGTGATAAATCTAGGAACTATAAGTGCATGGTGTATTGCAGAGGGCTGCTCACTGTCTGTTGTGCCAGCCAACGGTAGTGGTGTTGCATGCACTTAACATGTCTTTCTTCTGTCTCCCCCCCCCCCTTTTTGTGGTCTCCCTGTTCTTGTGTGCAATAGCATCATCAGGCAGAGGAGCATTGGCACCGGAGCAGGAGGGAGCTGCATCCCACTTGGCCCTGGAGGGTGAATCAACAGAGTGTGAAGGTACCAGTGGGACCGAGGGCAAGGGGAGCTCCACGGCAGGGACAGAAGCAGAGACCAGCGACAGCGACTCCTCCTCTGATGGGAGCTCCCTTGCAATGGCGGGCCCATCAGTGCCCACCGCCTCAACAGGTACAGTCGCCACCCCCCCTACCAGCACCTCCCTCCCAGCAGCCCCTCAGCGTCTGTCCCGTGCCCACTCACCCAAGAGGGTGGGCACTTCCTTCGCCCCAGGCACCTCAGGCCCTGCCCCAGTCAGCCCTGCTGCCCTCAATGAGGAGGCTATTGACCTCCTGAGATCCCTCACTGTTGGGCAGTCTACCATTCTGAATGCCATCCGGGGTGTTGAGAGGCATTTGCAACAAACAAACGCATACCTGGAGGGCATTCATTTTGGCAGGCAGCCCAACAGAGAGCATTTCAGGCTCTGGCCTCAGCACTGATGGCAGCCATCGTCCCTGTGTTCAGCCTCCCCCTCCAACCTCCTCCACCCAGACCCAATCCCCTGTACCTGAGCCTATCCCAAGCACACCATCAGACCAGCATGCACACACATCAACACACAAGAGTGGTAATGGCAAACATAAGCACCACACATCCCACAGGCACTCACACAAGCACCATACCCATGAACACATACCATCATCCACTTCCTCCACTGTGTCCCCTTCCTACACCTCTCCCTCCTCCCTCCCAGTCTCGTCTCCCCTCACACCTGCATGCACTACATCCTCAACCACTACCTCCATCACCAGCAAGCCCATCACCACACACCGCTCACGTGCAATCACCACCCCACTACCATTCACACGTCCCCAGTGTCCTCTACCAGTGTGTCTGTGAGACCTCCTCCCAAAGTACACAAACGCTGGCACACACCCACCCAACAGCCATCCACCTCACAACAGCCTCCAGCCCATGCACCTTCACCCAAATTCAGCAGACGTACACCTCCTACAAACCCTACCTATTCCTCCACTCCCAAACCCCCTCCATCTACTTGTCCCAGTGTGTCTAACAAACCTTTCCTGGCAAACCTTGACCTCTTCCCTTTACCTCCCCCCCGTCCTTCTCCTAGGGCCAGGCTTTCCAGGTCCCAGCACCTCAGCCACCACATCCCCAGGCACAGTGGTGCCAGCAACTGTGGGGTCAAGGAGTGCACCAACCATCAGGGCTGCCAGTGTGCCACATAGCGAGGGCAAGGACATTCTGCCACCTGCCATGGTGAAAAAAGTGCCCACAGCCCGGAGGGAGAAGCCGAAAATATCAGCCTTCAAGGGGTCAGCGAAAACGAAAGGGGATAGTGGAAAGACACCTGCACCACCATCAAAGGTGGAGAAGGGCCAAAAACAGAATGGCAGGTCAAGAGAGTGCATGGTGGCACAGACTGAGGGACCAGTGTCACACCTTCTGTCCACGCTAACCTGTACGGCGGCGACCACCGCCACCTGCACCACCACCCGCACTGCCTCCAGCACGTCTACAGCCGCTGCAACAGTCCCCAGCCTCTTCCCCGGTGGGCAGCCGTCCAAGGCTGCAGGAGGCATACTGCTTTCTCCCTCAGCACGTGCTGACACATGCCCCGCCACCACAGACCCTGCCGCCTGCACCGCCGCCAGAGACCACGCAGCCAGCAATAGACCCCTCTGCCAGCACTGCCGCCACAGACCCCGCCGCCTGCACTGCCGCCACAGACCCCACAGCCAGCACCGCTGCCACAGAGTCTGCAGCCAGAACCGCCGCCACAGACCACACCGCCAGCACCACCACGACAGACACCGCCACCAGCACCGCCACGACAGACACCGCCGAAAGCGCCGGCAGCGGCCTTGCAACGTCCTCGGACAGTGGCACCACCGCTGACATGCCTACTATCCCCAGTGGTCAGTCGTCCGAGGCTGGTGGTGAGTTCCAGAACCCTGGGCAGCTTCCATGAAGCATTACTGTCATCACTGTTGTCACCTGGAGATGGAATGCGAAGCCGCAGCAGTGTGAGGTATGTCGCTGCCTCCATGGCGTATCGTGCTACCTGTACCTTGGCAATCTTGTGGCACACACACCCAGGTGAGGGAATTGTACCGGCCACACTGCTCGCGGAGCACTCAAGGCACCAGGCCCCCTCCAGAACCAGTGGAGATTGACATCCACTACCTCAGTCCTTGGCAGGATGAAACACATTGGCACCAGGCCACCTCCAGAACCAGTGGAGATTGACATCCACTACCTCAGTCCTTGGCAGGATGAAGCCCTCTGGGTACCAGGCCCCCTCCAGAACCAATGGAGATTGACATCCACTACCTCAGTCCTTGGCAGGATGAAGCACACTGGGCATCAGGCCCCCTCCAGAACCAGTGGAGAGATACATCCACTACCTCAGTCCTTGGCAGGATGAAGAACTCTGGGCACAAAGCCCCCTCCAGAACCAGTGGAGATTGACATTCACTACCTCAGTCCTTGGTAGGACGAAGCACACTGGGTACCAGGCCCCCTCCAGAACCAGTGGAGAGATACATCCACTACCTCAGTACTCGGCAGGCTGAAGCACTCTGGACACAAAGCCCCCTCCAGAACCTGTGGAGATTGACATCCACTACCTCAGTCCTTGGCAGGATGAAGCACTCTGGGCACAAAGCCCCCTCCAGAACCAATGGAGAGAAACATCCACTACCTCAGTCCTTGGCAGGATGAAGCACACTGGGCATCAGGCCCCCTCCAGAACCAGTGGAGAGAAACATCCACTACCTCAGTCCTTGGCAGGATGAAGCACTCTGGGCACAAAGCCCCCTCCAGAACCAGTGGAGATTCACAACAACTATCTCAGTCCTTGGCAGGATTAAGCACACTGGGCACCAGCCCCCATCCAGAACCAGTGGAGAGACATCCACTTGAGAGACTGTGGCTTTGCACTCCCCAGGATAAAGCAGTGAGCAAACCACCCACTGGAGAGACTTGAGAGACTGTGGCTTTGCACTCCCCAGGATAAAGCAGTGGTCAAACCACCCACTGGAGAGACTTGAGAGACTGTGGCTTTGCACTCTCCAGGATACATCAATGGGCATGGAGCTCACTCGTGCAGAAGTGGTGTCGTGCGTTCATCTGGCTGAGGTGCCCCCCTCCCCCTGAGGTGCCTGTTTCATTCCAATCTGATGCCCCTCCAGTGTTCTCTCCATTTCCAATCAGGTATCATGTGCATTTGGGGCCCAGTGGTCCACGGACAATGATTGGTGCACTATCCGGACTTGTGTAGTTGGTGTACATAATTGTGTTTACTGGATTTTGAACTTTGATGATGAGATTTCACATAATTACATTCATTCAAATCAATTCCTATTGTCCTTGTGTTCTTCCAGGGGGTAGGGGGGTATAAGTGTACTGTTGCTGAATGTATTTGTGTGTATGGTGTTGTGGGTCGGGGTGGGGTGTTGCATGTTGCATGTGTGTGTCACTCTCTTTTCCCTCCCCCCTCCCCTGTGTTGTAGGTGCAGTACTCACCGTGTTCGTCGCCGCCATCGCTCCTGATAGAAGAGAAGGAAGACCAGAATTGGCAGTATCTGCAATTCAGGCTCCATGGCGTCCTGGTTCCTAGAGGGGTGTGTGTTTTCCCTTCTGTGTATTTTTCCCGCTTTGTTTTCACGTTGGTTCCGCCCCGGAAAAGGTGGCGGACAGGCATCTTGTGATAGGGTGGGCGGTACATTGTTTTCCGCCTGTCTGTTGGCGGTTACCACCACGCTGTTTGTACCGCTATGGCGGTCGGAGTGTTAAAGTGGCTGTCTATGTTGGCTGTTTCCACCATGGTCATGATTCCATTTATTTTTCCGCCTGCCTGTTTGCGGTATTACCGCCCTTTAACACCGACCGCAGGGTTGTAATGAGGACCCAAGTGTCTTAGACCTTATATAACCAAGAACAGGAAGTGACCTTCAGGAAGGGAAAGGACGCCATGTTAGTTTGGGAAAAAACTACCATAGGAATATAGATGAAGTCACCATGTTAGATAGGGATCCTGATGCATGCAGGGAAGATAAAGATATGCTGGGAAAAAAGAGCAAAAAACATGGCTCCACCCAACAAGAGACAGAGAATAAAAGGAAGAGCAAAAACAGAAGAGAAAAGAACAGAAGAAAACAAAAAAACAGCTAAGTGCCAATGTGTGGGGAAGGGCCTGTCACTAGCTCCCAGGCTGTGCCGCACTCCGAGCTCGCCGAGGCCTGAGAAAACCCCAGGGCCTCGTGCGAGGAAATGCACAAAAGAAAGGAGTGCGGCGTGACCGGCGGCCCAGGAGCTGAACTACGGCTGCCGCGACCCGACTCAGAGCTTCTGAGCGTGCCACGGCAGGTCGCAGCGCAACAGTACTCTCCATTGGTCACACTTCCATAACATCCTCTACTTCTGGTTAAGCATAAATCCCTCTGTCAGCTCCAGCTCAAGTGGCTTTAGATGAAGATGGGAATGATTTATATCAGAATGCCCTCTTTTTGCCCAGGCTGACAATATGAGAGATGCAGCTGTCTCACCCTTGTAGATTTTGACCTATCTTTGTGTGAAATGTGATACCAGGACACCTCTGCCTGATTTTCTTACACGCTTTGTGCCAGGGTGCTAGTTCTCGTGAGCTGGTCTCCTTATTGTATCCCTCTGCCCAGGTGGAGTCTCCTGGCTATAGGCAGCCGGCACAGGGACTGTGGGAATCAGAACTTAGGAAAACCCTCACCGAGGACCAAAGGCAATTCTTCTATGTGTAAACCAGGCAAATAGTGTCCAATACAACACTCCATATTATTCATTACAAGTACCTGCACAGAGCATACTACACTCCTGCCAGTCTAAAGAGGTTTGGAATTTAGCCAGATTACAAATGTGCTAGATGTGGCCTGACTAGTGCTGACTTTCTCCACCTATAGGATATGTAGTACTATGGAAGACTAGAAGCAGGAATGCATGATTATGTGCGAAAAGTTCAGAGAAAGAGGTTACAGCAAGCAGATGATATTCCAGGCAGTAGAGAAAGTCAAATGTATCTAACAGGATAGTTTATTATGTACTGCTGCCAAATATGAGATAGATGAAGTTCAAACAGTAAGGTTCATTACAACTTTTTTCAATCAATCATATAATATTCACAATATACTCAATAAGAGTTGGCATATTCTGCAAATAGGTCCTGTGTTGGCTAAATGTTTACATTCCACACCCCAGATTACTTTTAAGAAAAGTAAGGGGGCCATTACTACCCTGGCGGTCGGTGGTAAAGCAGCGGTAAGACCGCAAACAGGCCAGCGGCAAAAATAATGGAATTATGACCGCAGCGGTTACCGCTGCGGTCATCCGACACTTCACCATTCCGACCACCATGGCGGTGAAGACTGCTGGGCTGGAGATTGCAGTCTCCAGCCCGGTGGTCATCACAAGACCGCCGACGGTATCAGGACCCTGCATACCGCCATGGATCTCGGGTGGTTGGGAACCACCATGAGATCCATGGTGGTAGGCACTATCAGTGCTAGGGAATTCCTTCCCTGGAACTGATAGGGGTCTTCCCCACCCCCCAATACCCCCCACGAATCCTCCCCCACATCCCCACCTCCCCCCCACCCCCCAAAGGTGGAACAACCCCCTTCCCACCCCGACCCCGAACATGCACATATACACACCCCTACATGCACACACTCCGAACATGCACATATACACACCCCTACACGCACACATACCCCCGACAACACATACCCACACACACACAAACAGACATGCACACCGTCCGACCCGCACACATTTCCCATACACACAGCACCCCTCCACACGCATACACTCACTCACTCACCCCCTCTACACTCTCACACGCACACCCCCATGCACGCACACAACACACAACACCCTCCACCCCCTTCCCTAACGGATGATCAACTTACCTTGTCCGTTGATCCTCCAGGAGGGGATGGGATCCATGGGGGCATTTCCGCCACCAGAACACTGACACCAGAACACCGCCACACCAAATCATGGGACGTGATTCAGTGGGCGGTGTTCTGTTGACGTGGCGGTGAAGGTTGAGCAACCTCGACTTTCCCGCCATCCGCCAGAATGGCTGCTGGCGGCTTTCCATACGAAAAAGGACGGCGGCCTGCCAGCGG
This sequence comes from Pleurodeles waltl, assembly GCF_031143425.1. Taxonomy (NCBI): domain Eukaryota; kingdom Metazoa; phylum Chordata; class Amphibia; order Caudata; family Salamandridae; genus Pleurodeles; species Pleurodeles waltl. The sequence goes on from NC_090440.1 coordinate 1,506,964,544, forward strand.
TCATAATACACAGCGCGGAAGACTGCCACCACTGGCGGTCTTCAGCATGGCGGTACCTCAGCGGTCTTGCGAAAAGACCGCCGAGGTCGTAATGACCCCCAATATCTCTTTGTGATGATCTCAGTCACAATATGGTATCTCAACAAATAGCCCCTCAGGATACAACAAGTCTGAGTTTCTTTTGCTGCCTTCAATGTAGGGCTTGTTCCAACAGTAGTAACTGTAGGAGTTTGCAGACTGGGCCAGACAATAGGTTGTGTCACAATAGAGGTATCTTTAATTGTAATACAGATTTTTGTATATATTGTCTAATATGTACCGGTGACAAGTTGTACATTGGTAGTACCATCCACCGAGCCAAAAAATAATAATTCTGGAACATAGGAGAGCCATTCACCACAATGATTAGAACTATCCTGTTGCCAGACACTTTTATGAAGTGTATGGGGGGAGATGAACAGTTACTGAAATTTGTGGTTATAGATCCGGTGAAAACAGACATTCGTGGGGGGATAGACTAGAATCTAGATATATCATTGATTTTGCGACTCTCATCACGCGAGGCCTTAACTCCAGTGAAGAATTACCCGTACATCTAGTGCGAGAATCATGGGGGGTGTGGGTTATCTTACCCTGAAGAAATCTTCAGACTTCTAGGGTATTTCATTGATTGTAAGGGGCATATTTATAGGCCCCAGCGCCACAGTGTGCCACATTAATGTCATTTATTCTGACGTTAATGTGGCCCAATGAGCCCAAAATCCCTGCGCTGTATTTACAGGGTGGCGCAACACATGCATCGCACCACCCTGTAACCATTTGCACTACATTATGCCTGCATCAGGTATAATATATGCAAAGGGGGCATTCCCCTCATAGGGGAGCCAGAAAAATGGCATAAGGAAATCTATGAGATTTCCTTACACCATTTGTTCCGGCACTCCTAACGCCTGCTCAAGAGCAGGCATTAAAAGGGGCCTTCCATTCTCTAGAATGGGGCCCTATGCACTCTGCAATATGTTGGCACTACTCCTGCAGAGTACATCAACAGCGTCAAGTAAGATGACACTATTGCCCCCTACCCTGAGCCATGGTGTGCCGTATTTTAAATATAGTGCACAAGTGGTGGCGGTAGGGGGTTGCTAAGGGGCACAGGGAAAGTGGTGCTGCACCCAGGGCAGCACCACTTTCTACAAATCTGCCCCTAAGTGTTTAGCATTTTTTTAATGGTTGTGTGTTAAGTAATATTTTGCTTTGTGTTTTTGTTTTTCAATTTTTACACAGGTGAAAGAAATGGTGAGCTTATAACATGCACCTTTTGAGGTTACCATAGCCTCTACATATCTGCTTCTGTACTCATAAGCCATATGAATGACGGAGTATTTGAGTCATATGTGAACTGTGGTCCATTGAATGCCCACTAGGGCAGTATTCATTCTTATCATGTATATGATGAAACCAATTGTTGTTTATTTATATAGGAAATGGATACCACCATTAACAGATTGATAATTTGGGATATTTTCTAAATAGTCTCTACTTATCCCCTCTATTACTCGTTAGACATTCACCCTCTTGGGCGAGATTGATGTGATATGGGAGTTACACAAGAAGTACAGCTCATGGATTGCCCATTGGAGTGATGTGGTACTCTTGAATCAAAAACAATAGTGTAAACACAATATTTCATGGATTGGGTGAGGTGCAGTATGAAATGAGTGTAGATGTAGGGGGCTATCCTATGGTTATTACTATTAATGAATTTGAGAATCTGAGGTACCAACCACATTCCAAAATGGCTGCCATATTAGCCATCCATTGAACACTGGTTAAGGTATTTGTCTGTTGTTAGACTTTTCATCCTTGGCGTGGTCTCCCTTAACTTTTTGCCTCTGTTCCCCAGGTTGTTGATGTGTGCTGGACTCTGATTTTACTGTTTTTGTTACTCTGGGCACTTTACCACTGCTAACCAGTGCTAAAGTGCAAGTGCTCCTGTTTAAAATTTGTACGTAATTGGTTCTCCATGATTGGCATATTTGTTTTACTGTTAAGTCCCTAGTAAAGTATACTAGAGGTGCCTAGGGCCTGTAAATCAAATGTTACTAGTGGGCCTGCAGCACTGGTTGTGGCATTCACACAAGTAACCCTGTAATCATGTCTCAGACCTGCCACTGCAGTGTCTGTAAGTGTATTTTTACACTGTAAATTCGACTTGGCAAGTGTACCCACTTGTCAGGCCTAAACCTTCCCTTTTCTTACATGTAAGGCACCCCTAAGGTAGGCCCTAGGTAGCCCCAATGGTAGGGTGCAGTGTATGGATAAGGTAGGACATATAGTTATGTGGTTTATATGTCCTGACAGTGAAATACTGCCAATTTCGTTTTTCACTGTTGCAAGGCCTGTCTCTCTCATAGGATAATATGGGGGCTATCTTTAAATATGATTAAAGTGTAGATTCCCCTAGAGAGTAGATGGACATGTGGAGTTTGGGGTCCCTGAACTCACAATTAAAAAATACATCTTTTAGTAAAGTTGATTTTAAGATTGTGCGTTTGAAAATGCCACTTTTAGAAAGTGAGCATTTTCTTCCTTAAACCATTCTGTGACTCTGCCTTGTTTGTGGATTCCCTGTCTGGGTCAGTTTGACAGTTGGGTAGTTTTTCACCTCGCACTAGATAGTGACACAAAGGGGGCTGGGGTGTAACCTGCATTTCCTGATTAGCCATCGCTGCTAGGAGGGAGGAGTGGAGTGGTCACTCTCATCTGAAAGGACTGTGCCTGCCTCTGACAATGCCGGCTCCAACCCCCTGGTGTGTGTCTGAGGCCTTGCCTGGGCAAGGCAGGATTTCACAAGTAGGTGTGAGTCCCCTTTGAAGAAAGGTGACTTCAAAGACTAAAATGGGTATAAGAAGGGCACCCAAATCTACAGACTTTAGAAACACTTCTGGAACCAAGAGGAACCTCTGCCTGGAGAAGAGCTGATAGCTGAGGAAGAAGTGCTGCCCTGCCTGGACTGTGCTTTGTGGAGCTTTCCTGCAGTGTTGCTTCTGCCAGAGTAAGAGGGCAAAGACTGGACTTTTTGTGCCTTCCATCTTGTGAAGAAATCTCCAAGGGCTTGAGTAAGAGCTTGCCTCCTGTTGTTTGAAGTCTCAGGGACAGCAAAGACTTCTCTCTGCCAGCACCCGGAGTCTCTGGAGAGACTCCTGCCGGACAAGTGGTGCCCTATCCAATCCCTGGGCCCTTGAAAGGAAAGCTGGTGGAATCCAAGGAAATCGACTTTGGACGACTTCGGATGACTTCAGACCGATGCCGCTGCTGAATCCGGTAACGCCGCCTGCACCCGACGCCGTGACCTTCGCTGGAATGCGACGCTCTTCGCAGGCCCGACGCCGTAGCAGCCCCGCTGAAGTCTGCGACTCCGTGGAAGTCGCCGCACCAAGTCGTGACCGACGAAGCTCGAAGTGCACGGATTCAACGTTTCGCACAGACGCCGCGATCCCCGACTTCGCGCATCGGCTTGTTTTCACTCTTCACCAAAGGTACTGTACTTGGGGGTCTACACGACTCCGTGTCTGGCGCCGCTGGTGTCGGCTTGTTGGGAACGACTCTGTCACGACTCCGTGTTAACATCTCATCGAAGCATTTTTGTTTCGAAGCGCTATATTTGAGTTTAATCTCTAAAAATTCATAACTTGACTTGTGTATGTTGGATTTTTGTCGTTTTGGTCTTGTTTTGTTTAGATAAATATTTCCTATTTTTCTAAACTGGTGTTGTGTCATTTTGTAGTGTTCTCATTAAGTTACTGTGTGTGTTGGTACAAATACTTTACACCTAGCACTCTGAGGTTAAGCCTACTGCTCTGCCAAGCTACCAAGGGGGTAAGCAGGGGTTAGCTGAGGGTGATTCTCTTTTACCCTGACTAGAGTGAGGGTCCTTGCTTGAACAGGGGGTAACCTGACTGTCAACCAAAGTCTCCATTTCTAACTTTGGTGATCAGCGGTTGGGATTTGTACTTGTATTTGTACTTGACATACACTAATTAAGTGTACACCACTGTTTGAGTTCAGACCACTACGTGACCACATACTGCTTGTCTTGAGATTTTAGCTTTTTCTCTTTTTGTGGATTTTTCCCTACGTCCATTTTTTTTTTTTCGCTGATCCTTGATTGATTTTGAACTTCATTTGGGAACTTGTTTCCGCATTTGGAACTTTGCACTCTTTTTACCTTTCATCATGTCTCTACTTGGAGATGCATCAGTTGGAGCTGACTTTGACCTTGAGAAATTGGAGAGTTATACCAAAGCTCAGTTGAAGCAGTTCTGTAAAAGTTTTGACTGTCCCATTAAGAGCTCATCCAGGAAGGAGGAGCTGCAAAAGGCGCTGAGGGCCTGGGTGACAGCCAAGAGCACTGAAGGGCACACAGAGGATGAGGAAGATGAGGAGGATGAGGAAGAGTGTTCAGTACACAATGGTATTGTGGGTGGGCCTGTTATGTTCAGGGAGAAGGTCTCCAGGGCAGGTAGCAGTGTCTCATCCAAGGGTCTGACACCTGAGGAGTTGCAGGACAGACAGGCAGAGAGGGCATACCAATTGGAGCTGCAGAAGCTCAATCTGGAGAAAGAAAGAGATGAGAGAAGAGCAGTCCTTGAGGAAAGGAAGATGCAGCTGGCTCATGAGCTTAACTTAAAGGAGTTAGATCAGAGGAGCCAGTCCAGTAGGGATGGTGGCAGCAATCCTACAGTGCAGCCGGAGAGAAGGGTACACATCCCAAAAGACCTTGTGAGGGATTATAAGAGGGAGGATGATATCTACTTGTGGTTCAAGGGTTATGAGTCAGCTCTCCACATGAACCTGGTCCCTGAAGCTCATTGGGGGGCAGCTCTGTGGAAGCATTTTGAGGCAGAGGGGAGGGACACACTGACGGCCTTAGGGGATGCTCAGAGTCTCACCTACCCTGTCATGAAGGAGGCCTTACTCACCAGGTATGGTCTCACCCCTGAGCAGTAGAAGGAGAAGTTTAGATCCTACAAGAGAAAGGAATCCCAAACATGGTTGGAATGTGTTGATTCTTTTTGCAGGTCACTGGATGGTTGGGTGAAGGGCAGTAAGGTAAACAAGTATGAGGGGCTTTACAATTTAATTGCTTGGGAGCACTTGTACAGTTTATGTTTTCCAGAGCTGCGCCAGCACCTCATTGACAGCAAGCTGACTGACCCCAGGAAGCTTGCGCAGGAAGCAGACCGCTGGGAGAGCACCAGGGTCCAAAAGAGGTATGGGGGAGACCACGCCAAGTGTGGGCAGGGTCCCTCTCAGAAGAAAGGGGGGGGTAAGGACAAACAGGGGGAGTTCTCTAAAGGGCCCCAAACTGATTCCCAGGGTAAGGATTCCCAACCCCCCAGTGAAAAGAAGCCATGGTTGTCCAAAGGGAAGCCAGTGGCAGGTGGTCCCCCACGTAAGTGCTATGCATGTGACCAGGTGGGTCATGTGAGGGGGACCCCAAATGCCCCAAAAGTACACCGGCACCCACTGGTGCACCGTCCCAGGGTTTGGCCAGTGTAGCGGTTGGGGAGGAATTGGTTTCAGGTGGGTGGGAACCAGCAGAAATGACCCTTGTCTCACTAGGGGACAGTGAGATGGTCCAGAGAAACCTAGTGCCTGATAACACTAAGAAATACAGGCAATGGGTGACCATCAATGGACAGAGGGTGGAGGCTCTGAGAGACACAGGAGCCAGTGTGACTACAGTGAGGAGTCACCTGGTGTCTGAAGAGCAGATTGATCCCCGGGTACTTCACCAAGTAGTTGCGGTAGACAACTCTGAGCGCCTCTGCAGAGTGGCGCAGGTTCCCTTTGAATGGGGGGGTCTCAGGTTCCTGGAAAGTAGCTGTGACTCCAACCATGCCTGTTGATTGTTTGCTAGGTAACGACCTGGAGGATTCCCCTTGGAAGGAGGTGGAACACAGGTGTCACTTGGAGATGTTGGGTCTGCCTGGGTGGGTATGCGTATCCACCCGGTCTATGGCAGCCAATCAGAGTAGTCAAGAGCCCCTGGAGCCTGAAACAGAGGCCCAGGGGACCGCCAAGAAGAGGAAGGGCAGGGGGCGTGGGAAACCGGCCCCAGAAGTTCCCACGGTCCGGGAGGAGGCAGAGCCTGAGGGTGATGCCCCGGAGCCTACAGGGGAACAGGTGGCTGAACTGGGGGAGGTCCCTGAGCTGTCGCAGTGGCAGCAGGAAGGGGGACCCACCAGGGAAGCATTCTGCACAGCGCAGAAGGAGTGCCCTACTCTTGAGGGGCTACGGCAGCCGGCTGCAGCCCAGGCGGCTGGCGAGGTGCCAGGTACTCACCTGATTTATTGGGAGGATGGCCTCCTGTATAGTGAGCCTAAGGTTCCTGAGCCTGGGTCAGCTCGTATGCTGGTGGTACCCCAGTGCTTCAGGGCCTTCCTACTGGATTTGGTTCATGATGTGCCGTTGGCAGGACATCTAGGGCAGGACAAGACCTAAAAGGGGCTTGTCTCCCACTTTTACTGGCCTTTGATGCACAAGCAGTCAGCTGCTTATTGTAGGTCTTGTCAGACTTGTCAGGCAAGTGGCAAGAGTGGGGGGAAATGCAAAGCTCCCCTCCAACCTTTACCTGTAGTCAGTACTCCCTTTGAAAGGATAGGAATTGACATTGTGGGGCCTCTGGATCCCAAGACAGCCATGGGCAACAGGTTCATCCTGGTCTTGGTGGACCATGCCACACGGTACCCAGAGGCCATTCCTCTAAGGACGGTCACTGCCCCCGTGGTGGGACGTGCCTTGATGGGAGTTTTCCCCCAAGGAGGTGGTATCTGATAGAGGTACAAACTTCATATCCACTTATATGAAGTCTCTGTGGGAGGTGTGTGGGGTAACCTACAAGTTCACCACAACTTACCACCCCCAAAGTAATGGTCTGGTTGAGAGATTCAACCGCACCTTGAAAGGCATGATTCAGGGCCTGTCAGAGCCCTTGAGGCGTAAGTTGGACGTCGTCTTGCCATGCCTTCTGTTCGCTTACAGGGAGGTGCCTCAAAAGGGACTTGGCTTTAGCCCCTTTGAGCTCATCTATGGCCACCCTGTGAGGGGACAGCTCAGTCTGGTGAAGGAGGCTTTGGAGAAAGCTCCTAGTAAACCACCCCAGGATGTATTTAGCTTCATGCTGGCACTAAGAAACCAGACTGCCCACTTCAGGAGTCTCGCTCAGGAGAACCTGGAAGCAAGCCAGGAGGATATGAAACGGTGGTACGACCAGAATGCCACGCTGGTTGAGTTTCAGCCTGGACAAAAAGTGTGGGTCATGGCACCAGTGGAACCTAGGGCTCTCCAAGATAAGTGGACTGGGCCTTTTGAGGTGGTGGAAAGAAAGAGTGAGGTCACCTATCTGGTAGACTTGCAATCCCCCAGGAACCCTTTGAGGGTCCTACATGTCAACCGCCTCAAACCACACTTTGAGCGAACTGAGCTATCCATGCTCCTAGCGACAGATGACGGGGTGGAGAAAGAGAGTGAGCCTCTTCCTGACCTCCTGTCTGCAGGAGAGAAAGATGGGTCTTTGGAGGGAGTGATCCTCTCCCCCTCCCTGACTGAGGAACAGCAGAGGGACTGTCGCCACGTGCTGGGACAGTTCGCCTCGCTGTTTTCCCTGATCCCAGGAGTCACACACCTGTGCACACATGATGTGGACACTGGGGACAGTACACCTGTTAAACATAAGGTTTACAGGGTGACTGACAGGGTCAGGGCTTGCATTAAGGAGGAAGTCTCCAAAACGTTAACCCTAGGGGTTATTGAGCACTCCAGCAGTCCTTGGGCCAGCCCAGTGGTCTTGGTCCCAAAGGCTGCTGCTCCTGGTGCCACTCCACAACTTAGGTTCTGTGTGGACTACCGGGGTCTCAATGCGGTCAGCAAGACTGATGCACACCCCATCCCCCGAGCTGATGAGCTCATTGATCGGTTAGGAGCTGCCAAGTACCTCAGTACGTTTGATTTAACATCTGGGTACTGGCAGATTGCCTTAACTGAGGGGGCAAAGGAGAGGTCAGCATTCTCTACCCCAGATGGGCACTTCCACTTCAATGTGATGCCCTTTGGGATGAAGAACGCCCCTGCCACCTTTCAGAGGTTGGTCAACCAGGTGTCGGCAGGACTGGATGAGTTCAGTGCCGCCTACCTGGATGACATTGCTGTGTTTAGTTCCACATGGGAGGAACACCTGCAACACCTCTGGAGAGTGTAAGAGGCCCTGCAGAAGGCAGGCCTCACTATTAAGGCGAGCAAGTGCCAAATAGGGCAGGGTTCTGTGGTGTACTTAGGACACCAGGTGGGGAGTGGCCAGGTGGCACCCCTGCAGCCTAAGATTGACACGATTCTGGCTTGGAAGCCTCCCAAGACCCAGACTGAAGTGAGAGCCTTTTGTGGTCTCACAGGATATTACCGGAGGTTTGTTAAGGGATATGGTACCATTGTTACCCCATTTAACTGAGTTGACTTCTAAGAAGCAACCCAAGAAAGTGATCTGGACAGAGGCTTGCCAGAACGCTTTTGATGCCCTGAAGGCTGCCATGTGCACAGCACCTGTGCTGCAGGCACCTGACTACTCCAAGGAGTTTATTGTGCAAACAGACGCCTCAGAGCATGGTATTGGAGCAGTACTCTCACAGCTTAATGAAGAGGGCCTAGATCAACCCGTCGCCTTCATTAGCAGGAGGTTACTACCCAGGGAACGTAGGTGGAGTGCCATAGAATGCGAGGCGTTTGCTGTGGTCTGGCAACTGAAGAATCTAAGACCCTACTTGTTTGGGACTCACTTCCGAGTTCAGACCGACCACAGGCCCCTCAGATGGTTAATGCAGATGAGGGGTGAGAATCCAAAACTGTTGAGGTGGTCCATTTCCCTACAGGGGATGGACTTTACGGTGGAACATCGTCCTGGTACAGAGCACGCCAATGCTGATGGTCTGTCCAGGTTCTTCCGCCTTAGTGATAAGAACTCCCATGAGGTTGGGTAGTTGCTCCCCACTTTTAGCTGGGGGGACACGTGTTAGACTTCTCATACTTGGTGTGGTCTCCCTTAACTTTTTGCCTCTGTTCCCCAGGTTGTTGATGTGTGCTGGACTCTGATTTTACTGTTTTTGTTACTCTGGGCACTTTACCACTGCTAACCAGTACTAAAGTGCAAGTGCTCCTGTTTAAAATTTGTACGTGATTGGTTCTCCATGATTGGCATATTTGTTTTACTGTTAAGTCCCTAGTAAAGTGCACTAGAGGTGCCCAGGGCCTGTAAATCAAATGTTACTAGTGGTCCTGCAGCACTGGTTGTGCCACCCACACAAGTAACCCTGTAATCATGTCTCAGACCTGCCACTGCAGTGTCTGTAAGTGTATTTTTACACTGTAAATTCGACTTGGCAAGTATACCCACTTGCCAGGCCTAAACCTTCCCTTTTCTTACATGTAAGGCACCCCTAAGGTAGGCCCTAGGTAGCCCCAAGGGCAGGGTGCAGTGTATGGATAAGGTAGGACATATAGTAATGTGGTTTATATATCCTGACAGTGAAATACTGCCAATTTCGTTTTTCACTGTTGCAAGGCCTGTCTCTCTCATAGGATAATATGGGGGCTACCTTTAAATATGATTTAAGTGTAGATTCCCCTAGAGAGTAGATGGACATGTGGAGTTTGGGGTCCCTGAACTCACAATTAAAAAATACATCTTTTAGTAAAGTTGATTTTAAGATTGTGCGTTTGAAAATGCCACTTTTAGAAAGTGAGCATTTTCTTGCTTAAACCATTCTGTGAATCTGCCTTGTTTGTGGATTCCCTGTCTGGGTCAGTTTGACAGTTGGGTTGTTTTTCACCTCGCACTAGACAGTGACACAAAGGGGGCTGGGGTGTAACCTGCATTTCCTGATTAGCCATCTCTGCTAGGAGGGAGGGGTGGAGTGGTCACTCTCATCTGAAAGGACTGTGCCTGCCTCTGACAATGCCGGCTCCAACCCCCTGGCATGTGTCTGAGGCCTTGTCTGGGCAAGGCAGGATTTCACAAGTAGGTGTGAGTCCCCTTTGAAGAAAGGTGACTTCAAAGACTAAAATGGGTATAAGAAGGGCACCCAAATCTACAGACTTTAGAAACACTTCTGGTACCAAGAGGAACCTCTGCCTGGAGAAGAGCTGATAGCTGAGGAAGAAGTGCTGCCCTGCCTGTGACTGTGCTTTGTGGAGCTTTCCTGCAGTGCTGATTCTGCCAGAGTAAGAGGGCAAAGACTGGACTTTGTGTGCCTTCCATCTTGTGAAGAAATTTCCAAGGGCTTGAGTTAGAGCTTGCCTCTTGTTGTTTGAAGTCTCAGGGACAGCAAAGACTTCTCTCTGCCAGCACCTGGAGTCTCTGGAGAGACTCCTGCCCCGACAAGTGGTGCCCTATCCAGTCCCTGGGCCCTTGAAAGGAAAACTGGTGGAATCCAAGGAAATCAATTTCGGACGACTTCGGACCGACGCCACTGCTGAATCCGGTAACGCCGCCTGCACCCAACGCTGTGACCTTCGCTGGAACGCGACGCTCTTCGCAGGCCCGATGCCGTAGCAGCCCCGCTGAAGTCCGCGACTCCGTGGAAGTCGCTGCACCACGTCGTGACCGACACCGCTCGAAGTACACGGATTCAACGTTTCGCACAGACGCCGCGATCCCCGACTTTGCGCATCGGCTTGTTTTCACTCTTCACCAAAGGTACTGTACTTGGGGGTCTACATGACTCCGTGTCCAGCGCCGCTGGTGTCGGCTTGTTGGGAACGACTCCGTCACGACGCCGTGTTAACATCTCATCGAAGCATTTTTGTATCTAAGCGCAATTTTTTTGTTTAATCTCTAAAAATTCATAACTTGACCTGTGTATGTCGGATATTTGTCGTTTTGGTCTTGTTTTGTTTAGATAAATATTTCCTATTTTTCTAAACTGGTGTTGTGTCATTTTGTAGTGTTCTCATTACGTTACTGTGTGTGTTGTTACAAATTCTTTACACCTAGCACTCTGAGGTTAAGCCTACTGCTCTGCCAAGCTACCAAGGGGGTAAGCAGGGGTTAGCTGAGGGTGATTCTCTTTTACCCTGACTAAAGTGAGGGTCCTTGCTTGAACAGGGGGTAACTTGACTGTCAACCAAAGACCCCATTTCTAACATCCGTCATTTGTGTTTGTTGTTTCTATGAGGATGTGCATGTGGCATTTTCACTTTTTACCGTGAACAAGGCTACAGCTGAAACCCGTTGTTGTGGATGACAGTAATTCCTATGATTTTGTATTAAACAACATTTTTGCAGTGCCATTGAGTCCGAATTCATCCAATAAGAAAGTCTTGTGTGTATACATAGTCATTCTGTATTCATGGGGATTATGCTGAATTAAGGGATGTACACTTTACAAACTAAGGCCTGGATTTATCACACTTTGCCTTTTCCAACAAACAGTAGTTAGTCCAGTAATATCACTTTTAAATATCTTGCTACAAAATATTGTAGCCAAAAAAATGTTCTCTGTGCCACTGGATTCAAGCTAGCCTGGCTGATGAGGGATGATACCCCAAATCCATTCCCAGGATACGTGTTTCCGGTACAGGGAGGACCTGGCTTGGCAGTTTGGGCTGGACTGTTCCCATGGAAGTGAGTGTTTGAAAAGTTTAAACACTCTGTCCACCATTTGTTTTGGTTTCGCTAAAATAATGACCACTGTAATATTTTCAAGAAACAGGTAGATGTAGTATACTTATCATCATATATATTTACCTTGATAACATTGGTGCCTTGAAGGTTCGCACATGCTGAGTTAAGAAATGTAAATCATAATTCGCCTATGTGAACTCACATTCACAACATTGTAGCATTCAATATTCTGGCTATGATATTTTAGTAGAACAGTATTTAAATTGACTATATTCTGATGTACAAGCACCACTTCCTTCTGCAACATACTATACAGAAAAACAATACAAGGTTAGTGATTTCTCCCAGTTTTATGCAAGAAACAGTATTAAAAGAACTAATACATCTGAAGATGTGAGCATGTACAACTCAGTATATGGTTGCAGAATGTACTGGGTGTGTGTCTAAAAGATCTTGGTGTCATGTCCAGGAAATTCTGCACATTTACTTTAGTGTGTTTGTTGATCCCACAGGAAGTCACAACCAGTCCCAAAATATTGATTTTGGGTAGACATAACTTATGTGTACCATTGTAAGCCCATATCAAGTTTTCTTAGATGGATACATGAAAGCCAGAGAAATAACCCCTCTTAACCCATGAAAAATGGCAGAACCTATTGTACCTACATCAATGAAACATTGAAACAAAACATTGATAGAGAATGAATTGGAGAGCCTAGTAGAGAAGATCTTCAAGGAATAGGATTGATTATTCAGAAACCGCTTGCACAATACCTCACCACAAGCATGAATGCAACTGAGGGATGGATGTTGCTGAAGAAATGTGATGGTTCCTGTTGTCAGGGATGGCAAGGACTTTATAAAGAGGTGGGATGCAGCTAAACAGAGGATCAGAACTCCCTTATTCCAACACCACGTGGGACAGGGGGAGAACCACTACCAACTCTACAGTTGTGAGGCAAGGGTAACAGGATTTTAAAATGTTTGTTGATATGAAAGATTGAAGGTGAGGATCAGGCTAGTAATTATGAAATTCATAACATAACATACACCACCATTAATGTAGAGTAATGTCCCATGAAAGGTACATTAGTACTATATAAAACATTTGCACATATTTCAGGTTATACACATTGCACAAAAATACACATTTTCTGCCTTGTCATCCCTGGTTTTTCACCTTTTGTCGAACCCTATTTTACTGCTGGTTTTAGAATCTGCACACTGGGCACTATTGTTAAGTGTCCAGTGCATGTGCTCTGGTGCTTAAAACATGGTTAAACTGTGTAATTATTTGTTTAGCTTTTTTATAAGTCCATAGTATATGGTGCAGAAATACATCAATGGTGGACTCCATCATTTATAGTGCTATCCACTAGTATGACAAAAGAAAACATTGCTTAAGACCTACCATTACATGCAGCCTAAGTGCTGCAGTGTATACCTGCAGTGCAACTTATTAAAATAAACCTTTATGATATTTAGAAATCTTCCTTTTAAATTTGAGTAAGTCACCCCTATGCAGCCTTGTAGTGCACAAGGTATTGCATGTAGTATTTAAAAATGAGACATGTAGAAAATTAAGATTATGATACCCCCTACAGTAACAATGCCCAAAAGGCTACTTAAAATTTTGCAGGCCTAACTGTCCTATATAGAAAGCCAGAATACAGATTAAAATACTAATACTAATACTGTAACCTCTGGAAAGAAACCAACTATAAAAATAATTAGATCAGTACATTTAATCGTTGTTAAATATTCAATTCAATGATGACATCAGATTGTTAATACATATTAAGGAAAGGTAACTTGTAGAAAGTAACATTTTCCCTACTGGAATTTCCTTGAGGCTGATTTGCAATAACTCTTCAGCGATTCCCATCCTGTACATAGCCAGGGAATAGGTGTGAATTATGTCTGAAATGCCTCCCAGGAGCAAACAATAGGCTAACCTGAATGGGCAGAGATGACTCTTCTAAACCCCAAGAAATATTCAAAGTTGGGGCTGTGGGCATCTTGTGACACCACACTATCACATCCTGCTTGAGAGGTTTGTTGAGCCATATCGAAAACCTAGGGCACACTTGACATTGAGAGAACATGATGCTGGGACAGTTCTTCCATATCCTTTGCCTTTTGGATGAAGGACCTTGCTTTTGTCCTACCAGATGTCTACTTCAGGGTTTGTTGTGGGTACAATACTTGCATCAAACTGGATTTTAGTGTTTGATTACCATAGTACACTTCACACCCACATCATTAATCACAGACTTTGGTGTGGTAGAAGACATTTGCAATCTTGGGTTTGCAATAACGGAAACAGGAACTATTGCAAAAGCAGGTAGATCAGTACCAGGGATCCTTTACACCATTTGTTAGGGGGGTACTGGAAGTGTCTGAAGGTGTCCCCCACTGACAGGTTTGGATGTTCTACTAAGCTAGACTCTCACCCAGCCTTTCTCAGAATAGTGCTGAACTTGTGAAAGGATACCAGGTGGACTAAACCTGCTATACTTAACATCTGTTACTAGTGGGAAGGACCTGAGGAGGGTGGACCTCACCCTCCTTCCACTTAAAATTCATGGACAAAAAGATCTCCAAGGATCATAAGGTTGATCCCCTAGGTATTTCCAGGAGCACAAAAAAGCAGTTTTGAGAAATACCAGATGAAGAGTTGCACATGGACAAGGACTGGATTTTCTGAGAGTCTCTAAGCACGTCACATGAGATCCTAGGGGCCTTGAAACTGTACTCCTGTGGTCAATTGGGCACTAAAAGTCTTTTGGGAACTTTTTTCCAAATATTTGCTCTAGAGACTCAGAGTTTCAAGCGGAGTGACGATGAAGTATCTGACTGGCAATTACACAGAGTTGGATTGAATTTCAGGGTTGCGCCTTATGGAGAATATTTTTTCCACCGATTGAGACTTAGAAACTTTTTTTGAACTTCCCTACTTCTAGGCCCCAGCTGGGCCAATATACTCAGTGTATCCAATCTATGCTCTATCACGATCAGACTCAAATCATGCCTAACCCCCGGTCTACTGCCACCATTGGCACTTTTTGCTTTTTGCCACTATTTTCAAATAAATATTTACAAGTACATATCTCTAGTTTCCCTTATTGGATTATAGTTGCTTTTGTGTCATTTTGTTAACTAATGTTTATTAATTTATAGTCTATTGTAGGAAAGTAGAGTATCATGTGGTATGGGGATTAGTCCTCACCATGTAATACACTCACAAGACCCCAAAGATGGTTCTTCGATTCACACTACTAAATCCTTAGCTTGGTCCTGGTAGTGTGGCTAAGATCAGTCAGGCTTTACTTTGAGGAACATGTGTTAAGCATTTCAGAACATCAAGAAGGATGATAAGTAATTGACACAACTTGAAAGAAATCCAACACCAATTTATAAAAATAGAGCTTATTTTTATCTTAATGTAGACACCAAAACAAACTGAATTGCATAAGTGTAATTGGACTTGCGAATTTGAGAAGCACAATTAAATAACAGCAAAAATGTCATTTAAAAATTTCAACAAAGTCTATGGTGAAATATCACTTGCTGCAAAACAGTACTTAAAGGACAAATTATGTGCAACTCTTGCAGGTTAATATTGTGAAGTCCCTAGGACCAGATCACAGCAGTCAGTTCAGTTTTACCTGGCACATGGTGCCAGGGCACACAATTCTCCTGGCAGTCCATGGTGCTAACTGGGACTTGCAGTGGCACTGGTGTTACCGCTTAAATGACGATGCTGACAAAGGTATGCAAAATCTCAGCAGGGGCTGTCACAATGGGCCCTGTTGTTGCAGTGTTGAGTGTGGGGGTTAGTTACCGGAATGGCAACCAAAAAGCCTTGGCAAAGGTAAAGGTGCAGAGAAGCTTTGAGAACTTTACAGGGTCTTAGGGAGTGACATAGTGGCCAGAAACCCCGGGGCAGGCAGGATTATAAATCACAGAAGTGACTGGATCACATGGCAGGGCCGATGGCAGCTGAATCTTTGGATTGTGCAAGCGTTTTACCTGAAGTTTGCAGGGGACTAGTGGCACAAGTCCAAGGGAGACTGAGAGTGCTTCTGGCTTCCACAGGGGTCCCTCTGGTCAGGAGTGTTGAGTTTCAGCCAAGGAAAAGAATTTCATGCAATTCCCATCCTGTGGCCTCAGCATCGGAATGTCTTTCTTGTGCTTTGTTACAGTGGGCAAAGTCCAGTTGTCAGGGATGCAGGGCTCCTCTTAGTCCTTCTTTGCAGTTAGTCAATCAGATCTGAGGTTCTGGTGTCAGGAATGTCCATTAAATCATTGATTTAGCAGAGTAAGGTATATGGAGACTAGTGGCCAATGGGCAGATATCTCTCCACAGCTTATCTACCGCTCAGGTGAACCCATCTGGTGGGGTAGGTTACCTTTTGCTACCCAGAACCCTCTAGTCTGCCACTCAAAGATGGCAGAAATCAACATGTAGTGCACAGACCAGGCTACTCACCCTGTAGGTATGGGCAGCCTGCTGGGGGTGTGCACTGTCCTGCATATCTTATTTCTCACCTGACCATGAGCAAATGTGCCTGGGGTAGGTGGAAGGCTGTTTTCTCCACTGGGGGACAGCACAGATGGGGATCAGGGGTGGTGAAGCCTTTGAAGCTCACTGCTCTGATGTGTATATTTACTAGCTCGGCTGGGGGGCAAGAGATGTGACCACCTTACAACCTCAGCCTTTGTCTCTGATTCCTGGGAGTGTTCACACTACCTTGACAGGACATATATGCAAG
This sequence comes from Pleurodeles waltl, assembly GCF_031143425.1. Classification (NCBI taxonomy): domain Eukaryota; kingdom Metazoa; phylum Chordata; class Amphibia; order Caudata; family Salamandridae; genus Pleurodeles; species Pleurodeles waltl. The sequence goes on from NC_090440.1 coordinate 1,506,980,996, forward strand.
GTAGTGCATGGGGCTGTGCTTCTCATGGTGAGGGCACAGTTGAAATTGAGCAGTTTGCACTGCTCTGGCACTCTGCAATGGCAGACCTGTTATCAGCAATTTGTGTGGGACTCTAAGGGTAGCATATACTCATGTTTCAGCCCTGGGGGACCTTTACCACGTATGCTCACTGGGTACCCTCAATATCATTTACTAGGGGCTTATAAGGGGTGAAGTCCATGCCAATCAGGAAATTACCAAGTCAGCAAATCCATTTTGGGAGGGAGCATGAGCACTGGGCCTGGTAAGCAGACTTCCAGTGTCCTAACACAGTTATACACATCAGCACTGGGTATAAAAGTGGGAGGTGAACATACATAAAGGGACACTTTCCTACAATGTCTTTCCAAAAGGACTTATTAGACAAGTCAAAATTACTTTTTTTGAGTATTATTATCTCTGTGGCCTAGCTAGAAACAATCTTTCTAAACAATAAATATATGATTCTAGAGTGGTTCTAGAGAAAGTGAAAGAATTTGGTTTCCTAGGAATAAAGTTGTCTGATTCTCTCAGTTAGGCCCTTCACATCTGTAAAAATAAGTTGGCTCTAATGCACAGAACGTTATCCCTTTAAAAATATTTAAGTCCACAGGAAAAAATATATGTCATCCTCATTTCAAAACTACAGGGCTCAATGTCTAGAGTCAACATCTTATGGAGCAGAGATGTGTGGTCATTCGAATGGTTTGACACTCTCTGTTGCTGAAAATATTTATTTCACTGTTGTTTTAGTCTACCTTCTGGTGCTCTTTTGCTCCCTATTTTCTCGGATTAAGTCATGAATAAGATGGATGCCATCATTATGAGACCATTTACTGTTCTGGGCATGAACTGAGTCGATGCCTGAACTTGAGCCCTACAGGAATTGTTTAAAGTACCTGAATATATTGGATACATCCTGTAACATACCATGGTTAGTATTCCTAAAATCTTGCCTGTGAAAACTGAACTTGAATAGCATGGAGGTCTTACTAGAAAATATTGTACAATATTTGTGAGAGAGTCTACAGGTATATTCTAGTGGTTTGTGAAGGATTGCAAACTGAACTTGAATAGAATGGAGGTCTTCCCGGAGAACATTGTACAAGGTCTGTTAGAGAGCCTACAGATATATTCTGGTAGTTTGTGAGGGATAGTTGTTAGATCAAATAGATTCATATGTTTATTTTTACTTTATAAATTGATCCCTACTTTCGAGGTCACATGAATAACATACTACCAGCCTCTGCCTAAAACCTTTACATTAAATTCTCACTGAACATTTCCCTCACTAATGACCTTACATCAAAAGGGGCACCAATATCACCTTGGTCCATTCTGCACCTTGTATGTTTGTTGCCAGCTGAAACTGAAGAACGTTCTCTGAATTGTTTTTAAGAGTTGCATTTTTTAAAGGAAAAATTGATTATCCCACAATCTTGGTATTTAGGGTTTAGATTTTATTATGATACTTTTCATAAACTAAAACCTGTGACAAATATTTGAGATGATCATTTTTGCTCCATCAAAGTATTTATTCCATGCATGGTTTATAAGGAACAGATGGGTTTTAATTGCTAACAACTGTTGTTGGATTGTCTGAAATGTATTTTATAATACTGGTTATTTATCTTTTCTTTAGTTAAGAATATTTGTATTGTATTCCTTGTAATTAATTTTTGTGACAAATTTTGTAAATTATTTTATTTTTTTATTTATTTATTTTTATTGGTTTTATATAGCAGATACACAATACAAGCGTTGGTCAGAAATACTACAGGATCACATTTATCTGGTTAATGTTTCATTTAACCAAACGAACCCCCCCGTTTACACACTTAACTAGCCAGTTATTACATACAGTATTGTTTTTTTCCTGCTGCGTTACTCATATTGTTGCGCTTATGCTGGATATCAGAGAGGCTTCCCTTGTAGTTGCTATGGGTCACCTACTATTTATGATCGCACACCAGTGGGGACTTAAGGTATACATTCTTGCATTTGTTAAAAGTAGGTAGTGGGTATACCTAATTTGCACGATATCTTTACTAATGCTCCTGCGACAATGTGCTCCCACTGGTTGGCCCCTTTTGAGGGGTGTGGGGGTATGCGCCCCTTCAGCGGTTTTCTTGTCTTGGTCATAACCTATGCTGTTGTGACTGGCTAGGTTTCTGGTGGATGCAGTTTAAGTGGTATATAGTCCACTTCATGGAGGTTTGTCATCGTTTTTTGCTTCGAGTTTGGATACCACTGTTTCCCAGGTGTTGCACCCTGTGTGTGTCTGACCTTCTCGTGTCAATTTTTTTATAAGCACCTGATGCTCTGTGCGGGCCCACCGCAGTGTGAGGGCGTGACAGGATTTCTGGTCCGGGGCATTGGGTGCTTTCCAGTGCATTGCTATCAGCCTTTTATACATCACGTAAACTAGGTCTACAAATTTGAGGAAATGTCTGTGTTTTTTTGCCCTTGTCCTCACTCCCAATAAACATGATCTGGGGTCCCGTCCAATCTGATGGCTCCTTCACCACCCTCTTCCATTCTATTTGCACCCGGGGGCATTCCCAGACCATATGATAGAAGTGGGCAGCTGATTCCGTGCATCTAGGGCATGTTGGTACTGTGTCGGGGAACATACGTTTCAGCCTAGCCGGTTACAGATACTTTTGGTGTATAAAGTTGAACTGGGTGTAGCGGAATCTGGGGTTCCTTGATACCCCCCGGGCGTGTGACAATACTTTTGGCCAGTCTTCTTGGGGGATCGGGACGGGGAGGACGGTGTTCCACCTCTCCCTAGCTCTTTCTAAGTAGGGTTCTGAAGGTTTACTAAGTATTTTGTATAGGCTAGAGATTGCTTTAGTTTGGGCGTCGTCCTGTAATATGTGGTGTGTTATGGGGGACGTCTGTGGTTTTAGGGCTCCCATTCCCCATGCTTTCTTAATTATGTGGCATATGGCGTGATACGATAAGAATTGACCAGGGTTCACATCTGTGAGGGCCTGGATGGCCTCAAATGGCATTAGTTTGCCATCTTCAAAACAGTCACCCACCAGCCGTATTCCCGCCTCTGACCACACTAGAGACGAGTGCGGCGCAATCCTCTGCTGCTCAAGGAGACACTCCAGCGGAACATACGGGGTGTATGGGACTGTTCCGTGTCTCTTCTGGACATACCTCCCCCAACATGCATGTGGCACATCTAGTAATGGGTTGATAGATTCACTTTTGGGGTATTTGTTTGACAGCCATGTTAACAGGTGGGCTCCTTTTTATCTGAGTCTGCATCCATACAGACTCAGCTGACATCGGTCTGTGGAACCAAAGCTGCAGCCACTGTAATTGTGCCGCTGCATAATAAAGCTCGAAGTTGGGGGCTCCCAGTCCACCCGAGTCCACCGGTCGCTGTAGTGTGGATAGTGCCACCCGTGCTCTGCCAGCCCCCCATATGAGCTGTAGCAGCATTGTGTTCAGATTACTAAAAAAGCTACGTGGGAGGATAATTGGCAGAGCCGCGAAATAATATAGTAGCCTGGGCAAAATCAGCATATTTGCGATCGCTAACCTGCCCGGTGGGGAGAGTGGTAGTTTGTTCCAGAAGCGTAAAGAACCTTTCATGGAGGCTAGTGCTCTCCCCAGATTACCGTCTCTGAGGTCTTCTGTGCTGTGGTATATGTGAACCCCCAAATATTTAAATGTTTCAAAGCACCATTTCAGACGCCCGCGTGGTGCCGCCTCCTGCCTTCCTGGTGGCCATCTAGTCCATGGAAACACACACGATTTGTCCCAATTTACTGCTAGGCCAGATATCCTACCGAACTCCGCTAGGAGTGTCATTATGGAGGGTAACGACTCCGTGCCTTTCCGAGTGTATATAAGAGCATCATCTGCATATAGCGAGATTACCTGATGTGCTCCGTTCCTGATTATTCCCCATTTGTCTGCCTTGGAGCGCACTTTAGTTGCTAGTGGCTCCATTGCAATCGCAAACAATAGTGGGGAGAGGGGACAGCCCTGTCTCGTACCCCTTGATACTGGGAAACTGTCAGAGATCACTATACCCGTTTTCACTCTGGCTTGTGGTTTTGAGTATAGTGTACGGACCCAACGCACATAGGCCCTCATTCCGACCCTGGCGGTCTATGACGGCCAGGGTGGAGGGCAACGGAAGCACCGCCAACAGGCTGGGGGTGCTTCCGGGGGCATTCTGACCGCGGCGGTAAAACCGCGGTCAGAAAAGGGAAGCCGGCGGTTTCCCGCCGGCTTCCCGCTGCCCCAGGGAATCCTCCACGGCGGCGCTGCAAGCAGCGTCGCCATGGGGATTCCGACCCCCTTCCCGGCAGCCTGGTTCTGGCGGTTTTCACCGCCAGAACCTGGCTGGCGGGAGCGGGTGTCGTGGGGCCCCTGGGGGCATGGGCACTGCAGGGGCCCCCTAACAGGGCCACACATTGATTTTCAGTGTCTGCGTGGCAGACACTGAAAATCGCGACGGGTGCAACTGCACCCGTCGCACACCAGCAACTCCGCCGGCTCCATTCGGAGCCGGCATCCTCGTTACTGGTGCTTTCCCGCTGGGCGGGGGGGCGGCCTTTTGGCGGTCACCCGCCCGCCCAATGGGAAAGCCAGAATTACCAAGGCGGTCATTTGACCGCGCAGCGGTATTCTGGCGGGGGAACTCCGCCGCCCGCCGAAGTTAGAATGACCCCCATAGTTAGGACCTATTCCCATCTGCCTCATTGTAGTCAAAAGGAAATCCCACTCCAGCGTGTCAAACGCCTTTTCGATATCTAGTGACAGCACCATTTCGGATATTTAAAAAAGTGTTTCTCTTTCGGGATGAAGCCATTTTGGTCTTCGTGAATTAGGGTATGAATGATGGGAGCGAGTCTGTTGGCCAATATTTTACCCAATATCTGACAGTCTAAATTCGAGAGTGAGAGTGGTCTATAAGATTTGACGTCCGTGGGGTCGCGACCCGGTTTGGGGAGTACCACTATCATGGTCTCTGTCTGGGATGAGGGCAACAATTCAGTGGCCCAGGCTTCCTCGAACACCTTCAGTAGATGGGGTTTCAAGCGGGGCGAGAATGCAGAGTAATACTCTATTGGGAGGCCGTCTATTCCTGGGCATTTATTCCTGGGCATCTGTGTTAATGCTAAGTCTATTTCCCCTGCCGTGAGAGGGGCTTCTAGTATGTCCCTGTCTACTTGGGATAATTGCGGTAAGGGGGAGCCCCCTATGAAAGACTCAAATTGTGTAGCGGTGCACGAGGTGCTCTTGGTGTATAAATTCTTATAATAGACTCTGAACTTTTCATTTATCTCTACCTGTGTGGTGACCGTGGTGTGAGCATCAACCCGGATGGCACCAATGGGAGAGTGCTGTCTGTCCTCTCGCAGTAACTAGGCCAGCATTTTACCCGACCTGTCGCCCTCCGTTTGCAAACGCGTTAAGTAATAGTTATAGTCGTGGCACCGAAGTCTACTGTCTGCTTCAGTATATTTTATGCGGGCTGCTTTTAGTGTTGTGTAAGGGGTTTCCCCCCGTGCGATTGCTGTTTCCGCTGATCTTAGTTCCTTTTCCATTTTAACGATTTCTGTATGTAGTGTGCACCTTACTCCCCAGCTTGTAGTGATGCATTGCCCTCTGACCACCGCTTTATGGGCGTCCCATTCCACAGCACGTGAATTTGCAGTTAGATCATTTATTTCCCAGTACTGTCGTAATGTGGTGTTTAACGTGTCCACAAATGCCGGGTCCTGAAGCATGTCCACTTGTAAACGCCAAGTTGGAATCTCCTGTCGGCTCCTGCCCCAGCCTCCTCCTGCAATCCATATCAATACCCCCGTGCGAACGCAGAGTATGTTGTGCCTACCAGTTGTCCGCCCCACTTTGCGCATAATTCCTGCAGATCTGGTTCCAATAAGTGTGTCTCTTGGAGGATAGGTATGTGTGTTCCCAGTCGCTTGAGGCATGCGTGAATACGAGATCTTTTATTTATTGTGCCCATACCCCTCACATTCCATGTCATTATGTCGTATTGATTACTATTGCGTTTAGTTTGTGGTGCCATGGGAGAGTATGGGGTGGGCCTGTTCGTATGCCTCAATCTTGCTCACTGGTCTTCTGATGTGCTGCCCCTCTGATAATGCTATTAAATGTATTTGCCTGTCCCAGCAGTGATTGCATATTTGTGATGGATCTATAGTGTGTGTTTTTATTAATTTACTACTGCCCTCCCCCCAACTAATCCCCTCTCACTCATATCTACTAATGTAAAACTACTTAACTCGTATATATGTAAAGAAACCTGTATCCTTCTGGATATCCATGGTGGTGTTATCATGACGGTCTAATGTGGCTCATTTGTGGGGCTCACATCAGACCGCAGACTACGTCTGCAAATGCTAGTGGACGCCCCCGGAGTGTGTGCACCCCCCGGCACCCCCCCACGCCCGCCAGCACCCACGTCACTGCCCCGCCAGTTAAGGACGACTTTATGCAAAAGATACACATTTTGAAGGATGCTCATTCTCCAGGGACCCACGTCGCTCCAGGGACCTCCGGGACGTCCCGCCATTTCTCCCCTGAGCAACAGAACGGAAATAGTGTTGTTGGTCGTGGTCAGAGATCATCCGCTGCTCTGGGGGAGACCCTCGGGCCTTTTGCTTCGTCCATTATAGTAGAGACGGAGCTGGTCATGTCCGAGTCCGAGTTAATCTCTGGTAGCTCCCTGATTACATCGAAGTTGTTTTGTGTTAGCAGGGGGGTTTCTTTCAGCACTTTTGCTCTTTCTTCAGCTACCTGTTGAGCAGACGGCTGGACCTTAGTGCGCCTTCTGGAGCGTTTCCTTAATGCCGAGGTCGACCACTCTTCTCCTCCTTCCGCTTCATCGGACATGCGCGCAAGGCCTTTGGCGTGTAACCATGTCCAGAAGTCTTCCGGGGAGTTAAATATGTGAGTACGATCTTCTGATATCACTCTCAGCTTGGCGGGAAAAAGTAGTGCGTATTTAATGTTGAGTTCACACAGGTGTTGTTTGACCCTAACATATGAGTTACGTTTTCTTTGCACCTCTTGAGTGAAGTCTGGGTATGCGTTAATGATTGATTCCTCATAGTTGAATGGGCCTTTGTTGCGCAACTGTTGTAGGATTGCATCTAGATCCCAGAAGTTTAGGAATCTGGCAATCAATGGTCTGGGTGGTTGTCCAGGGAGCGGAGGCCTGCCCGGAATTCTATGCATTGGATCTGTTTTTGGTTATCCTGGGCCGTGGGGGATAACCCGGTCAGCCCCTCCTCCACCGTTTTGACTCTTTCCGATAGCTTGCGATGATCCACACGGAGTAGGTTCAAGTCTTGCGATACCTTCGTCTATTCTATTTTCCAGGGAGGTTTTAGTGTCCATTATCGCTTGTAGTACCTTCGCCAGTTGCGCGGATTGTGACGCAAGTGTACTCTCCAGTGTTTGTAAGGTCGGGTTTGTCTGTTGGTCGGTGGATGCCGGGCCATGCGTGGTTCGGTCTTGATTCTTAGCTGATTTCAGCCTGCCCGCCATTGTATTCATTCAGTGGGGGATCTTGTGGGTTGCAATGAGGCACTCCTGAGTGTTGTATTGTGGCGGGTTCCCCCCTTTTTTTTTTTTTTTTTGTCCCTCTTCACTGACTCAGTTTAAGGTCCCCTGTCGCCCCGTCCCGCGCCAGGGGGCGAATTTTAGTTGGTCCTGGTTCGCGAACCTGGTGTCCTTCGCCTTACCCCTGCTTGCTTTCGGGGTGTTGAGGGGCCACCTGAGCCCAGCGGTCCCCGATGCTGGAGAAAAGTGTCTGGTACAGTCTGGCTGGGGGCTAACTATGCTGGCCTTTGTTCCTCCTGTGTCCAGGTCCGATCCCTTTGGGCCCTCAGTTCAAGCCCCTGTCCGGGGCGAGGCCGGCGCCAGGGGGGGTGCTCCGACGGCTGAGTGCGGGAGCGGGGGGAGGAGGAGGGACAGGGGAAGCGCGGGCCCGACCCCGCTATTTTCTCCGTGGTTGGTGGGCCACAACAGACTTTCCGTGCTCCCTCCTTCCGCCGCTACGCGGTGCGATCCAGCAGCATGGAGGGGAGCGGGTCTCTGGGCGACCACCCCCGTTTCACCCAGGCACCCACGCCGGCCGCGTCTTCTCTGGCGGCCGCCCGGCGGGGCCCCGGATGGGGAGCACCCCCCGATTACGGAGCGTCGCGTTCTTCAGTGTTTCCCGGCCTACAGGACGGCCTCCCGCGCCCCAGAGCTCCGGGCGCCATCTGCAGCTTCCTTGGCCCCGAAATGGTGGGCGCCCCGCGCTCCAATCCCCAATCCGGAAGGAGGGCACGGATTGGTGGTTCCCACCACCACGAAGGCTCCTGGTGGGGGAGCACCCCTCGGCTCCGGCGCGTCGTGCTCTTCGATACTTCTCGGGCTCGGGAAGCCCCGCGGCGACTCTCCGGCCCGCGGGCCAAGCACCCGCGCCCCGGAGCCCCTGGCGACGTTTACAGCTTCCTTGGCCCCAAGATGGCGGGCGCCCCGCTCTCCAGCTCCCATTCTGAAGGGAGGGCACGGGTTGGTGGTTCCCACCTCGGCGGCTCCAGGCTCTGCCAAGACTCGGCAGTCAACCAGAGGCCGCTCTCGTCACCACGGGGGCGTCCTGCAGGATGTTTGTAGCAGGTCCGGGATGGAGCGCTCGCTCTAGCCGTCCATCCGGGTCGCCATCTTGGCTCCTCCCCCTTGTAAATTATTGTTAATTTGTTTTAAAGTGATTTTAGCCTGAAATAAGAACTTTTGATTAATTAAGTCACAAACATTGCTGGAGGTAAGTATATAGCAATCCATGTTCTGTTTCACCCTAAATAATTTTCTAAATACATGGTTCCTGTTTTCTCTTTTGGGTAGGTTTACGTTACAAATGTTGGTACACTATGTGGATACTCACTGGTCTCTGAAAAGACACTTGAAACAAAAAACACATATTACTCATTACTATATCTAGAAAGACTTAAGCAAAGAGGTTCTTTTACATTCTTTCATGGTGAATCACCCAAGTTAATCTATCTTTGCAAGACAAGCTTTAATTCTGACCCTCCTTTATGGTTTACCCTATAACCTTTAATCTCTAATCTTGAATAAATATTATCACAAATGGCAAAGGCTCCCCCAACTCAGGGTAGCTGTACCTATGGTGGTTCTTGCAAGGCCCAGAGCTAAGGGTGAGCGGCGTGATGTGCTGCCACACTGCAGTAAGGCAGGCAGCATTTAGATGCTGGTGAGGTCACAGCACCAGAAGCACTTAAAGTGCCTCTGGGTCTTGTGTCCTTGATGAGCGTAAGGTCCCACCCACAAAAGAGGCTGTGAGACCATGAGTCGATTTCTATCTCCCAATTGAGAACTTTGCTGAACACAATGTTACCTAGCGGGTACACACAACCTGGGGTCAATATAATGCATCTCAGTGGCAACGATTTGGTACACATTGGCAGGAGGGGTCTCTTTGAGCTGTTGATCTCTGAGATTGGTTGGGTGGCAAAAGACATTTTCTAAGACTGTGCTTAAAAGGTCTAACATCAACACAAGGCTGCACTGGAGGGGTGGTAACTCGGTCAGAGTTCTAAATGCTTCAGTGAAATGAATAAATAATAAGGTTGGTAAGATGGTCAGGCCAGCCAGGTTATTGTCCATGCAGGATGGAGTTCATTTCTCAAAGATAGGTAACAAAATGTTCTTAGAGAACCTACTGGACTGGTTTATTCACTGACTGCAGTAGTGTGATTGATCAGGGGAGTCCAGATAGTAGATAAACTATGCTCCCCTGTGACGGGTAAGGTAATGATTGGTGGGACAGTCAGGTCCATATAAGGCATACATTTTCTTTACTAGTAGGGAGTCGACAGGAGGATGCAGGGGCACAGCGGGTTAAGAGTGATCACTGGCATATGGTCATTCTGGCCAACCACCCGCACAGGCACAATGTCTGCAAAGCTAGCACTGGCCCTTCGGGGCATAATGATGGGTGTAGGGGTTCCCAAGGAAGGTATCCTGGCAGGCAGGTGGGCTCCCTGCACAAGCATACCCTTGGAGGGGAAGCAGGTGGGTCCCACTCCAGGTCCACTAGACAGGAAAGGGAGGTTCTGGAGCGGGAGACACCACTGGGACTAGTCATGATGTCACCAAAAGGTTAAAATTGAGGATGTGCAGGAATAAGTCTAGATATGGTATGAAATCAGATGCTGTCAGATCTGTTAACCCCTTCGCTGCCAGGCCTTTTCCCCCTCCTGTGCCGAGCCTTTTTTTGGCTATTTGGAGCAGTTCGCGCTTAGGCCCTCATAACTTTTTGTTCACATAAGCTACCCATGCCAAATTTGCGTCCTTTTTTTCCAACATCCTAGGGATTCTAGAGGTACCCAGACTTTGTGGGTTCCCCAGAAGGAGGCCAAGAAATTAGCCAAAAAACAGTGAAAATTTCATTTTTTTAAAAAAAAATGGAAAAATGGGCTGCAGAAGAAGGCTTGTGGTTTTTTCCCTGAAAAGGGCATCAACAAAGGGTTTGCGGTGATAAAATCACCAGCTTCCCAGCTTTCAGGAACAGGCAGACTTGAATCAGAAAACCCAATTTTTCAACCCAATTTTGGCATTTTACTGGGACATACCCCATTTTTACGATTTTTTGTGCTTTCAGCCTCCTTCCAGTCAGTGACAGAAATGGGCATGAAACCAACGCTGGATCCCATAAACCGCAACATTTCTGAAAAGTAGACAAAATTCTGAATTCAGCAAGGGGTAATTTGTGTAGATCCTACAAGGGTTTCCTACAGAAAATAGCAACTGAAAACGAAAAATATTGAAATTGAGGTGAAAAAAACATCAATTTTTCTCTAAGTTTTACTCTGTAACTTTTTCCTGCAATGTCAGATTTTCGAAAGCAATATACCGTTACGTCTGCTGGACTCTTCTGGTTGCGGGGATATATAGGGCTTGTAGGTTCATCAAGAACTCTAGGTACCCAGAGCCAATAAATGACCTGCACCCTGCAGTGGGTTTTCATTCTATGCCGGGTATACAGCAATTCATTTGCTGAAATATAAAGAGTAAAAAATAGCTATCAAGAAAACCTTTGTATTTCCAAAATGGGCACAAGATAAGGTGTTGAGAAGCAGTGGTTATTTGCACATCTCTGAATTCCGGGGTGCCCATACTAGCATGTGAATTACAGGGCATTTCTCAAATAGAAGTCTTTTTTACACACTGTCTTACATTTGGAAGGGAAAAATGTAGAGAAAGACAAGGGGCAATAACACTTGTTTTGCTATTCTATGTTCCCCCAAGTCTCCCGATAAAAATGATACCTCACTTGTGTGGGTAGGCCTAGCGCCCGCGACAGGAAACGCACCAAAGCGCAACGTGGACACATCACAGAAAACAGACCTGTTTTTAGCAAAGTGCCTACCTGTAGATTTTGGCCTCTAGCTCAGCCGCCACCTAGGGAAACCTACCAAACCTGTGCATTTCTGAAAACTAGAGACCTAGGGGAATCCAAGATGGGGTGATTTGTGTGGATCGGACCAGGTTCTGTTACCCAGAATCCTTTGCAAACCTCAAAATTTGGCTAAAAAAACACATGTTCCTCACATTTCTGTGGCAGAAAGTTCTGGAATCTGAGAGGAGCCACAAATTTCCTTCCACCCAGCGTTCCCCCACGTCTCCCGATAAAAATGATACCTCACTTGTGTGGGTAGGCCTAGCGCCCGCGACAGGAAACACCCCAAAGCGCAATGTGGACACATCACAGAAAACAGACCTGTTTTTAGCAAAGTGCCTACCTGTAGATTTTGGCCTCTAGCTCAGCCGCCACCTAGGGAAACCTACCAAACCTGTGCATTTCTGAAAACTAGAGACCTAGGGGAATCCAAGATGGGGTGATTTGTGTGGCTCGGACCAGGTTCTGTTACCCAGAATCCTTTGCAAACCTCAAAATTTGGCTAAAAAAACACATGTTCCTCACATTTCTGTGGCAGAAAGTTCTGGAATCTGAGAGGAGCCTCAAATTTCCTTCCACCCAGCGTTCCCCCACGTCTCCCGATAAAAATGATACCTCACTTGTGTGGGTAGGCCTAGCGCCCGCGACAGGAAACGCCCCAAATCGCAACGTGGACACCACCAAAATTTTGGAAGAAAACAGAGGTGTTTTTTGCGAAGTGACTACCTGTAGATTTTGGCCTCTAGCTCAGCCGCCACCTAGGGAAACCTACCAAACCTGTACATTTCTGAAAACTAGAGACCTAGGGGAATCCAAGGAGGGGTGACTGGCGGGGCTCGGACCAGGTTCTGTTACCCAGAATCCTTTGCAAAGCTCAAAAATTGGCTAAAAAAACACATGTTCCTCACATTTCTGTGGCAGAAAGTTCTGGAATCTGGGAGGAGCCACAAATTTCCTTCCACCCAGCGTTCCCCCAAGTCTCCCGATAAAAATGATACCTCACTTGCGTGGGTAGGCCTAGCGCCCGCGACAGGAAACGCCCCAAAGCGCAACGTGGACACCACCAAAATTTTGGAAGAAAACAGAGGTGTTTTTTGCGAAGTGACTACCTGTAGATTTTGGCCTCTAGCTCAGCCGGCACCTAGGGAAACCTACCAAACCTGTACATTTCTGAAAACTAGAGACCTAGGGGAATCCAAGGAGGGGTGACTGGCGGGGCTCGGACCAGGTTCTGTTACCCAGAATCCTTTGCAAAGCTCAAAAATTGGCTAAAAAAACACATGTTCCTCACATTTCTGTGGCAGAAAGTTCTGGAATCCGAGAGGAGCCACAAATTTCCTTCCACCCAGCGTTCCCCCACGTCTCCCGATAAAAATGATACCTCACTTGTGTGGGTAGGCCTAGCGCCCGCGACAGGAAACGCCCCAAAGCGCAACGTGGACACATCACAGAAAAAAGACCTGTTTTTAGCAAAGTGCCTACCTGTAGATTTTGGCCTCTAGCTTAGCCGCCACCTAGGGAAACCTACCAAACCTGTGCATTTCTGAAAACTAGAGACCTAGGGGAATCCAAGGAGGGGTGACTGGCGGGGCTCGGACCAGGTTCTGTTACCCAGAATCCTTTGCAAACCTCATATTTTGGCTAAAAAAACGCATTTTCCTCACATTTGAGTGACAGAAAGTTCTGGAATCTGAGAGGAGCCACAAATTTCCTTCCACCCAGCGTTCCCCCAAGTCTCCCGATAAAAATGATACCTCACTTGCGTGGGTAGGCCTAGCGCCCGCGACAGGAAACGCCCCAAAGCGCAACGTGGACACATCACAGAAAACAGACCTGTTTTTAGCAAAGTGCCTACCTGTAGATTTTGGCCTCTAGCTCAGCCGCCACCTAGGGAAACCTACCAAACCTGTGCATTTCTGAAAACTAGAGACCTAGGGGAATCCAAGGAGGGGTGACTGGCGGGGCTCGGACCAGGTTCTGTTACCCAGAATCCTTTGCAAAGCTCAAAAATTGGCTAAAAAAACACATGTTCCTCACATTTCTTTGGCAGAAAGTTCTGGAATCTGGGAGGAGCCACAAATTTCCTTCCACCCAGCGTTCCCCCAAGTCTCCCGATAAAAATGATACCTCACTTGCGTGGGTAGGCCTAGCGCCCGCGACAGGAAACGCCCCAAAGCGCAACGTGGACACCACCAAAATTTTGGAAGAAAACAGACCTGTTTTTAGCGAAGTGCCTACCTGTAGATTTTGGCCTGTAGCTCAGCCGCCACCTAGGGAAACCTACCAAACCTGTGCATTTCTGAAAACTAGAGACCTAGGGGAATCCAAGGAGGGGTGACTGGCGGGGCTCGGACCAGGTTCTGTTACCCAGAATCCTTTGCAAAGCTCAAAAATTGGCTAAAAAAACACATGTTCCTCACATTTCTGTGGCAGAAAGTTCTGGAATCTGGGAGGAGCCACAAATTTCCTTCCACCCAGCGTTCCCCCAAGTCTCCCGATAAAAATGATACCTCACTTGCGTGGGTAGGCCTAGCGCCCGCGACAGGAAACGCCCCAAAGCGCAACGTGGACACCACCAAAATTTTGGAAGAAAACAGACCTGTTTTTAGCGAAGTGCCTACCTGAAGATTTTGGCCTGTAGCTCAGCCGCCACCTAGGGAAACCTACCAAACCTGTGCATTTCTGAAAACTAGAGACCTAGGGGAATCCAAGGAGGGGTGACTGGCGGGGCTCGGACCAGGTTCTGTTACCCAGAATCCTTTGCAAAGCTCAAAAATTGGCTAAAAAAACACATGTTCCTCACATTTCTGTGGCAGAAAGTTCTGGAATCTGAGAGGAGCCACAAATTTCCTTCCACCCAGCGTTCCCCCACGTCTCCCGATAAAAATGATACCTCACTTGTGTGGGTAGGCCTAGCGCCCGCGACAGGAAACGCCCCAAAGCGCAACGTGGACACATCACAGAAAACAGACCTGTTTTTAGCAAAGTGCCTACCTGTAGATTTTGGCCTGTAGCTCAGCCGCCACCTAGGGAAACCTACTAAACCTGTGCATTTCTGAAAACTAGAGACCTAGGGGAATCCAAGGAGGGGTGACTGGCGTGGCTCGGACCAGGTTCTGTTACCCAGAATCCTTTGCAAAGCTCAAAAATTGGCTAAAAAAACACATGTTCCTCACATTTCTGTGGCAGAAAGTTCTGGAATCTGGGAGGAGCCACAAATTTCCTTCTACCCAGCGTTCCCCCAAGTCTCCCGATAAAAATGATACCTCACTTGCATGGGTAGGCCTAGCGCCCGCGACAGGAAACGCCCCAAAGCGCAACGTGGACACCACCAAAATTTTGGAAGAAAACAGAGGTGTTTTTTGCGAAGTGACTACCTGTAGATTTTGGCCTCTAGCTCAGCCGGCACCTAGGGAAACCTACCAAACCTGTACATTTCTGAAAACTAGAGACCTAGGGGAATCCAAGGAGGGGTGACTGGCGGGGCTCGGACCAGGTTCTGTTACCCAGAATCCTTTGCAAAGCTCAAAAATAAAATTGGCTAAAAAAACACATGTTCCTCACATTTCTTTGGCAGAAAGTTCTGGAATCTGAGAGGAGCCACAAATTTCCTTCCACCCAGCGTTCCCCCACGTCTCCCGATAAAAATGATACCTCACTTGTGTGGGTAGGCCTAGCGCCCGCGACAGGAAACGCCCCAAAGCGCAACGTGGACACCACCAAAATTTTGGAAGAAAACAGACCTGTTTTTAGCGAAGTGCCTACCTGTAGATTTTGGCCTGTAGCTCAGCCGCCACCTAGGGAAACCTACCAAACCTGTGCATTTCTGAAAACTAGAGACCTAGGGGAATCCAAGGAGGGGTGACTGGCGGGGCTCGGACCAGGTTCTGTTACCCAGAATCCTTTGCAAAGCTCAAAAATTGGCTAAAAAAACACATGTTCCTCACATTTCTGTGGCAGAAAGTTCTGGAATCTGGGAGGAGCCACAAATTTCCTTCTACCCAGCGTTCCCCCAAGTATCCCGATAAAAATGATACCTCACTTGCGTGGGTAGGCCTAGCGCCCGCGACAGGAAACGCCCCAAAGCGCAACGTGGACACCACCAAAATTTTGGAAGAAAACAGAGGTGTTTTTTGCGAAGTGACTACCTGTAGATTTTGGCCTCTAGCTCAGCCGGCACCTAGGGAAACCTACCAAACCTGTACATTTCTGAAAACTAGAGACCTAGGGGAATCCAAGGAGGGGTGACTGGCGGGGCTCGGACCAGGTTCTGTTACCCAGAATCCTTTGCAAAACTCAAAAATTGGCTAAAAAAACACATGTTCCTCACATTTCTTTGGCAGAAAGTTCTGGAATCTGAGAGGAGCCACAAATTTCCTGCCACCCAGCGTTCCCCCACGTCTCCCGATAAAAATGATACCTCACTTGTGTGGGTAGGCCTAGCGCCCGCGACAGGAAACGCCCCAAAGCGCAACGTGGACACAACCAAAATTTTGGAAGAAAACAGACCTGTTTTTAGCGAAGTGCCTACCTGTAGATTTTGGCCTCTAGCTCAGCCGCCACCTAGGGAAACCTACCAAACCTGTGCATTTCTGAAAACTAGAGACCTAGGGGAATCCAAGGAGGGGTGACTGGCGGGGCTCGGACCAGGTTCTGTTACCCAGAATCCTTTGCAAAGCTCAAAAATTGGCTAAAAAAACACATGTTCCTCACATTTCTGTGGCAGAAAGTTCTGGAATCTGAGAGGAGCCACAAATTTCCTTCCACCCAGCGTTCCCCCACGTCTCCCGATAAAAATGATACCTCACTTGTGTGGGTAGGCCTAGCGCCCGCGACAGGAAACGCCCCAAAGCGCAACGTGGACACATCACAGAAAACAGACCTGTTTTTAGCAAAGTGCCTACCTGTAGATTTTGGCCTGTAGGTCAGCCGCCACCTAGGGAAACCTACCAAACCTGTGCATTTCTGAAAACTAGAGACCTAGGGGAATCCAAGGAGGGGTGACTGGCGGGGCTCGGACCAGGTTCTGTTACCCAGAATCCTTTGCAAAGCTCAAAAATTGGCTAAAAAAACACATGTTCCTCACATTTCTGTGGCAGAAAGTTCTGGAATCTGGGAGGAGCCACAAATTTCCTTCTACCCAGCGTTCCCCCAAGTCTCCCGATAAAAATGATACCTCACTTGCGTGGGTAGGCCTAGCGCCCGCGACAGGAAACGCCCCAAAGCGCAACGTGGACACCACCAAAATTTTGGAAGAAAACAGAGGTGTTTTTTGCGAAGTGACTACCTGTAGATTTTGGCCTCTAGCTCAGCCGGCACCTAGGGAAACCTACCAAACCTGTACATTTCTGAAAACTAGAGACCTAGGGGAATCCAAGGAGGGGTGACTGGCGGGGCTCGGACCAGGTTCTGTTACCCAGAATCCTTTGCAAAGCTCAAAAATTGGCTAAAAAAACACATGTTCCTCACATTTCTTTGGCAGAAAGTTCTGGAATCTGAGAGGAGCCACAAATTTCCTTCCACCCAGCGTTCCCCCACGTCTCCCGATAAAAATGATACCTCACTTGTGTGGGTAGGCCTAGCGCCCGCGACAGGAAACGCCCCAAAGCGCAACGTGGACACATCACAGAAAACAGACCTGTTTTTAGCAAAGTGCCTACCTGTAGATTTTGGCCTGTAGCTCAGCCGCCACCTAGGGAAACCTACCAAACCTGTGCATTTCTGAAAACTAGAGACCTAGGGGAATCCAAGATGGGGTGACTTGAGGGGCTCTGACCAGGTTCTGTTACCCAGAATCCTTTCCAAACCTCAAAATTTGGCTAAAAAAACACATGTTCCTCACATTTCTGTGGCAGAAAGTTCTGGAATCTGAGAGGGGCCACAAATTTCCTTCCACCCATCGTTCCCCCACGTCTCCCGATAAAAATGATACCTCAGTTGTGTGGGTGGGCCAGGTGCCTCCAACAGAATAAGGCCCAAAACTTGTAGAGATACAGGGGATAGTACTGCGAGTTTATAAGGACATATTCTTTTATACATCTTTAGACTGACTCTGCTTTGGGGACCCACATACGTGAGGTGTCATTTTATTTGGGAGACTGAGGGGAACACTGGGGAGTAGGAATTTTGTGCTGGAGTGGTGATCGTACGAAGAAAAGTCAGGAAAATATGCTTTTTTTAAGCACATTTTGAGGTTTACAGAGGAGTCTGGGTAAGAAAATGTTGGGGGATCCACGCAAGCCACTCCTCCCTAGACTCCTTGGGGTGTCTAGTTTTAAAAAATGTCTGGGTTTGGTAGGTTTCCCTAGATGAAGGCCGCACACAGGACCAAAAACATAGGTGCCCTCTCCCCCCCCAAACACAGGTAGTTTTGTAATATATCGTTTTGATGTGCCCACATACGTCCGTGATGTGCCAAACACTAAAATTTTGAAAGGAAACACACTTAGGTTATGTGAAAAAGACCCCTCACCCACCAACCAAGTTGGTGGCATGCTTCATCATCGGGGTCCCACCTGAGGCACCTAGCGTGTCATAGGTGTGCTGCGACGCCTGATTACAGCGGAGCAGGTTTGGTCATTTTTACCACACATACTGGTTGGATTTGGCACGAGGGTGAGTGATGGTTCAGTGGATCAAATTTTACTAACAAGAGCTTTCACAAAAATGAAAAGCACTGTTAGTAACTGAAAGGCAAAAAACTGAACCAATGACTCACAGCTCGTGAGCTGTAAAGCCGCGACAAGGCACCAACCGCTTTACAGTCCATTCACACAACTTTCATACATGACACACACAAGGCCATTCACACCGCCAGCCACGGGCCCAGCACATTACAACACTCACATCGACAGACAGCGCCACTCAAGGGCCCATCACTTACATACGCCCACATGCCTGATACAACAATCACACCATCTGATGGGAGTGTGTGGACTGGTGTTTGGCTTGCAGTGTGTTGCAGTAGCCAACATCAAGTCAATATGTACAGTCTCAGCCAAGCCCCACTCCACACACAATGGCATCATATTTTTTTTTTTTTAACAGAGGAACCCCTAACTAAGTAGAAAGAATTACAAAACAACAAACACAAAAGCTCTTACTAACAACATGACAGAAATGCTAACCATGAAACTAAACACATGAAAATACAAAACAGACATGAGTTTACACTCATGGTTGTTCCCAGAAATTCTTCTGGGTGTGGTAATTCTTAAAACAAGCACCGACACACAGCCCAGGCTTTGAAGGACAATCTGGGCAGTACATTCGAGTCTCCCTCCGGATACCTCTTCGAAAACACACTCTACATTTCTTAGCTGGAAAGTCTTTTTTGGGTGTGGGAGGAATGTGCTCAGCAAAGTGGCGATCTTTCAATCTAGCCACATCCTCCACCACTGCTTCTCTAGGAACTCTGGCCTGTTCCACCACAATAAGGCTCTCTATCACTGACTCCTGAAATTTCACAAATGTCATCTTTGAGTCTGGAGACCTATCCCTAAACACAATAAAAGCATTGAAGGTTGCTAAGTGGAAGAGGTGAAGTGCTAACTTCTTATACCAAACATAAGACTTACGAATAGCAGTATAAGGTTCCAACCTCTGGTCAACTCTATCTACACCTCCCATGTGCTTATTATAATCTAAAATGCACACAGGTTTGCGCACTTCAGCAACCTGGCCCCAAACAGTCACAGGGGAAGTACTCTCATCATGGATGGTACTTAGCATGTAGACATCCCTCTTGTCTGAAAATTTCAAAGCTAGCAGCTCCTCGTTCCGCAAGGCACAGCACTGTCCCCTCTCAAGTTTTTTACAGACAAGCTCCCTTGGATAGCCTTTCCGGTTAGAACGGATTGTGCCACAAGCAACTGTGTCCACTCTAAACAATTCCTTGAACAACTGCACACCAGTGTAGAAGTTATCTACATACAAATGGTGACCTTTGTTGAACAGTCGTCTACCAAGATCCCACACTATTTTCTCAGTAACTCCAAAAGTGGGAGGACAACCAGGGGGGTCAATATTGGAATCCCTACCAGTGTACACACGGAAACTATACACATATCCTGTCCTACTTTCAGACAGCATATACAATTTAATTCCATATCGTGCCCTTTTGCTAGGAATGTACTGCCTAAAAACCAAACGACCCTTGAAGAGGACCAAAGACTCGTCCACACTTATCTCTTTGCCTGGAACATAGACCTCCGAAAACCGATCTACAAAATGATCAAGGACAGGCCTAATCTTAAAAAGACGGTCAGAATCTGGGTGATCTCGTGGCAAGGCTAATGCATTGTCAACAAAATGCAGCATCCTAAGAAGAAGCAAATACCGATTACGACTCATGGTAGCTGGAAATATAGCTGTTGCCATCAAGGGACTAGTAGACCAATAAGAAGCCAGTGACGGCTTCCTTATCAACCCCATCAAAAAAGTCAAACCCAAAAACTTTTTTCGCTCCTCCAAATTTGTGGGAATCCACTGGGCAGCTCTAGAGTGTGGCCTAAGTCTAGCAGCGTTGTCCCTCAAATGCTGCTCCGCATACAAATTAGTCTGCTCAACAATCTCTTCCAAAAACACATCATCCATGAATAACTCAAAGAAATTGATAGGCATAAAGTTCTCTGTATTGGCGTTACACCCCGGGAGACCAGTAAAGGCAGGCAACTCTGGCTGCTCCATGTTTGGGGCAACCCAGACATCAGGTCTTCTAACGGGAAACCTTTCAGCCCCAGGTTGCTGCACTATTGGCACATCAATGTCCTCCTCTAAAACAGAACCTTCATCTGCACTGAGTGTGGCTTCATCATCAGAAGATTCCCCTCCAACAGAAACATCACTGCCAGAATCTCTGACTTCCTCCTCTGCCTCAGATGCAGAGTCCGTCTCATAGTCATGATCAGACTGGGACTCAAAAAGCATACCAACCACCTGCTGAGCGGTCATCCTGCGGCTAGCCATGATCTCTCCTGCTAAAATTAACTGGACAAATTCACCACCAACAACCAGCACTGTGTAAGACAAGTAACAAAGTGTAGCTTTGTTAGTAAGAGTTACAAACTCAAAAACTATACCGCTCACTTGCCTGAAAAAGCTTGATTCACCAGCAACTACACAGCAATCACCAATGATATCCCACTAAAAAGAAAGAAAGAAAGGCAAATTAGAAATAAGACAAAACAAATATCATTGTGCACAAACCTAAGGACAATTTCACACACAATCCTGCATTTAGTACACCCCCTACAAACATGTCATTCATGCATGGCAACAATACTCCTTTGGAGTAAATTGTTTTTACTTACCTAAAACATGCAACTGTGCAAACTGCAGGTCAACCACCGCCAAAACCGCAAGGAGCCACAGCAAATAAAGCAAAAGCTTTGAACTAGAACAAAAAGGAGGAATTTTTTTTTTATCACAAATGCAAAGACTTCTTCAGTTGACAAACACCCCACCATCAAACATTTTAGAAATTGGTGCCTAAGTGGATTCTGTCATAGGGGCAGATGGGCCTACTAAAAAAATAGGCCTGTCTGCCCCAAGGAAGCCAGAAAATACCTTTAGTACTGTGTCCCCATGGAGAGCGACCCTTGCCAAAGGGGACAGCCCTCAAACAAAAAAAAACAAAAAAAACACACACAACACTATCCCTGGTGCCTAAGTGGCTTCTGCCCCCTTGGGGGCAGGTGGGCCTAAGAAAATAGGCCCATCTGCCCCCAGGGGGTGTAGAAATGGCCAACAGGTCAATGCCCCCATTGGGGGGCGCCCCGTGACCAAGGGGACGCCCCCCCACAAAAATAAACAAATAAAAAAAAATCCCTGGCGTTCTAGTGGTTTCTGCCCCCCTTGGGGGCAGATCAGCCTAAAAATAATAGGCTGATCTGTCTCCAAGGGGTGCAGAAATGGCCTGGGTACATGTGCCCCCAAAGTGGGGGGCGACCCTTGCCCAAGCCCCCCCCCATCCACTAACACACACACACACACTATCCCTGGTGTCTACGTGGCTTCTGCCCCCCTTGGGGGCAGGTGGGTCTAGAAAAATAGGCCCATCTGCCCCCAGGGGGGGCAGAAATGGCCAACAAGTCAATGCCCCCCTTGGGGGGGCGCCCCGTGCCCAAGGGGACACCCCCCCACAAAAATAAACACATAAAAAAAAATCCCTGGCGTTCTAGTGGTTTCTGCCCCCCTTGGGGGCAGATCAGCCTAAAAATAATAGGCTGATCTGTCTCCAAGGGGTGCAGAAATGGCCTGGGTACATGTGCCCCCAAAGTGGGGGGCGACCCTTGCCCAAGCCCCCCCCCATCCACTAACACACACACACACACACACTATCCCTGGTGTCTACGTGGCTTCTGCCCCCCTTGGGGGCAGGTGGGTCTAGAAAAATAGGCCCATCTGCCCCCAGGGGGGGCAGAAATGGCCAACAGGTCAATGCCCCCCTTGGGGGGGCGCCCCGTGCCCGAGGGGACGCCCCCCCACAAAAATAAACACATAAAAAAAAATCCCTGGCGTTCTAGTGGTTTCTGCCCCCCTTGGGGGCAGATCAGCCTAAAAATAATAGGCTGATCTGTCTCCAAGGGGTGCAGAAATGGCCTGGGTACATGTGCCCCCAAAGTGGGGGGCGACCCTTGCCCAAGCCCCCCCCCATCCACTAACACACACACACACACTATCCCTGGTGTCTACGTGGCTTCTGCCCCCCTTGGGGGCAGGTGGGTCTAGAAAAATAGGCCCATCTGCCCCCAGGGGGGGCAGAAATGGCCAACAGGTCAATGCCCCCCTTGGGGGGGCGCCCCGTGCCCGAGGGGACGCCCCCCACAAAAATAAACAAATAAAAAAAAATCCCTGGCGTTCTAGTGGTTTCTGCCCCCCTTGGGGGCAGATCAGCCTAAAAATAATAGGCTGATCTGTCTCCAAGGGGTGCAGAAATGGCCTGGGTACATGTGCCCCCAAAGTGGGGGGCGACCCTTGCCCAAGCCCCCCCCCATCCACTAACACACACACACACACTATCCCTGGTGTCTACGTGGCTTCTGCCCCCCTTGGGGGCAGGTGGGTCTAGAAAAATAGGCCCATCTGCCCCCAGGGGGGGCAGAAATGGCCAACAGGTCAATGCCCCCCTTGGGGGGGCGCCCCGTGCCCAAGGGGACACCCCCCCACAAAAATAAACACATAAAAAAAAATCCCTGGCGTTCTAGTGGTTTCTGCCCCCCTTGGGGGCAGATCAGCCTAAAAATAATAGGCTGATCTGTCTCCAAGGGGTGCAGAAATGGCCTGGGTACATGTGCCCCCAAAGTGGGGGGCGACCCTTGCCCAAGCCCCCCCCCATCCACTAACACACACACACACACACACTATCCCTGGTGTCTACGTGGCTTCTGCCCCCCTTGGGGGCAGGTGGGTCTAGAAAAATAGGCCCATCTGCCCCCAGGGGGGGCAGAAATGGCCAACAGGTCAATGCCCCCCTTGGGGGGGCGCCCCGTGCCCAAGGGGACGCCCCCCCACAAAAATAAACACATAAAAAAACATCCCTGGCGTTCTAGTGGTTTCTGCCCCCCCTTGGGGCAGATCAACCTAAAAATAATAGGCTGATCTGCCCTCAAGGGGGGTAGAAATGGCCCTAAAAGACATGCCCCCCAAAGGGGAGCGACCCTTGCCCAAGGGGGCGCCCCCCCATCCACTACACACACAATCCCTGGTGCCTAAGTGGCTTCTGCCCCCCTTGGGGGCAGATGGACCTAAAAAAAATAGGCCGATCTGCCCCCAAGGGGGGCAGAAATGGCCAGCAGTTCTCTGCCCCCTTGGGGGGGGCGCCCCTTGCCCAAGGGGGCACCCCCCTCCCAACATACCTGCACAGAAAATATAAATCCCTGGTGATCCAGTGGTTTCTGCCCCCCTTGGGGGCAGATCCGCCTAAAAAGTAGGCCAATCTGCCCCCAAGGGGGGCAGAAATGGCCGTAACTAATTGCCCCCACAAGGGGAGCGACCCTTGCCCAAGGGGCCGCTCCCCGCCAGCAAGAAACACGAGCAAACAACAAAAAAAACAAATCCCTGGTGTCTAGTGGGCATTCCTGCTGCCCGATCGCAATGCGATCGGGCAGCAGGAATGCTCAAAGAGACACTGGGGGAAAGGAAAAGCCTTTCCTTTCCCCCGGTGCCTCTTTAGCCCAAACCCCCCACCCACCGGGAAGAGGAACTCACCTCTTTCCTCGTCGCCGCACAGGAAGCAAATGGCTTCCTGTGCGGCGAAATCCCCATAATGAAGTCAGCGCGCGATCGCGCGCTGACGTCATTATGGGGGGGTGGGGGGGTCGGGGGTCGGGGGTGGAAGGGGAAGGGCTTCCCCTTCCATCCCTGACTTTGGGGGGGTGGGGGGAAGCACACAGAGGGAGCGAGAGCGCTCCCTCTGGGCTGTGTGCCGAGGACGTAGTGGTTACGTCCTCGGCACAGCAGCACTGTGCCGCGGGACGTAACCACTACGTCCGCGGCACAGAAGGGGTTAATGCTAATCATCAACACATGTAAATAAAGCTGTAAATATGAAAGGTTACTGTGTATATTTATGGAAAATTTTGTGTGTTTTTAAATGCAATTTTTATGCTTTAATACAATATGCCTCAGGGTTCATGACCCCCAACCCAAAAGATGACTTAAATGTTGTGCCTAACTAGAGTGGGGAGGGCATGTTGTGGAAGATTGGACAGGTGTCAACTGGGGAGTCCTTGACAATACCAGGCCATATATTATGTTGCCTCTGGTGTGTACTAATACTTTTGTTCTACTGTTTTTCATTCTGAAGTCTAGGATACTGTTCTGACTGTCCATAAAAACCTCAGTTGCTGTCTTTGATTCTCCAGGTCACTATTATTGCAGTATGCATTCTCATGGATTCCGTTTTTAAAGAAAATAAATTAAACTTGAAATATATTTCCTGTGTCTTTTGTTATCTGCTGTTCATGTCTGCACACACCACCTGCAGCACAAAGAACACAAAGGAGCAGAATATTGAAGATAAACTGAACAATCCTCACTTCTTAAACAACTGGAAGTGCAGGCACTGTTTCTACACTGGGGGTAACCTACATACCAGGTCACGTCAAACATGACTGCCAGTTCTTGTGAGCTTGTCAATCATCCTTTCATCATCATGAAAGCCCTAAATCTAGCCTGATAGGTAGCCTTTCCATGGATGGTGTGCATAGAACTTCTGAAGGTCCAAAGACTGCAGCTTCAGTGATATTTTCTGGCCATGCATGGTAGAATGAAACTCCTTCAGTCTCAGGATGCGAGAGTATGGAGAACAAAGCACATATCTTTGTAATTACTTCTTTTACTGAAAATGGAGCAGTGCAATGGCAAAAAAATTGTGGGGCTTCTTGTTTTCACCATGCCAGATCTGGGAGAGGGCATGGTTTAAAAATTTGAATTTGCATAGTCCCTTTAGAAAATCAAATGTTAGCTTGTTTTTTATGACCTAAATCAATAATTCAATGTGGACTTATGAGGGTGAGAAACAAATATATCAAGAGGTACTCTTAGTCACTGGGTAGAAACAATGACGTCTGATCAATATCTAAAACAGCTCTATGGGTTGTGTCTGGTTTTGAAGAAATGAAGAATTTTCATATGTTTACTCCTACTTCAAGCAGGTTTTTACTTTTTGATGAAAAGCTCGACCTGGCTAGCATAGGAGATAGAACCATTGGTCAAACCCTATGAATGTATGCTTGATCCAGTAGCCAATAGCACTCCTTCATGCGAAGTAAAGCAAAGCAGTGCAAAGCAGTTTTTGTCCTGAGAGAGGGGCTCCTTTCCATGTCGAAAAACCTTTTCTGTTGGATAGTAAACCATGTTCCTGTTCTGCCACTTTGTGTTGCCACGAAGCCCTTAGTAAATTAATGAATAGCTATGTAGGAACACTTCTTAAAGGTCATCACCAACACTTAACACTTAGCGAAAGCAGCAACTAAAAAATATATCCTTCCATGAAATGCCATTTTGTATTCAAGACAAAAGTGAGGCACCCCTGATTTTCTTGGAATAGAGGCTGTTGAATTGTAAACCTTTCCTGAATAGCATGCTGAAATAGATAAGCACCAAGATGTTAATTTAGCCATGAAATCAGTGGGATAAAAGTGGGAGGAGAGGTTATGTTTTTCCTAGTTCGAAGCATAATATTTTTTTAGAGGGGCTAAAAATAGTAGAAACATTTGCATAAGTGCAGCATCTCTTTTCACCATCTTCTGTACAAAACCAGTGAAATTCAACAGTTACAGTTACCTGAGCTAACTATAACTTACACCCCTGCAATGCACTGCTTATGACCTCCCATATTACATCACTAATGATATGGTCGGTGACATCACTGATGACATCTCAAATGACATCACTGATGACCATCCACAGAGGCACTCACACACCACACAGAAATTCACAGACCCACTCAGGCTCAGGCACCCATTCACAGACCCACTCAGTGACTCATGCACTTACTCATAGACCCGGTCAAAAAGTCAGGCACTCGCTCACAGATGCATTCAGAGACTCATGCAGTTACTCACAATCCAACTCAGAGACTCACACATTCATCCACAGACCCACTCAGAGACTCACACACTCACTCACAGACCCAGACACTCATGCACCCACTCACAGACCTACTCAGACATTCACACACCTATTAACAGACCCACACAGACACTTACACACCCACTCACAGAGATACTCTCACACCCACTCTCATACACAGAGACTAACTCTCATACCCACTCTCACACCCACATAGACCCTCTTACACGCACTCTCACACCAAGGCAGACATTGTCATACCCACTCTCACACTCAGAGACACCCTCTCACACCTATTCTCACACCCAGAGAGACAGGTCCTGCAGCCAACACCAGCCACGCACAGTCAAAGCACAGCTGAAGTCCATGCATGGTGGTGATTCCCATGTTAGTTCCAATAGGACTTTTGTACACAACCACAGCTCAAACCACTGGACGGAATTACACCAAATTTAGCAGAAAGCTAGGTTTTAGTACACAGATTTTGCTTTCGCTTATTAGGGGTAAATCTGTTCAGTCCTTTTTGAGGAATTGAAGGCAAAACAAATTGGTATATCTCTGGCGAGGTGACTTAACAATTATGTCGGAAATAAATTGTGAAGTTTCACAAATTATCGTGAATTTGCATATGAAAAGAAGTGCTGAGATTGGCTGACTGCAACTTGACTAGAAAGATGTGGCCGCCATTTTATTTCACAGGGCACAGTCTTTTGCGGTGAAAATCCTCCTTGAAAGTGGCGTAAGGGGTCAGGGTGAAAGTACCCTGACCCCAGGGGTCTGATATAGGTATGATTTAAGGGCAAATTATGGCATCACCATGTGCAGAATTCATGAAAATTCATGAATTGTTGCGAATGTTTACAAATTATTTGCAAAATATATGTGAATGCAATTTTTTTTTTAAAACACTGACTCATTCATATGCTAATTCATTCACTCATACATGCACTCTGAGGCTCGTACGCCCACTCACACACCCACTCAGACACTCATACACACACACAGACCTACTCATAGACTCACACATACACTTTCAGACCCACTCAGACACTCACACACCCATTCACAGGGTTGGAATAACACAGGTACCTTACAGTTAGGTTCTGAATTTACTTGTAAAAAAATATAGAAATTCAGCTGTTATAGTTAGAGCTCTTTCAAGTAACTATAAGTCACTCCCTAAAGACTCTATAGCTATGCCAAATTGTACCATAGTTGTTAGCAAAGCAAAAAACATTCTATCTATTGAAACTGACTCCCATGTTACTACAAAGTGTCTACCACCGCTGCATGTATTTATTAACTGAACAAAAAAACAAAGGTTGAAGTGAGGTTTTAATTAGATTAGGTGCTAAGACCTTCACTTGTGTTATAGTTTAGTACTGGAATGAGACACCAGCTAACAGAACAATACCCAAAAACAACTGAAATATGTCAGTTATAGTTTAATGATCTAACTATATCTATAGCTTGTGGCCCCATGCTTATGACCTCGAATGTTATGAGATGTGTATTATTCGTTTTTCCACTTAAGAATTATGATATATATTTTGTCAACTATAAATACGGATGGTAGAATACGTTTTTAATTTATTTTATTATGTATTTGAAAATAGAGTCGTTTTTTAGAAGATTGCAAACAATATAATCATTGTCAATATTTTTGTTTTGGAACCTTGAGGATAGATACCGAACATTCTGCAGAAGAGGTCATCTCAACAAATAAGCATGGAAGAGAACTATATTTCTCTTCCATTTTCACCTTTGTTGGTTTCTTCAATCTCCTCCTCCTTGATTTTCTTATTCTTTCTTTTCAAAGCAACCCTTTAACAAAGGTATGTCAAGTGAATTATGTACGCGTTTGCCGGTATCGTTTTCTTTTAAGTATACATTGTCATGTTTGTTTTGTACAGAAGGACCTCTGAAGCAAAATGTATTTGCTCGAATACTACGCCGTTCATTCCCATTTACAAAGCAGATGTCCCTAGTTTTACCAGAGTGAAATATACGTCAACATATCTTATTTGGCTTTAGGAAATTGATGAATGCAATTGCTACATTAAAATAGTTAATACAAAGCGACATAGTATAATAAAAAGGGCAGCTACATTATTAGGCTGAATATTTGATGTGTTCTAAATGATATACTGTAAATAGGATAAACATCAGCATATTCACCGTTGTTCCTATGATTAATATAGAGCATTTATTACATTTTGTCAATTGGGAACACTGGTATGAGCTGGAAATAATAATAATACATCATAATGTTGGGTGGAGGATAATAAATTAATTCAGGCGTCGAGATAAGATCACTGGGTCCTGCTGACCCGAGATGTTAATCAGCTGATTGATTAATTGCTACAATCATAGTAATTATATGCTGTAATCTAAATACATTTAATGATAGTCAAGACCTACTGTAGAGACTAAAAAATTCATTTTACTGTTTCGCAAATCACTTTTTACCATCTGAACCTACTACTAAACTATGATATTAAGAGGCTTTCTTTCTATTCTTTTTCGGTTCACAATTTCTTACAAGTGATGGCCTTTGTCCATTTTTAAATATAGTGTATTTATTTATTTCTATAATTTTATATAAGAAAGTGTCAAAACGCGGTGTAGTGTTCAATGGTGATGCCATGTAGAATAATCTAACAACGCTACAAAGTTATTATGTAAGTAAACATTGCGAATTCCACCACGAACAAAATCATCAAAGTGAATTTCATTATAATGTACTTGTCTTTTAAAATAAGGGCCACATCTTCAAGGAATTGACGTGGGTCAGTGCCACAAGTCTTTCTGCTGTGCTGCCCTAGGCCAATTCATAAGGGAAGAAAATACACCATATTGACAAGATATGGTTTATTTTTGTCATTCGCCCCTACAATGGTACACAATCTGCTCTCTAGCGCCAACACAGGCACCCTTGCACCATAGTGCAAGCGTACCTGTGTTGTTGGCAGAATCGTTTTTGTGCAGGAAGGGACAACTTCCTGCACAAAAACAATCCAGAGAGGTATATTCCTCTTTCTGAATGTGCTGCAAAGAGATTTCTCCTTGTTGCGAATGTCCTGGGAAGGCATACAGGGCCAGATGTAGGTAGGCTTTTGCACCTCGCAAACGGCGAAAAACGCCGTTTGCGAGGTGCAAAAGCCCTCAAGCGATGCAGAAACACATTTTGCGAGTCGGACTCGCAAAATGTGTTTCCGACTCGCAAATAGGAAGGGGTGTTCCCTTCCTATTTGCGACTCGCACCGCGATTTAAGTTGATTTGTGACCGCGAAAGCGGTCGCAAATCAACTCGCAGTTACCATCCACTTGAAGTGGATGGTAACTCATTCGCAAAGGGGAAGGGGTCCCCACGGGACCCCTTCCCCTTTGTGAATGCTCATAAAATTATTTTTTCAGAGCAGGCAGTGGTCCTATGGACCACTGCCTACTCTGAAAAAAAACGAAACAAAAGGTTTCGGTATTTTTTTCTATTTGCAGCTCGTTTTCCTTTAAGGAAAACGGGCTGCAAAGAGAAAAAAAAAAAACTGCTTTATTTAAAAGCAGTCACGGAGATGGTGGTCTGCTGTCTCCAGCAGGCCACCATCCCCGTGAGTGCCTAGACTCGCTATGGGGTCGCAAACTGCGACCCACCTCATAAATATTTATGAGGTGGGTCTTTGCGACCCCATAGCGAGTTGCAGAAGGTGTCTGAGACACCTTTCTGCATTCCAAATTGCGACTTGCAATTTGCGAGTCGCAGGGACCCGCAAATTGCAAATCGCAATTTGGAATCTTTCTACATCTGGCCCACAGTTTTGACACATTCCCAGGTTTACAGATTCTTGTAAATCTGGGAATGTGTCAAAACCCATGGGTGTTGTGTGGAAAATCCCACGGCAATGCCCACGGAACGCCTCCCTGATGCAGTGTAAGGCAATGCAGCGACTTGCGCTGCATTGCCTTATACCATATTTATGAGGGCATGAAAAGCCATACAAAGCGACTCTACGTGGTTTTGTATATATGGGCCTGCATTCTGCATCACTGGAGCATCACAGAGAGAGACACACCAGTGGCATAAGGTGCTAGAAATTGTGCCCCAAAGTGTCTATTAGTGTATGGAACGCAAACTCTTGTTTTTTCATCAACGTTGTCACATTTAGCAGATGTATTTTTAGCTACTTTAATTTGACATTTGGATTTTCAAGGAATATTATGTAATTCTGTCCTACATTTTTCACTAATATGTTAACATATTCTCAGTGGAGTCTTTAGATACTTTCTATATATTGATGTGTTGGGTCATCAGAAATGAATGCTATTAGGTTTAAATAAACTAAAGTCAAGTTTTTAGATTAGTGGTGTCACAATCACTAGTTTGAAGGTGGTTCTAAAGCAAATTTTTATTTATTTTTCTTTAAGAAAGAATGGCATGTAAGCAAGTGGATTGTCAACGTTTTGACCTCCGGCCTGATTTAGAGCCTGGCAGAGGGGGTTACACCATCACAAACATGAGGGAAATCCTGTCCATCGTATTACTATTGTTCCTATCGTTATACTGCAGATATCATGTTTGTGGCAGAATATTCTCTACTCCAGGATCTAAATCAGACCCTTAAGGCCAGATTTGCAAGGAACTGGCACAGCACAGTGCTGTGCCAAAATTGGCAGTGGCACACTGCATCAGCTCTGAGATTCAAGGATGTGCCATATTTACCAAAATACAGCACACCCCTGTGCTTTCCCTAGCGCTGGTGCTAAATTTAACTGCCGGCACCAACGCAGCCATACTTGCACCAAAGTGCAATGGTGCAATGGTGAATTAGCACTTCTAGGTGTGCTGCAGAGTGCAGCACATATAGAAGTAGCAAATTGACATTGAATGATGGTTCATGTGCAGGAAGGGACAACTTCCTGCACATAATCAATCATTCATGGTTTTTTGCTCTTTATATGGGTGCTGGAGAATTCAGCACACATTGAAAAAAGCAAAAATGGGGAGAAATAAGAATATTTCTCCTCATTGCCCCATGCTAATGCCACCCCTGTGGTGGTGTTAGTTTTTGGTGCTGCCTCAGTTTTATGATTACTTGGAAATCTGGGGTGGCGTTAAAAGCAAAGGATGTTGCAGTGAAACGCCCACAGCAACACCCATTGCCTCAGAGAATTGTGTCGGAGGGGCTTATATTTTGGAAGGCAGTGATAACCCACAGAAAGTGGCTTAGTGCAACCTTCTAAATATGGCACAGAGCCACAGGAGAGTGACAAAAGTTATGCTCTGGTGGTACAAGGGGCTTGTAAATATGCCCTTAGTTTTTCTTGAGTTCTTTTTGTGAACGTCTGATTATAGCACTGCAACTAAGAACATGTTTTTTTTCAATATTACTAAAGACCTTATGGCACACATTATCAAATGCATTGCTTATGGTTGTATAATGATTGTTAATGGATTTTTTAGGCTATTTGCTTGAGTGTAGTGGTAGGCTCCTCTTCAAACAAAACAGTAAAATAGTAAAACCAGTTGATTTTGATTGGATCTGTATTTGGAAGAGGTATGCACCCTGACTAAGTAGGGACCACAATCCTAGTCAAGGTAAGTCAGATAGACACCCTAAATAAACCTGTGATCACCCTTTGGTAGTTAGGCACAGAGCAGTCAGACTTAACTTAAGAAACAATGTTTTAACTGTTTGTGCAACACATAAATCACAATATCATAGTGAAAGTACCACAAAACGACTCCACACCAGTTTAGAAAAATAGAGAATATTTATCTGAGTAAAACTAGACCAAAACAACAAAACTCCAATAAGTAGAACTCAAGATATGTTTTTTTAAAGAATAAAATGCAATGTAGTTAAAATTCAATAGAGCTAAAAGGTTAAATGAGGTTGCGCTAGACCAGAGTCAATCAAAAGTTCAGGCCAACTGTGATGTAGGGTAGGTTGGCTACAGGATGCATGCACTGCCCTCTGAAAAAGCATTGTGAACGGAGCTAGCATGGGCGTTGAAGACTCAATGCATCTGTTACAATTCATGCAGTCTGGAAGATTTTTCGTCTTTTAGTTTTGCCGCCAGTTCCCCCATCGTCATCAAAACCCTTTCGATGCAGGGGCTTTGCTTACGTTCAACTGTTCAGCAATGTCTTCATATCGACACTGCATCATCCTCAAGCTTTGCAGAAGGGACCTGTGTGGTCATCGAGTCGGCACTGCATCTGCATCGAAAGGACATTGCGTTGGTTCCGATCAATGTAACAGCTTTGAAGCATTGATTTTTTAAGAAAAACAGCAGCAGAGCCTAGACTGGATTAACACCTCTTTGTAGGACAGGACTCACAGTTTGAAGAGTCCAACTGCTACAACAGAATTGGGGGGGGTCTCTTTGATGGCCATGAGACTTAAAATCAGGAGCCAAGCCAACAAGCTCTTGGAGTCACTTGGTTCTTATGAGGATGTAGAGCGTTAGATCCAGTCTTTCTAACTACCAGGGAAGAGGCAGCAGGTCAACACAGCAAAGCAGTTCAGCAAAGTGGCAGTCCCTCCTGATGGCCCAGAAGTCCCCCTCATGGCAGAATGTCATTATATCGAGAAGTGTACTGATTTGATCTGATTTGATGGGGTTTGGGGTCCAGTACTTATACCAAGTTAAGCCTTTGAAGTGGGGGAGATTTCAAAGAGAAGCCTTTGAAGTGCACAAGGCCCCTGTCCTTCCTTCCCTGGCTCCAGACACTCTACAGGGGGTTATCAAGCTCTTTATGGGTGGAGAGGCACAGCCCTATTCGGGTGTATGTGCCAAATCTTCCCCCCCATCTAGTTAGGAAGGCCCATCAGCCTTGTTTTTGTCATCAAGATGTATATTTCACACCCCAGCTTCCTTTGTGTATGATTGTCTTTAGGGAATGCACTAAACCCCGCTGTCACCCACCCCAGAAGTGTACTCAGAGATGGGCAGAGGCACAGAATAGTTAAAGTAAGAAAATGCCAACTTTCTAAAAGTGGCATTTTCAGACTTACAATTTAAAATCTGAGTTCGCCATGAGTTGTGTTTTTTAATTATGAGTCCATAGTCACTAAGCTCCAAATTTCTATCTTTTGACTTTTCGAAATAACACCTAAAGGCTGCTTCAAGGTAACCCTGATTTCAATCTACGGGAGGGATAGGCCTTGCAGTAGAGAAAAAGAAATGTAATAATTTTTTTACTACCAGAACATGTTAAACTTAAAATTATCTGCCCAACTTTTTAAATGCACTGCACGCCGCCCTTGGAGCTAACTAGGATCTACCTTATGGCTGACTGATATTTATTAAAAAAGGACACCTTGGGCCTGGTATTGGGAGCAGTGCTCAAATGGCAGTTTAAAACCACAAACACAGGCTCTGCAGTGGCAGGCCTGAGACATGTTTAAGGGACAACTGTTTTAGGTGGCACAATCAGTGCTGCAGGCCCACTAGTAGCATTTAATTTACAGACCTTGGACACATATAGTGCACTTTACTAGGGATGAACAAGTAAAATAAATGTGCCAATGGTGGATAAGCCAATATCACCATGTTTGAGAGTACATAGCACCTGTACTTTGGCACTGGTTAGCAGTGGTAAAGTGCACAAAATCCTAGAGCCAATAAAAATACGTAAAAAAAAAAAAAAACAGAAGGTCAAAAGACAAAAAGTCAGGTAGAAATCCCACCAAGGACACCAGGTCTAATAATAATTTTCTACAAATGAGCTTCACTGTTACTCATTAACTAACTAATCTTCTATTTTCTTTCTCAGGTGCCTTCACTGTCACTATAATGAAAATCTGAGGGTGTTTTTTTTTTTTAATAGATGGGTCGATGGATTCAGCTTTACTTAAATTGTACATATATTTGCTTGAATACCTCAAGTAAAGGTATATCACAGCCTATGGGTAGGGGTATTGATGACCGGATAAAGTACATTTCCAAAGACAGAACCCAATCCCAGGTAGTTGACAGCTGGTGTGAGGTATGATATGCGGAAAAGGATCTTGACTTCTATACTCACACATGTTCCCTTTTATTGACACACTGACAAAAGACTGTTTAAGCTATTGAATCATAAAAGTCTTTTGCTGTTATGCTAGTCATGTCTTAATTTGGGCCCATAGAGTATTTACAAACTTCATGATATTAGTTGTGGCTATAGGGCCACTTAAATGCGAGTCCACTTTATATGTTACTTCAGAAATTAAACTTGATGAGCATTTAATAAGAAAATGTAAAAGAAGATAAATGTAAAGTTCTAGTGGGGTCAGCTTCAGAACTGAAAAAAATAGTTCACGGTTCTCTATAGTACTCTCCTCATAGGTCCTCTTCTCTGCACGTACATCAACTAGGTGTGCTGTAATGGTGCAGAGGCTTTTTTGCCATCTCACTCAACACTATAGGCCTGATTACGTGTGTGGCGGTCCATAGACTGCCACACTTGCGCTTCCCGTCTGGACCTCCGTCAATGCGGTGGTCCAATTGCTACATTACAACCCAGGGAACCGTCAGCCCCACCAGGATCTCAGTTCCCGCAAGTGTGGAGGATGGTGGCAGTCTAATCCGCCAGGGCCAGTGCCAAGCACTTGGCATGGGCAGTGCAGGGGCCCCCTTTACAAGCACCATTGCAATGTTCACTGTCTACAAGGGAGACAGTGAACATTGTGAGGTTGCTAGGGCACAGGGCTAGGGTATTAGGGCGTCCCACTTTCAAAAGCTTTACAACTCTGCTTATCATCTTTAATAAATTTACAAACGATATTGTATGCCCTATAAGTTGATGCAACAATAGAGCTAGAATTTATATGTTTTGATCACTTCTTTCGTGTTCATTGATATCCTGAGATAATTGTTACTGATCAAGGGACGCAGTTAACACATTTGTTTAGCCATTGGCAACTCACACACTACTAACCACAAATAGAGGGTAGAATAAATGAACCCATCAAACAGTACTGCTATTGTTTTCTCAAGAATCTGTAGACCAATTGGAGATTACAGAGTTCACAAGAGCAGACCACTTACAATAGTTTTCACCAAAGTTCAGCTTTAACTGTGTTTATCCTCACATATCTTCCAAACCTCTTTCTGATTGTTCAGTTTCCTCAATGGTTCACATCTTACATTATAATAATAAGGTACAACCATCTTCCTATCAGCACCGTATCAGAGCAAAAGTAGCATATATTTTTTCTACATACTACTACACACAGTCATTACCATTCTTTAAGAAAAGGGACTTAGGCCCTCATTACAATGCTGGCGGTCGGTGTTAAAGTGGCGGTAATACCGCCAACAGGCCAGCGGTAAAAAAAAGGGATCACAATCATGGCGGAAACCGCCAACACAGACAGCCACTTTAATACTTCAACCGCCACAGTGGTAGCAACAAACACTAAGACAGTAACTGCCAACAGACAGGCGGAAGACAATGTGCCGCCCACACTATTACAAGGCACCAATCCGCCAGCTTTTCTAGGGCAGCACCAACGCCATCAAAAGCACGGCAGAAACAGTACACAGAAGGGAAACCACTCACCTTTCGACACCCAAGGAAGAACTAGGATGCCATGGAGCCCGAATTGCAGATCCTATCCATGTTGCTGTATCTATTAATACACCACAAAGTGGAAAGAAGTGAGTACTGCACCTAGCACACCAGGGAGGGGAGGAGGGAAAAGAGAGAGACACACCCACGTGACATGCAATACCCCCACAACAACATACACACACACATATTCAATAATATCACAGATACACCCCGTCACCCCCTGGAAGAATGCAAGGATAAAACAAAATTAGTTTAACTAGTGTTATATTGGAACAATCAGATAGATCAAGAGAACAGTAAATAATAGGAATACACAAATATTTACATCAAGTACACAAGTCTGGACACTGTCCCATGACATTTCCGTGGACCAGTGGTCCCAAAAAGCATGGGCGAAGCCCACACATGACAGCTGCCTCAAAACGGAGAGAACACTGCAGGGGCATCAGGTCAACAACAAAAAAAAACAGGCACCTCAGGGGGGAGGGGAGGGGGGCACCTCAGCTGGATGATGGTACGACGCCACTGTAATTTGAGGGGGCTCCAAGCCCACCGCTTGGTCCTGGGGAGTACAAAGCCACAGTCTCTCAAGTCTCTCAAGTGGGTGGTTTGCCCACTGCTTGGTCCTGGGGAGTGCTAAGCCACAGTCTCTCAAGTCTCTCAAGTGGGTGGGTTGCCCACTGCTTAGTCCTGGGGAGTGCAAAGCCACAGTCTCTCAAGTGGGTGACATGGTTCACTGGTTCTGGAGGGGGATTTGTGCTTCATCCCACCAAGGACTGGGTGAGTGGATGTATCTCTCCACTGGTTCTGGAGAGGGCTTTGTGCCCAGAGTGCTTCATCCTGCCAAAGACTGGGTGAGTGAATGCATTTCTCCACTGGTTCTGGAGGGGGCTTTGTGCCCAGAGTGCTTCATCCTGCCAAGGACTGGGTGAGTGGATGCATTTCTCCACTGGTTCTGGAGGGGGTTTTGTGCCCGAGTGCTTCATCCTGCCAAGGATTAGGTGAGTGGATGTATCTCTCCACTGGTTCTGGAGGGGGCTTGGTGCCCAGTGATGCTGCACCGGGGGTGTGGCAGTTGATATCCTCTCACCTGGGTGTCTTCGCCATGCGATGTACCTGGAACAGGTAGCATGATACTCCATGGAGGCAGAGCCACACTCCATCCTGCGGCGACTTAGGCTGCCAGTTGCTGGTTCGTGTCAGTGCTGGAGGTGATGTCTCAAGTGGTGTGTACAGGGTCCAGGCCGTCACCTGCAGACTCTGACGGCTGCCCACTGGAGATGGGACTGACGTCCGTCAGAGTGGCATCGGCTGTACACGTGGCGGTGCTGATGGTGGTGCAGGTGGCAGTGGCTGCAGCGGAGATGCTGCCAGTGCTGACTGTGGTGCAAGTGACTGTTGTGGTGGATGGAGACACCATACGATCTCCAGCAGCCTCGGATGGCTGAACCTTTTGGGAGGATGCTGCAGCCTGACGTTGTGACAGCGGCGATGCAGGTGGCGGTGCAGGTGGTGGTGCAGGTGGTTGTGCAGGTGGCGGTCAGAGTGGCGGTGTGACTGTAGTGCATGTGGCTGCCATCCCTGATGATATGGTGGTCACCAGCCCCTCACCAGGAGGAATCATGCCCTGAGGTGACATGCCCTTTGGCTTGTGGCCCTTCCCCATCTTGACAGTCGCTGCAGGGACCTTGGCACTGTCCACTCGGTGTTTGGACGAGGCCTTGCTAGGTGGTTGGTGTGACTGTCCCCTGAAGGAAGCCAGCCCTTTTTGACCTCTGCAGGTGGTGGAATAGGGTGGTCCTTCTTTTCTGTCGATGGCACATTGGCAGCTCTGACGGGTGCCCCCTTAGATCCTACTGGACTAGCAGGGACCACAGCGGATGCAGATTTGGTGGCTGAGGTGCTGGGCTGGGATCTAGATATCCTGGCCCTAGGGGAAGGACGGGGGAGGTGTAGGGAAGACGTTAATGTTAGCTAGGAAAAGTTTATTAGGCACACTGGGATGGGAAGACGGGGTGGGTGTGGGAGTGGAGCAAGAGGTAGTGGTTGTAGGAGGTGTACTTTTGCTGAGTTTGGGTGAAGGTGCATGGGCTGGAGGCTGTTGTAAGGTGATTGACTGATGAGTGGGTGTGTGCCTGCGTTTGTGTACTTGGGAGGAGGGCTCACAGACACACTGGGAGAGGACACAGGGGATGTGTGAATGGTAGTGGGGGTGGTGATTGCACGTGAGTGGTGTGTAGTGATGGGCGTGCTGGTGATGGAGGCAGTTGCTGATGTTGTAGTGCCTGCAGGTGTGAGTAGAGAAGAGACAGGGAGGACATGGAGAAGGGGGACACAGTGGAGGAAGTGGATGTTGGTATGTGTGCATGGGTATGGTGCTTGTGTGAGTGCCTGCGGGATGTCTGGTGCTTATGTTTTCCTGAGCCACTTTTGTGTGTTGTCTGTGCATGCTGGTCTGATGGTATGCTTGGGATGGGCTTAGGTAGAGGGGATTGGGTCATGGGTAGTGGAAGTTGGAGGGGCGAGGCTGGACACAGAGACAATGGCTGCCATCAGTGCTGAGGCCAGAGCCTGAAATGCTCTCTGTTCGGCCGCCACGCCAGAAAGAATGCCCTCCAGGTATGCATTTCTTTGCTGCAAATGCCTCTCGACACCCTGGATGGCATTCAGAATGGTTGACTGCCCAACAGTGAGGGATCTCAGGAGGTCACTAGCCTCCTCACTGAGGGCAGCAGGGCTGACTGGGGCTGGGTCTGAGGTGCCGGGGGCAAAGGAGATGCCCACCCTCCTGGGTGAGCGGGCACCGGAAACACATTGAGTGGCTGCTGGGAGGGCGGTGCTGGTGGGGGGTGGCGGCTGTACCTGTTGTTAGGGTGGGCACAGAGGTGTCCGCCACCGCCAGGGAGCTTCAATCAGAGGAGGAGTCGCTGTCGCTGGTATCCCCTCCTGTCCCCGTCGT
The DNA here is from genome assembly GCF_031143425.1 of Pleurodeles waltl. NCBI lineage: Eukaryota > Metazoa > Chordata > Amphibia > Caudata > Salamandridae > Pleurodeles > Pleurodeles waltl. Next base: position 1,507,019,582 of record NC_090440.1, read on the forward strand.
GGAGCTCCCCTCACCCTCCGTGGATTCACCCTCCTGGGTCATGTGGGATGCAGCTCCCTCCGTCGCCGGTGTCTCTGCTCCTCCGCCAGATGATGCCAATGCACACAAGGACAGGGTGACAAAACAAGAAGGGGGGAAGACAGAGAACACACATGGTCAATGCCAGCAACACCACTACCGTTTGCGGACACAACACACAGGGAGCAGCCCTCTGCACTAGGCCATGCACTACCAGTTAGTAGGAAAGTCACCAGGCCATAACGTACAATGCCTAACGCTATTTGCTGCACACCTGGAACCCACAGGAGACTGCCCAGTAGTAGATGCCCACAAAATATATTGGGGTTGGAGTGCCTCAGAGCCTGCCCAACAAGGGACCTACCCTGCCATGTTTGCCCTGGCCTAGAGGAACCCACAGCCCACATCCCTCACCCAGACACTTCATAAAGTGCGCAGTCACCTTTATGACACTGTACTCACCCCCTTGTGGCTGTTGTGATGGCCTCAAGCGCCCATCCAAATCCGGATAGGCTAATGCCAGGATGCAGAACCTCAGGGGGGTTATAGTGCAACTGGCACCCATTCCACGTTGGGAGGCCAGCCCCAGCTGGGCCTCCACCTTCTTCTTGCTCCAGCGGCACAGGTCCTCCCACCTCTTGTGGCAGTTGGTCCTCCATCTATGATAGACCCCCAGGGTCCGCACTTCCTTGCCGATGGCGCGCCAAATACCCTTCTTCAGGTGGGTGCTGACCTAAAGGAACAGGAGGAAAGGACATTACTCACCCGTCCGGACCGTCAGACTAATTGCCCACCAGTTCCCAACCATGCCTAGACGCACATACACTGACCATCCTCACATGCAGCCCTCAGCCCCCCCACATGTATCTTCCATCCACACCACTCCAAATAGGCATTGCCCACGCATCATGCTCACAGTGTTGTCACCTTTTTGTCTGGAGGACCGTAGAGTAGCGTGTACTGGGGGAGGACCCCATCCACCAGTTTGTCCAACTTCTCAGTGGTGAAGGCAGGGGCCCTTTCCCCGGACACTCGAGCCATTGTCGCTTCCAGACTGAGGTCACAGCAGCACTTGCAGTGTAGGTCCTCTCCTGTTGAAGGTCAGGTAGAAAGTGAGTGAACAGACAGAAAATGGCAGTCATGTCAGCGTCGGTGTGTACCGTCACTAGTGACGTACATCACCATTGGCTCCTGAAACCTATAGGTCCCAATGATAACCAATGCTGAATTACGTGGTGGTCTTCGACCGCATACTGCGACGCAGCACAACACCAGCGCACTTACCTCATTTCCCCTTGTCCCTCCTCACAAGTCAGGCAGCCACCATTTCAGGGGGGCACATGGCATGGCACCTAACTGCGTCCCAGCTCATTTTGGCACATATACGGACTTACTACGCCACACACGGATTTACTCACATTACTGCAGACACACTTGTGCAACCTATGTGGTACATGACCCTCTGCTCACTGTTCTCCTCCATAGGCCACAACCACTGGGGCAGATGATGAGATGGCGGCATCCACCGGTGTACAGACCCCTGGAGGACCTGTCGACAATGGAAGACAGACACCCCCGTAATCACCCCCCTAATTCGATCGTCCCACAATCCAAGACCTGTGTGCCCAATTGGAGCAAGACCTGATGTCATCTATCCTCCATCCCACAGGAATCCCCCCTCTGGTGCAGGTCCTGTCAGTGCTCCATTTCCTAGCAAGTGGCTCCTTTCAAACAACAGTGGCCATGGCATCAGGGATGTCTCAGCTAATGTTTTCTACCGTGTTGACCAGAGTGTTGTCTGCCCTGCTGAAACACATGTGCAGCTACATTGTGTTCCCCCAGGGGGAGGATTTGCCCACAGTGAAAACTGACTTTTATGTCCTGGGTCATATCCAAAACATCATTGGTGCCATTGATGGTACACATGTGGCATTTGCCCCCGCCGCAGAAATGAACAAGTGTACAGAAATAGAAAACACAACCATTCAATGAATGTGCAGATGGTGTGTTTGGCGGACCAGTACATCTACCATGTGAATGCCAAGTATCCTGGCTCTGTGTATGACGCCTACATTTTGAGGAATAGCCATATCCCTTATGTGATGGGCCAACTCCAGAGGCACCGGGTGTGGCTAATAGGTGAGGCCAAGGCACCCACACAGTATGAGTTGATTTCTGGGTATGGGGTAGTCCCTAAGGGTGAGTATGTGTCTAACAGTTATCCCTCAACATTTGCGGGTGACTCTAGTTACCCCAACCTCTTATGGCTTCTGACCCCAGTGAGGAATGCCAGGACAAGGGCAGAGGACTGCTACAATGAGGCACATGGGTGAACTAGGCGTATTATTGAGAGAACGTTCAGCCTCCTGAAGGCCAGATTCCGGTGCCTCCATCTAACAGGTGGCTCCCTATACTACTCACTGAAGAAGGTGTGCCCGATAATCGTGGCATGCTGCATGTTGCACAACCTGGCATTGCGACTCCAGGTGCCTTTTCTGCAGGAGGATGAGCATGGTGATGGTCTTGTGGCAGCGGTGGAGCCTGTGGACAGTGAGGAAGAGGAGGCAGAGGAAGAAGATATTGACAACCGAATGAACATCATCATGCAGTACTTCCAGTGACACACAGGTAAGAGACTGTAACTGCTCCTCACATTTCTGAATACTGTAGGACATTGTATAAGTCAGCCTCTTAATCTCTGTATATGGACACTGGCAGTTCACTTTGGATTTCAATGTTTCAGATCTGGGTACCTCATTCTGCCTTCTGCTATATGTACTGCTGCCCAACAACTGTCATACATTGGTGTGAGCAAATTAAAATTTTCATTGCTATTTGTTGCTGATGTTGTAATAATGCATTTGTGAAAGATCAGACTGACTCCCGATTGGTTTGTGATTAAAGGGTGCTTATTTAGGGGCTAATGAGTATAGGGGTATGTGCAAGGGGCTGCGGTGATGGTGGTGGAAGGTCCATAGTAGAGTCCAGTCTCTTGGTATCACCGGTGCATTGTCCAATGGGGCGTAGGAAGGGGAGTAATGGCAGTTCAAGTTCTACAGGGTAACTGAGTGGGACAGAAAGGTGACAATCAGGAGGGTCCTATTTCCTGGCGGGGGTCTTGGCAATATTCTCTGTCTTCTGCCTGGATCGCAGGGACCGTTTGCGGGGTGGTTCTCCTTCTGCAGGGGGTGGGGTGCTGGTGGCCTGTTGGTCCTGTGGAGGTGCCTCCTGTCCACTAGCGCCGGCAGAGGTGAAGGGCTGTTCCTCGATTTGGCTAGTGTCAGGGGCCCTTTGTTGTGCCACTGCCTCCCTCATGGTCTTGCCTATGTCAGCCAGCACCCCTTCTATGGTGACCAGGATGGTGTAGATGTTGGTGAGGTCCTCCCTGATCCCCATGTATTGTCCCTCCTGCAGCCACTGGGTCTCCTGAAACTTGTCCAGTACCGTGCCCATGGTCTCCTGGGAATGGTGGTATGCTCCCATGATGTTTGATAGTGCCTCGTGGATGCTCAAGTTCCCTGGGCCTGTCGCAGAGCAGTCCTCCCAGCTTCCCTATTGTCCTGTGCCTCTGTCCCCTGAACCGTGTGCCCACTGCCACTGACCCCAGGTCCCTGATCATCCTCGGTTAGTGGGTTTGCCTGGGGTCCCTGTAGTGGTGGACAAACTGCTGATTGACGTGTCCTGGTGACAGTGGCATGGGCCCGCTGGGTGGGTGCTGAGGTGGTGTTTCCTGAGGGGGGAGGTTCTGTGGTGGTTTGGGACTGTGGCAGGGGAACCGACTGTCCAGAGGTCCCTGATGAGCCAGGCTGGTCATCTTGATCCAGGCGTGCAGAGATGCTGTCACGCCTGTGGACCTCTTCTGTGGGGGGACTGGATATGGCTGGCACCTCCTGTCTGATGACGTTGGGTAGGGATCCTGTTGGGGTGTAAATGCATTGTTATTTTATCTGTGTGTGCCATCTTGTGCAATGGGTGTGTTTCCCTCTATTATTGTGCTTGCACTATCACCTTGGCCTTTGTGTGAGTGGTGATTGTGTGCCCTGGGTGAGTCTCTCTATTGGACATGCTTTGGTGATGGGTGTACATGCAGGTCTGTGATGGGTCTCCACGCATTGGTGTAGCATGCAGGGCTTGCTATTGGGATGGGTGGGTTGTGATAGTGGGGTATATGTGAGGTGGTGAGTGATGGGGTGCGGGTGGGGTAGGAGTTTGTGATGACATGCAGGTAGGGTGGGGGATATAGAGGGTCATTCTGACCTCAGCGGTAAAAGGCGCTTACCGCCGGTCAGAAAGCCGCCACAACACCGCCGCGGTAAACCGCCAAGGTCATTCTGACCCTCAAGAGGCAAACCTCCAAAAACCCGACATCAACAAAAGTCCGCCACACCAACGGCCAGCGTTAAACTGGCGAAGACCAAACCTCCACCGTCACGCCAACAGCAAAACACCCATGCCATTACGATTCACGAATCCATGCAGCGGTCTTTCAACCGCGGTATTCAATTGGCGGTACACACCGCCGCGCTCAAAATACACATGCAGCTCCAAAACACAGCCACATTGGACAATTTGAAATACACACACCTGAGACACATACACACACCACTCCCACACACCCAATTAACTATAAAACACACACCCACATCACCCACAAACCCCTACGACCACAAATCAGAGAAGAAGCCCAGAGAGAGACAGCACAGAATAGAGAACACCATCACACAGAGGCACACTACACCATCACCCACACAACAACCACGCACAAAACACCACACACCACTACACTCAACACACTCATCCACGCAAACACCACCCCACACCTCATCCACACCACCCCATGGCACCCCAAAGACACCCCAGGTTCTCAGACGCAGAACTCAGGGTCATGGTGGAGGAAATAGTTCGGGTAGAGCCCCAGCTTTTCGGGACACAGGTGCAGCACACCACCATTGCCAGGAAGATGGAGCTATGGCAAAGAATAGTGGATAGGGTCAACGCTGTGGGACAGCATCCACGAAATCGGGACGACATCAGGAAGCGGTGGAACGACCTACGGGGGAAGGTGCGTTCCATGGTATCCAGGCACAACATCGCGGTGCAGCGGACTGGCGGCAGACCCCCACCTCAACCCCCAGAATTTACAACATGGGAGGAACAGGTCTTGAACATCCTGCATCCTGAGGGCCTCGCAGGAGTAGGCGGAGGAATGGACTATGGTAAGTCTCATCTCCACTACTTCATCCCCCCACCCCACCAGCATGCCAACTCATACCCCCACCCTCCCCCCCACCACCATCACACATCCTCGTTGCTAATGTCTCACCATCACAACCCACCCATCCCAACACCAAACCCTGCATGCCACCACAAACCATCGACAGCCATCACCTAAGCATGCCCACTGCACATACACATCCCCCCCACAAACCGCCATCACAACAGCCCCCACAAAGGAATGACAGCACTGGGGTACACGGGCACCCACCCACTGCACACTATGGCACACACAGAAGCAATAACCATACTCTTATACCCCTGCAGGACCCGAACGCCACCACACTGCCCAGGAGGGTCCAGAAATGTCCATCCCACCCCCAGAAGAGGCCCCCAGTGATGACAGCAGCTCTGTCTCCCTGGAGCCAGATGACCAGCCCGGCCCATCGGGGACCTCGGGACATTCGGTTCCCCTCAGACAGCCACAGGCTACAGCAGACCTACCCCCCTCTGGGAACACCAGCACAGCACCCACCCAGCGGGCCCATACCTCTGTCTCCAGGACACGTCAATCAGCGGTGTGTCCACCACTACAGGGCACCCAGGTGAACCCACAACCCCAACAACAACAGGGACTTGGGGGTAGTGGTAGTGGGCACACGGTCCAGGGGACAGAGGCCCAGGGAAACAGGGGAACTGGGAGGGCTGCTGTGCGACAGGGGGGGGACAGGCCCAGGGAACCCACTCTCCACGAGGCCCTCACCTCCATCATGGGAGCATACCACCACTCCCAGGAGACGATGGCGACGGTCCTGGCCAGGTTCCAGGAGATCCAGGTACTGCAGGAGGAACAGTTTATGGGGTTCAGGGAAGAACTGAGAAACATTAGTTCCGCAATGGGCACCATCGTTGTGGCTCTCAACCAGATTGTCACCACATTGCGGTACCATGTGGCACCACAAAGGGCCCCTGTCACTAGCATGGACCAGGAACAGCCTACCACCTCCGCCGGCGCTAGTGGACAGGAGGCCCCGACACAGCAACAACCTGCCACCAGAACCCCACCTCCTGCAGAAGAAGAACCACCCCGCAAGCGGGTCCTGAGATCTAGGAAGAAGACAGAGTAGGATGCCAAGACCCCCGCCAGGAAAGGATACCCCCTGATGTCATCCCACTGTCCCACATTGTCACCCTGTCCAACCTTAAACTGCCCCTGCTCCACCTTCCACAGGCATATGGACAATGCACCTGTGAGACTGTGAATCTGGACTCTGCCATGGACATTCCTCCACCATCACCCATCACCGATTTTCCACCACGTCCCAAAATTTAGCACTTTAATAAACACACTTATAGCACACAAATAATCTGGAGTCTGTCTGTTTTTTGGAAAATATGTATTAGACATAAACGTGCAAAAATGTCCAGTTACATTGTGATGACAACATACCACTGTCACACAGCTGTAGTCCATGGGCAAACAAAGCAGAGGTCACGCAGTGGGGCCCACTTCTCTGAAATTGGAAGGGAAAGTCACAACTCTGTTAGCATCCACTGGGTGAAAAGGACAGACAGTAGAGAGGCAGGAGACTGTAAGTAAATGTAAAATGCCGGTGTTGATTCTTACTTGTGTGTTATTGAAAATACTGCAGTATCACTGTGTCCCTGTTGTCTGTGTCGTCCTCTTCGTCTTCCACCTCTTCACTCTCCGCAGGCTCCACAGCTGCTACAACACCACCATCTGGACCATCCTCCTGCAGAAAAGGCACCTGGCGTCGCAATGCCAGGTTGTGAAGCATACAGCAGGCCACGATGATATGACACACCTTCTTTGGTGAGTACATTAGGGATCCACCTGTCATATGCAGGCACCTAAACCTGGCCTTCAGGAGGCCGAAGGTTCTTTCTATAATCCTCCTAGTTCGCCGATGGGCCTCACTGTAGCGTTCCTCTGCCCTTGTCCTGGGATTCCTCACTGGGGTCAGTAACCACGACAGGTTGGGGTAACCTGAGTCACCAATTAGCCACACACGGTGTCTCCGTAGTTGTTCCATCACATAAGGGATGCTGCTATTTCGCATGATGTAGGCATCATGCACTGACCCAGGGAACTTGGCATTTACATGGGAGATGTACTGGTCAGCCAAACAGACCACCTGGACATTCATGGAATGATAACTTTTTCCTGTTCCTGTACACCTGTTCACTTTCACTGGGGGGTACCAAAGCCACATGTGTCCCATCAATGGCACCAATGATGTTGGGAATATGTCCAAGGGCATAGAAATCACCCTTCACTGTAGGCAAATCCCCCACCTCAGGGAAAACGATGTATCTACGCATGTGTTTGAGCAGGGCAGACAACACTCTGGACAACACCTTGGAAAACATAGGCTGAGACATCCCTGATGAAATGGCCACTGTTGTTTGAAATGACCCACTTGCTAAGAAATGGAGTACTGACAGCACCTGCACTAGAGGGGGGATCCCTATAGGTTGGCGGATGGGTGACATCAGGTCTGCCTCCAGCTGGGCACACAGTTCATGTATAGTGGCTCGGTCAAGCCTGTATGTCAGAATGACATGTCGTTCCTCCATTGTCGACAGGTCCACCAGCGGTCTGTACACGGGAACATTCCTCCATCTCTTCGCAAGTCCCAGCGGACGGTGCCTAGGAAGGACAACAGCGAGCACAGAGTCAATCAACCCACAGGTAAGTTCCCACAGCTTGCACAGTACACGATTCTATATGCATTGAATTGCTTGTGTGAGTGTCGAAGCAAGGCCTAGGCATGTGTGACGCAGTAGAAATTAAGCCATGTGGGCCCTTGAAATGGCGGCTGCCTGACCTGTGAAGTGCGACAATGGGATGTGAGGTCAATGCGCTGGCGTGGCACACCGTGGCGGTAGGCGGTCGAAGACCGCGGCGCTAAGCCTCATTGGTTAACATTGAACCCTATGCGTTTCAGGAGCCAATGACGAAGTGCACCGGCGGTCGCGGGACGCACCATTTTCTATCTGTTTAATCACTCGAGACCTGATCATCCACAGGAGAGGACCTATACTGCAAGTGCTGCTGTGACCTCGGTCTGGAAGATACAATGGCTGCTGCGACTGGGGAAAGGGCGTCTGCCTTCACTTCTGAAGAATTGGAGAAACTCGTGGATGGGGTCCTCCCCCAGTATGCGCTACTCTACTGTCCTCCAGACCAACAGGTAAGTACACTGGGAGCATGCTTTGGGGGCAATGCCTGTGTTGAGTCGGGTGGATGAAAGATGGTGGGGAGGGGAGCGATTGAGGCATGCATCAAACGACGGATGAGAGCATGTGCCACATGGCAAGGGTGGGGATGGGGGGCCACTCACATCGAGCATGCAGAAGGTGATGATTATTCTTCTCTCCCTGTATATGTCACGTAGGTCAGCGCCCACCAGAAAATCGACATTTGGCGTGCCATCACCAAGGACGTCCGGACCCTGGGGGTCCACCAGAGACGGGGCACCCACTGCCGCAAGAGGTGGGAGGACCTACGCCGCGGGAGCTGGAAGACCGCGGAGGCTCTGCTGGGGATGGCCTCCCAACGTAGGAGGGGTGCCAGTCGACAATTGACCCCCCTGATGTCCCGGATCCTGGCGGTGGCCTACCCCGATTTGGATGGGCGCGTGAGGACATCACAGCAGACACAAGGGGGTGAGTACAAACACATTCTGCTGACTTTGCGCGCAGTGGAGGTGCCTGGGTGGGGGAGGAGGGCTGTGGGTATCCCTAGGCCAGGGCGATTTCTGTAGGCTAGGCCCCCCCGTAAGGCATGGCCCTGTGCCCCCGCCCCCCACCTCTGTAGGGTGCCAAGTACAGCTATCCATGGCCCTGTGTCACCTATGTGTGCAGTAGTCGTCCATAGGCTTGTAGGCCAAGTCCCAATGATTGAGTAGTGTACCCCAAGTGCGCGGCGTAGTGCAGGGGGCTTCTGTGTCTGTCCTCTCCGCCAACTGTGTTGCCAATGGATGCACTCAACATGTCATAATTTTCCCCTCCCCCTTTTTTGCTGCTCTTCCTGTTCATGTGTGCATTAGCATCATCAGGTGGAGGAGAAGTGGCATCGGAGCACGAGGGAACTGCATCTCACATGGCCCTGGAGGGCCATGCAACCGACTCGGAGTTCACCAGTGAGACGGAGGGCGAGGGGAGCTCCACAACGGGGACATGTGGAGACATCAGCGACACAGACACGTCCTCGGAAGGGAGCTCCCTTGTGGTGGCGGCAACATCCGTGCCCACCGCAACAACAGGTACAGCCGCCACCCAGCGCACCAGCTCCCCCCTCCCAGCAGCCCCTCTGTGATCGCCCCGTGCTCGCTCGCACACGAAGGCGGGCATCTCCTTCGCCCCAGGCACCTCAGGCCCTGCCCCAGTTACCCCTGCTGCCCTCAGTGAGGAGGTCATTGACCTCCTCAGGACGCTCATTGTTGGGCAGTCTACCCTTTTGAATGCCATCCAGGAGGTAGAAAGGGAGGTGCACCGGAGCAATGCATACCTGGAGGGCATTCATTCGGGTCAGGCTGCCCATCAGCGATCGTTCAACGCTCTGGCCTCAGCACTGACGGCAGCCATTGTCCCAGTCTCCTGCCTCCCTCCTCCAACTTCCTCCACCCAGTCCCACTCCCCTGTTCCTCTGCCTATCCCAGACACACCTACAGACCAGCCTGCACACACCTCAACACCCAAGGGCAGCTCATCCAGACATAAGCACCACACATCACGCAAGCATTCACACAAGCAACAGCCACATGCAGACACACCAACAGCCACTGCCTCCTCTGTGTCCCCCTCCTCCTCGTCTCCCTCCTCACTCCCTGTGACGTCTCCCCTCACACTTGCATGCACAACATCATCACCCACTGCGTCCATCACCAGCACACCCACCAGAACACTCCGCACACGTGCAGTCACCACCCCCACTGCCATTTACACGTCCCCTGTGTCCTCTCCCAATGTGTCTGTCACCCCCTCTTCCAAACCAAACAAACGCAGGCAGCCACCCACCCAACAGCCATCCACCTCACAACAGGCTCCGTCACAAGCACCTGCACCCAAAGACACCACACTTGACTCTCCTACAACCACATCCTCTTCCTCCACTCCCATACCCACTGCACCTACCCTTCCCACTGCTCCTAAAACGTTTTTCCTGTCCAAAATTAACCTCTTTCCATCACCTGACCCACCCCCTCCATCTTGTAAGAGTCCAATCAGCACCTCAGCCACCACAACCCCTGGACCTACAAGGTCCATAGTACAGGGATATTGGAGTCCACCACCTTCAAGGGCAGCAACATCGGCCAGCAGTAAAGGGACAGCCAGCCCACCCCCTGGGAAGAAAACCAAGGAAGGCAAGGCCCGGCGCGAGAGGCCAGAGACGGCAGCCTCCAAAGGCACTACCCTGGCACCGTCAGGATGTGGGGTGCCACCTGGCACATCTACAAAGGGAGGCAAGGGCCACAGGGAACCACGGAAGGATGGCAAGGGCAGCACCGCTGACACGTCCGGCAGCAGGCGAGCTGCCCAGGCGGCCCCCACCAGCCCCATTCCGGGTGTGAAGGAGGACACCCACGGGCCCGGGACTCCAGCACAGGAGGGCCCCGGAAGCGAGAAGTCGGATGGTGAGTGAACTCCACATATTGGCCGGATATGGTGCCCTGGAGACACATGTCAAGAATCGCAGAACAGGGCCCTTCAAGACAAGTACCGCTGAACAGGGCACCGCCGTCTCAAGCACCGCTGAACAGGGCCCTTCAAGACAAGCACCGCTGAACAGGGCCCTTCAAGACAAGCACCGCTGAACAGGGCACCGCCGTCTCAAGAACCGCTGAACAGGGCCCTTCAAGACAAGCACCGCTGAACAGGGCCCTTCAAGACAAGCACCGCTGAACAGGGCACCGCCGTCTCAAGAACCGCTGAACAGGGCCCTTCAATGCAAGCACCGCTGAACAGGGCACCGCCGTCTCAAGCACCGCTGAACAGGGCCCTTCAAGACAAGCACCGCTGAACAGGGCACCGCCGTCTCAAGCACCGCTGAACAGGGCCCTTCAAGACAAGCACCGCTGAACAGGGCCCTTCAAGACAAGCACCGCTGAACAGGGCACCGCCGTCTCAAGCACCGCTGAACAGGGCCCTTCAAGACAAGCACCGCTGACCAGGGCCCTTCAAGACAAGCACCGCTGAACAGGGCACCGCCGTCTCAAGAACCGCTGAACAGGGCCCTTCAACACAAGCACCGCTGAACAGGGCACCGCCGTCTCAAGCACCGCTGAACAGGGCCCTTCAAGACAAGCACCGCTGAACAGGGCCCTTCAAGACATGCACCGCTGAACAGGGCACCGCCGTCTCAAGAACCGCTGAACAGGGCCCTTCAAGACAAGCACCGCTGAACAGGGCCCTTCAAGGCAAGCACCGCTGAACAGGGCACCGCCGTCTCAAGAACCGCTGAACAGGGCCCTTCAAGACAAGCACCGCTGAACAGGGCACCGCCGTCTCAAGCACCGCTGAACAGGGCCCTTCAAGACAAGCACCGCTGAACAGGGCACCGCCGTCTCAAGCACCGCTGAACAGGGCCCTTCAAGACAAGCACCGCTGAACAGGGCATCGCCGTCTCAAGAACCGCTGAACAGGGTACTGCCGTCTCAAGAACCGCTGAACAGGGCCCTTCAAGACAAGCACCGCTGAACAGGGCCCTTCAAGACAAGCACCGCTGAACAGGGCACCGCCGTCTCAAGCACCGCTGAACAGGGCCCTTCAAGACAAGCACCGCTGAACAGGGCACCGCCGTCTCAAGCACCACTGAACAGGGCCCTTCAAGACAGGCACCGCTGAACAGGGCCCTTCACCTCAAGCACCGCTCCGCTGGGCCCTTCACCTCAAGCACCGCTCCGCTGGACCCTTCATCTCAAGCACCGCTCCGCTGGGCCCTTCATCTCAAGCACCGCTCCGCTGGGCCCTTCATCTCAAGCACGCTCCGCTGGGCCCTTCATCTCAAGCACCGCTCCGCTGGGCCCTTCATCTCAAGCACCGCTCCGCTGGGCCCTTCATCTCAAGCACCGCTCCGCTGGGCCCTTCATCTCAAGCTCCGCTCCGCTGGGCCCTTCATCTCAAGCACCGCTCCGCTGGGCCCTTCATCTCAAGCACCGCTCCGCTGGGCCCTTCATCTCAAGCACCGCTCCGCTGGGCCCTTCATCTCAAGCACAGCTCCGCTGGGCACCGCCGTCTCAAGCACAGCTCCGGTGGGCCCTTCATCTCAAGCACAGCTCCGCTGGGCACCGCCGTCTCAAGCACAGCTCCGCTGGGCACCGCCGTCTCAAGCACAGCTCTGCTGGGCACTGCCGTCTCAAGCACCGCTGGCCCATTGGCAGAAGGGGCAGGGCCGGATTTGTGTCGGGCAGGGCTGCACGATGCACTCTGGGCACCATGCCTCCTCCAGTACCAGTGGAGTCTGTAATCCACTTGAGGGACTGTGGCTTTGCACTCCCCAGGAGGGCTCAGTGGGCAAGCCACCCACTGTAGAGTCTTGTGAGACTGTGGCTTTGCACTCCCCAGGATGGCACAGTGGGCAAGCCACCCACTGTAGAGACTTGTGAGACTGTGGCTTTGCACTCCCCAGGATGGCACAGTGGGCAAGCCACCCACTGTAGAGACTTGTGAGACTGTGGCTTTGCACTCCCCAGGATGGCACAGTGGGCATGGAGGCCCCTCGTGGATCTGGCGTCGTGGACTCATGTGGCTGAGGTGCCTCCCCTTCCCTTCCCCCTGAGGTGCCTGTAGTTTTTCTATCTGATGCCCCTGCAGTGTTCTCTCCAATGGCTTCGGGTCTCCTGTGTGGGCTTTGCCCATGTGTTGAGGCCCATCGGCCCACGTACAATGACTGAAACCCGATTTGGACCGGACAATTTACATATGTGTATATAGTTATAGATGTTTGAAAAAAAAGTTTTTTGTAGCCTTACAATATATTTGAATTTCATGATCATTTTATTTTGTCTTTGCATTATTCCGGGGGTTTGGGGGTGTCACTCTGAGTTGTTGCTCTGCATTGATGTGTAGGTAGTTGTGGGTGAGGGTGGGTGTGTCGCGTATGTGTGTGCCCGTAATCTTTTCTCCTCCCCCCTCCCCTGTGTCGTAGGTGCAGTACTCACTGTTGTCTTCTGCGCCGGCGTTCGTGCTCCTGGTAGAGGAGCAGGTAGACAATAGCTGGTAGGATGTGTAGTTCTGGTTCCATGCTGTCCAGATTCCTCGTGGAGTGTGTAGAGGTGAGCGTTTTCCCGTTCGTAGTCTGTTTCCGCTGTGTTTTTATCGGCGGGGCTCCCGCCCCGGAAAAGGTGGCGGATTGGTGGGTTGTGATAGGGTGGGCGGTACATTGTCTCCCGCCTGTCTGTTGGCGGTGACCGCTGCGCTGTTTGTTTGTCCCACCGTGGCGGTCGGAGTGTTAAAGTGGCTGTCTGTGTTGGCGGTTTCCGCCAGGGTCAGAATTCCATTTTTTGCACCGCCTGCCTGTTGGCGGGTTGGCCGCCGCTTTAACACCGACCGCCAGGGTTGGAATGACCCCCATAGTATTGAAGATTTGCCTTCCCAGAGTCCAGTCCTCCTGCTACTCCTGCGAGGCCCTCAGGATGCATGATCGCCAAGACTTGCTCCTCCCATGTTCTTAGTTGTGGGGGAGGAGGTGGGGGTCCACCGCCAGTCCTCTGTACTGCTACCTGGTGTCTTGATATTACGGAACGTACCTTCCCCCGTAGGTCATTCCACCTCTTCCTGATGTCATCCCTTCTTCTTGGATGCTGTCCCACTGCATTGACCCTGTCGACGATTCTACGCCACAACTCAATCTTCCTTGCAATGGAGGTCTGCTGCACCTGTGATCCGAATAGCTGTGTTTCTACCCGGATGATTACCTCAACCATGACCATGAGCTTCTCCTCAGAAAAAAAGGGGTTTCTTTGAGGTGCCATGATGTGGTGTGAGTGATGTGTGAGATGAAGGTTGAAGTGATGTGTGGGCTGATGTGTTGGGGTGTGTGGTGTGAGGTGCGTGGATGGTGTATGAGTGATACACCATCCTCGGGATGCTGGTGTGTTCTTTGCTTTTCTCTCTCTCTGCTTCTTCCAAATTTTACACAGTAAGCAGTTGTGGGTAATGTAGGTGTATGTTTTATAGTGTTGTGAGTGTGTGTGGTGTGTGTATGTGTGTCAGGTGTGTGTATTTTGAATTGTCCAATGTAGTTGTGTTTTGTAAGTGTGTATGTATTTTGAGCGTGGCGATGTGTACCACCAATGGTTTACTGCAGTTGTAAGACCGCTACATTGATTCGTGGGTCATGATACTGTGTGCGTATTCCTGTTGGCCTAGCGGTGTGGGTTTTGCTATCGCCAGTTTATCACTGACCTTTGGTGTGGCAGACTTGTGTGGGTGTCTGTATAGTGGCGGAATTCTCAGTGTGGGTCATAATACCCGTTGCGGATTTCTGCCACGGACACTGTATGTTGGGGGCCATCGGCACAGCAGTGAGTGGGATTTACCACCAGGGTTGTAATGAGGGCCTTGGTGTGATTGTCTACTACAGATATATCATTACCAGGATCAACCCATTTTCACTGAAACCACAATTTGTGAAAGAATATGGTGTGATTGTTGGCTGTGCATCCCATTGGTATGTCTATCAAGTCTTTCATATTTCAAATCCAAAAGACACAAGGCCTATTTATGAGCCAGTTTGCATTGCTCTTGCACCATGCAAGGTGGAGCTTAAGCAATGCAAACCTTACATGTCATTTATGAAGTCATGTAAAGCCACTTGGTGTGGCCCTGATTGGCAGAAGAAATCTGGAGTATGTTATTGCGTTTCCTTACTAGAAAGGTGTTCCATGGCCGTCACATGGATTTTCCCACATAACTCCCATGGTTTTTGACCCATTTCCATATTTACCATCAGTGGTAGACCTGGGAATGCGTCAAAAAGATATGCCCTCTCAGGTGAGGTGTAATGAGCATTCTGCAGCACACATAAAAATAAGTGTATACCTCTCAGGATGGTTGTTGTTCAGGAAGGTTTTGCTTCCCGCACAAAAACAATCATATATGCGATGCAGGCATCCTTGCACCAAGGTTTAAGGGTGTCTGCATTGGTGCTAGGCTGCCAAAAGGGCACCAACGCAGGGGAAAAGCCAGGAATACATTGTATTGTCTCAAATAGGGCACATTCCTGCCCTTTCCCTGTAATTCAGTGCAGCACTGCAAGATGACTGGCTGAGTTGCACTTTGTGACTTTCTCATAAATAGGTCCCACATTATCCATGGTGATTAATACTTCTCTTCTACTCTTGAATGATGGCTCTTCAGAATATAAAGTGGAGGTTTCAGTTGTTTTTAGACTTAGAAATGGTCTTCTACAGTACTGATCACTTGGAAGTGTTATGATAATTCAGAATGGTCTCCAGAACCAGCTAACAATTTATATTCTGCTCGTCAAGCAACAACAGTCCTAGGCAGTAGGAATTATGTGCAAAACAGGCACATTCCACAACTCTCAAGCTGTACTATACCAAAATGTTGTTTTTTTACATTATTGTTACAAGTGCTCCCTTCTTCATTCCTCTCTCTCTCTTGTGAGACTACATTTACTTGTTGCGGCTAATGTGACTTCTAACCTGGCTTCTCATTTGGCCTCATTTGATTTAGGACTAAAATCATTCTTATTCCTGAGCTTCTGACACCAGACGTCTGCCAAGAGAAAGGTAAGCCAAGATCTGAACAAACTAATATATATAATGTGTTCTTGCTTTTTCCTTTGTATGTTTATGATGGTACATCCTTGCATATGTAGTTTGGGGTGATCCTGACTTTAGAACGCAGAGGTCTCTTGTCCAGGGGGCAGGGAGGTCCAGAGTTTCACTCATATCATTCCCCTACTTGGAATTTCCCTGTTTTATACCGATTATTCTATGAGTGTGCAGTGTACTCCTCCAACCTACTTATAGATTATGGGATGGTAAAGATTTTCAGTGATTCCATCTACCGAACGTAGAGGAAGAGGACATGGGCTTCTCAGGTATATGGCATTTCCAGGTGGTATGTCTGATCACTTCCCAAAGTGACAGATTCTGAGCACCTTGACAGGCACATATTACCTATAGCTGAGCACAAATAGGCACAAATACTCAGAGAAATGTGATGTCAACCACGGCATACATGGGTGTGTTCAATAAGAGCATAATCTAAAACACTATGGTCCTAATTTAAGGTGGCCAAGCACCTCTTTGCGCCACTTTAGCATTACTTATAATGACGCAAATTTGGCTCAATGAGACCCAATTCACCCCACCAGATTTACAAGTGGTGCAATGCATACATTGCACCACTTTGTAACCCTATGCACAACAATATGCCTGTACCAGCCATACTGTATGCAAGGGGGGCGTGCCCCTTTTTCGGGGACCGCAAAAATGGCACAGTGGAATCTATGAGATTCCACTGCATCATTTTTTGTGGCTATTTTTAAAGCCTGCATAGAGCAGGCATTAAAAGGGACCTCACCTCTATTTATAATGGGTCCCTATGTACCTTGCAGGATTAGTGCCAAAATTGTTGGTGTTAACCCTGCAATGTACTACAATAGCGTAAAAAATGCTATTGTCCCTAACCAGTGCCATGGTGCACCGCATGTTTTCGACGGCACACAGATGGTGGCATGGGGGGGCACTGGTTGGCGCAAGAAAAGTGGCGCTGCATATGATACAGCACCACTTTTGTTAAATGTGAGCCTGTGTAACTAGGAGCATCTCCAACCCAGACATTCCTACAAGAAACGTATGTTGATACTAAATATAAAACACCACTATTGCTAAAATATTGAAGATGAATATGATGAAACTGACAATATTATGATTATAATTATTGTTATTATTATAATTATTAATAGTAGTATATAAATACATACATAAATAAATAAATACACACAATAGTACTAAGTTTGAGACAACTTTAACCCCTTGGGTGCAGGCGTCGGCCATTGGCCGACACCTGCACTGCCTCCCTGGTGCGGGTCACGACCAGTGGCCGACACCAGGGAGGGGGTTAATAAATCCTCGGGTGTGTCGCACCCGAGGATTTTCTTCTTTTTTTTTTTAACCCCAGGAGACACGGAAACTTTTCCGTGTCTCCCCCCGCCCCCCACCTGCCCCTTTGTGACGTTAGCCCAACCCAGAGAGCAGGTGAATGCGGCGGCAAGCAGAGAGAGAGAGTGCTCTCTTGGGAGCTCCCCAATTTAGTTCAGCCCCAAATTCCACCGCCCAAATCGTATTGTGGAGACATCAAAATTATCTATCACAAAACAAACTGGTTTTGTAACGCAGGCACCTGTGTTTTTGGTCCTGGGTTCGGCGGCATTATAGAGAAACATACTAAATCCAAACATTTCTGGAAACTAGACATTCGGGGGAGTCCACAGAGGTGTGACTTGTGTGGATTCCCCAAAGTTTTCTTACCCAGAATACCCTGCAAAGCTGAAATGTTGAATAAAACCTCTATTTTTCTTGCATTTCTGTCACACAAACTACAGGAATATTCTGGGATCCACAAACTTCCTACCACCCAGTGATTCCTCACCTGTCCTGATAAAAACACTACCCCACTTGAGTGCCTACACCTAGTGCCTGCGTCAGGAATGGATCACCACAGGGTCAACAGCTGCCTCATTTAAGGACCAACATTGACGTTGTGTGATTTATTCCTATCGCGGGCACCAGGCCTACCCACACAAGTGAGGTACCATTTTTATCAGGAGACTTGGGGGAATGCTGGGTGGAAGGACATTTTTGGCTCCTCTCAGATTCCAGAACTTTCTGTCACCGAAATGTGAGGAAAAAAGTGTTTTTTTAGCCACATTTTGAGGTTTGCAGAGGATTCTGGGTAACAGAACCTGGTCAGAGCCCCACAAGGCACCCCATATTGGATTCCCCTAGGTCTCTAGTTTTAAAAAATTTACAGGTTTGGTAGGTTTCCCTAGGTGCCGGCTGAGTTAGAGGCCAAAATCTACAGGTAGGCACTCTGCAAAAAACACCTCTCTTTTCAGTCAAAAAATGGGATGTGTCCACGTTGTGTTTTGGGGCATTTCCTGTAGCGGGCGCTAGGCCTACCCACACAAGTGAGGTATCAATTTTATCGGGAGACTTGGGGGAACGCTGGGTGGAAGGAAATTTGTGGCTCCACTCAGATTCCAGAACTTTCTATCACCAAACTGTGAGGAAAATATGTTTTTTTAGCCATATTTTGAGGTTTGCAAAGGATTCTGGGTAACAGAACCAAGTCAGAGCCCCACAAGTCACCCCATCTTGGATTCCCCTAGGTGTCTAGTTTTCAAAAATGGCAAGGTTTGCTAGGTTTCCCTAGGTGCCGGCTGAGCTAGAGAGCAACATCTACAGCTAGGCACTTTGCAAAAAACACGTCAGATTTCAATGTAAAAATGTGATGTGTCTATGTTGCGTTTCCTGTCCCGAGAATTAGGCCTGCCCATGCAAGTGAGGTACTATTTTTATCGGGAGACTTGGGGGAACACAGAATAGCAAAACAAGTGTTATTGCCCCTTGTCTTTCTCTACATTTGTTCCTTCCAAATGTAAGACAGTGTGTAAAAAAGACGTCTATTTGAGAAATGGCCTGTAATTCACATGCTAGTATGGGCACCCTGGAATTCAGAGATGTGTAAATAACCACAGCTTCTCAACACCTTATCTTATGCCCATTTTGGAAATACAAAGGTTTTCTTGATACCTACTTTTCACTCTTTATATTTCAGCAAATTAATTGCTGTATACCCGGTATAGAATGAAAACCCATTGCAAGGTGCACCTCATTTATTGGCTCTGGGTACCTAGGGATCTTGATGAACCTACAAGCCCTATATATCCTCGCAACCGGAAGAGTCCAGCACACGTAACAGTATATTGCTTTAAAAAATCTGACATTGCAGGAAAAAGTTACAGAGTAAAACGTGGAGAAAAATGGCTGTTTTTTTCAGCTCACTTTCAATATTTTTTTATTTCAGCTGTTATTTTCGGTAGGAAAACCTTGTAGGATCTACACAAATGACACCTTGCTGAATTCAGAATTTTGTCTACTTTTCAGAAATGTTTAGCTTTCCCGGATCCAGTATTGATTTCACACCCATTCCTGTCAATAACTGGAAGGAGGCTGAAAGCACCAAAAATAGTAAAAATGGGGTATGTCCCAGTAAAATGCCAAAATTGTGTTGAAAAATGTGGTTTTCTGATTCAAGTCTGCCTGTTCCTGAAAGGTGGGAAGATGGTGATTTTAGCGCCAGAAACCCTTTGTTGATGCCATTTTCAGGGAAAAAAACACAAGCCTTCTTCGGCAGCCCTTTTTCCCCATTTTTTTGAAAAAAACTAAATTTTCACTGTATTTTGGCTAATTTCTTCGTCTCCTCCAGGGGAAACCACAAACTCTGGGTACCATTAGAATCCCTAGGATGTTGGAAAAAAGGACGCACATTTAGCGTGGATAGTTTATGTGGCCAAAAAGTTATGAAGGCCTAAGCGCGAACTACCCCAAATAGCCAAAAAAGGGCTCAGCACTGGGGGGGAGGGTGGTGGGAGGCCCAGCAGCTAAGAGGTTAAGAAAGAAGTAAAACGAAGGAGGCTATTTACATGTATAAGATTTATTGTTTGCATTTGTTTATCATCACATCATAAAATGGAAAATCCAGAAACCTTTTTGTTTCCCATATCCAGACACTGGGCAATCTGAACTGCCACTACCAGAATGAAAATTAGTAGGATTAAGAATCGCACTTAGAAGTTGTGAGAAGCCATCAAAAAAAAAAGGTCAGGGTGTCGCTGCACATGTTTCTTTACAAGTACAGTTTGCCTTCGTGCTACCTATTGGCATTTCACGAGCAAGGAGACAAAAAGCCTTCAAAAGGATGAAAAGTCACAGTGCTGTGGCAAGGGCGTAGGTAATAATAAGTAGAGGATCCTTTATGGTCGCCATGTATCAAATATAAATAGCCTTTACATCCTTTACAAAATCAGTGTTTTCTACCGCTATGTCGAAAAAAAATGTATTTTCTTCAGTTCGTTTTCTTAGAGCAATGTATTCCGTTTGACGGCTTTTTAGTTTCAATCCAAAAAACGTTTTGCACAAACAAAGTGGGATTATAAGCCTGTCTTGCAAATTAAAAAGTAGAACCATACATTTTCCCAGCTGGAATTACACATATGTATTCATATTTTGCCAATGTTTAGAGCATTAAAAATAATTCATGTGAAGTTGCCATCTTGTACTATATGTGTGTCCACCACTAGGAGTGATAGTCGAATAAATTCACATCAGTTCTGACTATGTGTGCAATATCTACAAAGAAGTGGCCTGAGGCAAACTGAACAGTTTTCCAAAGGCCAGCAAGCTAACACTAGATGTCTATAGTTTGCAATGACTATTGACATAGGCTAGATCTTCTAAGTGGTGATTGTGAGAAACTGGGCAGTTGGTGGAATGGGGTGTTAATCCTGCTCCAGCAATAGCCACAACCCTTGTCAAGCTGAACCATTAAAATCACTAAATTAGCCTATGCTCAACCCTCTGGTCTCTTGGCACAAAAGCAGTCATGTTCAACTTATAGCCAATGTGTAATGAATGTATGAAGCACTCAAACAGCTACAAAGTGATAACACAACACAAGAAAAATATTTGTTACCACAACAAAATTCCATTCAGTAGGACTGGAGTTATTTTCAAATTGTACGGTAAATACTAGTGCATAAAATGTCAAAGACCTAATAGTGGACAGCTAGTCAAGCAAGACCGGGTCAAAGATGAAAAATATGGGTGACACTGAGGGAGCATGAGTCAGATAAAAGGAGTGGTTTGGGCCTGGTCAGTAGTTACCTTCAGACCTAAAAGAACTTTCAAAAAAAATATTCTGAGAAAGTAGAAGTGCAACAGGGCAAGGCTGCTCAAGGAGGAGGCATCATCATCGGGCAGTTGTTGGACGAAGTCGCGGTGAAGGTTTCCATGTTTGGAATTAGTCTCTTAATTGGAAGAAGAACATTTGTAGAAGAACAAAGTTTGGGGCTGCAGCTGATGAGGGCTCCATGAGGATGGATACCCCTTCTGCATCTGCAAGTGGGACTGTGCCCAGCTCCACCCCACTACCCTGCCAGTGATGACATCTCTAGGCACATATAATCCCTCCATTGTGTGGCTGTTTGTTCCATGTGACCCAGGAACAGGCTGCTGGCACCAAAGAGTTAGGGTAGTAAAATGTCAAACTTTCTAAAAAGTGGCTTTTTCAAAACTGTGGCTTAAATTCTGATTTTACCATTATTGAGGATTAACAAAGTACAATTTGTCACACTCCAAACACAAAATGTTCATCTGTTTCCAATCAAAGGTTAACACGTAACCAGTGTAATAAGGCAACCCAAAATTATCCCATGGGGGAGGGGGGCCTCAAATTACTGAAAAATGAATCTGTGAGTATTTCACTATTAGGACACGTAAAACTTCAAGGTACATATCCAATATTTTAGCTACAATGCACCTTGCCCTATGGGATTCCAGAGCCTACTACAGGGGTGGCTTAAATGTAATAACATTGAGATTTAGGCTTGGCAAAGGTGTTATTGTGCCAGGTTGAAATGGCAGTTTACAACTAGCTTCAGCCTGCAACTTAAGTGGGTGACACAACAAGTGTTGCAGGCTCACTAGAACCATTTGATCTTGAGGGCTTGGGTATAGGGTATGCCACTTTACTAGGGACCTGTAGGTAAGTAAAGTAAATATGCCAATCAGGTGTAAACCATTATTACCATGGTTTAGGGGGTGAGCACAAGTACTTTAGCCCTGGTTAGCAGTGGTAAAGTGCACAAAGTCCTAAAGCCAACAAAAACTAATTCAGCAAAATAGGAATGTGAAGACAAAATGTTTGAGGGAAGACCACCCTAAGGCTGACAGGTCTAACAGTGATGTAAAATTCCACTTCATTTCATCATGAAAAATGTGTCTGAAGGTGCAGTTCATACAAACACTCCTGAGTACAGAGTCATGGCACTAGTTGATATAGAATCGACTTTGAATAATGAGATCTATCAGATCATGTATGTGTTTTTCCAAATCCCTTGGACAGGAAGCAAGCATCTGAAAAGCTATTCAAATAAGAGGTGTTATCTTGTGTGTACAATCTGGACTTAGTACCTGAGAATGTCTAGGTTGTGTCCTGCCTTCACATCTTGGCCGACAAACTCCACTGGACCATGTCTTTCCTGGGAAAGTCACCTCTACATGCTATTAGCAAAAACATTGTGCTAATTGTAGTCTGCCAACCGGTTTTAGGTCATGTTTAGATACATCACACTACATAAATCCAAACATAGTAATAATAATATCATAAAGTGTTTTGAAACAAAAATATCAAAAGGACAGCATGTTTTGTGTGAAGAGGACGGGAAATGTTTCCATTTGCAACCCGATTTTTCAGAGCATTTTAAATATATTCATTTGAAGTCTCGGCAAAGCTGAGCAGATTGGGATGTCATGAAGCATTGTCAAAGCATGCTTCATACTGGTTATTGCTATAACAGTTGTGCAAATGAGTTTACAATTGGTTGTACTGACATGAACATATGGATGCGTCAATCAGGATTTGAATAGCTATTTTAAAATGTCTCGATTGAACCTCGAAGGTAGTGCATGAGTAAACGCAATGGTTATTTTTTTAGTACAACCATTGATACTTTAATACAAATCACATTTTGGACCGATTTATGGCTGTCAGACATATTTTGATGGATAGGCAGATGGATGTGCTCACAGTTCACAAGCGATATAGGCTGTTAGAGACATAAAAATAGAACATGGGTTATTCTCAAGGAAAGTGTGTAGAATTAAACACGTTTTTTCATATGAGATTTGGTGGGATAGTGTCAGAGACACAACTTTGTCAAGCTAAATGATAGACAAAATATTATTTAAAAGACTCTGTGCACCTATTTTTGTTTCATTAGTAACAGTAACCACCGAGGGCGTTTCTTTAGATTGCAAAAATCCCAAGTAATTTCAAAATAAACTTTATGTTGAATTGTCATTGGACTGTGAAAACCTGGGACCGTACTATGCTATTGTGAGAAAGTACACATTGACACATTAGTGATCTTATCTCTATTAGTAGTGAATGGGTTAAAACAAACGCATGCACTGGAAATAGTGCAGTTTAGGAACACAGAGGGCCCTGTCTACAGCCGCAATGAGGAGACGTGCCTCACTTGTAGTGGCCATGTTGGGAAGAAAGCAAACACTTACTGGAACGGCCCTGAAGCTGAAGCACACTTGGATATCAGACTTTACATAATTTTTCGATGACCTTCCAACAGCATTATTCACAAAATAAATACACCGAGTAACTGCACGCAGTAAGGGTAAATGGCTGGATGTTTCGAGATTCATGTGTTTACTATGGTTAGGAAACTCATTTCAATTTCTTGATAAATTTAATAAGAGTTTGGCATTTAAAAATAATGATTTAAAAATTGCTTTAAAGGTTTTGTCAAAAATATGCTGTATTGTGAAATATGTGTGCATAAAATAAGCTGCTTTTACAGGTAGAGTTATCACTTTGGCAATATAATTATTAATATAAGTCTAGACATCCTTCACATGTTTGTATATTAGCTCCCATGAAAGATTAAATGTAACTTTCTCAATTTTGTGCGTGTTTTACCAAGAATGGACGCTCAATAATAAAGAGCACAAAACACTCATTTAAAACAAGCATCTTTCTTAACCTAATGCATCTTGGAACCCACGGTTTCGTTTGAATGTACCTTTAAAACAATTCCCACTTTTGTCATTGTTAAAAATATTGCCGCTTTCCTCAGATTAATGTAAATGACGCTTATTTAGTCATTAATGGATGCAAACACACCCAGACGTGTAATTCCCATACCCCATGCACTGTGTGCTTCTCCACAGCAATTTTGTTATAGCATTTGTTAAAAATCGACAAAAGATGTCCCTTGCAGACATAGAATCCATAGCGGTCATCTTCAAACACGATTTGTTTAAATATTACAATGCGCTTAAAGATGATCACCATGGATTTATGGTCATCTGTGGTGTTCATGCACTTAGGGCCAGACTTACAAGGCTCCTGCACCACCGCAGCGCCACTTTTTGTGACTCTCCAGTAGCGCTGAGCTGTCTGCTTCATTTACAAGGTGGCGCTGCATCAGAGGGGCATGGAAAGGGTGTTGCTGTGGGCACTCCACCACAACACCCATTGCTTTTGATGCTGCCACAGATTCAAAAGAAGACGCAAATTTGTGGCAGTGCCAAAAACTAATGCCACTAGTGGCCTTAGCATGACACAACGAGGAGGAATAATTTTATTCCTCCTCTTTTTTGATTTTTCAATGTGTGCTGCATTCTGTAGCACACATAGAAGGAGCAAATTGCCATGAATAATTGTCCATATGCAGGAAGGTGTTTCTTGCACATAGTCATTCAAAAATGACGATTTGCTACTTCTATGTATACTGCAGTCTGCTGCAAACATAGAAGTGCCACATTGCAGTTATATGCAGGAAGGGACACATTCCTGACATAAGCAATTAATCCCTTCAATGCAGACACTCTTGCACTATGGTACAAGGATGCCTGAATTGGCACTGGCAGCTATATTTAGCGCCAGCCCAGGGGGAAACACAGGGGTGCACTGTATTTTAGTAAAATATGGCACATCCCTGTGTTTCTAAAGTGAGGTAGTGCGGTTCTGCAAATTTTGGCAAAGTACCACGCTGTGCCAATTTTTTGCCTATTTTCCAACTTTACATTTTTGTACTGTATTTTTATTTTGTTTTTTATTTTTTTAAACATATCTTATTTGGATATTTTACATTGATTTTAAAAGACATACTGATTTCCTTAGAGATCATACAGGCTTACTGTCTACTTCTAGATCCATGGTCATGACAGCGCTTTATCGATTTAATAAGGAATTAAAAAAGATGTGGAACCCTAAGAACCCAAGTTCACCACATATCACAACTCTGTAGATTGCAACCTAGCTTTCATTATCTTTACATCAAACCATCAGAAAATCAAATCATACTTACTGTTTGAAGAACAGAGGGAACAGAAATTTATGAGAATAATAGCATAAGAAGAAAGTCTTCTAAAAATAATTAGGACACATCCATTTGTTGATAAATGGGGTATAGGGTGCGGGTCTGAACCCGGTACAATCAAGGCTAGAAATGACCGAGGACTGCTGATCCACATCTTGTAAAAGCAGGTCTGGATTTTTATGTACCGGGATATTTCAGGAGTACAAACACAGAGACCCTAGCGGTATCCCCACTGGGTTTTTGCTAATGTATACACTTGGTGAATCTCACTGTCATTGATGTATATACGTATATATAATATATATGAGGGGGCGTGGCCATGGTGCTGAAAATGGCGCACGTTTAATTCTCTAGCTCCGGAGGGACCGGCGGCAAAAATCCTGCAGAACGTGCCAGCCCGGGATGTTCCTCCTCAGGGTGCGAGCACTGGGTCACGGACTGCTGGCCGGCGCGGCTGAGCCTCTGCCGCGGGCCCGGGGTGAGCAGGGGACAGAGGCGGGCCTTCCAGCATGGGAGGATGGTTGCGGCCCCTCCTCTCTCTGGAAGCCGCAGTCTTGCGTGAGGCGGCAGGCCGCCCTGAGGACAGAGCGAGCGGCCTGCATGGGACTGCGGCAGCGCCTGGGCCTATTAGCCGAATAGTAGACCCCCGGAGTACCTGGCGAGGGCTGGGGGCCCTGGTGGGTCTCCGCCCCAACGGACATAACACAGATGGAGTCAGTGAGGCGGACACAGCCCTGGTTTCCCGGGCCCGATCTGCGTACGCTGTGCCGGGCCCGGGCGGGGCGCTGGGGGGCTGAACTGGACTCGCGACGCCCTGGCTCTCACAGGGGTCGCCTGAGAAGTTTCTGGAGGGGGGGCTTGGACCCCATAAGCCTCGCCCCGGATGGATCCCATTCAACAAGGAAAAAGAGAACAGCTGCCCAACATGAGAGACTAATAAATCTGCTTGACGTCCGGGGGCACCATCGACCACTGAATGGGGCCATTGGGCACGACCTAGCGAGAGACAGCGGCCACGGACGAAGAGCTGGGGAGTTGGTGAGTGCCCCACTTGGAGAGACGCCCGAGCCGCGGTTGCTGAGTATGCCCGATCCTGATCGCTGAGGAAAGGCCCGGTAAGAGTAGCGAGCGAGGGGGCCGGCGTCGAAGCAGGAGGCAACCGGCCATGATCGACTAGCGTGGAGCCCCCTGCCCCTGTGTCTGGACGCCGGTGTTGGCTGGCGGGACGCTTGGGACCTGGCCCGAGTCTCTCCATGAGCAGAAACTAAACTTTCGGAGACCAAAACAGGGGGACAAACCAGAAGCAGAACATACGAAAACGTGCGGGCCGCTTGCCGTGCCCGCCGGGGTATACCCCCTTGCATGACCAATGCCCCCCAAGGGCCGTCACAGGAACAGAGCCATGGACCACGTGGCACCGCCTGGGGGCGGTGAGGCGGACTCTCAGAACCAGTCACAAGCCAAAGTACAAGACACCCTAGACAAGATACTTGGGGCAATAGAAGACACAAAGTCAACATTACAGCGCGACATCAACCAAGTGGCGATTGAGGTGGGTCTCCTGAGGGCTGATCATCATAAGCTGGTGGACAGAGTCAAAGCAACGGAAGCCTCGTTGGCAGACATCGTGCCAAGACAGAAAGACACGACGGCGGAGGTAGCCTCTCTGGCCGGCAGAGTGGCAAGACTTGAACAGCGGGCCGAAGATGCAGAGGGAAGAAACAGGAGGAACAATGTGCACGTGGTGGGCCTTCCTGAAGGGACCGAGGGGTCGAACATGGTGGAATTCCTGGAGAAATGGCTTAGCACGGTGGTCGCACCGGGATGCCTGACCCCCTTCTACACGCTGGAACGAGCGCACCATGTGCCGTCGAGACCTCTTGCCCCTGGCAGACCGCCCGTGCAGTAATCGCTAAGCTCCTACACTACAGAGACAGGGACATCCTTCTATAGAAAGCCAGGGAGATGGGCCCGTTTAAAGTGGCAAACGGAGAGGTGACACTATTCCCAGACTTTACTTTAGACGTTCAAAACAGGCAAGCCTCATTCTAAGCGGTTAAAAGAGCCTTGTGAGACGAAGGGATCCAGCACTCGCTGCTATTTCCAGCAAGACTAAGAGTGATCGTGGATGGGAAGTCCACATTCTTCCAATCCCCGGAAGAGGCATGGGAATGGCTCGAGAGGCATGGGTCCCAAATGGCGCAGGCCCGCGCGTGAGAACCCGGGTGCGGGCAAGACTTGCCGAGCCCCGAGGGGGAGGAGATCCAGGGATCGACCACAGCTGGCGCCAACGCAAACGCAGAGAGAAACGGGCAGGAGAGCAGCCCTCGAGGCGGCGGCCCGAGTGGGTGGAGAGGTGTCCCCCCAGGATGGTTCTGAAGAAGAGTCTGATGACACAATGGTGTCTTCCGCCTGGGATTCGGGGAGCTTGGCTCGTGCCCCGAGGGTGACACCTCAAACAGCCGACGATCTCGGATAGACCGGACCTGCAGCAGTGCCCGGAGACCCGGCACACTATGTGTAAACGTGTGGCCCCTCCGGACCTGGCCGCCCCCCTTGACTTGACTCTCGCTTACCAGACTTGGCTGGCGAATACAGCAGTTATGTTTTTGAACAAGTTGCACTGTTGCACAGTTTTCTGGGCCACCTACAGTTCCGGGGATGGGGAGTTGAGGTTTGCAGTCACGAGTTCAACCGGCAGTGTGGGTGGAGATGACCGACCATCGTAAAGGTGTGGACATGCGGGAGGTTCGGTCGGTGCCCTGGGTGCGCCAGGCCCGCTTTTATCAGGCTGTAAGATTAAAATGGCAGACTACAATTTCATAACCTGGAATGTCAGGGGGATGGGCACTCCGGCCAAAAGACATAGAATTCTGTCCTACCTAAAGAGAAGGAGAGTGCAGATAGCAATGCTACATGAAACCCATCTGGCACCGGGGGAGGGAGAGAAATTAAGACGCAGGTGGAGGGGGCAGGTGTTAACCACAGAATATTCAGCTTATGCAAGAGGCGTACTGATTTGGATTAGGGCGGGTGTCCCCCTAACGATTGATTCTTCCAACATAGACAAAGAGGGTAGGTTTGTGATATTGGAGGGGAAGCTACATGGGACCCCGTTGGTGTCAAGTTGCATCTATGCTCCTAATCAGGACCAGGTCTCATTCATGACAGGCCTATCAAGGCACCTCACCCACCAACAGGCCTATCAAGGCACCTCACCCGCCAATGCATGGGGGAAGTACTAATAGGAGGGGACTTCAATGCAGTATTGGATATAAACATGGACAGGTCCACCCCACCACTACAAGGGGCGACGTCAATTAAGATAGCTCAAAGGCTGGTTGAATTGATGGGCACTTGGGGTTTAGTGGATGTCTGGCGGACGCGACATCCGGTCGTTAGGGACTATTCATTTTATTCGGTCCTCCACCGGGTGCATACCAGAATTGATAGGGTGGTCTGTACTGTGGGGGTGGCTCGAGGCGTGACCCACTCTGAGTACCTGGCCCGCACAATATCGGATCATAATCCACTACTGTTAACGTTGAGGGTACCGCAGGACGGGCCCCCCATACCTTCGTGGAGATTGGCCCCTGCAGCGCTCGAGGATCAGGCGTACAGGGAGGCGCTGCATTGCCATCTGACAGAACACATTGAGACTAACAAGGGATCCACCTCTTCCAGGGCTGTGGAGTGGGAGACGCTCAAGGTAGTGACGAGGGGTTTCTGTCTTGGGCAGTCGGCGGGGGTGAGGCATACACTAGAGAGGGAACTATCTGCCCTAGAGAAGGTCATACACAAGGGGGAACTGAGACAGGGCCCAGCAACACAAGGCGATGAAAAATATGACCGCGCCTGCAGAGAACACGCCCAAGCCGAGGAACGGCTCAGATGCCATGATATGCAAAGATACCTAGCATCCCTACAGTCAGAGGGGGGCAGATCGGGTAAGCTACTGGCATGGCTGGTGCACCCAAGTGGAGATAGCGAGCCCATCACAAACGTATTGGACAGAGGGGGAAACCGTAGACTTAACCCAGGCCCCATTAGTGACGCATTCAGGGATTATTATATGCACCTGTATAGAAGACCTAGCAATCTGGAGACAGGGACTCTGGATAATTTCTTAATGCAGATCCCCCTGCCGATGTTGGGCCCGGAAGATAGAGACAGCCTTGGGGGGCCGGTGACTACAGAAGAAATAAATGAGGCCATAGCACAGCTGGGAAGACCCCTGGCACGGACGGCCTTCCTATGGATTTTTACAAAAAATATAAATCCTTACTGGTTCCCAGGTTGGCGGATATGTATGCGGAGGCGGGGAATAGTGGAGAACTGCCTGACACGCTGCGTGAGGCACTGGTAGTACCACTCCCCAAGACCAACAATAGGGAAGCGTCGGTGGCCGACTTCCGTCCCTTATCGATGCTAAACAGTGACTTTAATATCCTTAGCAAGATCATGGCCAGCGGACTGCTCCCCCTAATGACCACTCTGATACACGCTGACCAGAATGGTGTTATTCCTGGACGCAGTACCTCCCTGAATCTTAGGTGGCTTTTCTCTATCCTGCACACGCCCGACGATTTGAAACCACCAGCGGGGGTCTTGCTGGCGGTGGATTTCGAGAAGGCTTTCTACTCGATTAGGTGGGATTATCTGAGGGCAGCGATGTTAAGAATGGGCCTTGGAGAGAACTGGGTTAAATGGGTGGACCTGCTGTATTCATCTCCATTGCCCAGAGTGAGGACGGGCAGAATAATCTCCGATGCGTACCCGGTGTTTCGTGGAACCCGACAGGGGTGCCCTCTGTCCCCGCTGCTGTTTGCCCTGGCGATTGAACCTTTGGCGGCCCAGCTACGAAGGGAGGGGGTGGGTAAGGGGATCGAATGGGGGCCAAATGAGCATGTTGTCTGCCTGTATGCGGATGATATCCTAATCTACCTTAGGGACGGAGCTAGTGGTCTCCCCTGGGTCCTGGGGGTTTTGGAGGACTTCGGGGAGGTGTCGGGCTATGCCTTAACTGCGGCAAGACACATGTGTTCCCCACGACGCAGGGTTCCGCATGCCCAGGAGAATGCCCGACAGACGTGAACTGGGCCCCACGGACCTTCAAGTACCTGGGCATTCAAATATCCCTCGGTTGGGTTTTGGCGCTCACTAAAACTTTCAGTAATGGCCAGAGTGGCACTGGCCAAAATGATTATGCTTCCTAGACTCCTCTATTACTTCGGCAACTTTCCATTGCTGATCCCCCCGGCATGGTTTCGCGACTTGAATGCATTGCTCATGGAGCTAGTATAGGACGACGGACGCAGACGCACTGCATTAACTACCATCTGTAGACCGTCCCGTATGGGCGGTCTGGGTGCCCCTGACTTCGAGGCATACTACCTGGCAGCCCAACTACAATGGGTGTCCGGCTGGCTGGCGGGCAGAGGACACCTAGACCTGAGTACTGCCCAGGGAGTATTAAATACGGCATTGATTGCGGCACGTATGGCAGGCAGGAAAATAGCCCTTCATGAGAACAACATAATGATAAAGGTCGCGTTGGCATGCTGGAAAAGGTGTACGAAAAGGGTAGGAGTGGGCCCGCCATATTCTCCAGCTCTACCGCTGGCGGCGCTGGCGTTGGGGCCCGGGAGGAAGGACTCGGAAGATCTGGGGCTTGGTCCTTGGACTGGTGCGGGGATTGAGACAGTGGGAGGGCTCTTCGAGGAGGGGGTGATGAAGGGATTCGCTGACTTATCATTGGGGGGGTTCCCCGGGGTCAGTTTTTACTCTTCGGTAGGCTAATACACACCCTGAAGGACCACTGGGACACGATAAACGCGGAGCCCGCTACCCACAGGGTGCTGCACCTACTGCTGACATCGGGGACGGAGCCTCATATGGTCGCCAGGGTATACCGGGCCCAGGTGGAGGCCATTGCTGGATCCTTTACATTCCTTGAGAGAAAGGTGGGAGAACACTCAGAATGGAACAAAGCATTGGCTTACCCCTAGGTGATTTCGCGTAACACACGGTTAAGGTACATTCAGTACAATTACCTACATAGGACATATCTGACGCCTGACCGACTATTCTGTATATACGTGGGGACCCCTGGGACATGCCCGAGATGTCGGGGGGAGATGCGGATTTTGACCATATGGTGTGGGGGTGCCCGGAGCTTCAATTTGGTTGGAGAGAGATGACGACTATCTTATCTCAGTTACTAGGGATAGAACTGCGACCCACACCGGATCTGTGCCTACTGGGTCTTAGGGCGGCTGTGTTACTAGGGAGATTCCTGGACTTGGCCCTGGCCCTTTATAAAAGATTAATCTCAAGGGGCTGGAAGGCCCCAGGCCGCCCCTCACAGACTGACTGGAGAGGTGATGTTTTGAGATGGTCTAGGGCTGAGCTGCAGGTCCTGAAGGCTGAGGAGGCCAGGGGAATTCGACAGGTTCCTATTGCCCCAGAATGGGAAGACCTAGTGTCGAGCAGGGATGGTCTATGCAAGAGTGCAACAGCCCCGTGGTTGTAACAGGAGATGAGTAGCACACTCTATAAAGCTGACCCAAAGGGAAAAGTTCCCAAATAGGAGCCCGAATATGACCAAATTTACAAATAGGTCACACTGATTGATGTAGTATGGAGATATACGACTAGCAATTTCCTGCACCACCAATAGAGGGGAGAGATGAAGGGAGGGGTTGACTGCCTCTCTATGCGCTGGCGCGCCCTGGGCTTGGCCCTCCTTCCCATGTTCCTATGTTTCAGTGCCTTTTTATATCATCAGATACAAGTCCCACCCACACAAAGCCGTTACGTTGACCACTTGTTCTTTGGTCCATTCACCTTCTTTTTCCTACTCCTTTTTTTCTCCCTCCTGTTGGTTTCTTCCTCAAGCTATAGATTAGAACGGAATTAAGTTGGTTGCTAACACACGTGATTCAAAATGATAATGTAGAACAGCGAGAAAAATAGCACAGAATGTAAATGTGATCAGATTACTAGAGTCAGGGACCAATGAAAGCATAAAGGAAGCCTACAATACCTAGGAGTTGAGCAACGAATCACAAGTAATATACATCATAAATGCAGATTGCTTGATAGACATGCATAATGAATACGAAATGTTACAACGAGAGTATACAGATGTAAGATAACAAAATGTTAATAAAATATATTTAAAAAAAAATATATATATATATATATATATATATATAAATATATATATATATATATATATATATATATATTCACTTAAAAAGCAGGTTACAGGGACATTATAGTTAGGAAATAGAATAAAAAACCTTAGGAATTCATTGAAAAAAAACAAAGGTTACAGGGACGTTATAGTTAGGCTCACATTTCACTCATACAAAAAACAATGAAATTCAGCAGTTATAGTTACCTGAGCTAATTATAACTTACGCCCCCACTATGCACTGCTTATGACCTCACATATTACATCACTCATGACATGGTCAGTGACATCTCTGGTGACATCACTGATGACATCTCAAATGACATCACTGATTAAATCACTGATGACATCATCCAGCAAAGCACTCACACCCTTATGCAACCTCTCATACACTCACTCACGCACCCACACAAATCTTGAGTTTCTGAGTGGGGCTGTAAGTGTGTGAGTCTCTAAGTGGGTCTGTGAGGTGGATGCAAGAATGTCTGAGAGGGTCGGTGAGTGGGTGCATGAGTGTCTAAGTGTCCTATCCCCTGGGACCCAGCCTTCATTAAATACAGGGGGGGCAGTGTGCCCTCCTCCTCTGGGCCAATCTCAACCCTTGGGACCCCATCCCAGAAGTCCTGGAAAGGCCTGGCCATATCTCCTGGGTGCCCCACCAAGTCCGCAGAATTGGGGACCTCAGGGGAAGCCTGAATTCTCCCACAGTCCCAGCAGGATTCCTGCCACCTGTGGGAGCCAGCATTGATCTTACACACAAGGACCATCTAAATATTTAGGGGCATATTTATACTCCGTTTGCGCCAAATTTGCGTCGTTTTTTTCGACGCAAATTCGGCGCAAAACTAACGCCATATTTATACTTTGGCGTTAGATGCGTCTAGCGCCAAAGTATGAGTAAAGAGCGTCATTTTTTTGCGTGAACGCCTTCCTTGCGTTAATGAGATGCAAGGTAGGCGTTCCCGTCCAAAAAAATGACTGCGACGCAAATGCGTCGTATTTATACTCCCGGGCAAAAATCACGCCCGGGAGTGGTCGGGTCAAAAAACCACCCATTTGCGCCTCTTTTTAACGCCTGGGTCAGGGCAGGCGTTAAGGGACCTGTGGGCTCAAAATGAGCCCACAGCTGCCCTCCCATGCCCCCAGGGACCCCCCCTGCCACCCTTGCCCACCCCAGGAGGACACCCAAGGATGGAGGGACCCACCCCAGGGACATTCAGGTAAGTTCAGGTAAGTATAAATTTGTTTTTTTTTTATATATTTTGTTTGGCATAGGGGGGCCTGATTTGTGCCCCCCTACATGCCACAATGCCCAATGGCCATGCCCAGGGGACATAAGTCCCCTGGGCATGGCCATTGGGCAAGGGGGCATGACTCCTGTCTTTACTAAGACAGGAGTCATGTAAATGGCGTCTGGGCATCGTTAAAAATGGCGCAAATCGGGTGGAGGCGATTTTTTCGCGTCAACCTGACTTGCACCATTTTTAAGACGCCCTAACACCATTTTCCCCAACGCCGGCGCTGCCTGGTGTACGTGGTTTTTTTCCACGCACACCAGGCAGCGCCGGTCTGCTAGCGACGGCTAACGCCATTCAATAAATACAGCGCCCGCATGGCGCTTCAGAATGGCGTTAGCCGGCGCAAAACTTTTTGACGCTAAACTGCGTTAGCGCAGTTTAGCGTCAAAAAGTATAAATACGGCCCTTAATCTATTTTCCTGCCCACATCTCTGTGGGCAGCGAAAGAGATGAACCCTCCTTTTATAGTGGGCAACATCTCTCACCTGCTGGAACCAAAGTGTTTGCTCTGGCTTGGTAGGAGCTGTCAAAGCTCCCACAAAGTTAGAGCACAGCTATGTCCCAGGAGTGGACATCACGGGATATAGCGGGAGCCAGCCCTGCTGGTTAGCGGTCCCCAGGGCCTTCATTGGCTCCACCGGAAAGACTGTGCAGCTCCCCCTTAATATTTAACTTGTACCTTGGGGAGGTGGTTGTCGCCGGGGCTCCACGACGGACCCCCTTTATTATTTTTTTAGTTGCCCTGGACATGTGGCATTCCTCTTTTCTATCATTGTAGTATTTTGCACCAGAGAGGTGGTGGTTCCTGGGGTATGGGGGGCACCCATGATCCCAACATACCATTATCTTTCAGACCCGGGGAGGCGATGGCCCCCTATTACAATTTAAGTTTTCTGCCCTGGGAGGGGAGTTTTTTTGACCTGGTGGAGGGTCAGGTTATTCATTCCCTGCCCTTTTCTTTTTTCTGCGTTTTTAATAGGGACTTGACTGAAGCTGAGTCACAAGATGGCTGCCGATACTTCCTGATTGAAGAGTTTGCAGCCAATTGAAACAATGCATTTCCCTGCATGAGCTCGTTATTCTTCACGAAGTCGTTGTAGAGGAACCACAGCCCTAGATATCTGCGGGACAAAATCTACCTTCTGCCAAATTTGGTGTCGTTTCATCATGCAGTTTGGATTGTAGTGTTTAAAATTCCTATGGGAATAAACATGAGAAATGCACTTTTTTGACTCCCCCTTTTTCATAGCCCTCACTTGACAGATCACCCCAAAACTTTCCACGCACAACAAGAATTACCAGCAGAACTCTTTTTGAAATATTTTGCAACAGATCATATATGAATATATACATATATATATATATGTATATATATATATATATATATATATATATATACACACTGAAAAAACAAAAGGTTACAGGGATGTTATAGATAGGAAATAGAATTATAGAATTAAAAAAGAAATAGAAGTTCACTTTAAAATCCAAACGTTGCAGGGAAATTATATTTAAGCTCACATTTTAAAAGTACAAAACCACAGGAATTCAGCTGTTGCAGTTGTTAGAGTTATTTCAATAGACTATAACCCATTCCCTAAGGAAACTATAAATTGCGTCCCCGCCATACACAGTTTTCTCCTCAATAGTTTTACTGCAAATATTACATTGATATTATCAATGATGTTATCAAAGATATTATGAGTGTTGCAAGATGTAGGGTAATTAGCAATGCGTGACGAGGGTGTGAGTTATAGTCAGTGTCATTGTTCATGCCCCTGCTTTATCATTACAGCCATGTGACCATTGTTCTGCCATTGCCCTTCCTGCTGGCCCTTAACACTTAGCTTTCTGCCCCATCTACCTCCTAAATACCCTTTGTTGCCATAGTTCATGCACCCCCACCCTTTCATCCTGCATGGTCCAATGCGCTGCCACAGCCCTCCATTTAGTTTGATGTCCCTGCCCACTCATCCTCCCCTTTGATAAATTCTATGCTGCATCATTCCCCTCCTGCTTAGCCTCTGTGCTTCACTTGCTGCTCCTAACCTCCTTCCCCCTGCGCCACGAAGTCAGTGTGCTTGTCCATGCCCTCTCCCTTTTCCCTACCATGTTCCCTACCATGTTCCATGGTCCTGGCACTGTCCATCCTGTCTATCTTAGTGTTCTGTTGAACCGCCCCTCCCACCTGCCTAGCATGGTCAGATGGCTGCTGCTTGTCCCTGCCACCTCCACCCTGCCTGTCTGAGTTCCATACCCCTAACCTCTCCCTTCTGTCCTCCATGGTCCATTTTGCTGCCACTCCCTTATGCCCTCCTTTGATGTGCTGTCTCTGCTCCTACAGCCTGCCCTGCATGGCTTGTTGTGAAGCCGCTTCCCCTGCCCTCTCATATCTATGCCCAACCCCTACCCATCCCTTCTGTTATCCATGGTCCTTTGGGCCCCCTCCTTCTTGCCCACACTGGCAGTTGTGCTGCCACTAGCCCTCCCATTTTCCATGCCTGGTCTTCTGTGCTTCCACAGGCCCTCCCACCAGCCTAGTGTGGTCAGCTTGCTGACCGCCCCCCCACCTTTGGTCAATTGTCTGTGCATATACCAATGTAGTCTCACTGTTGCCCTCCATGGTGTGTTGTGCTTTCAGTGACCATTCTTCCTGCCCTCCGTGTTCAGCTTGCTGCTCCTGCCCTGCCCGTTAGCCCCCTGCCTTCTCTTTTCAATGTGTAGGCCCTTGTCTAGTCTGTTGTTCTGCTCCTGCCCCTTCCCTCCTGTCCTTCATGGTCTGTTATGCTGCATCAGTCCTTCCTTTCTGTCCGGTATGGTCAGCTTGATGCCCTTGCCTCTGCTATCTATGTGCATAGCCCTGTCCCCTCCCTATTGCTTGCCATGGTCCTTTGTGCTGCTCTGCTGTCCCGCTTTCCCTGTGTAGTGTATTGTGCTGCTCCTGTCTCTGACTCCAGTCCTGTAAGGTCAGTTTGGTACACCCGCCCATCTTCCTTCTCCCCTCTGTTATCCAAGTCCCCGACCCTACCCCTTTTCTTCAGCCCATCCAAAGTACCATACTTGCCAATATTTTAAACTGCCACTAACTCTTGCTTCTGCCCTCAATGGTCTATTAAATTGCCACAGCCTCTCTTGCCTGTCCTACATGGTTGGTGTGTTGCCCCTGCCCCCATTCCTCTACCCCATGGTCCGTTGTGCTGCCACTGCCCTTCCTGCCTGCCCATCGTGGTAAACTCGTCCACTCTGCACCCTCTTCCCTGCCCACCATTATCAGAGTTCATGCCACTGACATCTGCATCCCCACAGTATTCTAATGAACAACTAGATTGCTAACATTTTATATTTATTACAAAAGTGTGGCAAGTCTGACATCACCTTGAGGTATTATAAATGGTAATACCTAAAGCATTTCCTTGAGAAATTATAAAATGAAGCAATCGTATTTTAACAGAAATTATGGTTAGTTCTCAAATAGAGACAAAGAATCTTTAAGTCATTTGCTATTTCTTTTTATCCATATGATCACTTGATTAAATGTTGCGCTTATGAAAGAGAATGTGGTGTTATGGCCAGAGCTGCAGACTTTGCTACTTGGGAACTAGGTTTGAGTTTTGGCATTATCTCGGCATCCTGTGATTTTGAGCAAATGACTTAATATCCCATGCCAGGAATCCAAAAGAATGTGTCCTTGTATAATGCAACTGATGCACATGTAAAGCACTCAAATACTTTCAGGTCATGTCTGCCCTAAGTAAAGCTGCATAAAAACTAAAATATTAAGGGGGTCATTCCAACCCTGGCGGTCATCGACCGACAGGGTGGAGGACCACGGAAGCACCGCCAACAGGCTGGCTGTGCTTCCCTGCCCATTCTGACCGCGGCGGTAAAGCCGCGGTCAGAAAAGGGGATCCGGCGGTTTCCCGCCGGATTTCCCCTGTCTGGGCTGAATCTCCATGGCAGCGCTGCAAGCAGCGCCGCCATGGAGATTCCGACCCCGTTCCCGCCACCCTGTTTCTGGCGGTTTTTACCGCCAGGAACAGGATGGCGGGAACGGGTGTCATGGGGCCCCTGGGGGCCCCTGCACTGCCCGTGCCACTGGCATGGCATGGGCAGTGCAGGGCCCCCCTAATAGGGCCCCAGCATGATTTTCACTGTCTGCTTAGCAGACAGTGAAAATCACGACGGGTGCAACTGCAGCCCGTCGCACCCCTGCAACACCGCCGGCTCCATTCGGGGCCGGCATCTATGTTGCAGGGCCTTTCCCGCTGGGCCGGCGGGCGCTCCTTTGGCGGGCGCCCGTCTACCCAGCGCGGCCAAATGGCGGTGACCGCATGGCGGGCGGCTACCGCCGCCCGCCGCGGTCAGAATGACCGCCTAAGTGTTTTGCACATTTCTATTATTGAGGTAGACATGAGCTATCTTTGGGTGATATTTGGAGTACACTAGGATCTTTTTTCCCTGATCGCCATATTATGAAGTTCCCTAATTTCCTCATTTATTACAGTATTCTCAGTAGAAAATGCTTTCAGTTTTCCACTTCGATTCCATCAAGATGGTGTTCAAATGTGCAACACTCTTGGCTTGAATTCAGAAAGCTAGCACACTAGTAGCTCATTAGAACACTGTAGTAAAGCTGCTGATTACCGGGGGTTAACTGGCAGTCTGCTGCTGGGGTTAAAAGTGCATGTTTCAGTCTACATGTCAGAATGTTTTAATGAAATAGAGGAGGAAGATATTTGAGAACTCTCTTAAAACGTGTCCTCATTTTTCTTTCTACAGCACTAACCATAATTTCTATGACAAAATGAACATCCTCAATTGAAAATGCTTTTAGTTTTCCACTTTTATTCCATCAAGCTGGCGTTCAAATGTGCCACACTCTTTGCAAAAATTCAGAAAGTTAGCAATCTAGTTGCTCATTAGAACACAGACGTACAGTTGTCGATTACCAGGGGGTTAACCGGCAGTCTGCTGATGGTGTTGAAAGTGCACGTTTCAGTCTGCATGTCAGAATGTTTTAATGAAATAGAAGAGGAAAATATTCGAGCACTCACTTAAAACTTGTCCTAATCTTTCTTTCTACCCCACTAACCATAATTTATATGACATAATGCACCTCCTCATTTTATTCCTTTTTAAATTAAACATTTTAGGTTTTACCAGTTT
Organism: Pleurodeles waltl; assembly: GCF_031143425.1. Classification (NCBI taxonomy): domain Eukaryota; kingdom Metazoa; phylum Chordata; class Amphibia; order Caudata; family Salamandridae; genus Pleurodeles; species Pleurodeles waltl. Next base: position 1,507,058,658 of record NC_090440.1, read on the forward strand.
GATTAAATCAAGGTGGCTTCAGGTGTGCCACACTTTTGTCATAAGTAAGATTATTAGAGCTCTAGTTGTTCTTTAGAACACTCTGGGAGGCTGCCGTAGAACACAAGGGAATCAACTGACATGTTGCTCCTGTGGAAGTACATGATTTACTGAGAATATCAGACTTCATTGTCATATGGCTAAGAAAGAGAGTGAGATTTATATTGCAACTAAAATCTGTTATCACCCTTTACACGTTCCCTTTTTGGTGACCCTCAAAAATGCCATTAACTACAATGCATGTCAATGGGGACCATGCCTAAGAGATCTGCAAGTACAGCCACAGAATGTTTTGTCCATATTCTGGCCAGAAAATAGAGGGTGGTCCATTTTGGATCCCAATATATGCACTTTGAGGTCTGGGTGTGTTCCCCCTTTCCACTTACATATTTTATAATGCATTTTCAGGAAACAGGGACCAAGTCCCTATGTTTTGCCATGGCTGCCAAAACATATTGTTCAGGCTGTCACCAACCAATCAGGATTGAGTAGTCTCTTTTAAATTGGCCAGTCAGATCACATCTGAACACCAACTGTCCAGATAGCTATATTTCATCTTTCTTTCATATCTCAAAAACCACAAAACAGATTTTCATCAAATAACAAGAAGCATGATCTGTACACCAAGATCTAGCTTCCTGCTAAATTTGTTGTAATTCCGCCCAGCGGTTTGGTCTGTAGTCATGTGGGAAAGTATAAATTTGAACACAGCTTCTCCAGTATTGGAGCATACTATCCCAATGAGCATAGCCTCGATGGGTGGGAATGGACCCCGCTATATGTCATTATACTCCCTTCATCCCAGGAAAAACGCTGATGCCAATTCTGGTGAGACTAATATGGGTGATTTAGTAGCAATTCCAATCGGATGTCGTCATAATATGTTGGATATATAAAAGGAAGAGGGTGCTCACCAGCTCTAAGTCAATGAGGCCCCATGTTTGTACTCATACTCCGGAGCCTTCTGATGAAGTTGCTGAAGATGACACTGTTTGGGAAATATAATGTTCTTTTTTGCAACTTGAAGGACTCAAGCAAGCTTTAACCCATCTACGCACGGCTGGGTGCCATTGAGGCCAAACTACAATGCCTGGCCCCTTTCCTCGTGCCTACCAACCCACTGGGGTGCCCTCACTGAGAAGTCTGAGGGATGGGTTCTGGAGGCAACTATGCCACATCTGGAGTTTCTGTTCTGCATACTCAAGTTGCTCAGAGTTATACATGTACATGTAAATGAGGGTCTGCATGCTAGGGGCCACAGTTCCTTTTGTGTCCCACATTGATCACTCTACAATGTGGATTCTGTTCCCAGTAATGACTCCTGCTGTGATCTGCCACCTGTAGTTTGTGTGTATGTAATGGTTCCAATGTTGTGCCCTAAACAAGACTGTCATTGAACTTAATAATAAGACTGCTCAATGGGTCCATGGAAACATTAGGCCTAGAGGCAATATTTTTCAAGAGATTCTTATTGTCAGGAGAGAGGGATTGGTGGCGAAGCTGCTCAAAGAACTTGATGGGGATTGTGTTATTGTTCCTTTCAGGAACTCCATGGTTGCTGATAACCTCATTTGGGCCCTAAAACAAGGGCATGTCACCCCTAGCAAAGTTAAGATTTTTCCTTTGCTCTTCTTTTATAGAGATTTTGCTAGGAAACCCATTGGTAGGGTGATGACTCCTTCTATCAAGTCTGTGTACCTTTCCCATTGAGCTATCTTGTTCAAAATCAATTCTCTCCTTTAGGTGACCTGTCGGAAAATAATTGACTTAGGGCCAGATGTATCAAGTTTCCCAATAGCAATTACCAAATTGTGATTTTTTTGTATATTGCAATTAAGTAATTGCTACTAGAAAGTATGAAACTCCAGGAGTTTCATATAGCGGTTCGCAAGGGATTTCAAATGACCTAACTCATTAATATTCACGAGGTAGGTCACAATTTGCAACCCATTGCAAATGGCTACAATCACAGGGATGGTGGCCTGCTGGGGTCAGCAGACCCCCCTGGCTGTGATTACTTTTCAATAAATCTATTTTTTTTTTAAATGCAGCCGTTTTCCTTAATGCAAAACGGGATGCGTTCAAAAAAGAAAAATGAAAAGTTTTCTTTTCATTTTTAAGAGTAGGCAATAGTGGGATCACTGCCTGCTCTTAAAAATGTTTTTGCATGCATTCACAAAGGAGAATGTGAATTGGTTACCACCAATTTGAAATTGGTGGTACCTGCAATTTTTTTGCTACCTCATTCACGGTCACAAAACAATCATACATACCTCTGCGATTTGGTATTAGGAAGGGACGCCCTTGACAAACCCCTTCCTAATACCGAAGTGGTATGAAGTAGCAAATCCAATTTACGATTCGGTAAAAAGTTACCGAATTGCAATTTGTATTTGATACATACCAAAATGCAGTTGTTGTGATCGCAAAACTGTTTGATACATCTGGCCCTTAGTGCCCATTTTAAGGCTGAGAAGCAACCAGTGGAGGATCCAACTAAAAAAATCATCTCACCAGGTTATAGACCCAGCCAACCTGCTGAGCAGGTGGATAGTGAGGGTGAGATAGTGAATAAGTCTCTACAATCTCTTGTAGGTTTTAAGTTTTAAGGGAAGTACTATAATGCCTGCTATACTTGTTCATGCCCATGCAATGAAGGTTCTTTTTTGGAACATTGCTGGTTTAGCTAGTAAAAATAACTTTTAGGGGTGGGTTGATTTTATCAATAACTATGATATTTTATTTTTTCAGGAAACTTGAGTGACTGAAACTCTCTGATCCTGATTGAGATGTTGGGGGTAACGGTCACGCTTTCAGTTTTCTGACTGAAAACCACCCTTCTACCATGGCAGTCCACCAGCAATATTTAGATGTCAGCAGGTTTATAGACAAAAGACAGCAGATGGTCCACTGCCATTTCCAAGAAACACCACCTGCGTTAATGGCATCATAGGCAAAAGAGGCTGCCAGCAAGACTTCAGCCCCTTTTACCTCCAAGACACTCATGATGTTGACATGAACCCAGTCGTGGATATGATACCCCTGCTGCTGCTGGACCAGGATAAAAACTGACACTGTTGTTGTCGGAACCGGAGGTAAGTCACCGTATTACCTGTCATCCAGCCATGCACTTCCTCTCATTTGCTAGAGTGAAAAACACATCTTGTATATTTGACTTTATTTCTAAATGCATACATCAGTTTTGTACATTAGTGATGAACATTGTAATTTTGGTGCAAGCATTCATCATGTTGCTAGACACGTACACCAAACGTATGTGTCCTTCTGATATTATGACTGGAGAATGCATGTAGGCTTATTTTGTCATGCTGTGTCAATAATATTCACAATTGCATTACCCAGGGCACATGCCACTTTGGGTTTCAATATAAAGTACAGTTTGCCATCAATTGCTGACATCAAGGGGACATATGAGCTTCCAAGACCTCTGACATGTTTGCAGTTTAGAGGTAAAATTGTTTGTACATTCTGTGTACACCCCCTTGTAGCTTTTTATTTTTCATTTGCTGCAGTGTCATAGTGTAGAGTAATTCCTATAGGGTATACTATTTATATTTGGGTTAATTGTATGGGGAGATTATTGTACACACCTGTGTGATCACAATTTCATTTGGAAGTGCTGCACCTTATAGTATAGGTGTCCAGGGCCATGAAGGCAATTAGTGTCAGTAATACATACATCTTAAGGTGTGTTTTCAAACATTTTATCAGTGCAACACTGCTGACATATACTTTGCATGTCAGTGTCCTGTTGCCTGTGGCTGTTCAGTAAAAGAAGTTGACTCCTGTGCTGTTGTACTGTGCCAGCCCACCCCCACATTTTTTACCCCTTCCAAATCCCAAACTTTCCTCTTTCACATCCCGCATCACCACCCCAACTCCAAAGCCACTCCAACTAATATCGAGCCCCCTCTCCCAAACCCAATTCCACCCTTCCCAAACCCAAATCCACCCCTCCCAGACCAAAAGACCCTACCCTCCCAGTGACATCATTGAGTTGCTTGGTTTCTCTGCCCTATAGATTCTCCTTCCAGAGGAGGTTACATTCTGGCAGTGACTTCAGGAGGCAAGCGTGAGATAACACTAAGTACACATTTGACTGCCCATGTGGTTTACAATGGCTGTCAGCTCATACTTGCCTCCTGAAGTCACTGTAACCCATGAACGTACTGTACATAAAATAAGTTTACCTAAATGTGGCTCTATGACAAGTTAAAACCATACAGAACAGCCTAATGCACATAATGGGAATCCCAGTTGACAATACCACATCAGTCAAGTCCAGAACCTCTACATTTTTCTCTCAACATCACTATCATTTGAACCTGGGCTATATGTTGTCAGTCATACTATTGGTACACTGTCACCTGGCAACTACTAGCCAGTAGCCTGCAGTTTGTGTGATGAAATATGATTTGTGTGTTACATGAACACACATTACAGCTTCTAATTTTCAGGGGACTTAACATTGCCATGCACAGACATTTCAGACAGATGCAAACAACAATATTTCCCAGCTGCATCATTCAGTTACCCCAATTATAATAATACCCCCATCAATCAAAAAGGGCAAATCAGCCTGTGGATTGAAAAGGAAGTATTTGGTTGTACAGGGACAGGAACTCCCTGGCAAGGAGCAACAGCTCCTCCATGCTTAAGGCAGGGACCCTGTCACCTGTTTTGCCTGTCATCCTGCGACCCAGATGTTGGAAACAGCAGCAAAGCACAAGGAGGTCTGGTTGGCAGCAGTGTTAGGAGGCAAGTGATTATTTTTGCAGTATGTAGTGTACAAGTACATGGTGGACGTGATCTGTGACAGAGACGGACGCAGCCGTAGGCTGCCATGCATAGCCGTCACACGTTAGCCTACGGCAGGTACTGTCATGGAGGTTCCCACTTACTACGTGGTCAACATCTGCTGATAGCTGTTGGATAGCCAAAGTCCTGACAGCAACGTCAAACTTCTGCCATTTTATGGTGTGAACCTGGCCATTTTTCAATTGCTAATTTGCCACCACCATGCAAAATGGAGGCTAGTGCAATTCTAAAAACAATGTTCTTGTCAAAATATGGCTCAATAAAATGTGAACCGTGACTGTGTGTGCCATCTATAGTTCCGCGGGGAACTAATACCTCCATTGACGGTATTTAAAAATGTTTTTAAAACATATATGTACAACCAATACATTTCAAATGTACTGTTTGCACAAAATGTAATACATAAAAAGTAAAAATGTTTTTGGGAACTTCCAAAAATTGAACAACAACATGTGTACATGTATCACTCAATTACATTTATAATGTCTCCAAGACTGAAGCTGTGTATTAATGTTAAAACCATGGTTTAATCATCTCAACTATTATTTTCTTTTCCATACACCCATCCATAGGTAGCAGGCAACAGTCTCAGGTGTTCCAGCCCTTCTCAGACTTTGCCATCGTGAAGGAAAGGGGTGTCAAAAATGTTGGATAAATAGGCAAACAACATCTGGTAGTCTCTTGAAGCGTAAAGATTTCCCTTCACAGTGGCCAAATCCTGAGAAAGTGGGAATTGATGAGACATATCAACAGCTACATTCAATGTGGAAGAACATCCCTGCAATTGCAGACCATCATGAGCCCCCAGTGAGGATTTTGAAATGCCCAATGAAGATGATAGTGGTGAAGAAAAAAGAGTTAACTTACGTCAACATGTGATTGACCACTTCTTCACCTCAATGTAAGTTAAACTCTACAAATTGTAACTGCCAATGTCAGAACATGTTGTGACATAGGGAACATACCAGTCTGCAATGGTAATTTGGTAGGAATGGTCAGTGCAGGAAAATCCAAGGCATAGATGTTAGTGCATCAAAGTTTCCCTACATTGAGGACTGTGGTCATTGACAGGGCTGAACTTTGCTGTGCTAAGGATGTGTATCCTCGTAATGTGCCATTTAAGTCTGGTTGAATATGTGAAACCATTAATTATCCTTCTGTTTCAGGGTCCTTCACCATGTCATCTTCATTTGGGGCATTTCAAAGTTGTGATATTTGCAGTGATATGTTGCCACTGGAAACTACAAGATAAACATGTGTTGATTCTGGGACAAACACCAATTTGGGATGGATAAATCTTATGGAGAAACAACTTGCACTCTGATAGTATGGAAGTTCAGAATGTTGTATCAGACCTGCTTTCTGTGTGGTGGTGCCATCAAAGCAATATATGCAATTTCACTTGCTCAAGCCACATGTGTCTGTCTAGCCCTAGCATACTGTTCTTCCTTCACATTGGCTAAATCTTCAATTTGTGGACAGTGGAGGTAGCTGTTGATATGTGTCCTCATAGTTGATAGGACTTTTTGTTTGCACACCATTGAATAGTGAATGCATTGTTGCACCAGATACTGCCACAGAGTCATGTACTTGTCATGTGGCCTCAAATGTTGTTACTGCCATGTTCAGACTATGGTGTAATTGATCTAGGATTCCTATTATGAGAGCAGGATGCATGCTTCCAACTGAGGTCATGCATCAGTGCTAGTGTGCCCATTTAATTCAATCCCCTCAAGTATTGCCTTTCCTTTGGGGTACAAATGTCGTGGGGCATATAACCCCAAATGGCACAGATAACTGGGGTTAGGCCTGGTCATTGAAACACAGATTTATTTTCTTCAAGAACTTGTTGCCAAGATATGTATGTTCCAAATATATTGTGATTTGTGTTTGTTTCCTTTGAATTAAAAGGGATAACACTTTACCCTTTTGTCATTAGAAAACTGTTTTGGCAAAAAAATCTTCAGAAGACATGACTTCATGATGGTGGATGACAGATATGACAAGTGAAAGGTCAAAAAAAAATACAACAATACCATTTATTAGCATGCAACAAGAAACAGAAATGAAAATCAAAAAAATGTGGAAATGAAACAAATAAGTCTATCATGGTGGATGAAAGTATGGTAGTAGAGCCAAGAACAACTTGGAGTCCAATGTCATGTACAAAATACAACTGTCCTCAGAAAAGGTAAATGTGTCTTAGAAATAGTCCACAGAGTGAATGAATGCTAGACACACACTGGAGGAAATTAGGATTTGCATCTCTTGGAGGTGGTGGTGACCCTCATCTGGTGCCCGGATGACCATCCCCTCTGTGTTGGTGTGGGGGAACAGGTGCAGGGACATGTGGCAGAGCCTTCCTGTCTATGGCTAGCAATGGTGTAATACTGCCAGATGTGGAGGGTTAGAAATAGGGTCTTTGGTTGGCAGTCAGGTTACCCCCATCCAAGCAAGGGCCTTCAATCTAGTCAGGGTAAAAGAGAATCACCCTCAGCTAACCGCTGCTTGCCCCCTTGGTAACTTGGCACGAGCAGTAGGCTTAACTTCAGAGTGCTAGGTGTAACGTATGTGTACCAACACACACAGTAATTCAATGAAAACATTACAAAATGACACAACACAGGTTTCAAAAAGGGCTGGCAATGCAGCAATTTCACTGACGAGTGAGACCTTGCAACGTTTCTCCTTTCGTCAGGTCAAGGTGGGGCGTGTCCCTCCTTCTCTCCTCAGGAAAGCGATGCGTCGATCTGGTCAGCACTCTCGGGTCCGGGCAAGCCTTGTGTTGTTTTTACACACTGAACGGTACTTGCGTTGGAAATCCAGCCGCACGATGATCTGAAAACCACACAGCGCGGGTTGCGATCTCACCACCTCCGTCAGCGATGCTGTGCGTCGTTTCTCCAGCCCCGGGCATCGATCTTCGGGTCACGTTGCAGGCAAGCTTACTTTTTCAGCCGCGAAGCCGGTGGCACATTGATTTTCAGCTGCAGATCGGAGTGACGTCGATCTTTTCCCCGCACGGCGTTCTGTGCCTGGATTTATTCCTCTTAAGCTGCTAGGTTCTCCTTACAGAGTCCCATTAACTAAATGGGCCCCACTTGGCAGGATAGGAGTCTCTCCAGAGACTCCAGGTGTTTGCAGAGAGAAGTCTTTGCTGTCCCTGAGACTTTAAACAACAGAAGGCAAGCTCTAAATCAAGCCCTTGGAGATCTTCACAAGATGGAAGGCACGCAAAGTCCAGTCTTTGCCCTCTTACTCTGGCAGAAGCAGCAACTGCAGGATAGCTTCACAAAGCACAGTCACATGCAGGGCAGCTCTTCTTCCTCAGCTCTTCAGCTCTCCTCCAGGCAGAGGTTCCTCTTGGTTTCCAGAAGTGTTATAAAGTCTGTGGTTTTGGGTGCCCTTCTTATACCCATTTTCTCCTTTGAAGTAGGCCTACTTCAAAGCAAAGTCTCTCTTGATTGTGAAATCCTGCCTTGCCGAGGCCAGGCCCCAGACATTCACCAGGGGGTTGGAGACTGCATTGTGTGAGGGCAGGCACAGCCCTTTCAGATGTCAGTGACCACTCCTCTCCTCCCTCCTAGCACACATGGCTCATCAGGAAATGCAGACTACACCCCAGCTCCCTTTGTGTCATTGTCTAGTGTGAGGTGCAACCAGCCAAACTGTCAAACTGACCCAGACAGGGAATCCACAAACAGGCAGAGTCACAGAAATAGTATAAGCAAGAAAATGCTCACTTTCTAAAAGTGGCATTTTCAAACACACAAACTTTACTAAAAGATGTATTTTTAAATTGTGAGCTCAGAGACCCCAAACTCCACATGTCCATCCGCTCCCAAAGTGAATCTACATTTTAATCATTTTAAAGGTAGCCCCCATGCTAACCTATGAGAGGAACAGATCTTGCAACAGTGAAAAACGGATTTCACAATATTTTTCTGTCAGGACATATAAAACACATTACTATGGCGGTCATTCTGACCGCGGCGGGCGGCGGTCGCCACCCACCATGCGGTTACCGCCGAATGACCGCACCGCGGTCAAAAGACCGCGGCGGTCATTCCAACTTTCCTGCTGGGCCGGCGGGCGACCGCCAAAAGGCCGTCCGCCGGCCCAGCGGGAAAGCCCCTGCAACGAGGAAGCCGGCTCCGAATGGAGCCGGCGGAGTTGCAGGGGTGCGACGGGTGCAGTGGCACCCGTCGCGACTTTCACTGTCTGCAAAGCAGACAGTGAAAATCTTTGTGGGGCCCTGTTAGGGGGCCCCTGCACTGCCCATGCCAGGGGCATGGGCAGTGCAGGGGCCCCCAGGGGCCCCACGACACCCGTTCCCGCCATCCTGGTTCTGGCAGTGGACACCGCCAGAAACAGGCTGGCGGGAAGGGGGTCGGAATCCCCATGGCGGTGCTGCAAGCAGCGCCGCCATGGAGGATTCCCTTGGCCAGGGGAAAACCGGCGGGAAAACGCTGGTTCCCCTTTTCTGACCGCGGCTTTACCGCCGCGGTCAGAATAGCCCAGGAAGCATCGCCAGCCTGTTGGCGGTGCTTCCGCCGCCCTCCGCCATGGCGGTGATGGACCGCCAGGGTCGGAATGACCCCCTATATGTCCTACCTTAACCATACACTGCATCCTGCCATTGGGGCTACCGAGGGCCTTCTTTAGGGGTGCCTTACATAGATGAAAAGGGAAGGTTTAGGCCTGGCAAGTGGGTTAAAACTGCACACACAGACACTGCAGTGGCAGGTCTGAGACATGATTACAGAGGTACTTATGTGGGTGGCACAATCTGTGCTGCAGGCCCACTAGTAGCATTTGATTTATAGGCCCTTGGCACCTCTAGTGCACTTTACTAGGAACTTACTAGTAAATCAAATATACCAATCATGGATAAGCAAATTACATACATAATGTGTGAAGGAGCACTTGCACTTTAGCACTGGATAGCAGTGGTAAAGTGCCCAAAGTAACAAAAACAGCAAAGGCAGAGTCCAGCATTCATCAACAACCTGGGAAACAGAGGCAAAAAGTTAAGGTAAAACACACCAAGAATGAAAAGTTTAACATGGAGGGAACACAGATAGGGGCAGGTAGAATAGGAAAAGCTCATCGCACATGGTAGTATATGTCGTAAATCACCCCAGTCAGGGTGCTCATATTTTCATTATTATAATGTTTTTCTGATATGAGCTCCTTCTAAACCTCCTTTATTTCTCTGAGCTCAGTTACTACCTGGCCCATCATATCTTGGGACTGTTGTACTGCTCCTAAGACTCGGTCAATAGGGTCCTGGCTGACAAAGACCCCAGTAGCCTCCTGTGGCTGACCTACAGATTCCCTCACATGACCACTACCCTGTGCCCAAGAAGCAGTGGGCACCATTCCACTGGTTCCTGGCAGAACTGAGGGTGGTGTTGGACTGTTCTCAATATCAACGAAGACTGAGGGGCACTATTCTGGTGTGAGGTACTTTTTGACACAGAAGTGGAGGTATCCATTGGCTGATGTATTGTTACAACTGGGATAGGAGGTGTAGGTATGGGCCGAGTGCAAACCACCGGAGCGGTCTGGCCAGACGGACCAGATTGAGCAGGGTGCTCATGATCATTCAGACTGGAGTGGTGTCCTCACCGAAGGTTTGCTCCTGGTCTGCAGGGAGATGTCTTATTTGGCAGTCGCTGTTCCACTGCTCCTGGGTATTGGACTTGATAAGGATGCTGTGAATATGTAAATAATATGTAGTTACCACATTTAATTTGTCTTTACCTACAAATGGGGCAGCTAAAAACAGCTAAATCAGAGAGATAGACTTATTATGCTTGGTGTAATTTTAATTGTTTTTCACTTGCAGGCTGATTTACACTTATGCCAACTCTCTTGATGACGTCATAGAGATGTCCTGAAAAGCAAAAGCATTATTTCCACATTGTACCTTATATGTAGCAGACTTTTAACATAACACAGTGTGAGTAGATTACAGTACTGGACCATTCCAAAGGCAGCAGGCTACAAGACTTTAAAAGCAATGTGGGTCAACTTAAGAATGTAACCGTCATAGGTCATCATATGGACAGTGCAATGTAAATTGTGTGAGAATGCTACTTTTATACAGCATGCCACATCACAATGTAGGAACTCTTGAATGCAGAGGGCTATGAAATGTGTGAGCATTTCAATTACTTCAATGTAGCTAAGAGAAGGTGTCAACATGCTTGAGATAAAATGACTAATAGTTTAAACCATAGCTTGACATGGTGACTGAATTGCACAATAGTTGAGATGTGTGCACATATGGGGGCATATTTATACTCCGTTTGCGCCGAATTAGCGTCGTTTTTTTCGACGCAAATTCGGCGCAAAACTAACGCCATATTTATACTTTGGCGTTAGACGCGTCTAGCGCCAAAGTATGGGCAAATAGCGTCATTTTTTTGCGTGAACGCCTTCCTTGCGTTAATGAGATGCAAGGAAGGCGTTCCCGTCTAAAAAAATGACGGCGACGCAAATGCGTGGTATTTATACTCCCGGGCAAAAATCACGCCCGGGAGTGGTCGGGTCAAAAAACCCCGCATTTGCGCCACTTTTTAACGCCTGGGTCAGGGTAGGCGTTAAGGGGCCTGTGGGCTCAAAATGAGCCCACAGGTGCCCTCCCCTGCCCCCAGGGACCCCCCCTGCCACCCTTGCCCACCCCAGGAGGACACCCAAGGATGGAGGGACCCACCCCAGGGACATTCAGGTAAGTTCAGGTAAGTATAAAAAAAAAAATATATATATTTTTTTTTTGGCATAGGGGGGCCTGATTTGTGCCCCCCCTACATGCCACCATGCCCAATGACCATGCCCAGGGGACAGAAGTCCCCTGGGCATGGCCATTGGGCAAGGGGGCATGACTCCTGTCTTTACTAAGACAGGAGTCATGTAAATGGCGTCTGGGCGTCGTTTAAAATGGCGCAAATCGGGTTAAGATGATTTTTTAGCGTCAACCTGACTTGCGCCATTTTAAGACGCCCTAACGCCATTTTTCCCAACGCCGGCGCTGCCTGGTGTACGTGGTTTTTTTCCACGCACACCAGGCAGCGGCGGTCTGCTTGCGCCGGCTAACGCCATTCAATAAATACGGCGCCCGCATGGCGCTTCAGAATGGCGTTAGCCGGCGCAAATTTTTTTGATGCTAAACTGCGTTAGCGCAGTTTAGCGTCAAAAAGTATAAATACGGGCCATGGAATTTAATGAAGGTGGAGCAACATTACGAAGCACTATCGTTTTGCAGATACAAAAACAAGGCATCAAGGTAGTTATAGTCACCTGTTCAGACCATAGACCATACTTGTTTGAAAATGAGTTGCACATATCTGTTTTATTGACTATAATGGAGATGAACACACATTTACAACACATACACTCCTACGGGTGTGATGTGAACAGATGAGAATAATATCTTCCTGTGTAAATGGATGGATGTTTGGAGATGTTAATGGGAGAACAACAACAGACATTGTTAGAAAGCAAGGGACTAAGCAAATACAAGGATTAATCCATGCTGAATAGCACACAATCTGACTTAACATATTGCACATTGTTACAAAAGACAGATACAACCACTACGATAGTAATTGGTATGACACAAGATATTTTAGGGAGTCAAGTTTAGTTGAAACTATTTTGATAAGGGTGTTGAAGCATTCTAAACATCTAATTTAGGGACAGAACTTCATTTGTGATTGTGGAGGCATTGCCAAGTGCAATTTACTAGACTCCATTTTACCACGGATTCCAGTCAAGCCTTCAGGATGGATGATCTACAGGACCTTCTCCTCCCAGGTAAATATTCATAATGGGGGACTGGGAGAAACACCACCAGTTCTCTGGGCCTCAAGATGACTCTTGGGGGCCAGGGAATGGATTGTCCTCTGCTAGTCGTCCACCTCTTCCTAATCTTCTCCTGTGTTTGCAGATTGTTAGCGACAGAATTCACTCTGTCCGCTATTCTGGACCAAATTTGCCTTTTCTGGAAAATGGTAGTATTTGTGCTTGTGCTCCAAGCATGACAGCCAGCTCTCCCTTGGTAAAACAGGGATTTCTCCTCCCTGCCAATGGGATTTTTTTTTAAATATATTTTATAGTGCATGAAACAATAGGTCTAATGAAATTAAGTTACATTTTACAAAAATAACACTTCAGAAGAGGAAAACAAAACAAAGCAAAAACCTGTTTCCTGGCTGAAAACTTTGGGTGCCTGAGTGGTCTGTTTCAGCAGACTGGCAAAGAATCATGGTCTGGAATAGAGTGCGATTTATAGTGTGTTTTGTAGGTGTTCTCAATGGTCCAATATAAAACAGGTATGGCCTGTTTGCATCCAACCAATAGCTAGAGCCATGGTGCAGGTCCTGCGACAAACTCCTGCCGTCATGAGCCGCCTACTGAAAGACCACTAGTACAACTGTGTGATCTAAATAGGCTTCGTGGGATGCCACTGTCAGAACGGGAACAGTGTACACTCAGTCATGGTGGTCTTTGGGTTAGCCCCAATACACCTAAATACGGTGGGCGGTAGACTGCCAATTTGACAGTCTTTTCGAGCCCGCTCCTGATTCATCTTGGCTATAATACTGCTAACATCTAAATCAGGCCCTCTGTCTTGATGGGTGCAGCCCTTTTTCATTTCTAGCTGTTCCTTCATCATCGGGCAGAGCTAGGACAGGGCTCATGACATGCTCTAAAGTCAATCTGGACTGAAAAATCAGACTAATCCCCGCTGATTGAGTCCTGTTCCAATCTCTCCTTTTTATGTGGCCTAATGATTTAAATATTGTTTTTATCCATTTTTACAATGGGTTCCTAGAGTGTGATAATTCAACCAAATTCAGCAAGCTAAATGATTTTATTGTTGATTTTTGAAGTTAAACTTGCAAATTTGAACAAAGGCTTTTGGTATTATCTTAGGTAGCGGTTTCAATGCTAAATTAGGACTGATTTTGTCCTGAAATTATTATAGTAAGGAGGGATACCACTGATGTAGTCATGACCTCCTGAAAGAGTCCAGAGAAGTTTAGCACTCCTCCAAATGGTTACTTTTTGTATATGGTCAATAAGAATGCAGCCTGTGACTAAAGGTATTCAAATAAACTAGACTTTGAGAGGGGTGGGTATATCACTGTTATTGAATATATTTTTGTCACCTGGGGAATGATGGATAGAGCAGCAGGGGTAGAAATTGTTTTCAATGCATACAGTGACCAAAATCCCCTTTTTATTGATCTCTGTTTATCTAGAAGACAAGGGTATTTAAGAGTGTGACTTCAGGCTCTCTAGCAGGTAAGTCACAGGGTTTGCGCCTGGTTTGGAGAAAGATGAATATGAACACTCTCTTGGTTAAGGTGTGTATAAATAGTTTGCCCCTAGCGGCTATCTGCCTTACTGATTTGGCTGCCTATAGCGAGAGGGCCAGTTTATTTATACAGTTAAATCTGGCAGTCAATAGATTGCTTTTAAAGCCCAGCAGTCCTGGTAGGTGGTTTGCTCAACCCTGCATGGTAGCTCACTTTACAGAGGTTTACAGTGAAAGAGGAACCCACAGCTATGAAGAGGCAGGAGTGGGTTTTTTTTTCCATTGACCATGGAATTTATGTTTTTACACTTAAAAAAAACAAAGTTCACAGGAACGTTATAGTTAGTTAGGCTCACATCTTAAACTTATGAACACAGAAATTCACCATTTATAGTTAGAGTTATCTCAAGTAACTTTAACTTGTGCCCTAAGCTAACTCTTGCCCTCACCAAGGACAGTTGTGTCATCAAAAATATTACTGCAAATATTTCATTGATATTATCAACAAAGTAATCAAAGATGTCATAAGTGCAGTAATTTGTGGGCTAATTAGCAGCGCATGGCAGCGTCGTAAGTTATTGTTACCTTAGGGCACAAGTTATAGTTACGTGAGATAACTCTAAGTACAACTGATGAATCTTTATGATTTGGTGCGTTTAAAATGTGAGCCTAACTATAACCTTTGCTTTTTAAGTGAATTTCAATGTTTTTCTAAAATTCTATTTCCTAACTGTAACGTCCCAGTAACTTTAGTTTTTTTCAGTGCATTTCTATGGTTTATTTAATGTATAGTTATCTTCATTACTATACCTTACTCCAACCATCGCTGGGCACGGCCAAAGGCTGCGGGTGGCCATAGGGCCTGGCCCGTGGCCAGGGCCTGAGGCCAACCTCCTATAAGCATCCAGCCTTGCACCATGCACAGCCTTCACCAGTGCACATCGAAGGTTGCCCGCAAGACCAGGCCTACAGCCAGACCCTGTGGCCAAACCCCCTAACCACCCAACCCCATGCTGCACATAGCCATTTGGCCGTGCATGGCAGGAGTAGGCCGCAGCCTCTCTGGGTGTGAGAGTGTGTCCATCTGTGTTTTAGTAAATGCATCAGTGTGTGAGCAATCTGTGAATGGGTGGAAGAAGGTATCAGTGTGTCTGTGAGTGGGTGTGTGAGAGTCTGAGTGGGTCTGTGAGTGAGCACGTAACTGTCTGAGTGGGTCTGTGAGTGGGTGGGTGAGTGTCTGAGTGGCTCTGTTAGTGGGTGTGTGTGTCTGACTGGATGTGTGAGTGGGCGAAAGAGATTGAAAGAGAGAGAGAGAGAGAACAGGAGTGAGAGGGAGAGAGAGAGTTTTTCGGACTTTGATGTATGACATACTGAGAATGAGATATTTCTGCACAATTTGATAAGAAAAAAGTATATGTCATTTAAAAACAGTAAGATCACCTTTCAGTATGTGCCCTAAACATTTGCACTTCAAAAAAATCAAATAAGAAGGAAAACGACTCTGGCTGCACTCAAATCCCCAACTCTTAGTGAGAAGGTCTGTGATCTTCACACTTGAGCTATGTTTTTTTAAATATGTTCTTTAGCCCTTTATGGGCTACCTGGGAACACAGAGGAGCCCTTAGAGGCTTCCCTGCTATCCCTGCAGATTTAAAAAAATGTTATACTGTGTCCTTAATGAACTATCTGGGCCCATGGGGGGGAGCCTCAAGGCCCCCCCCTTCCCATTTGTTCCCTGACTATTCTTTTTTTACATTTTATTACATGCCCTTTATGGACTATCTGGGACTCAGGATGCGTCAAGGCCTTCCCTGTGGTCCCATTGCTCCAGCAACCAAGGAGCTCCTTTAAGTGGCAGCTCCTCAGTGGCTAAAGCAAAGCCCTGCTTGTTAATTGATTAAAGCCCTAGAGAGGTGGCGGCCCTTGGGGCTGTGGGGGAGGAAGACAGGCCTCCCCCATGCCAGTAATTAATTTTGCTCTGTGGCCCCCATGCATAATTTCTGCTTTGCCCCAGGGAGTTGGCGATCTCTTGAACTGTGGTGGGGGCAACCAGCCCCCGCACTCCAGAATTCCCTTCTGACTTGGCCCCATTGGGGGCTTTAAAAAAGATGAAACGTGGTAGCCCACACTTTATTTTTATTTTTATTTTCACTGGATCTGCTGTGAATCGTGGTGAAAAAGTTTTAACAAATGCTTTTTACCCCTTGGGGTGACCCTCTAGGACCCCACCACTAGAGCTAAGGGGTCTGGGTGTCTGTACCCTGTCCCTTTTTCCTTTAAAAAAAAAATTATTTTCTAGAACTCAGCCGTCAACTCCCAAAATGGCATCCAACACTTCCTAGTTGAAGTGTTGATAGCCAATCAGATTTCTGCACGAGACCAGGAGTAGTCACAAATCCTTTGCGTCCCTATATATACACATTTGTTTTACGTTTAATTTTTCTAAAACTTCTGAACAGATTTCTAACAAAACAAAAAAGGGTCACTTTCTGGACCAGGACCTATCTTTCTGTCAAATTTGTTGTAATTCCATCCAGTAGTTTCGGCACTATCACTGTTAAATATCCATCTGGAAAATGAATGGGGAAAAAGTGTTTTGTGACCCTTCCTTTTTGTCACCTCCCCATGGACGGATCACCCTGAAACATTTCAGACAGAAGCTGACTTGACTGGCAAATTTTGTTGGAAAGTTTTGTGAAGATTTGTTAAGAGGCACCAAAGATATAGGCAAGAAGAAATCGCTTTTACATATAGAAACCATGTTCTAACTATAACTACCTAGTGGTGAGGTAAATTACCTACAGCCAGTCACCAGTATGTAGTTATAGTAGTTATAGTTAGAACCTAGTTTCCATAGGAAAAGCATTTTTTGTTTTGCCAATAACTTTGGTGCTGTTTCACATTGTAAGTAGTTTCTGAATTTACACGTACATAACCATAGAAAGTCAGCACTTATAGTTTGAGTTATTTCAAGAAACTATGGCCCTCATTCTGACCTTGGCGGGCGGCGGAGGCCGCCCGCCAAAGTCCCGCCGTCAGCTTACCGTTCCGCGGTCGAAAGACCGCGGCTGTAATTCTGACTTTCCCGCTGGGCTGGCGGGCGGTCGCCTTCAGGCCGCCCGCGGGCGGTCACCTTCAGGCCGCCCGCCAGCCCAGCGGGAAAGAGGCTTCCACGATGAAGCCGGCTCGGAATCGAGCCGGCGGAGTGGAAGCTGTGCGACGGGTGCAGTTGCACCCGTCGCGTATTTCACTGTCTGCGCAGCAGACAGTGAAATACATTTAGGGGCCCTCTTACGGGGGCCCCTGCAATGCCCATGCCAGTGGCATGGGCACTGCAGGGGCCCCCAGGGGCCCCGCGACCCCCCCTACCGCCATCCGGATCCCGGCGGTCGGACCGCCGGGATCTGGATGGCGGTAGGGGGGGTCGGAATCCCCTCGGCGGCGCAGCAAGCTGCGCCGCCGTGGAGGATTCAATGGGGCGGCGGTACACTGGCGGGAGCCCGCCAGTGGTGCCGGTCCGACCGCGGCTTTACCGCCGCGGTCGGAATCCCCATTGGAGCACCGCCGGCCTGTCGGCGGTGCTCCCGCGGTCCTCCGCCCTGGCGGTCTTTGACCGCCAGGGTCAGAATGACCGCCTATAACTTGCGCTGTAAGGTAACTATAACGTGCGCCTTCACCATGCACACCTAATTACTCCACATAATATATCATTGATGACACCATCTATGGCATCTTTGATATTGACACTGCGGCATTTCCCAAAAAATTATTGAAGAAAAAACTGTGTATGGCGAGGGCAGTCACCATTAGGTATTTCAAGTTAGGACATAGTTTCTATAGGAAGAGCGTTAGTATTTTTGTCAATAACTTTGGTGTCGTTTGATGAATCTTGACAAAATGTTGAAAAACTAGTGCATCACTCACTTCAGATGCAGACTTGAAAGTTTCAGGGTTATTCGTGAAGGAGGGGCTGAGATAAAGGGTGGTTCCAATCATGTTTTTACATGCATGCAATTTTCCATTGGCATTTTAGACATAACTACACCCTGAACAACTGAGAGGAATTATATTGAATTTGGCAGAATGGTAGCTTTTGATCCAGAAATTGTAATTTGGTGTAAATCTGTTCCATAGCTCAGGAGTTATTAAAGGAAAAAGACATATAGATATCTAGAGCTCTGCAAGTCTGACATCTCGTGCAGGGATCTGGTTGGCTGGTAACACTTCAACCCAGAAGGGGTCAGGGTAGGAATGCCCTAACCCCCTAGGACTGGTGGTAGGATCCCCCATGGACCCCACCTGGGCCAAAAAGCTTTTTTTCTTTAAACAATTGTCACAAAAACATGAAGGATCAGTGAATCCTGACAAAAATGTTTTAAAGAAACAAGTGCGGTCTCCCATGCTTGTTTTACATTTAGTACCCCAGTGGGCCTGGTCCTGGGGGCATAGAAAATGATACATTATGCGGAGCGGATGCGAGCAGCCCCATGCCCCAGGTTCTGCCATCTCCCTGGTGGTGAGGTCTCCCTTCTGGGGCCATTAGGACCACTAGCTTCTTTATGAAGAAATTGGAGGGGCCTGTGCAGACCCTCCTCCTTGGATAATAGGCCCTTCAAGGACTACCACTTACCAGGGTCAAGATGAACATTGAAGAGGCGCTATGTGGCCTGCCCTCCTGGACCATATTTTGCCACCAGGCTAGGGCTGAGTCATCCTTTAAAAAGAGAGGGGAGCCATGTGCCCCCCCAGGCAATTTTCAGCTTAGGGAATCACCATCTCCTCCGGGCCGGCCCCCTATGTCCTGAGGAGCCCTCCATGGGACATAATAGTTTGCTTTTGCTTTGCAGGATCTATGCTAGCCAGTGTGAAGTGAGAGCAAACTATAAGTCCAGTCACAGCGGGCAGGAACAGGAAACATGCACTCGCCAACTGGGAGCAGACTTTTCATCTGTCAAGCAGGAAGGAAAACAGATGAAACTATTGCTCCTGCACGCACAGAGCAGCATTTCTTGCTGCATGTACGAGCTATGGGACTGTGGGGGAATTGAGACTTCCCCCATGGTCTGTAAGGGTCCATAATTTTGTGCAGTTTTGATTCTGGCACAGATGCTTATTTCATTCAAATTAAACCACAACAGGAAGCACTTACAAATATAAATATCGCAGGTGTCCCAAATAAAGCTCTGCTTCTGTAAAGAACAAATCCTTCTGACTTCCTAAACTTATCGAACTCAAAGCAAGGGTGTTTTCTCTGCAACTCTATGTTGAGAAACGCTCTGAAATATTCAGTGGAGGTGAAATCATTATTCCTCTATTGGAACAATTTCTTTTCTGTGGTGACTATGATGAGAAAGATCTTTCCTGTCTTCTCCTGGTGAGAGCAGAGTCTATCATTCATCTGTTTAATTACTGCCAGTAAGCAAATGTGCAAAATGACCTCAAAGCTCCGCTTTTTGGCCCAGCCCAGTATGCATTAGCGGTATGCATCATCTTTCCACCTTTTTCAAACTTCATGAACAACTTACTAAAAGGCTAGTGTTAGTGATGCACAGGAATTTGAGCACATCTATACCAAACAAAGAAGCACTTACTGCATATTATCAAGTGATATAACTCTTTGTAAAATAACTATCTTATCTATACGAGGATTCATGTTAGCACAGATTTCATTACGATAACACTCAAGCGGGCCAAGAAAAAAGGGGAGAGAAAAAAGTTGCAGTTCCCATGTTAAATCCCGTGGGACCTTTAGACACATCTACAGCCTGAACCGCTGGACGGAATTACACAAAATTTGGCAGAAAGATAGCTTTCAGTATGCAGATCACTCTTTCAGTTATGTGGTGTCAATCCATTTAGTAGTTTTTGAGATAATAAAGGGAAAATAAATGTGGTTTTCTCTGGCCGTGATGACTTTGTGAATATTTTTTAAATAATTTGCAAAAAATTGGGAATTTTCACAAATACCCATATAAAAAGAAGAGCTGCAATTGGCTGACCACAACCTGACTAGAAAGTTGTGGCTGTCATTTTATTTCACTGGACACTGTTCCCGGGGGTGAAAATCCAAATTGAAAGTGGCATAAGGGGTCAGCGTGAAGGCGCCCTGACCCCAGGGGTGTGATATAGGTGTGTTTTAGGGGCAAAAAATAGGTTTAAAAAATGTTTTCATCACCATGCACGGTATTCACAAAAATTCACAAATTTTCTCAAATATGAAAAATTTGGAAAGAAAAGCCACAGACTTCTCCATACGCTAATTAATTCACTCATACATGCACTCTGAGACTCAGGAGCCCACTCACACGCCCACTTAGACACTCATGCACCCACTCAGATCCACTCACACACCCACTTTCACACCCACTCAGACACTCACTCACCCACTCACAGATCCTCTGACAAAGACAGGCCCTGCAGCCAACTTGTGCTGCATTAGCCAAAAGCAATGCGTGGCGTGCAGTTGGGTGGTTAAAGTTGCTTGGCTGCAAGGCCTGACTTCAGGCCTGGCCTTGTGACCAACCCTCACCGTGCATAGCGGTGGTTGGAATGACATTTAGAAATTAAAATTAATTTGCATTAAAAAAACATAGAAATTCACTGAAAAAAACAGAGGTTACAGAAATGTTATAGTTATCTATCCATATATAACATTGTGCCCCATGACCTCCTGTTTTTCTGGCTCTTTTTCTGGCTTTTAGGATTCTGGCAACATTACTACTGCTGACCAGTGCTAAAGTGGAGTTGCTCTGTTCTGTAAACATGGTAGCATTGACTTATTCACAATTGTCATATTTAATTTACTTGTATGTCCCAGGTAAAGTGCCCTATATGTGCTCAGGGCCTATAAATTAAATCCTACTAGTGGGCTTGCAGCACTGATTGTGCCACCCACTACAATAGCCTTTCAAACATATCTCAGGCCTGCCACTGCAAAGTCTGTGTGTACAGTTTTAAACTGCAATTGAAACCTGGCAAGGACACCCACTTGCAAGGCTGAAACCTTCCTTTTTATTACATGTAATTCATCCCTAAGGAAGTCGCTTGTTAGCCCCAGGGGCAGGATGAGGTTTATTTGAAGGGCTGGACATGTACTTTTACGTTTAACATGTCCACTATTGAAAAACTGCTAAATTCGATTTCCACTACTACAAGACCTAGCTCTCCCATAGGTTAAAATTAGGGTTACCATGAAGCATCCTTTAAGTGCAACTTTCAATTGGGAAAAGATAGAAATCAGGAGTTTGGTGTCTCTGATCTCACAATTTAAAATCACAACTTAGTGAGATTTTAAATCGTGTCTGAAAATGCCTCTTTTAGAAAGTTGGATGACAGTCGGGCTTTGTGCATTACCTCTAGCTATTAACACACAAAGGGAGATTTAGTGTGACATTTTCATCCTGGTGGCCCATCACAAGTCTGATGGTTCTTCCTGGGCTAGATCGGTGGGAGGAGCTGACACACCTGAATAGGGCTGTGCCTCTCCTCACACAAAGGGCTGAATAACCCCCTGTAGAGTGTCTGGAGCCAGGGAAGGAAGAGTAGGAACCTTGCGATCTTCATAGGCCTCATTGAAGTCTCTCCCACTTCAAAGGCACCTTTGGGTATAAGTACTGGACCCTAAACCCCATCAAATAAGACCTCTACTGGAACCAAAGTCACTCTGCCAGGAAGAAGGACTGCTGTGCTGCCAGGGGGGACTGCCACTCAGCAATTGCATTTCTGTGTTGGTCTACTCCTTGCTTTGTGCTATGCTCTAGGAGGTACTGAAACTTTGCAACCTGCTTAGCTGTGTTGGTCTGCTGCTGCTGCTTCTTGCCTGCAGTAAAAAGGACTGGATGTGTTGTCTACATCCTTGAACCCAAGATTCTCCAAGGGCTTGTTGGTTTGCCCCTTGTTCTCAAGCAGTATCAGGGACATCAAGGACTGCCTGCAACTCTACTGGTGCTGCTGGACTCTGCCATCTGTGAGTCCTACCCTTGTCTAAGTCATGGGCCTCAGAAGTGGGTTTCTGCAGCCTTTTCCCTGTCAATGTCAACACATCGAGGACTTTGTGGTGATCGGGACCAATGCATCTCCCCTTTGACGCCGACGCAGTAGCTGCTTGACAAATGACTTGATAGAGATCCTTTATGGATAACTCTGTTTCATCAGAAGTAGATGTGCTCTGTGTGCATAGTGCTTCGTAAAATTCATAATGAATCTCACCCATACCACTGTCTGCAGTGACTAGCACACCAGGTTAATCAATACGTAAATGAATCTGTGACTGTTTTTTAATAATTCTAGGGCAATTTTTCATTAGTGTAGATGTCTTATTTTTTTCCAGAAACATTACTCCTTTTCACTTCTCAATAAATATATTCCACTCAGTAATCAGCGCAAGAGTATTTTAAGCTTTTACATTGATGAAGAGGAAGTCTCTAGAGAAATTATCAATTTTCCTATTAAATTCATTTTCATAATCGTTAGGAAGAGGGCTGTGCAATAGTCACATGTTATTCAAAATCTGTGAATCACTAACGTCTATGCTGATACCTTCTAGCCCATGCTGATAGATTACAATTAGGCCTATTAATTAGAGTTTGTACTTAAAGAAGGATTTTGACTAAACAAATAACAATGTACTCAAGATAAGTATCCACATTCCTTATCTAGTTGCTCATATTGATTGAAAAAGTCATGTAATCCCAATGCACCGCTCAATAGTTTGAAGGCCTCAAAATCCTAACATGTCAATCGGAATATCTAGAACAGAATCTGAGGGTTCAATAATACAATATATACAGTCGTATCCAACTGAATTCTACAATTGCCCGCCAGTGTTCAGTAACATACTTAATCGGATCTGAACACAAGAAATGGGTATTTCAGAAAGGACATGGTGTCATCTGCCCTGACAGCCAGAATTTTGTGCTGGCATTTCTCTTCTTAGAGCATTGAATCACAGGATTTCTATGCAATCTATTGAATTGTGCAGAACTTAAAATAGCACTTCGCCTACCCACTTCCTTTGAAGTTTTTAAAATGTGTTTATTCCTATTTCCCCCTTGTAATAATATTTTAGAGAGTTGCATTTGCTTCAAGTATATTTTTCTTTTAAAATGTTCTCACAAAACTCCCCATTCCATAAATTATATTGACCAACATTCATCACAGTCCTTACTAATTTTTTGCTGAAAGCTTATAATTGCTACGTAGCACAACACATGATACGCAAACAGCTTGCTACACTTTGAAAATCTTAACCCATTTGCTATCCATTGGAAGTATATTTTGTAACATGGCCTATAAATTGATACATTACCGCTATGCGTGAGTCTGACGAGAAATGATGCATAGATCATGTAGAGAAGTCAATTAAATACATTAATTTTAAAACCTATTCCTTGTCTGTTTCAACATGACAAGGTCTCTCTTTTCTCTCATCAATTTTAAGCAGTTTGACAATATGCTCCTGATTTGTCACCTGGTGATATCTGTCTCACAATTTATTTATTTTTCGCAGTGTTGACATCACAATCATGTGTTTCATTAAAGAAGCCTTTAGTTGGTATGGATAATTATTGGTAATGGGATTGTTTCATATAGCCAGGGAAATACATGTGCTATTTCACCTTTAGTTAGTGAGTTGAAACAAACTCAAATGGCTGCATTTATACCTTCCACTCTAACCCGTGGGACTGGTCACTTGGTCTTACATGTCAGTCAGACTGGAAGAGGCGTATTTCTCTTTTGACAAACTACTAGTAACTGCGAGTGGCTTGCTTCAATTGTAAGAGCGCTCCAAGGGCAAGTACCTTGAACAGAGAAGTCCCTGCAGCCTTCAGAGGAAAGGTCAAAACTACGAGTTGACAGAAAGTCTAGGACACTTTACAAAGGTTTCCTAAATGTGAGAAAGGATGGGTGGCCTTGCATGGGTTCATAAATTACATTTTGATATAGTGTCACGCTTGCATCAGGTCGTGTTGTGCAAGAGCAACGCAACGCCCTCTGCAAATATGCTCCTATGTTTTTTCATAGTCTTTGAGATATGCTGTTCCAAGCCAGGATCGCTTGGTTCAATCTGCACAAAGTATTTGTTTTTAATGTTGACATGCAATTCTCATATTTGTGTGTTTTTAATTCAGCTGCCAGTGCATTAAATATTTTACTTATTCACTTGTGCTGCGAGCATTAATAGATAACTTATTTCACTGTTCTGCCACAAGTGTGTAATAAATATACATATAAACGTTTGAACGTGTGACTAGTGTTGGTACGCGTAGGTACGTATTTGCTACTTTGTTTATACATAATAGTTTAATTTAATCATTTAGCAAATAATTGAGCATTAAACTGATTCATATTTTTGTGAAAGGTTTGTGCGTCAGAGATATTTTCAACATTTACACTTGAGTGGTCACTTCAAGGAGCATCTACTTTAAAATCAATTATTAGCAATAAAACTTTCTGACATATGTGTCTTTTTCAATCTATCATTCCTCATTTAAAATATAATTTGCCTTTTTAATGATAACAGAGAAGGATTGTCATCATTAGACCGAAGAAGACTGTCTTCATGGTCTTTTAAATAGGGGTACTTTACAGAATGGTTCCCTGGACAGATTTTGGGTGATTGAGCAAGCTACACATTTTCAAGGCACTAATTGAAGGAGCGTAAAATAATGCATACATCACAGCTTTCATAGTGATGTATAGTTGTGTTCTCCAAATTATGTACGTAATGCTATTAATATATGCATTTGTTGGGAGGAGATTTTCTATTTCAGGTTATAAAACCACTGAAGCACAACCTTTGTCAATTCAGCAATGACTGAGACTTCTCCCATGCTGGCATCAAGTATAGACACCAGGTCAGGTTAAATAGGCCGCTTTTGACAGGTGCAATGGTGCAAGGCTGCTTGCATTGGTGCTAGACAGCAATTTGTGTGCCACTGGAAGGGAGGGGACAGAAAGGTGGCATATCTTCTACATATGGTACATTTATGTCCTTTCCCCGTGGTGCATGGCAGCACAGCAAGGCACTTGCTGCTCTGTCCTGTGCCATGGGCCCCGTAAATGAGGCCCTAGGTGCTAGGTGGCAAACCACTGCCCATGGGCAGGTGACACATAACTGAACTAATGTATAATGGTATGTAAAATAACTCCCATCTCACATGTGTGAAGTGTAATGCTACACACAGACATCACTTACCATGCTTCTGAGGCAGTAGCCTTGACTCGAAGGTGCTCCCACATACACAAATTCCTTCCTAAAAGCAAAGAACACCTACAACCCCTGATGCAAGTGTGAATGTGTACTCGCTAGCCAACTTGTGTATAAGTCTAGTTGTATGGACACTGGATCTGCAGGAGGCCCCAAGTATTCTGTACCACTTCCTCTTCTTAGAGACGTAGTACAGTGCAGGAAGTTGTGTAGCTGGACTGCAGATCACCACGAACAATTTGGCAGGATACATGTGTGCACAAATTGGACACAATGCTGTCACACATGTACACAATGTTCCCTCACTGTGACATGGCACCATGGATTGGGAAATGGCAATTGTCACATCATGTGACTCAGTTGGGATGTGTGAAAGCATACTGTGTGGATATCATCATGTCAACTGTCATGGACAATATAGGACAATCAAAGGCATGGATAAATGTAATGTATGGCAACATCAACATCTAGGATGAGCATGGACTTATACATGTTTCTGTGTTAGTTCTCTGCCATGTCTCCAACACCCTAGGCTGGACCTACAAAATAGATTCACAGCCACATTATGTCACACCACACATGCATTCTGAACACAAAACATTGAGTGGACTTGAGCGATGGGAATCATCCGCCATTTAAATCTTCTGCAGGAATATGAAAATCAGGAAGATGAATTGTATGATGTATCTGGCCATGCACTGCATTCGACATACCATGCAGTGAGTGACCAGGCCTCTTGAAATGGCAGTACACTGGCATCATCAACATATAGGCCCTCATTACGACCCTGGCGGTCTGTGGTAATTTGGGGGAAAGGTACTGACAACAGGCATTCACAAATTATGACATTGGCGGTTTGGCTTGAGCCAAACCGCCAATATACCACTTCGTCCACCAGGGTGGACGTCTGTCTCCAAGCCACAATCACACCCCCTAGATTATGACCCCGCCTACCGCCATGGTTTTTGTGGCAAGCGTGCCGCCACAAAAACCATGGCAGTAGGCACTATCAGTGCCAGGGAATTCCTTCCATGGCACTGATAGTGGTCTCCCCGCCCCTCTCCTCCTCCCCAGAGTCCTCCCCCACCCTCTCCTGCCCGCCACACATTTACACACCCACACGCGCACACTTACACACTCATACACACACGCATACCCACATCCACCCACGCATGCACACATACATACCCACACAGTGCAACACACACCAACATACATTATTACACACATGCATCCACAACACACAACATACACATACACTCACATTCAGTCATTCACGCAATCATTCAATGCAACTCACACTCGCATGCATGCAGACACACACACCCCTACACACACAGAATACCCCCACACATGCACACAACACCCCCAACCCCATCTCCTGTCGGAGAACCTGACTTACCTGCTTGCAGGGTGCACTCCGGCAGGAGACGGGACTCAGCACTACTCATGATACGGTTGGGGGTGTTTTGCTGGGGTTGCGCTGCTGCTGACAGCAGCACCACCTTACTGCCGTCCACCGCCACAACCGTCAACAGTATTCCGCCAACCTTTTGGAGGAATTCCGTCTACGGTCATAATGCGGTTGGGCGGTTGGTAGCCATGGCATTGGTATGTTGGCTGCCGTCCCTGTGGCGGTAGGCAGTGAATACCGCCAATGTTGTGATGAGGGCCATAATGTGGTCATAACTGGGAGCAGTTCATGATAAACCTAATACACAGAACACACATGGGCAGGATGTATGCAAATACCGTAATCCAAAACAATGACAGTGTTTCTTTTCTTTTACATTTCAGCTGACCAACGATATGGCGTCCAGCAGTGGGTTATCACACCATTTGGAAACCCACAAACTGAGGCAGAAACCAGGTGCACAGTCGTAAGAGAAACATCATTGAGCAGACCTTTGGTCTGCTTAAGGGTCGGTTTCGCTGCCTGGATGTTTCGGGTGGGAGACTTGTATTCCCCCGCTTGGTCTGCAAGATAATATTGGCCTGTGCAATACTGCACAATATTTGTGTTAGGACAAATGTCCCCTGGGACAAAGACCTAGAGGCACCAAGGAAAGAGGAGGCGGATGAGCCACCACATCAACACTGCTGCAGGTGCGCAGAGATGTGCACACATCATTGAGAACTTCTTTAGTTAAGGACATGTGACTGAAGGCATGACAATAAATGTGTCAATTTAACCTATATCTTGGAGTGTCTGTCACAGTTCCAATTACAAAAAAACACACCCATATCCAGGAAACCATAGGTAGGCCACAACAGTTGTCAATCACGTGTGAACACTGTCATCATCCTCAAAGTACCAGACACAATACACTTATCTCTGAAAAGTGTGCTGTGTAATGTATGTATTGCCTGTCGAACAAACATGTTGAACTGAAAACCCTCATATCGGACAATGAATTATTGCTACAAAAGGAAAGTGGATAGATATAAATCACTATGGGGGTTATTACAACTTTGGAGGAGGTGTTAATCCATCCCAAATGTGACGGATATACCACCACCCGTATTACGAGTTCCATAGGATATAATGGACTCGTAATACGGCTGGTGGTATATCCGTCACTTTACCGTCACTTTTGGGAAAGATTAACACCTCCTCCAAAGTTGTAATAACCCCCTATGTGATTGTAGGAAGTTGGCTCTGTATGCACTATTTCAAAGTAAGGAATAGTATGCACAGAGTCCAATGGTTCCCCTTAGAGGTAAGATAGTGGCAAAAAGAGATAATACTAATGCTCTATTTTGTGGTAGTGTGGTCGAGCAGTAGGCTTATCAAAGGAGTAGTGTTAAGCATTTGTTGTACATACACACAGGCAATAAATGAGGTACACACACTCAGACAATTCCAGGCCAATAGGTTTTTGTATAGAAAAATATATTTTCTTAGTTTATTTTAAGAACCACAGGTTCAAATTCTACATGTAATACTTTGCATGAAAGGTATTGCAGGTATGTACTTTAGGAACTTTGAATAATCACAATAGCATATATACTTTTCAAGTAAAACACATATAGCTATTTTAAAACTAGACACTGCAATTTTCACAGTTCCTAGGGGAGGTAAGTAATTGTTAGTTCTTGCAGGTAAGTAAACCACCTACGGGGTTCAAGTTTGGGTCCAAGGTAGCCCACCGTTGGGGGTTCAGAGCAACCCCAAAGTTACCACACCAGCAGCTCAGGGCCATTCAGGTGCAGAGTTCAAAGTGGTGCCCAAAACACATAGGCTTCAATGGAGAAGGGGGTGCCCCGGTTCCAGTCTGCCAGCAGGCAAGTACCCGCGTCTTCGGAGGGCAGACCAGGGGGGTTTTGTAGGGCACCGGGGGGTTAGCACAGAAAGTACACCCTCAGCAGCACGGGGGCGGCCGGGTGCAGTGTGCAAACACACGTCGGGTTTTCAATTGGAATCAATGGGAGACCAAGGGGTCTCTTCAGCGATGCAGGCAGGCAAGGGGGGGGGCTCCTCGGGGTAGCCACCACCTGGGCAAGGGAGAGGGCCTCCTGGGGGTCACTCCTGCACTGGAGTTCCGATCTTTCAGGTTCTGGGGGCTGCGGGTGCAGGGTCTTTTCCAGGCGTCGGGATCTGGGAGTTAGGCAGTCGTGGTCAGGGAGAGCCTCGGGATTCCCTCTGCAGGTGTCGCTGTGGGGGGTCAGGGGGGGCAACTCTGGCTACTCAGGGTCTCGTAGTCACCGGGGAGTCCTCCCTGAAGTGTTTGTTCTCCACAAGTCGAGCCGGGGGCGTCGGGTGCAGAGTTGCAAGTCTCACGCTTCTGGCGGGAAACGCAGTGGTGTTGAAGTTGCTTCTTTGGAAACAAAGTTGCAATCTTTGGTGAACAGGGCCGCTGTTCTCTGGAGTTTCTTGGTCCTTCTAGAGCAGGGCAGTCCTCTGAGGATTCAGAGGTCGCTGGTCCTGGGGAAAGCGTCGCTGGAGCAGTTTCTTCAGAAGGGGGGGATACAGGCCGGTAGAGCTGGGCCCAAAGCAGTTGGTGTCTCCATCTTCTCTGCAGGGTTTTTCAGCTCAGCAGTCCTCTTCTTATTAGGTTGCAGGAATCTGAGTTCCTAGGTTCAGGGGAGCCCCTAAATACAGAATTTAGGGGTGTGTTTAGGTCAGGGAGGGCAGTAGCCAATGGCTACTAGCCCTGAGGGTGGCTACACCCTCTTTGTGCCTCCTCCCAAGGGGGGGGGGTCACATTCCTATCCCTATTGGAGGGATCCTCCATCTGCAAGATGGAGGATTCCTAAAAGTCAGAGTCACTTCAGCTCAGGTTGCCTTAGGGGCTGTCCTGACTGGTCAGTGACTCCTCCTTGTTTTTCTCATTATCTCCTCCGGCCTTGCCGCCAAAAGTGGGGCCGTGGCCGGAGGGGGCGGGCAACTCCACTAGCTGGAATGCCCTGTGGTGCTGTAACAAAGGGGGTGAGCCTTTGAGGCTCACCGCCAGGTGTTACAGTTCCTGCAAGGGGGATGTGATAAGCATCTCCACCCAGTGCAGGCTTTGTTACTAGCCACAGAGTGACAAAGGCACTCTCCCCATGTGGCCAGCAACATGTCTCGAGTGTGGCAGGCTGCTAAAACCAGTCAGCCTACACGGGTAGTCGGTTAAGGTTTCAGGGGGCACCTCTAAGGTGCCCTCTGGGGTGTATGTTACAATAAAATGTACACTGGCATCAGGGTGCATTTATTGTGCTGAGAAGTTTGATACCAAACTTCCCAGTTTTCAGTGTAGCCATTATGGTGCTGTGGAGTTCGTGTTTGACAGACTCCCAGACCATATACTCTTATGGCTACCCTGCACTTACAATGTCTAAGGTTTGGCTTAGACACTGTAGGGGCACAGTGCTCATGCACTGGTGCCCTCACCTATGGTATAGTGCACCCTGCCTTAGGGCTGTAAGGCCTGCTAGAGGGGTGACTTATCTATACTGCATAGGCAGTGTGAGGTTGGCATGGCACCCTGAGGGGAGTGCCATGTCGACTTACTCGTTTTGTCCTCACCAGCACACACAAGCTGGTAAGCAGTGTGTCTGTGCTGAGTGAGGGGTCTCCAGGGTGGCACAAGATATGCTGCAGCCCTTATAGACCTTCCCTGGCATCAGGGCCCTTGGTACCAGGGGTACCAGTTACAAGGGACTTACCGGGATGCCAGGGTGTGCCAATTGTGAAAACAAAAGTACAGGTTAGGGAAAGAACACTGGTGCTGGGGCCTGGTTAGCAGGCCTCAGCACACTTTCAAATCAAAACATAGCATCAGCAAAGGCAAAAAGTCAGGGGGTAACCATGCCATGGAGGCATTTCCTTACACAACCCCCCCCCCCAAACGAAAGAGGATGAGACTAACCTTTCCCAAGAGAGTCTTCATTTTCTAAGTGGAAGAACCTGGAAAGGCCATCTGCATTGGCATGGGCAGTCCCAGGTCTGTGTTCAACTATAAAGTCCATCCCCTGTAGGGAGATGGACCACCTCAACAGTTTTGGATTTTCACCTTTCATTTACATCAGCCATCTGAGAGGTCTGTGGTCAGTTTGAACTACAAAGTGAGTACCAAAGAGGTATGGTCTCAGCTTCTTCAGGGACCAGACCACAGCAAAGGCCTCCCTCTCAATGGCACTCCAACGCTGCTCCCTGGGGAGTAACCTCCTGTTAATGAAAGCAACAGGCTGGTCAAGGCCATCTTCATTTGTTTGGGACAAAACTGCCCCTATCCCATGTTCAGAGGCATCTGTCTGCACAATGAACTACTTGGAGTAATCTGGAGCTTTTAGAACTGGTGCGGTGCACATTGCTTGTTTCAGGGTGTCAAAGGCCTGTTGGCATTCTACAGTCCAGTTTACCTTCTTGGGCATTTTCTTGGAGGTAAGTTCTGTGAGGGCTGTCACTATGGATCCATATCCCTTCACAAACCTCCTGTAGTACCCAGTCAAGCCAAGGAATGCCCTGACTTGAGTCTGGGTTTTTGGAGCTGCCCAGTCCAGAATAGTCTGGATCTTGGGTTGGAGTGGCTGAACTTGGCCTCCACCTACAAGGTGTCCCAAGTAAACCACAGTTCCCTGCCCTATCTGGCATTTGCATGCCTTGATAGAGAGGCCTGCTGATTGCAGAGCCTTCAAAACCTTCTTCAGGTGGACCAGGTGATCCTGCCAGCTGGAGCTAAAGACAGCAATATCGTCAAGATAAGCTGCACTAAAGGACTCCAAACCAGCAAGGACTTGATTCACCAACCTTTGGAAGGTGGCAGGGGCATTCTTTAAACCAAAGGGCATAACAGTAAACTGATAATGCCCATCAGGTGTGGAGAATTCTGTCTTTTCTTTTGCTCCTGGTGCCATTTTGATTTGCCAGTACCCTGCTGTTAAGTCAAAGGTACTTAAGAATTTGGCAGCACCTAATTTATCAATCAGTTCATCAGCCCTTGGAATGGGATGGGCATCTGTCTTGGTGACAGCATTAAGTCCTCTGTAGTCCACACAAAACCTCATCTCTCTCTTTCCATATTTGGTGTGAGGTTTGGGGACTAAGACCACTGGGCTAGCCCAGGGGCTGTCAGAGTGCTCAATGACTCCCAATTCCAGCATCTTGAGGACTTCCACCTTGATGCTTTCCTTAACTTGGTCAGACTGTCTGAATATTTTGTTTTTGACAGGCATGCTGTCTCCTGTGTCCACATCATGGGTACACAGGTGTGTCTGACCAGGGGTTAGGGAAAAGAGCTCAGCAAACTGTTGCAGGACCTTCCTGCAGTCAGATTGCTGTTGGCCAGAGAGGGTGTCTGAATAGATCACTCCATCTACTGAGCCATCTTTAGAGTTTGATGAGAGGAGATCAGGGAGAGGTTCACTCTCAGCTTCCTGGTCCTCATTTGTTACCATCAACAGATTCACATCAGCCCTATCATGGAAGAGCTTAAGGCGGTTCACATGGATCACCCTCTTGGGGCTCCTGCTAGTGTCTAGGTCCACCAGGTAGGTGACTTGACTCTTCTTTTCTAGCACTGGGTAAAGGCCACTCCATTTGTCCTGAAGTGCCCTGGGAGCCACAGGCTCCAAAACCCAGACTTTCTGCCCTGGTTGAAATTCAACCATTGCAGCCTTTTGGTCATACCAAAACTTCTGGAGCTGTTAGCTGGCCTCAAGGTTTTTACTTGCCTTTTCCATGTACTCTGCCATCCTTGAACGTAGGCCAAGTACATAGTCCACTATTTCTTGTTTAGGCTCATGAAGAGGTCTCTCCCAGCCTTCTTTCACAAGAGCTAGTGGTCCCCTTACAGGGTGGCCAAACAGAGGTTCAAAGGGTGAGAACCCTACTCCCTTCTGAGGCACCTCTCTGTAAGCGAAAAGCAGACATGGCAAGAGGACATCCCATCTCCTTTTGAGTTTTTCAGGGAGCCCCATGATCATGCCTTTTAATGTCTTGCTGAATCTCTCAACAAGGCCATTAGTTTGTGGATGATAGGGCGTAGTGAATTTATAAGTAACTCCACACTCATTCCACATGTGTTTCGGGTATACTGACATGAAGTTGGTACCTCTGTCAGACACCACCTCCTTAGGGAAACCCACTTTGGTAAAGATACCAATGAGGGCCTTGGCTACTGCAGGGGCAGTAGTCGACCTAAGGGGAATAGCTTCAGGGTATCTAGTAGCATGATCCACTACTACTAGTATGTACATATTCCCTGAGGCTGTGGGAGGTTCAAGTGGACCCACTATGTCCACACCCACTCTTTCAAAGGGGACCCCCACCACTGGAAGTGGAATGAGGGGGGCCTTTGGATGTCCACCTGTCTTACCACTGGCTTGACAGGTGGTACAGGAGACACAAAACTCCTTGACTTTCTGGGACATGTTGGGCCAGTAGAAGTGGTTGACTAGTCTTTCCCACGTCTTGGTTTGTCCCAAATGCCCAGCAAGAGGAATATCATGGGCTAAGGTCAGTATGAACTCTCTGAACCCCTGAGGCACTACCACTCTCCTAGTGGCACCAGGTTTGGGATCTCTTGCCTCAGTGTACAGGAATCCATCTTCCCAATAGACCCTATGTGTTCCAGTTTCTTGCCATTGGACTCTTCAGCAGCTTGCTGCCTAAGGCCTTCAAGAGAGGGACAGGTTTCTTGCCCCTTACACAACTGCTCCCTTGAGGGTCCCCCTGGGCCTAAGAGCTCAACCTGATAAGGTTCTAACTCCATAGGCTCAGTTCCCTCAGAGGGCAGAACGTCTTCCTGAGAAGAGAGGTTTTCCTTTTGTTGTTGTGTTGCAGCTGGTTTCCCAGTTGTCTTTCCTTTTCTCTTGGTAGGCTGGGCCCTTTTTCCAGGCTCCAGCTCTACCTTTTCACCCTGAGCCTTGCACTGTGCCCTTGTCTTGACACACACCAGTTCAGGGATACCCAGCATGGCTGCATGGGTTTTCAGTTCTACCTCAGCCCATGCTGAGGACTCCAGGTCATTTCCAAGCAAACAGTCTACTGGGATATTTGAGGAGACCACCACCTGTTTCAGGCCATTGACCCCTCCCCACTCTAAAGTTACCATAGCCATGGGATGTACTTTAGTTTGATTGTCAGCTTTGGTGACTGGATAAGTTTGTCCAGCCAGGTATTGGCCAGGGGAAACCAGTTTCTCTGTCACCATGGTGACACTGGCACCTGTATCCCTCAGGCCTTCTACACTTGTCCCATTAATTAAGAGCTGCTGCCTGTATTTTTGCATGTTAGGAGGCCAGGCAGCCAGTGTGGCTAAATCCACCCCACCCTCAGAGACTAATGTAGCTTCAGTGTGACACCTGATTTGCTCTGGGCACACTGTTGATCCCACTTGGAGACTAGCCATTCCAGTGTTAGCTGGAGTGGAGTTGGAAGTGGTACTTTTCTTGGGACAGGCCTTGTCTCCAGTTTGGTGTCCAGGCTGATTACAGCTACGACACCAGGCCTTTTTAGGATCAAAGTTTTTACCCTTGTACCCAAAATTGTTTTGCGAATAGGCTCTGGGCCCACCCCCCTGTGCAGGTTTTTGGGGGCCTAAAGAAGACTCTTTACTATTTTTGTTTTTGGATGTCTCAACACTCTTCCCCTGGGGAGGCTTTGTGACCCCTTTCTTTTGGTCACCCCCTGTGGAAGTCTTGGTCACCCTAGTCTTGACCCAATGGTCCGCCTTCTTTCTCAATTCTTGGGGAGAAATTGGTCCTAGGTCTACCAGATGCTGATGCAGTTTATCATTTGAACAATTACTCAATAGGTGTTCTTTCACAAATAAATTGTACAGCCCATCATAATCATTAACACCACTGCCTTGAATCCAACCAACCAGTGTTTTCACTGAGTAGTCCACAAAATCAACCCAGGTCTGGCTCGAGGTTTTTTGAGCCCCCCTGAATCTAATTCTATACTCCTCAGTGGAGAATCCAAAGCCCTCAATCAGGGTTCCCTTCATGAGGTCATAAGATTCTGCATATTTTCCAGAGAGTGTGAGGAGTCTATCCCTACACTTTCCAGTGAACATTTCCCAAAGGAGAGCACCCCAGTGAGATCTGCTTACTTTTCTGGTTACACAAGCCCTCTCAAAAGCTGTGAACCATTTGGTGATGTCATCACCATCTTCATATTTAGTTACAATCCCTTTAGGGATTTTCAACATGTCAGGAGAATCTCTGACCCAATTTATGTTGCTGCCACCATTGATGGGACCTAGGCCCATCTCTTGTCTTTCCCTTTCTATGGCTAGGATCTGTCTTTCCAAAGCCAATCTTTTGGCCATCCTGGCTAGCAGGAGGTCCTCTTCACTGAGGCTATCCTCAGTAATTTCAGAGGTGCTGGTCCCTCCTGTGAGGGAAGCAGCATCTCTGACTATCACAGTTGGAATCAGGGATTGAGGGTCCCTGGGTTCCCTAGTTAGGACTGGAAGGGGGGAATTCTCCTCCATGTCACTAACATCATCCTCTGGGTTGTCATCCTCAGAGGGGTTGGCTTTTTCAAACTCTGCCAAAAGCTCCTGGAGCTGTTGTTTGGAGGGTCTCGAGCCAATTGTGATTTTCTTTATTTTGCAGAGTGACCTTAGTTCCCTCATCTTAAGATGGAGGTGAGGTGTGAGGTCGAGTTCCTCCACATTCACATCTGCACCAGGCATTATGGCCCATATTTATACTTTTTGACGCTAAACTGCGCTAACGCAGTTTAGCGTCAAAAAATTTAGCGCCGTCTAACGCCATTCTGAAGCGCCATGCGGGCGCCGTATTTATGGAATGGCGTTAGCCGGCGCTAGCAGACCGGCGCTGCCTGGTGTGCGTGGAAAAAAACCACGTAGACCAGGCAGCGCCGGCGTCGGGGGGAAATGGCGTTAGGGCGTCTTAAAATGGGGCAAGTCAGGTTGAGGCAAAAAAATCGCCTCAACCCGATTTGCGCCATTTTTTTCGACGCCCAGACGCCATTTAAATGACTCCTGTCTTAGTAAAGACAGGAGTCATGCCCCTTGCCCAATGGCCATGCCCAGGGGACTTATGTCCCCTGGGCATGGTCATTGGGCATAGTGGCATGTAGGGGGGCACAAATAAGGCCCCGTATGCCACCCAAAAAAATTAAAAATATAAAAAATTATTCTTACCTGAACTTACCTGAATGTCCCTGGGGTGGGTCCCTCCATCCTTGGGTGTCCTCCTGGGGTGGGCAGGGGTGGCAGGGGGGGTCCCTGGGGGCAGGGGAGAGCACCTGTGGGCTCATTTTGAGCCCACAGGCCCCTTAACGCCTACCCTGACCCAGGCGTTAAATAGTGGCGCAAATGCGGGGTTTTTTGACCCGCCAACTCCCGGGCGTGATTTTTGCCCGGGAGCATAAATACGACGCATTTGCGTCGCCGTCATTTTTTTAGACGGGAACGCCTTCCTTGCATCTCATTAACGCAAGGAAGGCGTTCACGCAAAAAAATGACGCTATTTGCCCATACTTTGGCGCTAGACGCGTCTAACACCAAAGTATAAATATGGCGTTAGTTTTCCGCCGAATTTGCGTCGAAAAAAACAACGCTAATTCGGCGCAAACGGAGTATAAATACGGGCCAATGTTTCTAAAAGTTGGAATACTTTTTAAGAATCTAAAACTAGTTCTAGAATCTAATTCAAACTTTCACAAAACTTTTAAACTCTAAAAGAAATGCTAAACAGGGACTAACACAAGGCCCTAGCAGGACTTTTAAGAATTTAGAAAAATAGTTCAAATTGCAAAAATCAATTTCTAATGACAATTTTTGGAATTTGTCGTGTGATCAGGTATTGGCTGAGTAGTCCAGCAAATGCAAAGTCTTGTACCCCACCGCTGATCCACCAATGTAGGACGTTGGCTCTGTATGCACTATTTCAAAGTAAGGAATAGTATGCACAGAGTCCAATGGTTCCCCTCAGAGGTAAGATAGTGGCAAAAAGAGATAATACTAATGCTCTATTTTGTGGTAATGTGGTCGAGCAGTAGGCTTATCAAAGGAGTAGTGTTAAGCATTTGTTGTACATACACACAGGCAATAAATGAGGAACACACACTCAGACACAATTCCAGGCCAATAGGTTTTTGTATAGAAAAATATATTTTCTTAGTTTATTTTAAGAACCACAGGTTCAAATTCAACATGTAATACTTTGCATGAAAGGTATTGCAGGTAAGTACTTTAGGAACTTTGAATAATCACAATAGCATATATACTTTTCAAGTAAAACACATATAGCTATTTTAAAACTAGACAGTGCAATTTTCACAGTTCCTAGGGGAGGTAAGTAATTGTTAGTTCTTGCAGGTAAGTAAACCACCTACGGGGTTCAAGTTTGGGTCCAAGGTAGCCCACCATTGGGGGTTCAGAGCAACCCCAAAGTTACCACACCAGCAGCTCAGGGCCGGTCAGGTGCAGAGTTCAAAGTGGTGCCCAAAACACATAGGCTTCAAGGGAGAAGGGGCCGCCCCGGTTCCAGTCTGCCAGCAGGTAAGTACCCGCGTCTTCGGAGGGCAGACCAGGGGGGTTTTGTAGGGCACCGGGGGGGACACAAGTTAGCACAGAAAGTACACCCTCAGCAGCACGGGGGCGGCCGGGTGCAGTGTGCAAACACTCGTCGGGTTTTCAATTGGAATCAATGGGAGACCAAGGGGTCTCTTCAGCGATGCAGGCAGGCAAGGGGGGGGCTCCTCGGGGTAGCCACCACCTAGGCAAGGGAGAGGGCCTCCTGGGGGTCATTTCTGCACTGGAGTTCTGATCTTTCAGGTCCTGGGGGCTGCGGGTGCAGGGTCTTTTCCAGGCGTCGGGATTTGGGAGTCAGGCAGTCGCGGTCAGGGGGAGCCTCTGGATTCCCTCTGCAGGCGTCGCAGTGGGGGCTCAGGAGGTCAACTCTGGCTACTCACGGTCTCGTAGTCGCCGGGGAGTCCTTCCTGAAGTGTTTGTTCTCCACAAGTCGAGCCGGGGGCGTCGGGTGCAGAGTTGCAAGTCTCACGCTTCTGGCGGGAAACGCAGTGGTCTTGAAGTTGCTTCTTTGGAAACAAAGTTGCAGTCTTTGGTGAACAGAGCCGCTGTTCTCGGGAGTTTCTTGGTCCTTCTAGAGCAGGGCAGTCCTCTGAGGATTCAGAGGTCGCTGGTCCTGGGGAAAGCGTCGCTGGAGCAGTTTCTTCAGAAGGGGGGAGACAGGCCGGTAGAGCTGGGGCCAAAGCAGTTGATGTCTCCGTCTTCTCTGCAGGGTTTTTCAGCTCAGCAGTCCTCTTCTTCTTAGGTTGCAGGAACCTGAGTTCCTAGGTTCAGGGGAGCCCCTAAATACAGAATTTAGGGGTGTGTTTAGGTCAAGGAGGGCAGTAGCCAATAACTACTAGCCCTGAGGGTGGCTACACCCTCTTTGTGCCTCCTCCCAAGGGGAGGGGGGTCACATTCCTATCCCTATTGGGGGGATCCTCCATCTGCAAGATGGAGGATTCCTAAAAGTCAGAGTCACTTCAGCTCAGGTTGCCTTAGGGGCTGTCCTGACTGGTCAGTGATTCCTCCTTGTTTTTCTCATTATCTCCTCCGGCCTTGCCGCCAAAAGTGGGGCCGTGGCCGGAGGGGGCGGGCAACTCCACTAGCTGGAATGCCCTGTGGTGCTGTAACAAAGGGGGTGAGCCTTTGAGGCTCACCGCCAGGTGTTACAGTTCCTTCAAGGGGGAGGTGATAAGCATCTCCACCCAGTGCAGGCTTTGTTACTAGCCACAGAGTGACAAAGGCACTCTCCCCATGTGGCCAGCAACATGTCTCGAGTGTAGCAGGCTGCTAAAACCAGTCAGCCTACACGGGTAGTTGGTTAAGGTTTCAGGGGGCACCTCTAAGGTGCCCTTTGGGGTGTATGTTACAATAAAATGTACACTGGCATCAGGGTGCATTTATTGTACTGAGAAGTTTGATACCAAACTTCCCAGTTTTCAGTGTAGCCATTATGGTGCTATGGAGTTCGTGTTTGACAGACTCCCAGACCATATACTCTTATGGCTACCCTGCACTTACAATGTCTAAGGTTTGGCTTAGACACTGTAGGGGCACAGTGCTCATGCACTGGTGCCCTCACCTATGGTATAGTGCACCCTGCCTTAGGGCTGTAAGGCCTGCTAGAGGGGTGACTTATCTATACTGCATAGGCAGTGTGAGGTTGGCATGGCACCCTGAGGGGAGTGCCATGTCGACTTACTCGTTTTGTCCTCACCAGCACACACAAGCTGGCAAGCAGTGTGTCTGTGCTGAGTGAGGGGTCCCCAGGGTGGCACAAGATATGCTGCAGCCCTTAGAGACCTTCCCTGGCATCAGGGCCCTTGGTACCAGGGGTACCAGTTACAAGGAACTTACCTGGATACCAAGGTGTGCCAATTGTGAAAACAAAAGTACAGGTTAGGGAAAGAACACTGGTGCTGGGGCCTGGTTAGCAGGCCTCAGCACACTTTCAAATCAAAACATAGCATCAGCAAAGGCAAAATGTCAGGGGGTAACCATGCCATGGAGGCATTTCCTTACAGTGATGTATTAGGGCTAAACTGTATGCCAAGATAGGTAAATAGTAGTCATAAACTAGAACAGTGAATCAGTGGGAGATATGTGTCAAGACAATGTATGAAACATTTATGACACTGGTGACAACTCACAACATCCACATCTTTTTCACTCACATATATGACAAACAGTAAGTGTATCACAGTGTACAGTACACCTGTTTGTGTGACATAGTGTCCGACAAATGTGTGATAACTTTGCACGTATGCCAATCAATGGCATAGCACGACACATACTGCTGCCAATATGTCTGAGTACATCAGGGCACAGAATGACTTGTAAATGTATGTAGGACCATTTGCTGTAATGACCATTTCCCAAATCCACTCCTACTCACTGTGCACCTGACAAAGAATATAGACTGCAGCTGTGGGTAAGTACTCCTCAGAAGCACACCCATATATAAGCCCAGCAGAGTCATAACCATGTCCTAAACAGGAACTGCCACATTGTGTAGGTGATTTCCAGACTACATGATTATTACTTCTGGAGTCAGGATATGTTTGGGGGCCATTTAGCCTATTCGCCAACAAGAGCAACTTTTCCAATACTAGTGTGTGGAAAATTGGAGAACGTATGTGCAGGGCATAATTTCCCATGTCCCAATGACAACGAGGAGCACGAAGAATGGGACAATGAGTATAGAGAAGATATGGAGCAAGCAGAAGATGTAACAGCAATATCAGCAACATTGCTGATGTACCACAAACTAATCATGTGTGTGGTACATGTGTGAATGACTCACACAATGTCAGAAGAATGTGATTTCAAGAAAAGGTGTATCTATGTTATATAACACATATCATCACAACCAGTGTGCAGCCAAATTAGCTGCCCAGTCACTGTGTGAGAAAGTCACCCTGTTAGCATATACAACCAAATTTGTCTGAGTGAAAATGTTGGTGACTGACCCTGGCTGTACCCTAAGGCTGTCAGGATACTTCAATTCGATTTCCTCAGAAGCAGAAGATAACTCCTCAGTCCCGACCCGAGCTACTCACAACGAATATTAATCCTTCGTGCTGAGTACCCCGGAGGGGAAAAGGGGAATGGGATGGTAGAGAGACTGCCACAGAGATGATGAACGCCAGTACTCAGTCTGCCTCTTCACATCTAAGATTGGATACAGCACTTGCAAGAGTCACAGTC
Organism: Pleurodeles waltl; assembly: GCF_031143425.1. Classification (NCBI taxonomy): domain Eukaryota; kingdom Metazoa; phylum Chordata; class Amphibia; order Caudata; family Salamandridae; genus Pleurodeles; species Pleurodeles waltl. The sequence goes on from NC_090440.1 coordinate 1,507,099,255, forward strand.
GCAATTACTAGGGACATACAACATCAGATTTTCACTTTCTACACTCAACACTTAATTCTCTTTAATTCTGTTATTTCTTCACTCACCCTGAGTTCTCTGTAGCCTTGCATCTCTCTATAAATGATAGCTCGTCTTAAAAAAAATGCTTATTACTGATTCTGGAAGAACTTCTCAACCTTTGTTAGAGATTGGTTTTATGTTGCTATATATATATATATATAGTTGGTGATAATGCGTTCTTCAAATCAGCTGATGTTATTTAATTTCTCCTGTCTTATTGTGACTTCTGTCAATACTTGTATTTGTAAATGCTTGTTTATTAAAGTTCGTTTCTCCTTTCTTACTTCGACATTTGTTGATAACTTGTATTTGTAAATGCTTGTTTATTACAGTTAGTTTCTCCTTCCTTACTTCGACATCTGTCGATAACTTGTAGTTGTAAATGCTTGTTTATTTAAGTTTGTTTCTCTTTTAAACTCTATTTTGGTTTATTACCATTGAATTTGTAAATGCTTATTTGTTCACAGTTCGTTTCTCCTTTAAACTTGGCCTTTGTTTATAACCTTGACATTTGTAGATGCTTGCTCTTTTAAAGTTCGTTTTTTCTTTGACTTTAATATCTTAAACAAGAACATTGTAAACATAAGGTTAATTCATACATTAACTCTGTAGCCTTGCCGACTTCCACAGGAACGGTCTACTATCAAACTCTTCAAATAAACCTTGACAATATTTATCAGTTTTCTGTAATATAATCTTCAAATGTAATTTTACCTCACAGGAGTTTCTGTTCTGAAGCGCGCTCTCTCTCCACACAGCTGATTCCTGTCAGACCTCAGTTGAAGTGCAAGGCTTCCAGCTGGAGAGCTTGTAACCTAGCAACCAACCGATTGCAAGACTAGAACTGTAACTAACCTTCAGGACTCACAGCGGCCATCTTGGATCTTCTCTTCTTGATTCTTCCTTTGAAATAAGCGCAAGATTACTCTGCAAACCTTCTTCCAGTTTGGGCTTTGCTGTCTCCACTGAGGATATCTCTTTGCTTTTCTCATGCACTTCTTTGATTTGACTTGGCAAGTTTGTGTGGTCATGACAAAGGCCGGCTAACCAGGCATAGGGCCACTACTCTGAATTAAAGGCATAAGCAGAAGTGGTACAAGTATGAACGTTCCTAGTAGATAATAGGGCAAGGGGTAACCAAACTACCTAGTAGATAATAAGGCAGGGAAGTTGTGACTGTCCTCTGTATGTAAAATGTGAAGCCAGGTGCAGAGACAATCTCCATAGGAAACTGGGGGTCTGTCCCCTGATGGCAGGCCCAAGGGTGGGGGGAACATGAGCAAACTGCACCATTCACATATTCCTTCACATGTGTGTACTAGCCATCACAACACTTGCCTACACTGGAGACTGTAACCCCCTCCCCCCCCCCATTGCCTGACAGCCTGCTGTCTGCACTGTGGGACACAGGAAATGTTGGTAGACATCTGTGCTGTCCCAGATGTCGGTGTGCAGCCCACATTGAAGGGCAAGTCCGTAGCATTCCTAAGGGTAAACTAGGCAATGGATTCAGGTGCCAATATATAGCTCTTCAAATGTGTAGTGTCAACAAAACATAGGAAATGTCCCCTATGCATGGTCTGATCATTTTAATGCATGTACTTTCACCCATGTACACTTACAAAACATACACTGGACACATGCAAAGAGAGGAGAGTGTAAAACACAACTATTCACAGGCAACACAGCAATCCATATGACTATAAAAATGTATCCCACATGACACCATACACAGATACACATATTTCATCAATTGCATCCCAAACAATTTATGCATTGTCCCAATGTGTGCTTTTTCAGCTATTGCGTATGCCAAAAATTGTCACATTCCATGCGACACATCAGGACTTCTTCATGGTGCATTCTCATTTGCCCTCAAAAATCCATTGGCGTGAATCATCAAAAAAGTTGACGCATTGGCTCTAAATGTGTTTCATCAGTGCAGGAAGTGATGCAATGGATGAGCCATGTTGCAAACCAGAAACTGTGAAGTTACTTTCCCTTTCTCTTACATTCACACTCTTTGTGTCTGTGCTTGGAAGATATTGTGTGGTGCTAGAGTTCTGTTGAGGAGTGCTGTTACAGGAGTCTTTTGTTCTGTCCACCGTCTCTATTGTGTCCCTGACATCTGTGTTGTTGTGTCTATTCATATTCAGTTGTCATTTACTGTGTATTGTCTGGTATTTTTCCTTGGGGTAGATTACACTGTTGGGATAGTTGGGGGTAGTTTAGGGATTGTCTTTTTCCATTCAGTTAATCGTGGGTTTGGGTTGGGATATATCGGAGAAAGGAAGGGCCTATGGAATGAGTGTGGAGGAGTTGGGGGACTTCATCAGACTTGTCACCCACTACCTGCCAAATATGGTGGCTATGGGGCATAGAGCAGAGGCATGCAAACTGCGGTGGGGGGAGTTGGGGGAAGTGCAGCAACATGATGTAAAAATGACATATGGCACAATCCTGTACTTATCTCCTGTGTCAACATCCACAAATTGCTGATGAGCACCAATGCAGGCACCCTTGTGTCATGTTGCAAGGGTACATGGTTCCCACAGGCAAGTGTACATGTGCAGGAAGGACATCTTCCTGTCCATACATGATCATTAATGGTGTTGTCCATTGTCTATGTGTACTGTAGACAGCAGCACATTTAGGAAGCAGGAAAAAGTGGATAAATGAGGTATTTAATTCTCATAGGGCCACTGTGACACTCCCCTAAGGAGACGTATGACTCAGATACTTTACCAAACTTGTGCCCATGGCCAGGCACACTGTGCCACATAAACTCACCAGACATGTTGCTCTAGTGGTGCAGGATGAAACTGAGCCCATTGTGTCAGTGATTGACATATGTCATTGCTCAAATGCCATCACACCCCAAAAAAGTCATTTCAGAGATAAAGCATGACACAAAGGTTTCCGAAAAGTGGGCTGTCATGCCCCCACACTGAGCAGTGTCCCTAGCATACCTGTTGACACTTTCCTTTTAGCACCACAGTGCACATGTCATGAGATGTTCTGTGGGCAGCTTGAGGAAGTGTGAACATTTCCAATAATTGGCCTGCTGCCAGGGCATAAGTCAACATGTTCCACCTTTGGAGATGTCCCTCAGCATTAGAGATCCAAATTTGAGATACGTCAGTGGATAATATCTCATGTAGATGAGGCATGATGCATGTGACTATGTACATAGTCATAACATGTTGAATGTCATACACCTGTATATGTCACACACGTTTATACCTGAAATGAAAATGTAGTGGTTTGGGGATGGAGAAAACCTGTAGGTTTGTTGTCTTTGACCATGCAGCAATGACATCTAATGATGTCTGTTAAATGAGGAAGGAACAAGGATGTATAACTACTGTTGTATGTTGCTAGTCATAGCTGAGTGTGTTCTGTGAGTCATGGAGGTGCAGAGAGCCATTACACTTAGCGAGCCTTGAACAATCTTGGGGTAGTAAGTCATTTGAAAGTCTTGCACTGTGTACCTGAGACACGTATAAATGGTACCATAACATATGTGTATATAGCAGCCTGGCTTACCAATGTATGGCATTGAGACATGTCCAATGGTCTATTTGAGTTGTTGGGGCCATAAGGCTTTTATGTCCATTTGCAAGTCATGAGTAATGTGCAAAATGTGACCACAGTGTTCATTGTTCAACATTCACAGTGCTATGTGTCATGTTATATCCTGCAGGTGGACCCGAGTCCTACACTACTAGAGAGGTGGAAAGCTTCCATGACCCCGATGCTACCAGTGAGAGCATCCTTTATGTGAAATGTTGAGGCAAGGATTCTGTGTGATGATGCATGCTGTGTGCAAAGCCATCTACAAAGCCATATATACAAAGTGAAACTCCATAGGCTATACTTGTCTTTGGACAGTAAGTTAAGGTAGTGCAGGTTAGCTTCCGTACGTAGTAGTTTTTATTAGGCGTGGGTACTTTGTTTGGGGTTTCTTATTATTGGGTGTTTTTGGGGGGTGATGTTTTAGGTCTGTATACTTTAAAAAACATGAACAAATTAAAAAATGTTTTCAAAGTACAAAAATATCAAATCTTTGTGTAGGTCTAGATGTTTAGTTAGTTTATGCATAGCTGTAGTTACTGTTGTCCTTGTTACAGGTGTGTTTTAAGTGGGTGGCGGGTTAGATGTTTACCATGTGGCGTTAAATGTATAGGATAAGTTAAGTTAGTTGTACATTAGTTTAAGGTAGTGTAGGATAGGTAAGGATAATTAGGTTAGGTTGTTGAGGTAGTTTTTAGTGAAAGATTCATAGATTTATTAAATTTTATTGTTTCATACATTATGGTCCCCATCATGATTTACTGTCTAGGATTTAGCATGTCTGCGCAGATTATGTTAGGTATATACATTTGGCTCTGCACATAGTATTTGGAAATGTGTGACAAGGTGTATTTCTTATGGGCACGTAAGTGTCAGGTTGGCAGTGGTATCCCATCAGTTATCTAAAAACATCACTGAAAAAAGTAAGTGACAATCTGAATGTGAATGGATACACATCCCATAACAGGTATTCATGTTCATTTGCTCTGTGTGTATAAGTCATGGGGCATGCATTGGTGCAATGTTTTAGTTACTGCACTCACCCTAAATCATGGGTTTGTTACTCTCACACTTATGCCTGACCCTCACACACTTAAAGTTGCATCATTTGGTTGGCACATTAATGTAAGATTGTTGCTACCATTCTTGCTTAGATCAGCCACTTGTGGTGAGTGTTACATCAGCTGTCACAATTACTGCATGATACCTGTTGCATTACTTGCTTGGGAGCCTCACAAACGGTGTTTTTATCAACATACATACCATTTTCTTTAATTATGTTACTTCAGTCTGTGTAGCTTTGTGTCAGATGGCATTGCACACATATCCATTTTGAAAGCTGTCAGTGTATTTGCTTCACACAATGCAACATGTTCATGGTGTTCCTGCTTCAGACACACATACAACAACAAGGTTGTAGTAAGAGATTTTATTTACATGTGTTAATTTATGTGCAGTACTGATGTACATTCCATGTAAGAACAACACCAGCAGATGTATTTAGCCATTGGATGTCCAGAGAAAGTCCATGGGGGTCAACATGTCATAGGACATGTGTAGGGGAGGAGTGCTTTAGTGGGGAGGAGGAGCACATTGCTATTAGGGAGGACAGGCCACAATGACAGGCCACATAAGTGAGAGGTCAACAGTGGGAGATTCCAATTGAGGATGGTGTCAGGTGTTTTGACACTTGCATGATCTTATGCACAAAGGAGAAAGGGGCCATGTGCCACAGAGAAAATCTACCAGGCAGTTTTCCTGGTGAAAGATGTTCTTTCCACATTTTCATCCTTTGGTGTATGTGGTGCCTCCCGTGACAGGGGTGTTATAGGTGCTGAAGTAGAGGGAGGCACACACATATCAGGGGTAGAAGATGTGGATGCTGTGTCCACAGCAGCACTCCTCTGTGGGAATACATGAGACTGTTGCAACCTTGCTGGTGGCACTTTGGCTAGGCATTTCCTCATGCCTCTGCCTCATGACACCAGCAATGTCAGCCAAGGACTGCTGGAGGCCATGAAGCAGAGAGTAGGTGCCACGTATGGAACTTGAGTTGTCCTTATTTGGACTGAGGCATCTCCGCACTGCCTCTAGGATACCTGCAACTGCCTCCATCCCCACCTGCACAGTATCTGCCAACGCCCGCTGGACTCTTTCTGCCATTTTTTAGAATGTAAGTCCTGGGTCATGGGAGTCCAGAGCCCTGGTTGAACTGGCAGGTAGTGATGGGATCTGAATGGCTCCCAGGATTTGCTGGTGGGTATCCAGATGATTGGTTTGCAGTTGGTCATCCACATCATCGGAGAAGTCCTGGACAGGCAGCTGGCCAGGAGGTATGGTGTCATCCTCTGCAATAGCAACATCACAAAATAAAATGATGGAAGGATTGTTGAACATTTTCAAACACTCACCCCGGGTCACAGATCTCGGTTAATCCATCATTATTTTGCTCGCCACATCACCCCTGTTCATACCCAGCCATATGCAAATCAGTCTTGACCCTGCTCCCTATGGGAGCAGTCCCGCCCAAACTGCCAAGCCAGGTCCTTCCTGGACAGGATTTAAGCATCCTTGGTCCAGTTTCAGGGTATCACCCTTCATCAGCCAGGCTATCTTGAATCCAGTAGTGCAGCAAGTAAGGGGCCCATGTCTGGGCATACCCTAGCCACTTAGGGCACACATAGCAACATAGCAACATCACAAATTAAAATGATGGATGGAGTGTTAACATTTTTCAAACACTCACCCCAATCACAGATCTGGGTTTTATCCATTGTTATTTTGCTTGCCACGTCACCCCAGTTCGGGCACAGCCATGTGCAAATCAGTCTTAAACCTGCTCCCTATAGGAGCAGTCCAGCCCAAACTTTCATCCTCTGCAATGAGATGGAGGTAAGATAATGTTGAGCTCTTCTAGATGTTGACATTAGTGATCAGGTTTACAATCAAGGCTTCCAAGGAAGCACTTTAAAGGCATCATTTCCAAGGCACTAGCAGCACACTGCACAACTAGAATGTCATTGAATTTGATGTTCCAGTGGTTTAGTTTGCAGGCCCCTAATTTACAAGGTCACACAACTCCAACTTTTGTTTCTTGACATAGCCCTGTAATTGAGTACCCCTTTCATGCATTACACTGCATAAAAAGTGAGTTCCATATGTGTTGCTGTGGATGTTCCCCGGCAGTACCCATGGAATACAAAGAAATGTGACACATTCCCACATTTAGATACCTCAAAATGAATCAGATTCCCACACAACCTCTGGGGTGGCACTGAAGTGCTGCAATGGAGAGAATTTGCATTTTAGTACCATTATTTCCTATTTCAATGTGTGTTGCATTCTTCAGCACACTTAGAAAGTGGAAAACGCCATTCATGATTGTTTAAGTACAGGAAAGTGTCCCTTTCAGGACTTGAACAATCATCCCTGCAATGCAGGCACCACTACACCATGTTGCAAGGGTGCCTGTGGTAGCTCTAGGAAGCAATGAGTACACCATCATTGAGGAAAGTACAGGTATGTGCTACATTTTGTTAAACACAATGCATCCCTGCATTTTCAAAATGATGCAGCACTGAAAGCTGGCTTACAGCACCACAGTGAATCATTTAATCTTACATGGGGCTGTGACCTGAACAGTGAAGTGTAGTGCATCTGCTGGGACTAAGCCTGCTCTGTGGGGATGGGCTCTGTCTTACTTTGTAGTGTTGCTCACTTACATTCCCCCACAACATCCTGATGTAAGTTGTTTATCTGCAGAGTGTCATATGTCATATGACTCATAACCACACCATTGTATGTGTACCGACCTCCTCAGAATTCCCACTTTTGGGTCCTGGTACACAGGTAAGTGGCACACAGTGGTTCTACCCAAATAATACATTCATTCTCACATGCCTATGACACGCCGATCAAGCATTTCCATTGCCAGTGGGACTACATTTTTTTTTGTTATAGACAGCAATTGTTGGGGCCTCATCTACATTGTAGTGGTGGTGTGATTGGTGGCAAGTCCCTACATCTGAATCCCACATCTGTAGGCCCACCCTCTTCCACCTGAGTTCCTCCATGGGTCCTATAATTTGAGGTGGCTAGATGTTTCTTTGTATCCCTTTGTCAATCCCTGCTTGACATCATCGAAATTGTACATGTGGCACCGTGACACATTGTTCCATTATACTCCTTCCTGGCATGTGCCACATGCGCCCCCTGGTCCACATGACATGTAGGCTGTGGTGCCCCAATGGGTTTTTCTCTGCCATCCCTTCCCAGGTGTGCCGCAAGAGTTGCCCAGTCAGACCTAGTGGCACATGTGTATTATGTGTAGGTACCATGCAGTACACATGTCCATTCCCACCTCCCCAATATGCACAGACTCCACGTTCAAACCAAATGTAATTTTGCAATGAGGAGTCAGCACCTACCATGCAGAACAATAGAAGTGCCCCCAAGCCACACATGATCATTAGTTTGTACACACATGGTCCAGTACTGTGCATGTTTCATATCACCGACCCTCCAATTGATTATTTGTAATGTGTTCCTGTGGTCCCTTCTAAGGCAGTTGACACCTGTGTGCTACTCTGCCCGCCATTTCAGCTGGGTGCAATTTAGTTTCATGCAGGGTACAAAAGACATGTCTCTTGCCATGTCCCTATTTGTGAATGCCTCCCATCGCCCACACCCAATCACTCTCAGAGGAGTTTTTGTCCTGTGACACAAACTTTCCATTCAGAGAATTTACATTATAGATTAGTGTGAATGGGCCCAAGTGAGACCGAGTAGCTGCGTGGTGCAAGGATGCCTGCATTGGAGCTAAGCAGTAATTTGTGTGCCATCACTGAGGAAAGTACAGAGATGCATTGAATTTCAGTGACTATGACGAATGCCTGAACTTTCAATATGACACAGTGCAGAGCACCAGCTGACTGGCTGTGATGCACTGCATCATTTTCTCATATATGAGGCATAAAGTGAGGTAAACATGGAATGATGCTGCACTTCACACAATGAAGAACGTGAGCTGATGGTTCTTGTCTGGGATGTGCTATGTGTGGGAGGTCAGTATACATTACAAATCTTTGCTGTTTACCATAAGTGTGCCAGCTTACTGCCTGTTAGAAATGGGGTCTCTCTGTGCATTAAGTACCTGGTATGCGCCAAAATTACACGCATGAAGACTACTGAGGCCGAGATGCGCGGAAAAAGGAAAGTGTGCATTGGATCCAATGATTCGGCAATTCTTCCTGCGCTGCAAGGGCTTCGTGTTGCTTTCCGCTGCACAGTCTTGTATCCTCAATGCGATGCAGGGTATTTATATGCCCAGGGACAATGTGTGGAAATCCTGGGCATGCAGGATGAAGTCACAGGTGCTGCGTCAATCTAGTGTGGTGATGTGTCAGAGTTTCTATCGCACGGCAGGCGCTGCATCAATTCCTCATGCAAGAAGCCAGGCTGCGTCCTTCTGGATTGGCGATGTGTTGATCCAGTATCGCTGTGTGTCGAAGTTCTGGTCGCAACACAAACGATGCGTTGATCTCCACTTGGGGAGGTGGGATGTGTCATTCCAGTTCGGCCATGCAGTGATTCTTTCACCGCTGGGCAGGCTGTGCATTGATTACAGGAGAATGTGCATCGATTTTTGCCCAACAAGGAGTTTCCTTGAAGAATATAAGTCTTTTTGGCCCTGAGACTACAGGAGGCAAGCTCAATCCAAGCCCTTAGGGAGCACTTCTCAGCAGAGCCAGAGGTCAGCAAGGCAGCAGGGCAACAGCAAGGCAGCAGTCTTTCACACTTTTACAGCAAATCAGTCCAGGTGAGTCCTTTGGGCAGCCAGGCAGCTCCTCTTGGCAGGTTTCAGGATCTGGTTCAAAGTGTCTGTCCCAGAAAGTGTCTGGGTTGGTGGGGTCAGGGACCCAGGTTGTATGCCCAAAAGTGCCTTTGAAGTGGGGAAGACTTCAAAGAGTGGTTTTGAAGTGCACAAGGTCCCCTTTCAGTACAGGTCTGTCTGCCAGGGTCCCAGTAGGGGGTTTGGCAGTTCATTGTGTGAGGGCAGGCCACTAGCCAGGCCCCTCTACCCTTCCAGCCCAGGAAGACCCATTCAATATGCAGATGTTTGTGGTTGTATGGGTGAATTGCACAAGGGAGATATCAACCAGCCCAACCCAGATGTGGATTGGAGACAGGCTGTAAGGCACAGATGGATTCTAAGTGCAGAGAAATGCTCACTTTCTGAAAGTAGCATTTCGAAAATAGTATTATGAAATCCAATCTCACCAATAAGCAGGATTTTGAATTACCATTCTCACCATACTAAACATGACCTGTTTACCCCTTTCTGATCAGAATGTACCACTCAAACAGAATATTAGGGTAGCCCTAATGTTAGCCTATGACAGATGCAGGCCTCACAGTAGTGGAAAATGAAATTAGGAATTTTCCACTACCAGGACATATAAAACACTTAGGTATATGTCCTGCCTTTTACCTACACAGCACCCTGCCCTGTGGGTTACCTAGGGCCTACCTTAGGGGTGACGTATATGAAGAAAAAGGGGAGTTTAAGGCTTGGCAAGTACTTTTAAAAGCCAAGTCGACGTGGCAGTGAAACTGCACACAGAGGACTTGCAATGGCAGGCCTGAGACATGGTTAAGGGGCTACTTATGTGGATGATACAACCAGCGCTGCAGGTCCACAAGTACCATTTAATCTAAAGGCCCTGGGCACATGTAGTGCACTTTCCTAGGGACTTCCAAGTAGATCAAATATGCCAATTGGGTATGAATCAATGTTACCATGTTTTAAGGGAGATAGCATATGTACTTTAGCACTGGTAAGCAGGGGTAAATTGCACAGAGTCCTCAAACCAGCAAAAACAGTGTAAGGAAAGTGGAGGGAAGCAGGCAAAAAGTTGGGGGATGACTACCCTAAGGCTGTCAGGACTCATCAATCAATCAATCAGGGAATTTGTAAAGCGTGCTACTCACCCAAGAGGGTCTCAGGGCGCTGAGGGATGGGGCTGCTACTGCTCGAACAGCCAAGTCTTGAGATGTCTCCTGAAGGTAAGGAGGTCCTTGGTCCCACGCAGGTGGGTGGGAAGAGTGTTCCACGTCTTGGCGGTGAGGTGCAAGAATGATTTGCCACCAGTGGTTGTTGTGTGGATGTGTGGGATGGTGGCAAGGGCAAGGTCGGTAGAGTGAAGTTGTTGGGTCGTGGTGTAGAAGGAGAGCTGTCCGTTGAGGTATTCTGGTCCAGTGTTGTGCAGTGCCTTGTGAGCGTGGGTGAGGAGTTTGAAGGTGTTTCTTTGTTGAAGGGGAGCCAATGCAGGTCTCTCAGGTGGGCTGTGATGTGGCAGTGGTGAGGGATGCCCAGGATGAGGCATGCTGAGGCGTTCTGGATGCTTTGCAGTCTTTTCTGGAGTTTGGCCATGGTTCCTGCATAGAGGGCATTGCCGTAGTCCAGTTTGCTGCTTACGACGGCTTGGGTGACTGTTTTTCTGGTTTCAGTGGGGATCCATTTGTAGATCTTCCGAAGCATGCGAAGGGTGTTGAAGCAGGAGGAGGAGATGGCGTTGACTTGCTGGGTCATAGATAGTGAAGAGTCCAGGATGAATCTCAGGTTGTGTGCATGGTCGGAGGGTGTCGGTGCGGTTCCCAGTGTGGCAGGTCACCAGGAGCCGTCCCATGCGGAGGGGGTGGAGCCGAAGATGAGGACCTCAGTCTTGTGGGAATTCAGTTTAAAGCAGCTGTTTTTCATCCATTCAGAGATGGCCTTCATTCCTTCATGGAGGTTGGTCTTGGCGGTGTCCTTGATGAGTGGGAGGATCAGCTGAGTGTCATCGGCATATGAGAAGATGTTGAGGTTGTGGGATCGGGCAACGTTAGCAAGTGGAGCCATGTAGACTTTGAAAAGGGTCGGACTGAGGGACAAACCCTGGGGTATGCCACAGATGATTTTGGTGGCTTCAGAGTGGAATGGACCCTTTAGTCTGCAGACAGTGCATTTTAGTGCTGGGACATGGTTGCCTTCCCCTTTTGACAATGTATAGTTACCACCTTGCCCATCACTGCAACTTACCTTGTGGTTGTTGTAGTTCATCATGTGCTGCACTTTCATGTCCTGGGACTCCTGTCATCAACTCCTTAAGAATGACAGCTGTCACCATTTCCTCCAAATCATCCAGCTCCTCCTAGGGTAATGGACTTCAACCTCTGATCTGCAATGCTACCTTGTGATTGCTGGCCAGTTTCTCTTTTGTTCTGCGCTTGTAATCATGCCAGTGCATCTTACAGTCAATGACTGTCCTCTTAACCTCTGTCACACCATTTACTTTTTCCACTATGGACTGCCATATTGCCTCTTTCATCCCTAACGGCAATTTGGAGGTGAGGAAGAGCTGTTGTTGATCCTCCATCACCTCAGAGATCATGATTTGTTCTCCTTCTCACAGAATATGCATTTCCTCCTTCTCTTGTCCTTCTCCTGGAAGTCTATCTGGACATCCTGGTTAGAACTGGGGTTGCTGAGGTTGTCCTGGTGTCTCTGGTCTCCTGGCTTCTCCATTTCTGCTTCTGTAGTGTCTCCTGTTTGTTTGTTTTTTTGCAAAGCACCGTTTTGCTGCTTTTTTTTACACTTGTAGGCGCAGAAGTGATGCTAGCCTGTCAGATTACGTGCCGCTAATCAGGCTAACATCACTTTTGCAGCACTAGCATCTTTTTTTCAAGACACAGCGCACAGGCAAGCATAATTTTTTTTAATGCTGCTCAATCCTAACACTCAGGACACCCACATGGTTTACTTTCAGATAAGGGCCACTAGAGGAGTCCTGGAGTCCCATTGTACCAGCCCATTCCAAAGGAGTCACACAGGGTGTTTGCCAGTGGGAGCTGGCATATTTTAAATTAAGTGGTTGCTCCAGTGCCTACCCAGGGCACCCACAACCCCAATTTTGTTGGGAACTTGGTGGAAACCCTAGGGCCCCCATGGCCCCAGCCCTCCACCCTTGTGAGAGTCAGTTTAAAACAAAATGTAGGTGGATGCCTCAGTGCCCACCTAGGGCACACCAAACTGCTGGCTCCAGTGGTGGTACGGGGGAAAGCACAGGGACACCACAGTCCCAGCTGGCTCCCCAACCAGCACCATACTGCGTGCTGATGGGCACCAACAATTTCTCTTTGCTCCCGCTCAGCTGGAGCAGCATTTTTAATAGCTCCTGGGGCAGGAGCAAAATTTAATTTTCTGTCTAGTGGAGTAAGGCAGGGTAGACCTGCACTTTACTGGGCAGGAAACCACAGTATCCTGGTGTGAGCTTCTCAGGAAGCCTGTACATTGCACATCGCAGGGGATGGGGGCCCTACAGCGGAAATCAGCTTGGGTAAGGGGGGCTGCAGACCTCTTACCTTTTATAAAAATAAAACCATTTTGGACAGTCTCCCAAGAGCCTATTGAGGCTCATTGTGCACCCCTCCCACCCTGAATTTTCAAAACAGATATGGGGTCCCTGGGGTCTTCTCGGTCTTTTAGGCTCAGGGAGAGGGGGCTGCACACCGCTTTCCCTTTATTTTCTACACAGCCGGTGGGGTACTAGGGTTTTTTTTTCAGGCTAGAGTGGAGGGTGTGCACTCTCTACTCTTTATAATAATGATTACCCATGGATGGGATCCCTAGGGCCTATTGATGGATCAGGGAGGTGTGGAACGGGCCCCTTTCCCCATAATTTATAATTTGCACTGTCCCCTCAGGCTGTGTTCCACCCCCCAAGGAGTTCTCTTTTAAGCATGAGTTTGCAGTAAAATAAAAATAAAACATTTTTGACCAAAGGGGAGGTCCTTCTTGGATGCTCCCACCAGGTATAGAGGGGCAGGGTATCTCTACTGTGCCCTGTTGTATCTATTTTTAACATTTTTTGTAGGACACTGGTGATCTGTCTGCTCTGTGGATCCTACACCACGTAAAATGTACAACATTTTTTAATCTTAATTGCCCAGAACATACTGAATAGATTTATACCAAATATGTCAGGTCTCCAATATTAGAGTACAGTACACAATTATCCTGGACAGAGATTGAATGTAAGTACACAATTGAGTACTGTTAAGTAAAAGTGAAAAAGTGAAAAAGAGGGGTACTAGTTGTCCAAACGCAACACTACGCCCCTATAGCCCAACGTAAAAAACAGAGAACAAAATGGATCTTGTCTGCAGTGTAGCTCCATCACCATGGTGAAAGTAGGATGAGAAGAGTAGACGGCTTCGGACTTCACTACATCTCAGAAATTAGCTTCCCTTCCCTTCCACCTGCATATTTAAAACATATGTACAAACACTGTAATGAGGAACATTGTGTATTCCCACAATAATAATTGATTAATGTTGGGCTTCTATATTTTGCATTGCATTCATTTTGCAAAACCACAGTAATAGCAATGGTCAGCTCATAATTTCGTTTTTAAACAAACAGTAAGTAGGATATCCCATACGACCTCCTTCAATCTACCCTTACACTTTACCTTTTTTCTGTGTATCCAGCACTCCAAATAACTACAGTTTTTTTTTGCTTATAAAAATGTTTTCAAATGGTAACCTCTTCCTTATTTATGCTTAAAACTAATGCCACCGTCTTCGTAATATTTAGTACCTACATGTGCCCTGCGTGTTCTTCATTTTAAAACAAATTCTGACAGAATTACTACGAGATTTGTGTATCTCATATAATCAACTGCTACCTAATATAATATATGACAGAAATGTCATTACAAATGTAATTTAGTGTGGAGAGTCAATATTCCACTTCTTTAAACACCAGAGGCTCAGGTGGTGGAGTGAATGACTGTACAGCTCCACCACAGTCACAGATTTCCATATACATGTATGGAATATTTATAAATGATTGGAAAGTTCTGTATAGAGCTTCAGGTGAACTAAAATAGATATTGCATGTTTTATTCCTGAAAAAAGGAGACATGGAATCAGAAGTATTGAAGGGCCAGATGTATCAAACCTTTCTGTGATCGCAAAATGCGTTTTGGTATGTAACAAGGCCAATTTGCGATTCGGTAACTTGTTGGATTTGCAACTAAATACCGATTTGGTACTAGGAAGGGTATTGTCAAGGGCGTCCCTTCTTAATACTGAATCGCAGAGGTATGTATGATTGTGTTGTGACCGTGAATGTGGTCGCAAAACAATCACAGTCACCACCTACTTCAAGTAGGTGGCAACCCATTCACAAAGGGGAAGGGACCCCTTCCCCTTTGTGAATGCATGTGAAAATGTTTTTTAAGAGCAGGCTGTGGTCCCAGGGACCAATGCCTACTCTTAAAAAATGAAAAGAAAACTTTTAATTTTTCATTTTTAAATGCATCCCCTTTTCCTTTAAGGAAACGGGCTGCATTTAAAAAAAAAAAAGATTGCTTTAATAAAAAGCAATGAATTACATGGTCGTCTGCTGAGCCCAGAAGGCCACCATCCCTGTAATTGTAGCCATTCGCAATGGCTCGCAAATTGCGACCTACCTCATGAATATTGATGAGGTAGGTCCATTTGCGAGCCCTTGCGAATTGCAAGATGGGCTTGCTACATGCAGTATACCATTGCCATACCTGTAGTTCTTTGCCTGTCATAATGAGAATGTCCCTACATTAAACATTGGATCTAGCAATATATTTATTTAATTATTATCTTAGACTCATAATTTGATCACTGAATTACCTATAAATAAATCTATCAGTTTGTACATTGTGATTATATAATTAATTAAACAATATTAAATATTACTGAAATAAACTCAAGGGAACAGAACCAGGTGACAAAGAAGTGACTATGGGATCAGGGTAAGGCCTGTAGAAAATTTTGGGCCAGATTTAAGAAGCCCTTAGCGTCACCTTAGCGTCATGTGTTGTTAGGTTGGCAAAAATGCAGTGCCATATTTACAAAGTGGCGCAATGCATGCATTGCACCACTTTTTTAAACACTTGCACCCCATTACACCTGTGCCAGGCATAATGTATGTAAAGGGGGCATTCCAGTGTTAGGAGGCCCAGAAAATGGTAAATTGGTATCTATGAGACTCTACAGCACCATTTTTAGTGCCATTTTTATCCCCGGCCTGGGGCAGGGGTTAAAATGATGCTCCCATTGTTTCCAGTGGGCCTCCTTTCACTTTTCAGGATTAGAGTCAACATTTTCAGTGCCAATCCTGCCAAGAACCAAACTAGCGCCAATGGTTTTGACACTAGTTCCCTAACGTGTGCCATGGTGCACCGTATCATAAATACGGCACACACATGGTGGCATTAGCGGGGTGCAATGGGGCCCAACAAAAGTGGTGCATCATGACATGATGCACCACTTTTCTTAAATATGCCCCTTTGTTTCCTTAATTTACAAAAAATGTTCAGAAAATTATGTGAAATTACACTAAAAATATCACATTATGATACAATGCTTTCACGCATCCCTAAAACACAAGCAACAGGACTTGTCTGGGGAGAAAATTAGCAAATTTTGTAGAACACAACGTTCACAAATTGCAAATGCATAATGAAAATGTTACACCGGCCTAATTGAGCATATATAGCATGGAATGTGCTTGTGGCTGCTATATATAGCCAATTAATTTGTGACAGACTAGCAGAGCTGAGATTTCTCTACTTTTAAGTATGTATTGCATCCTGTCTTCAAGGCTTTGCTTGGACACTAGCGAGAGTTCTGGGAAGATGCAATGATGATTCAGTTTTTGGCATTTTTGTTCATCTGAATACTCCTGACCGTGGTCTTATGTCATTAGCTAAATCTCTTTGACATTTTTGTACAAGCTTCTTTTTTCCAAATATTAACAGTCATTATTCATTCTACCAGACAGCACTTTCTCCATTTCACATTTAGACCAAAACAAGGGCCTGATTTTGATCCTGGCGGACAGCCCGTTTCGCCACCTGGGATTCATTTATAAGCATTTATAAATTATTGGTGGGAATTGCTATCACGGGGTTCCTGTCAATGCATTTTGCTGTTTGGTGCAAAGTTTTGTCAACATGATTTACTATGTTCTTGCATGGAAAGTTAAATATGCCAGTTGGAAGAAACCTACGCACAGTACGTGCCACATTAGCATCATTTGTTTACGCTAATGTGGCCCAACAAGGCCATAATCGCTGCACCAGATTTACAAATTGGTGCAATGCACACATTGTGCCATTTTGTAACTCCTTGCACCACATTATGCCTGCGCCAGGGTCGTTCCCCCGTTAGGGGGGGACAAAAAAAATTAACAATTTTTGCAGCATTTTTAATGCCTGCTCAGAGCAGGCATTAAAAGGGATCACACCATTATTTATAATGGGCCCAATGTTCAGGGTTGGCACCAAAATGTTGGCACTAACTCTGAACAGTACATTAATAGCGTCAAAAAGTTTGATGCTATTGCCCCCTACCCTGCGTTGAATCCGGCACACACATGGTGGTGGTAGGGGGCGCTAACAAGCTCAAAAAAAGTGAAGCTGCACTGGGTGCAGCGCCGCTTTTCTCAAATCTGCCCTTATGTGTTTTATTGGGAAGTCGCATGCTCAGTGAAGCTTTTTAGCAAAGCAGTAGTGCACTTTTTTCACTTTCACTGTGCCATTTATGCAGGAGCACCTATAATATGAATGGTTAGTTTTGTTACATTACTACGTGGAGTATATAGGGAATAAAATGTTAGTGCCTACATTTGTTGTGTGTATCTTACCAGCCAAGGGAGTCTAGGCTTAAACACTCCCTTCGAGGCAAACATTGTGTTAGTTAGATTGTTTATATTCCCACAATACAGGTTTGTCCCATAATACATGTTGTAACTTAATTTTATATGAGGATTGGTGAAGTTTTTATTTTAGTGCATTGAATGTACGTGCTTCCAGAGAAACCCTGGGTGCTGAAGGAAGGTAGACTGTATGCATGCACATGAGCAGCTTACAGGAAACTATGGTTGTGGTATATTATGGAATCATCGATATGGTATTATTGAATTAGAGTGCTAAAAGAAGTTCAATGCATATTCAAGTCTGTCTCCATTAGACCCAAGTCTTGCATTTTTTGCACTCTAAATTGGGAACCCTTCCATGTAGTGGCTGAGAATGTGCTACTGCAGGTCATGCACAATAGATGTACACAAGATTGTGGATGAGACAGACAGTTGTATTTCCTGATACATTTTATATGCTGGGATTTGGTTGCTTTCTTGGCAAATAAAATGTCCACTGAGCCCACACTCACTACAGGGCCATCAGAATTAGTTTTAAATATCATGACCACACCTTATAGTACAAATGGTAATTACTTTTCAGAAATGTTTTCTGTCACTTACAGACCTTGTAGAATAGTATTATTGATATAGTGCTTAATGCATATTTTGTACTGTTGAATTCATTGAAAAATACACCTGTGAAACGGCAAATTGCAATGAACCAACCTACATATCACGCCACAGTGGAGTGGTTGCCTGGCACAACACAAGTAAATTCAAGGGAGTAGGGTCCTTATCAGCCCGCAAAGGTGTGTATCAAGCCACTGGAATAGAGCTGAAAGGCTAACGGAGTCTGAAAGGCCTTCTCTCAAACAGTACAAAACACACTTTGTTAAAGTTACTTTTACACTAAAGTTATCAAAATCTACTTTCACCAAAGTATTGAATTTGGGTAATTGGACTTGAGTGAGGGTAATTCATGTGTTGATCAGATGGATTAATGCTGAGATAGTGAGAATATGCGCTGGAACTGGCTGCTTGAGACATATCCCTTCTATCCTATTATGAAATACAGAGATGTTTCATCATGATGGAGAACACTTTTCAGTTTTCTTGGGACAGACCTCCTCATTGGTTCATTCTGGACATTTGTGGCATCTTTATTTTCAGGGAGGTGGATGAAAGATCAGAGTTTTCCACCCCACTGCAAAGTTGCTATGCCACTGAGATGGACAGCTGGCATTTATATTCCATGTGAATTCCAGCATCTGGTTGGGGATGAAGGTCAACCGTTTGGGCAATAGTGTAGGGCAAGGAGCTGTAGCTTCTGGTCACATGCCAGGGGTCTACCCCCTGGAACTATTGGTTCGTGGTTGTAGGACCATGACAGATGTACAGCAAGGTAAGATGCAGGTAGTTTTACTTGTGTGCATGAATGTAATGTAAATGTGTGTGTTAGAAATTGGGTTTCTGGTGGGCAGGGGTATGCATCCTGTCCAGTCAGGAATCACAATCATAATTAAGGTAAGTCAGATACACACCATAAATTAACCCGTACTCAACCTCAGGTAACTTGACACATAGCAGGCAGGCTAAACTTACGAGGCAATCTGTAAAATCTTTGTGCAACACTTAAAACAGTAAAATAGTGCCAAAACCACCCAGAAATAATCCGCACTAAGTTAGAAAAATAGAGCTTAGTTTAATTAACAAAACAAGACCAAACAACAAAGATCCAATAGGTGGAAGTTGAGACATTACATTTTAAAGACTATCTATAAATTTAGTGCTTAGAAGCTTAAAGTGACAACAGGGACTATCTGGTTGTGATAGACCGGGTCAAATCTGAAAAGTGAAGCCGACTGCGATGGAGCATGGGTCAGATACAGGGACCAAGCTTGTAATTCTGAAAAGGTTTGCCTTTTGGATGAAGGATGCATCAATGTCGCAGTCCTGATGGGGTGGGGCAGAGGAGGTGATGTGCACGTGATGCATTGGTTCTGATCCACACAATTGTGGACGCATTGTTGGAAAACCCTTGGGATTGATGGTGATGCATAGCTGTCAAGCCGCACAGCCGGTTAAGTATAGATGATTCATCACGGCAGAGTGCAATGTATTGACTCCAACCTTCGCAGCAGGCATTGTGATGTTGTTGCCCTCAGAGGCAGACATGATGCATCAGTGTGAGGGATAGATGTGCTGGTTCCGATTGACGCAGTGACAGTGATGCGTTGATTTTTGTAGCAACATTTGAAGAACCCACTTCCGAGGACCCAGGGCTGGATTGGCACCACTTGGCAGGGCAGGACTCACAGTTAACAGAGTCCAGAGGTTGTAGCAGAGGTGAGTGAAGTCTATGAGACTTCAGAACAGGAGGCAAGCCAACAAGCCTTCAATTTGGGGATGACGAGATGCAGGTCCAGGACTTGCTCCCAGACCAGGGTGGCAGCAGGCAGCAGGGCAGGCAGAGCAAAGCAGGCGTCCAGTAAAGTCCAGCAGAGTCCAGCAGAGTGACAGTCCCTTCAGCAGTACAGCAGCCCTCCTTCCAGGCAGAATGTCTTCAGGTTCACAAGTCTACTGATTTGGTAGGGTCAGAAGTCCAGTTGTTATACCCAGTGGTGTCTTTGAAAGGGGGTGACACACACAAGTGCCTGCCCTTACTGCCCTGACTCTACTCTATCAACTCTTTCCTCCCATCCTGCCCAGAATGGGCCATCAGCATGCAGATGGCCACTGAGTCACACCTAAGCCCTCTTGTGTGTGACTGTCTGGAGGGAATTCAGAGGAGTCCAGATATCACCCACCAAGACGTGAATTCAGAGACAGGCAGGAGGAAGTTACACAATTGGAAATTACACTTATAAAATGTAATAAGGTAATCCCAATGTTAACCTATAGGAGAAATAGGCCTTGCAGAAGTGCTGAACAAATGTAAGGGTTTTCCACTACCTGGGCATGTAGAGCTTAAACATACATGTCCAACTTTTTTAATAGGTTTTTTAAATATGCTGCATCCTACCCTTGAGGCCATCAAGGGCCTGCCTAAGGGGTGACCTATATGTATTAAAAAGGAAGGTTTGAGCCTGGCCAGAGGGTTAACATGCCAGGTCAACCTGCCAGTTTAAAACTACACACACAGGCCCTGCAATGCCAATTGTGCATAAGCCAATGATATCATAGTTTAGGGAAAGAGCATATGCACTTTAGCATTGGTCAGCATTGTTAAAGTACTTAAAGTATTAAAGCCTGCAAAACTGAAGTGAGCAAACAGGAGCCCAAAATGCAAAAAAGTCAGAGGAGACCATGCCAAGGACGCCAGGTCAAACGGTGTGCTGTGTGAGTAAGCAAACAAACAGAAGGCTATTCCTCTTGTATATATGTAAAGCAGAACATGATGATGATCTCTAGCAAGGGAAAAATGCTGATCTTAAATTATTTTATTTATTATTTATTTTATTGTATTTATTTATTAATTTATTAAAGTGCTGAAAGAAGTTCAATGGCATGTTCAGGTCTATCTCCATTAGACCCAATGCTTGCATCTTTTGCTCTCTTAATTGGGAAACTTTCAGTATGGTGGCCAATATTGGGCTACTTCAGCTCATGCACAGTAGATGTACAGAAGATTGTGACTGCCAACATTAGGATTTGCAGAGACATTCAGAAATATTTTTTGGTTTTGTATGTTTTAAATAAATATGACCTGCATGGTACATTCTCCTAACTACTGTGCTCGGATCCTGTCATTGTCTTGGTTTAATCGGAAGGGGGCAGAATCTGACCTGGGTGCCTCTCTGACCAAAGAAGGGAAGGCAATGAGGCATTCATTCATATTAGGCATTCTTAGTAACCACAGTGTCCACTTGGTCTGATCAATATCACATTAAAGGGCATATGCAAATACCAGAATATTACTTTTATATTGCATGTACAGAGAGGTGAATCACTTTCATGTTCAAGGGGTTTAGAACCTATCTGTGAATCGATGGTGCTGGAGGCTAAACTCATCAAAGGCAGAGATGCTCAGAAACTATATCAATGTGCTATTTTGGTTTAGTAAAGGTTGGTGTCAAAGAACTATGGGGCATATTTAAAAACCCATAGAGCCACCGGAGCGTCACGATGTGCCCTGCACCACTTTTTGTGGCTTAACGCCACCTTATAAATGTGACCCCTTTACACACAACAATGTGAGTGAGAGGGGCATGCATTGGGTGTTGCTGTGGGCATGATACAGCGATACCCATTGCATTTTGATGCTGCGTCAGGTTTACGAGTTTTCGTAAACCTGAGACAGTGCCAAAATCTAATGCCACCCCAGGGGTAGCCTTTGAGTGGCACAACAAGGAGAAAGGCTTTCATTTCTCCTCATTTTTTTGCTCTTTCTATGTGTGCTGCATTTTGAAGCACACAATGAAAGAGCAAATCGCCATTTAAGATTGTTTTTGTGGAGGAAGGTGTTCCTTCCTGCACCAAAACAATCTCCCCTTCAATGCAGCCATCCTTGCAGTGCGGTCCAAGAGTGGCTGCGGTGGCTCACGGCAGCAGATTTAGAGCCTGCGCAGTGGACAACTCAGGGGTGAGCTGTATTCTAATAAATATGGTGCATCCCTGCATTTTGGAAATTACGGTGCTCAATGCTGCCAAATTTGGTTCCGCACTGTGCACCATCCTTTTTCATTAAATCTGGCCTAACGAGTTATTTAAACCATAGTTCATTCAGGTAAGAGGTGGAGATTTTAAGTATTTTTCTCCATCATTTTTTGTCATTTATTTTTGTTCAGCTACCTTAGTTTTAAATAAAAAACAATGATCTGCAGAAGAACATTCAATTGTTGTTTCAAGCATTGACAATTATCCATCAATTGTGCAAACTGATAAAATGTAACAATAATGTACTCCTTTATAAGATACCTGTTGTAGCATAACAAACTATAAAACATGAATAACATAATGGGAAAATTTAGATGCTCATCGTGCCTCTTCAAATAAAAGAAAGTCGGGGAACGGGCTTGGAAGTGGACTTGGTCTTCATCTAACAGACCTTGTAATATACTTGGGGGCAACGCAGAAAGCAACAGATTTACAATATAAAACTTGTAAAACCCATTTGGCCTCACAAGGAGGACTAGGATGTAATATGGAAAGTTCAGTAGGTTTATTACAATTCAGTAATCACTCCAATATCTGATTAGAATCAAAGTGTAAAGGTACAGAATCAGAACCGGCAAGCTGAAATGCCAGAAGAAATGCAATCTCAATAGCATAAAGCATACAGAAAACACAGTCACAGCAAAACAGATACTAAGAACCAGAAATTGACATTCCTTGACTAAAATCAGATTGCTCCTTCTAAGCATGAACACATTTAAAACTATCTAGATCAGGTTCTAAATAAAATGGGGAAATTCAGGCTAAAATGTCTCAAGATGTTTAAGAAGGAAGCAAAGCAGATGACAGCATCATCAAGACTCCAGTAGAAGACTTTATAAGAAGAGTACCAGTGTTGGAAACTCACTGTAAGAGCAAAAGGAGTATGAAGAGGTCTGCACCTCTCCAAGTCCAAAGGGATCTGCGGTAGCTGTTTGAAATAGAAGCACTTACTTAAAAGTGGAAAGTTACAGGAGCATCTATATCTCCAAACACTTCACCAGAAACCCAATTTGTTTTGCTTATGGAGCACTATTGCAACACAGGACGAGTTTCCCATCCGACAGAGCTCCAACAACCAGGTTAACCTTGAATGTCTTCACTCCAGATATACAATGAATAGGAGGTTTCTTCCGCTCATGAAGTCATCCAGTCCATGCCAAGATTTCTCTTCCCAAACCTCTCTATCTCTAATACACTATACATCTCTAATACACAATACTCCTTTCTTTAACTAAGAAATTATGAGTGCCCACCTGCAAAAGAAAAACATGCAGCGCACCAAAAAATACATATTGTTAAAAGGAAGAGCACAGTTAGGTGAATTTAATAAGTTATTGTCAGATTGCACTCTTAATACACAATTACAGGTACAAGCATTATGTCAGAATAAATGCAAATGTGAATAAATTAATTCACAATTACTTATCTAATGTGCTTTCAATAGACAGAACATGTTGAAATATAAGTGTAAATGTAAATGAGAACTATAAATCTTCAAGATAAAGCTAAACATTAGAACACATGAATATATATAACTTCTCAGTGAATACACCTTCAATAATACATTTTGATGTTTCACTTTCCATTCATAATGTTAAGGCACATAGAGTATATGATGTTGGTTAGATATTTGTTTTACTTTGGTAACTTATAGAAGTGTGGCCACAATTATGCTGCTCCAAAAGCATGTAACATTTTCTTCAAATCAATATGAATACTTTCAGAAAACAGCGTCTCCACCATAATAGTAGCACATGCTTTATGAAATATTCATAGGCTTAAGCATCAAAAGTAAAGTGTCACATGAGGAGTCAATAACACTAACTCCCACCGCCAGTAGCAAGTGTGACTCAGCCACTGAGCATCGTTATGATACGGATGCAGTCAATTCACAACATGGCCTCTGGGATGATCATTCAGAGTAGCAGTCCTGCCAGTGAAACACTAGGACCATATCTGGAATGTTACAAGATTTCTCCTGTTATAGAAGTTACTAAAAATGCCCTTTTTCGTACAAGCCTTCAACCCTCCTACCAACATTAGCAAAACATTTATTCATTCTCTGAAGGAGACCACTGGTCAAATCAATTCACCACCGATCAGCCATTGAAGTTGACTTTACCCTTCATGCATGCTTTCCTCCATCTAGTTCCTGTGATTAATGACATTGCAGCATCAGGACACTGGAAACACCATTGTGAAGAGCAGTGACCAACAGTTATATTACATTATGTTGGAGTTCATCTCTTTTACCTTTTTTTCTGACCTCTGTCTTTCCAGTTGGAAAGTTCAACCACATGTCTAGGGGATCCCACCACTTCAGAAGCTACGTAAATGCTGTTTAGCTTCAACACTTCAAAACATATAAGTAACAGCACAATGTACAAAATGTCTGACTAGTAAACCATGTCTATGACATAAGTAGGAAGCTCATAACATTGTCTATTTGGAAAGTAAAACTTACATAGGGGTGAATGTTTATGCATATCCACCATCAATTAAAGAAATCTACCTGAACATGTTAATTGCAGATTTGAATTTGGAAAAATTAGATACAAACTTTACTACTTCCTTAACACTACCTAAACTGTCCTATAAAACCTAGTGTGTGTTTTACAATTACCTTGATCTTTTAAACAAGAGAAACCATGTTATCTCAGTGCGCACGATGTCACCTATCAGTGTCACCTACTCCACCCTGAATAGTGTTCCAAGCTATCCTTCACATAAAGCATGTATGAACCTTCTGTGTCTATTATTGTCTTCTCCAAAGCTCCATTAGAATTTCAATTTATGACCCTGATTCTGAGTATGTCGGAATAGGTACTGGTGTTTAACACATCAATAAACATTAACACCCTAGTTGAGTTATTTACTGGGTCGAGTAAATACTGATCTTCCAATGTTTAGATGGTACAATGAGGCCTACCCTGTGGATTTGTTTATTATCATGTTGCATTCTACATGTTTTGCATTTTCACTGCACATTGCCCCCCAATATTTTTCAACAGGTTTGAAATAATTTCATTCGCTTTGTTCCAATAAAAACAAATAAAACATAAAAGCAGAATCACCACATACAAATATCGAGAAATACCATCAAATGAAAGCAACTACCTTCGGCACAAATGCTGGCCCTAAGACGCCCCAATAATTCAACAGGACACATAAAACTTAAACAACCATAAATATAAACTGGATACAAAATGTTAAAAACACATTACCATAAATAGGCTAAAAACAAGGTTACAAGCAGGAGACACACAGTACGAAACATGAGTCAGTTAAATCATTAAAGATCGCCTAAAGTGTGTTTAAGGAAGGTAACCACGCCAAGGCAGACCTTGGGGTTCGGGAGAGACAGAAGAGCCTGGATATGTCGAGAGAATAAAGCACCTCTCTGCAGAGGGAACAAAAACATCCTAGCATAACTGTTGAAAAACCTAAAAAAAAAAAAAAGTGTTTGCAATGAACGCTCATCACAGGGACAGACCACGATTTCCTTTGGGTTGAACTGGCCCAAAGTTGGCACCTGATCAGTCCCAACCTAAACCTGGTGAGCAGGGCCCTGTCCCTTCCGCTCGGCACTGTGACCAAGTAAGTTCCAATGCTGAAGGTGGTTTGTACAAACACATTCTCTCTGTTTACAGGCTACCACAATTCACAGGCCTCCCCTTCCTTGGCAAGGTGGTCCCTAGAAGCATCTTTAAGCCATTTGTTGTCCTTAGCCTTGAGATGACCAAGAAAGACAACAATATCCAGTCTGACCAACTTATTACACGTGTCTTTGACATATCTGAGCCACAGAATACAAAGTCCCATATCACAGCCAAGGCAATCCACAATGATGTCCTTATTCAGAGAGGCCTTATGGTTTCACCACATAGAGCACCATAACATCAGGGGATTCATTTTGATGGTATCCTCCACAAACAGCAAACCCAATTCCTCATGGATAGCATAGCAGGATGGCCCTGAGGGCACACTTAGTAAATGTCTACAAATCCTACTCTCCTCAGCTTGTAGGCCTTTGACAGCTTTATGCCACTACAAACCAATGCTGTAAGTGAGTGTCGGAACACATTTCTTGGCATAAATCCCTACAAGGGCCATCACTGACTGTTAGAAGTGGGGTCTTTAGTTGGCAGTTGGCTTACACCCTGTCTAAGTAGAGACCCTTACTCTAGTCAGGGTAAGGGAGTCACACTCCTAAGGTAACCCCTGATCACCCTCTTTGTAGCTTGGCACAAGTGGTCAGGCTTATCTCAGAGGCAATATTTAAGTATTTGTACCCACACACAGTAACACAGTGAAAACACTCCAAATGGACATCACACCAGTTTAGAAAAATAGCCCATATTTATGTGAGTAAACCTTACAGAGGTGATGTGTCGGTTCCTGACAGAGGCAGCGGAGGTGAGGCGGTGTCTGTGGCGAGGCATCAGTTCCTTATTATCTGGCAGGGTCGATGAGTCCAGTAGGTCAAGATGTGATGAAGCAACCTCTCGGGGTCGTGGTCACGACACGGGGCCACCAACAATGTGGGGGAGTCAGGTGTCACGGACATCAGTG
The DNA here is from genome assembly GCF_031143425.1 of Pleurodeles waltl. Lineage (NCBI taxonomy): Eukaryota > Metazoa > Chordata > Amphibia > Caudata > Salamandridae > Pleurodeles > Pleurodeles waltl. Next base: position 1,507,125,839 of record NC_090440.1, read on the forward strand.
ACACAGCACTCAGGATTCACAACGTGATGGAATATCAGAGGAGCTGCAGCGGTGTCAGGCCTGCGTTGCCAGTCACAGTTGTTAAAAGGTTAAGAGTCACCTTCACTATAAGATTTATCTTTAAATTGTGAGTTCAGAGACCCGAAACTCCATATCTCTATATGCTCCCAATGGGAAATTACACTTAAAAGATATTTCAAGGCAATATCCATGTTAACCTGTTGGAGAGATAGGCTTTGCAATAGTGAAAAACGAATTTAGCAGTATTTCACTATCAGCACATGTAAAACACACCAGTACATGTCCTACCATTTAAATACAGTGCACCCTGGCCATGGGGCTACCTTGGGCCTACCTTAGGGGAGCCTTACATGTGCTAAAAGGTTGCACACAAAGGCACTGCAATGGCAGGTCTGAGAAATGTTTACAGGGCTACTCATGTGGGTGGCACAATCAGTACTGCAGGCCCACTAGTAGCGTTTGATTTATAGGCCCTGGGCACACAGGGTGCACTATACTAGGCGCTACTAGTAAATCAAATAGGACAATTATGGATAACTAATCATAATCACAATTTACACAGGGAACACTTGCACTTTAGCACTGATCATCAGTGATAAAGTGCCCAGAGTACCAAAACCAACAATAACGAAATCCAGCCCACAGTCAAAAATACAGGAGACAGAGGCAAAAAGACAGAGAAACCACGCCAAGAACGCCAGGTCTAACACTGGCCCTGGCTATTTTGGACAGCACGCTGAAGAGGAATCTCGCAGAATTGCAAAACTTCAGACGTCTCAGTTTTAGACAGGGTCCCCATGTGAGTCAAAGATAATCCCCAAATAGGAGAATTCATGAATTTGGCCCTAGGGGACATCCTGAAGCGCAAAGCAGCGAAATCTGACTCACTTCCACCAACATGACATCACAAACTTCTTAGGTTTGTTCACAGCCCCAGACTAGTCATGAATTCAATAAAGGTATTCATTAAGGCCATTCAGTGTTTGCGACATTAGGGGGGCGTCATTTGCATACAGGATAATGGGGACACATCTTCCCTTAAAGGTCAGTGGGTTCTCGCCCCCAACATTCAACACTGTCTCTAGACCATTGATGTGCAAAATAAACAAAATAGGAGCAAGTATGCACCATTGCTGAACCCCACATCCCACCCCAAAGCTCTCTGTGCTTTCGCCCTCCTGCCCAAATGTTACACAAGCACTCAAATTGTGATGGAGAGCACATAAAAAAGCCACCAGGCAGGATCAAGCCCCAGGGAAAAGAGAACCTCCCAGAGTTTGCACCTGACTATGCTATCAAAAGACCATGCCAGCTTCACAAAAGCAAGATACGGGGGGCCATTTTTGGCAGTGATGTATTAGTAAATGAAGAGGTAGAGATTTAGAAATTGCACCTGGATCCACAGCCATGTCTAATTATGTACTAGACATTGGCAATAATGTTATTATCTATGAACCAGGACAGACTTCTGTCCAGAACCACCCTACTGATGACCTTAACAGTAGAGTCAAGGAGGGAGGTAGGCCTATAACAATCCACCTTTTTGAAAATAGTAACTACAATGGCAGAACGCCACATCCTGGGCAGCCCTACCTGGCAGGCTAAGTTGGCATAATTGGTTAGAATCTGAACCTAAACATCCACCTCCAGTTTGTATAAATCCATGGGGATGCAATTGGGCCAAACGGTTTGTGCATTTTGCTGTTGCGAATTGCATGAACCATTTCTTCAACCATGAACTCAATATCAGGTAGAAAAGAGGACGAGGGAATGGCAAATTCAGTACAATCATTTGAGTGGTACAGCTACTTAAAGTGCTCAACGGAATGTTGGGCACTTATGTTATCGCATATTCGGTTCGTGTCAATGTTGATCTGCTATTTATGATTGACTGTCTGCCAAACTAAAACAAAGTTGCCTGTTCTACAGGCTATGCGAAGGTGCTCCAAACCGCCTCCTTGAGTTTACCCTTCCTTCTACAAATGGCTGACTTATAAGCCCTCCTATAAGCTGCAATCTCTGCCAGAAACTGTGGGCTGGTTTTCAGTATCCCCAATAAACATCTATTGGCTTCCCTGTAGTTCTTGCCAAACCAAAAATGAGCTTGGCTGTTGGGAGGGGGGATCGGCTTCATCAGCGTACTCTTAGTAGTAGGCCCTGAAAGGTAAAAACCATGGGATACTAGTAACAGAAAAGTAAGGTGGATGCAAACAATCAAGGATGTGTCTCAGATGTTCCACACAGAGCCTATGCATAACACTGCGCATGTCGGCGACTTCCAGGCTAACCTCAACCCATCATGACTTGGCTGAAGACGGAACACCTCCACAGCAATATAATGTACTCCGAGCTTTGGGGACAGCAATGGAACAGAAAGGGGGTTATGGCGACACAGCCCAAGAGACTCCTGCGAACAAAATTATAATCAATGACAGAGGATCCTATTCCACCTACAAATTGGGGACTGTAGAACAATGAGCACTGGCCCAATCGTGCATGGTACGCAAATCAAACCTGGCCAGGTAAGGAATAAGCAGCTGACCTCTGCTATCACAGGGCCGAGACACATTGTCTAAGAATTTCATCTCCAGGTGGGAAGCATCAAGGTCAAAGCCCCCACCCGCCCCTAAACCCAGTTTAGCATTTAAATCCTCAGCCAGGACAAAGTGGACACCACGATCTTGAGAAAATAGCTGGATTCCAAGTCACAAATAAAAACAAAAAGAGTGATAAAACTGAGGTTATGCCTAGAGGAAACATTGTCAAAATTGACAAACACAATTTTAAAAGACAGTGACCAATTAACCAATAGTGCTTGAGTTAGTAAAGTATGCGTAAGCTCTCTGGTGGTCCAAGTCTCCTGAAGAATCACTAGCCAGGACACATCCCAAATTTTGGCAGCGAGTCCAGCCACATTCCAGCTCAATGTTTTAACTCGTATGATAGTGCCTGACAACATAGGAATGTGCTCCAGACCCTTGTCCCTTCTTTGAAGACAGGCTGGCATGGGCAGTGGTACAATATCCTTACAAGATGCCTCCAAGACAAAACCATTGGTGAGGCAATCCACCCCCTGAAGGCTGACAGATCAGATAGGTGAAGAGCTTCCCAATCATTCATTACTGCAGGGGCCAGCCAAGGCCAAAAAACAATTGGTGACGTGTACAGTAAAGGAGGCACTTGGCATCATTTTATCAGAAGACAGCAACCTTGGGGGCTCAACCCAGAGACCCACCTGCTATAAATATGCCCCAGAGGTAGGACCTTTACGTTGCCCTGCATGGCAAGCCATGTATACAAAGCACAGAGCAACTCCCCGGCCACCGATGATTTAGCAAAGTTAATGACAAAATCCCCATCAAAATCCTTTCCCCTTGTTCCAATCAACGGAATTCTACAACCAAACAGAACTTCAGAGAATAAGTTGAGTATGTGTTGGACATGTTGATTCAACTAATAGGTTGAACCTTAGTCATCAGCTTCTCTGAGCTTCCAATAGCCCATAGTTTGAAATTTGGGATGTTAGCTAAAATAAGGACATAAGGACAGGCAGCAGTAGGTAAATTGAGGAGGTCTTCGCCACTATCCTTTCGGGAGGCCATACCAAGTGATCAGTGGTCCAAATCCTGTGATTTGGCGGTATTTGGGTGGGGGAGATGTGCACGCTCACCGGAGTGATGAGATTAGGCCTTGTCAAGGGAAGAACCAGGCTGCATGGGTATAGGTAACAATGAGAATGATCGTGTGGGGCCTCTTGTCGCAATATTTGGACTAGTTGGCTGATGCTCGCAATTATGGCAGTGGACTTGTTAACTTCCCTAGAACCACTACCAAGGCCAGACCCCACTGCCATGGCCTCAGATAGCACAGATAGCTTGTTTTCGATGGCAGATAAGCGATCCATCACAGCCAAGAGACTCACAGCCAGAACAGATTTCAGAGCTTCAATCAAGTCATTAGACTTGTAGTTGCACCCCGAAATTGGGAGTATGCTGTTGGGAGTGCAGTCAAATGACCAGAAGACTTAGACTGGTGGGCAAAAGAAGGAACCGTGGGTCTGGATTGCTTGCCTTTCTATTTGCGTTACGCAAAAGGGAGACTGAAGGCATTAGGAGCAGTCAAAGAAGGGGGCAAGGAGGTACCACCAGCATGGGACAAATCTGGCCTCATAATATGGATATCATTGCTCTCCTTTCTACCACACTGTAAATTCCCTGTGGGGACCAGCTGGGCCCAGGGAGAGACGGATAAGGAGAGGTCAGGGTTATCAGAAGCAAGGGACAGTCTCCTCTCGAGAAAGTTGGTTTTCTATGACGCCTACCACCTGTTAAGGGAAGTGGTCCATGGTGGTATTTCGTGTTGCAGTGGGGTTGGAAGCACCCAGTGTGTGTTTCCCCATTCCGAGGCGTAGGCCCAAAAACTCCAGGCAGTCAACCACACCAGAGAACAGGTGGAATGGCCACTACAGGCCTCTAGAAGAATAAGGATGACAATGTTGGAATCCACATAAACTACAACAGGCAGGCAATCACACAGCCTTATCTATGGAATGCGGAAAGATTAAACACAAAAACCAAGGGGCGTGGGCCCACCCCGGTTCTTTGTGGTACTGACAGGCTCAGGACAGGCCTGTCTTGCCCAGGCTTTGCTCTGGCATGGCCAGTGTGGCAGGAGCCTGCATCACGCGTTGTAGAGCTGTGAGGGGGTATGTAGGCCTTCTCCCCTGTTGCACGTTGGCACCTGCAGGTGAGGCTCACACTGGGACTCGGAGTCCCTTTTTTATTAGGCTTAGACAGTTTCAAGCATCCCCCAGACAGCAGGAGCCTGTGTTGCACTTTGAAGCGCTGAGTTGGAGTGTGTCAGCCTCTTCCCCTATCGCGAGTTGGTGCCTGCAGGCGTGGCTCCCTCTGGGACTCGGAGTCCCTTCTGCAGCAGGCTCAGGCAGTTACAAGGATCGCTCCACCCCCGTTTTGAATGGACAAATTCTGTTAGAGCAAACATTCCCCTTCAGTCTAAATAATAATCACCGAGAAAACATTCCAGTGGCAGTTGGCTGCGGGGCAAAGTGGCGGCAGCGGGGGGGTGAAGAAAACAAATAAATAATTATAAAATCAAACTTACCTTGGCCCCGCAGCATCCCAATATCACTGTACCGCCACTCTTCAGGTCTCTGCTGCCAGGTAGGCAGATGCTCCCAGCTTACCCTTCAGCCAATCCTAATGCTGCACTCATGCTGCTGGCAGTGTGAGAGCAGCATCAGGATTGGATTGAGTGCCCTGACTTTGCGCTCCTAGGCAGACTGGGAGTCTGTGTCTTATCAGGTTGGAGACAGCTCAGTGTGCATGTGTGTTTGGCCATCCTGAGATGGTTGGCCAAACACACATGCGCACTGAGGGGAGTGCACACCACTCCTTGTACCTGCCTGTCATCTCCATGGCCCGCACCTTTAAAAATAAAACTGTTGCTGCTGGAGGGGAAATGACACTTCTTCGCCATAGTGGGAGAGCCGCTTCTGAAACAGGCAGTTGTACAGGAATCTGAATTTTTCTGTGAACTTGGAATCAGGGTCTAAACATTATAGTTGAGAAATGCATTCTTGCGGCATGATGTGAGCAACTAGCTCTCTGTTTCTCAGCTATAAATGTGGTTGTAGACAGTGCAATTGCATTTTAGAAGATACAAATGTCTTTTTGCCCATATTGTAAACAATTGTTACTAGAATAATGCACAGTTTTCACATTTTGTGATAACTTTTATTTTTCAAATGTGGTTCACCTTATTAGCCAGCCTCATATCTAACAATGGCAGAACATGAATTTTATTCAAGTTTTGTTTGTTTTTTTAAGTTTACCATTCCATACGTTGACTAGATATTGTTGAAGCCATGGCAATCCTGTGAAAACTTGAAGGACATCTGTGCTACATGTCCTGTCCTTAGAATGTTTGAGAGTGATCCAGTAAAACGACAAAGGATAACATTTCAGAAAATTAAAAGAGCCAGAGAAGTTCAGCCAGACAACAGAATAAGAAAATTAACTCAAATCCACTATTAATATGGCATCTCCTCATAAATTCAGGTGTTGCACTGGTTATGTTCTTCTGACCAGAACAGTTTGTCATGCTTTGTCTTGCTTGGGACAGGATATCACTTCATTTCAAGTAATATCATACATCATTCACTGTATTACTATCAGAATTGGCACAACATGCCCTCTTGATGGCAGAGTGAGCAGGTTCTTGACTTACTGACTGAGTATGAAATATAAAGTACACTCTCAATCAACTTAGTCAGATTGGTGCCCCCCCACCCAAGAAGGTGGGGTAAGGAAGCTTCTGCTTCTTGGAAGGAACCTATCCACTTATTTTCTCACCCTGTACCTCTCCCTAGCAATATTTGAATGTCCTAATTGCAAGCAAATATGATTCAGTTGGCAGTAGATGCCATACTGTATAAATAATGTATTGCTGTGTTTTCTAAAATTCTAAATGTGTCACATTGAAGCTATGTCTAAGTGTCTACTAAAGCAAATACTTGTTCGTAAAATTGGAAATTAGTTGGATGGTTTGATGAGTTAACGACAGACGAGGAATGAGACTTGGTAACAAATATTATAGATCAATGGATGGGTTGTGTAAGCTCTTTGATATTGGTATAATAGGTAAAACGCCAACTCTTCAGTGTGTCTGGGTAAGCTAATTGAAAGAGGAGGCATAGCAAACGGTAGGTGAACGATATAAGTGGCATCATGTTTGAGTCTGATTTGTATAGAGATGGGTTCCCTGTTATACCTTCCTAAGTCATTTCTTAGATTCTCTATTCTATACTGCCAAAATCAATCTGTTTGCTTCAGCTTTCAGGATTCTGTTGAAAAGTGTGTGATTTGGTTTGCTCTTGACTAGGTTCCTAAGCACAGTTGCCTGCATTTCAAGTGACTCCCACTTTTGTTTTTCCTACCTGAATAATGATTGTCAAGTTGCCTAAATGAAGGTCTACTGTAAATTCCTGTTGAATATGAAGTTGTGGGGGCATTAATAAATACCATAAGATATTGTTCCTTTCCTGAAGTTTTTTAGTGTGATAGTTATAACTTTAAATGACTGTTGTAAGGAAATCCCTCTTTTTGCATGTTCACCCCCACATTTGTGTGCTGATGCTGTTAGTTTTTCAACTCTGAGAGTGCACTGAGGCTTGATAATAACCTCAGTGCCAGTGTTCTGACCCTATGCAAAGTATATGCTGAATTGAATAAACCCAATGGCAAGGCCTGACTTACTTATAAGACCCTAGTGTATGGTACTCAGGGCATTTAAGGCAGAGTGTCCACTCAGGTCTGCAGCACTATTTGTGCCCCCCCTTCATCTGACAAGAAACAAAATGACTCCCAGCCTGCCACTGCAGATTGGAAGGACAGTGTTAACACTGTCAGTTAAACTTTGCCATTTAAACCAATGGCAAAACAACACTGTCCCTTAACATTATATTTAAGTCTCCCCTGAGGAAGGCCTGTGGAGCCCTGTGGCAGGGAGCTGTATTTTTTATGTGAGGCATATATGTTTCAATGTGACTCAACAGCAACACTTCCAAATTGTTGCTTTTTTGTGGGTATGGTTGGTAGCCCTACTAGCTAACACATGGTTATAAGGTGACCTACCCACCTGGCTACCTTTTGACTGGGACTTCCAAACTGGGTCATGTGAGATATCAAATTAATCGTGACATTAAAAGCGATCTGATGCTCAGGTCGGAATTAATGTCACTATGATTGGTTGGCCTCTTTTAGAAAAGTGACCACTCTGTGTTCTGCTCGTCCAGCGGCCTCACAAAGGCACCCACACATAGACAGCTTTCTGACTGCCTGGGGGGATGTGTGAATGACTTCCAGGCCCAGCTGGAGGTGCCACCTCCTCTGCAAGGATGGCCACTTGGATGATTAGCCTAGAGGCATGCTTCAAAAGGGAAGCTGCCTTTGACGGGTAACCTGGCCCAACAACCCTGAGCAGGATGCCTTTTGTCTATGTAGACTGCATGGAGACAGAGCTAGAGAGGCAAACTGGTTTTACCATGGTCATGTTGTCCCCAGACAGCACACCTCTAGGGTGGGCTACCTTGCTTCTCATGACTGAGGAAGGGTCACGCTATCTTTAAGGGGGAAAGAATGTATCATTCTGGGACATCCAGATGCCACACATCACAGGAGCGTCATCACTAGGTACAAGGAGACCCAGCTAGTGACCACATGGTCCCCATGGGGCACCTTCCTGGGATAAATATGACCCCTGGTATGTTGACCCCCAATACTCACTGCAGCTGGAAAGTGGACGTGAAGGAGACCACTGTGAGCCCATTGGAAGTGCACAAAAAGAGGCAGCAACGATGGAGTGACTGCACCTCCTGCACTTTGAGATAGCTGAGTTTGGTCACCTTTCTGAGTACCAAGCTCAGGAAACACTGATCCCCCAGTTCGAAGCAGAGACTCGAAGAATCAGTTGGCTGGTCACTCAGAACAGCACTGTGGATATGAAAGCTGAAGGAGCCTAAGTTGCATCTCTGGTAGCCACCGCAGATGTTTTGCCGCTGCCGGACACCGGGCACCCCCAAGGACATATGAGAGATAGCCAAGAAGTGCACCCCTGTCTGCTAGACCTGTGAGTGTTGTTTGGGACTGAATTAGTCACCCAAGAGGGACACCAGTCTCCACCAAAGATTTGCACAGTGAGCGCTGTGCTGCAGAAGTGCAAGGTCTGCATTGGCAGCCCTTGGAACCCTGCAAAGAGGAGTTTATGGGACCCTGAAACCCGTGGACAGAGGCACCCCCACACACCTGTGCATTGAGGACTTGAACGTACTTCACCCTGGTGAACCTGTACTATACCCATAGCATCCTTGAGCATCTTTGAGCCTGCATCCCTTAGCATCTGGACCATTCCATTATCGCCTATGGCGGTCAGCCTGTAAAGTTTGAATCTTACTCTGAAAATGATCTGATAGTTAGGTATCCTGTTTGGCCCCTGGACCTCTGTCCTGCTGGACTTGGTTACCCAATTCGGGCCAGAGTTGTTGAACTAACTTTTCCAAACTTTTCAAAAGTTTCTAAATGTTTTGTTGACCAATATTTTATTGCGGTTGATGCTAAAGTTATTTATTCCTTTAAAATTCTGTATCTCTCGAACCCTCTGGTGAATTTTGTCAAACAAGGTCTCTAAATATTCATAAAAGTCTAATACATTTTTCAAACTTGGGGGCATAATTATACTCCATTTGTGCCAAATTTGTGTATTTTTTTTACACAAATTCTGAGCAAAACTACCTCCACATCTATATTTTAATGTTAGACAGGTCTAACGTCAAAATATTGGAGTTTGCACCATTTCTCAGATGTGTAAACCTACCTTGCGTCAATGAGATGCAAGGTAGGCGTTCCCATCTAAAAAATTGTGCTAACTTCATAGCCCCATATTTATCCCCTGTGCTAAAATAACGCGCAGGTGGGAGGAGGGGCTAAATAATGGTGCAAAGCTTGCTTTGCACTATTATTTGACGCCTGGATCAGAACAGGCGTTAGGGAACCAGTGGACCCATTTCTTTGGTTAAACACCATGGAATGAGTCCCCAGGTGCCATGCTCAAGCCCAAGGAACACCCCCACCCACACCAGAGGGACTCCAGCCCAGGTAAGTAGGGTAAGTAGAGGTAAGTATTTTTTTTTAATTAAAGTGCCATCTGGGGCCCAACTTGGGGCCCCCTGCCTGGCACAGGGTTCAATGGCCATGCTCAGGGGACACTGGCCCCCTGTGCTGGCCATTGGGGTGGAGGGCATGAGTCCTGTCTTTTCTGAGACAGGAGTCATGTAGTATGGATGGTTTTGCATCAGAAAATGAAACTAGGCAGGTTAGAAGAATTTTTTTTGCCTCTAACCAGCCTAGCATCATTTTTTGGTGCAAAACCTCCTTCTCCCATACCACCACCCCCACCCGGCTAATGTAATTTTTTTTTACACTAGCCCACCCTTTGCTCCAGCTTGCGCCATTCCATAAATATGGCGCCCGGCTGGAGCTCAGGAATGGCGTAAGCCGGTACTAAACTTTTTGATGCAAAACTGTGTTAGTGCAGTTTTGCATTATAAAGCATAAATATGCCCCTTAGGGCCAGATGTAGCAAAGGATTTGCGCGTCGCAAACGGCGAAAATCGCCGTTTGCGAGGCGCAAATGCATCTTTGCTATGCAGAAATGCAAATTGCGAGTCGGGACCGACTCGCAATATGCATTTCAGAATCGCAAATAGGAAGGGGTGTTCCCTTCCTATTTGCGAATCTGAGTGGTATGCAATACCATTTGCGACCGCATATGCGGTCGCAAATGGTGTCGCAGTTACCATCCACTTCAAGTGGATGGTAACCCACTCATAAATTGGAAGGGGTCCCCAAATATTTTTTCAGGGTAGGTACCACTACCTGCCCTGAAAAAAACCCAAAACTAAAGGTTTATTTTTTTTTTTTAAGTGCAGCTCGTTTTCCTTTAAGGAAAACGGGCTACACTTAAAAAAAAAAAACTGCTTTATTTAAAGCAGTCACGAACATGGAGGTCTGCTGACGACAGCAGGCCTCCATGTTTGCGAGTGCCTAGACTCGCTATGGGGCCGCAATTAGCGACCCACCTCATGAATATTAATGAGGTGGGTCATTGCGACCCCATAGCGAGTCCCAGTCGGTGTCTGAGACACTGTACTGCATACCAATTTGCGAGTCGCAGGAACTCGCAATTTGCAAGTCGCAAATTAGCATTTTGCTACATCTGGCCCCAAGTGTCTTGCTTTGTTTGTGTTGTGTGACTTTCTTTTTTTGTTGTTTGGTGTTGTTAAATGCTTTAAACATTGTTCCTTTGCTAAGCCTTACTACCCACAGCCACAGATACACAGGGTTCAGCTTAAGTTTAAGAACACATACCTGACTGGACCGAGGCCATATCTGTGAGTGTGCTACATATTATGGCTACCAGCCACACCATATAGTACACCCCAAATCCTCACAAATGTTATGCTGGAGTCCAGCGAAAAACAATGGATCTCGTTTTAAAATTGGATCTTGTGTGCCAGTGAGCTTTTGCTCAGTGACCTCAACATTTATTACTGAGATATATAACATGTAAGTCTTACTTTTGAGTCCTACAGCATTCCATACATGCTTTGATCCTTCTAAGGTTAATATTTGAATGCAGCTGCATTGAGTAGAAATAACACCTATTTGTACAGTGTTGTAGAGTGGTAAAGCTGAGACATAAAATGCTTCATTAAAAATAAAATATCCTTATTATTGTTACAGTCATGTTCCTTCATGTTAGAGTATAGTCAGTGTTGCTAATCATTAGTTAAGGCATGTCATGATGAGAAGTCTCTTCTTCTTAACCGTGTTATTTTGTTTATTTACAGGATGAATAATCATTACAGCACTGACAACTACAGGTGGATTTAGAAAAGAAATTCACTTATTAAGGAGGAGAGACTGAGCTCAGAGTCAGAAATTCCTTAGTTGCAGCATTTGGCTTGAACTCTTAATATACTTTCTGGCCAGAAGTGGCCTTTGCACACTGTTAGACCGGGCATCCTTGGTGTGATTTCCCCTAATTTGTTGCCCTTTGACCTCCTGCGTTTCTGATTTCATGATTGCTGGCTTAAGAATTCTGAGCACTTTACAACTGCTGCCCATTGCTAAAGTGCAGGTGCTCTGTACTCTAAACATGGTGACATTGACTTAGGCATTTGCTCTAAACTTAGACCAAACATCTAAATGTACGACTTGGTTCTGCACCTGGGGCGGAGATCCACCTTGAGTGTAGACCTAAAGATAGTACTCCTAAGGGCCCTTTGTAAACTCCCAAACTTAAACTTAGTCTTTTGGTCTAAGTTTACACCCAGTGAATTGGGCCCATAATGTGCTGTTTTCAACTGCCATTTTGACCCAACAAGTGCACAACTTGACAGGCCCAAGCATTATTTTTTATTACATGTCAGATACCCCTACAGTAGGCCCTATTTAGCACCAGTGGTAGGGTGCTGTGTATTTAAAAAGTTGGACATGTACTTTTAAGTTTAACATCTCCTGGTAGTGAAAAATTGCTAAATTCATCTTTCACTACTGCAAGTCCTATCTCTCCCATAGGTTAATATTGGGATTACCTAAAATCATCTTTTAAGAATAATTTCAATAGGGACAAAATAGAAATAAGGAGTCATGTGTCTCTGGACTCACAATTTAAATTCACACCTTATGGTGAAGTTTGATTTTAATTTGTAAGTCTGAAAAAAACACTTTTTTGAAAGTTGGCATTTTCTTACCCTATCATTCTGTGTCTTTTCCTGTCTCTGAACACGCATCTGGGGTGGATGATAGCTGGGCTTTGCACATTCCCTCTAGACAATCACACACAAAAAGAGCTTGGTGTGACATTTGCATCCTTATAGCCCATCACCAGGCTGATGGCTCTTCCTGGGTTATATAGGAGGGAGGAGCTGACACTTACACCTGAATAGGGATGTGCCTCTCCTCACACAAAGGGCTGCATACCCCACTGTAGAATGGTTGGAGCCAGGGAAGGAAGAGCAATAACCTTGTGATCTTCAGAGCCCTCTTTGAATTCTCCCCCACTTCAAAAACACATTTGGGTATAGCTACTGTACCCCAAACCTCACCAAATTAGACCTCTACTAAAACCAAAGACATTCTACCAGGAAGTAGGACTGCTGTTCTGCCAGGAGAGACTGCCACTCTGCTAACTGCATTGCTGTGTTGGCCTACTGCTTGCCGTGTGATGTGCTGTAGGAGGGACTGCTAATTTGCTACTTGCTTTGCTGTGTTGGCCTGTTGCCTGCTTCTTCTAGCCTGGAGTAAGAAGTACTGGACCTGTTCTCTACATCCTTGAAACCAAGATTGTCCAATAGCTTGTTGGCTTGTGCCCTGTTTTTGCAGTCTCAAGGCCATCAAAGGCTGACTACAACTCTGCTAGTGCTGCTGGACTCTGTCATCGGTGAGTACTTCCCTTGCCTGAGAAGCCCCCTACAGTCCTGGGTCTCAGGAGAAAGTTTTGCAGCAATTTTCATCAAAAAACAATGCATTGAGGCTGTTGCACCGCATGGAACTGACTCAGTGCCTTCTGACGCTGATGCATAGCTGATTCGATGATGACAGGGGACCCGACTTTGAGGTCAATGACGATGCAGCACCGATCCAACGACATCACTGCATGGCTCAATGACAATGCATAGCATACATCTCACCGAAGCTCAATGCTGATGCAGGACCCGGCTGCGAAGCTTGGCGATGACACATCTACCCCAATGCGCAGATGGGAACCGATGCATCGAGCCTTCTACGCCAATGCTTGCTCCACCCAAGGTACTTTTTTAGAGACCACTGCGTGAGTTCTGTAGCCAACCTGCCTTCCATCACGGTCATCCTGACCTTTGGATTTACCTCAATCTAGCGTGACCTCAAGTAATCTTTTAGCACTATTGAGTCCTAAGCACTGTTTTTGGATTTAATCTTCGAAAATTCATATCTTGAGATCTAGTTATTTGATTTTTGTTATTTTGGAGTTGTTTTACTCAGATAAATTATCCATTTTTCCAAACTGGTGTGGAGTCCCTTTGTGGTGTCTTTCACCACATTGCTATAATTAAGTGCTTCACAAATATTTTACACATTGCCTCGTAGGTTAAGCCTGACTGCTCTGTGTCAAACTACCAGAGGGTAAGCACAGATTAAACTTATGCTGTGTATCCGACTTAACCTTACTAGGACTCTGGTCCCCATTTGGACAGGGTGCATACCTCTGCCACGAGAGACCAAATTTCTGAAAAACATGTTATATTATTAATATTTTATTATTATTATTGTTATTATTTTTATTATTATTAATATACACATTTTATAAAAAGCATGGCGACCCAGAAAGGTTTTTTTTAGCACCAATCTCATAACAACACCTGTGTCATACCTATTCATTGTCAAAGGACTTAAAAGAGTCAGGTTTTTAATAATTTACAGAAAACTGAAAGAAAATGGGGCAGGTAATTTCAGAGCTTAGGACCCAAATAGAAGAACTCTTGGCCTCATTGACGAGATATCCTTACTCTGGGGATTACTGTCAGCTCAAGATTGCTCGAGAGCAAGGACCAATTGTGTGAATACACAGACCTCAAAGAATCTAAGATAGATGGACTCAGAGTTCGTAGCATTAAGCTTTGAATTTAACTCAGAATTTGGTAGATCACGAAGTATGTGCCACTCAATGCTGGAATTTCCATTAGCCTACTATGGAAACAAGAGTAGTTATCCTACATCCAGTACCATGGTCCAGGCATTATGTGATGAACACTAGGCCTGCTAATTACCATTCAAGGCAAAAATGGATCAGGGTGATGTCAGCATACATCTTCAATTATAGCTGGTGCTGCCTGAAGTGATGGCAATCCCATCGGCCGTGTTACAAGTTCCATTATATGCTATGGAACTTGTAAAACAGTGGGTGGAATATCCATCAAGTTTGTGACGGAGTATACCATCCGCCAAGGTCGTAATCAGGCCCCAAAATCTCCTAGGAAAAGTATCATAAATATAAAACAATAAATTGTGATTATACAGTTAGTTTTAGTCACTGTATAAAGTTAATTTCAGTATATCATATCACAATGCAGGCGCTCCACAAAATGACACAGTGCAGATGAATAGTGACTTTTGTAAAAGTTTGTGCGTTAGTGTTGTATACAAAATATATGTTCAAAATAAATACACGTGTCACTAGGGGCTGATAAAGTTATAGATCCCAAGCATGACTTAAAATCAGGGTACAATGTGTACGCCAAAATGGATCATATAAGTCAACTAGCCAGCTCTTCTGATGTTCAACATCCTCTGCATGTTTTTTCACATTTGAATGCCTGCACACCAATCAATCGACTGTGCTGTATTTCACCATTTTGGCAGAACAATTACCTCCAATTCATTAAGCTGATTTTTTTTTCCCTACAAGTTGGTTACTGCCATTAATTTTCTCCTGATGATGACCCTGAAAAAATCACTCTCTATGGGGTCAAAACGTTGACAATTTATTCTTTTTAATTATAATACTTTGCCTAGGAGATTTAGGCTTAAAATCTCTCCCAATGGGAACAACTGTTTTTCTTTTGCATTTATCAGCCCAGGGTCCCATGGTTATAGGGTTGCCCCTTAATATTTTGCTCATTAATATTAATGCAAGCAAGCGCTGCTAGATGACTAAAAGCAAGGGGGAAATGAGAGGTATACTAAGAGCTACAATGCATGACATCCTTATCTTACAAATCTACACTGTCTGATTTATTAATTCTTGACTGTAGTGACAGTAAAAAGCCAGATTGTCCATAGGGAAATTCCTTCAAATATCCCTTCACTCTTTTATTGTTTAAATATAAATATTATCATTCGCCACTCAAAGGAGCAGAGGCAAATCAAGAAGAATGAGAAGATCATTTCTGCCTTAAAAGCATATCTACTTTCTCTTTCATGGGTTGGAATCTTGGCTAGTCAGCATTGTGTACATGTATGTGGTGCTTTTTAGTCTATTCTTTGATTTGGACTTTGTTCATGTGTGAACTGTTTAAGCTTGGTTCACAGCTAGCCCGCTCCTAGAGATTGAAGGAGGGCTCTTCATGAGACAGGTGATAATTACATGATTCGATATGTTTTCTTCTAAATATTTTATGATAGCTGCATTCACACATTCCTTGATTTATGAGTGTGGTGAAGAATTGGTCACTTTAAAATGGTGGGCATATATCAACTGACAACTTAGAAGCTTTACTGATGTTTCTTAGTCTTGCCTGCTTGTCTGCTGGTTTTAGAGCTGATTGTAAGGGTTGTAGGAGAGTAGACAACTTTGGCATACAGAGAAGGTTCAGGTTATGGTACATTTTTAGTAGAAGACTCAAAGATGATTCTCAAAATATTATCACTTTCACAAGGGAAAATTATTGAAACAAAGATCAAGTTCTTACTTATAGTTTGGTGGATGGTATACTCCATAACAAATATAGCTGACATCCCATCTGTCATACTACAAGTGCCCTATAACCTAAGGTAATTGTTCTCTGGCATACAGGATATCCATCACTTTCAGATGACGTATCCCACCCAACTGATTCTAAATAATGTCCTAAGTCAGTTTGTGAAAAACTGAACATTTTCAATATCCTTTGGCTGAATTGGCAGAGCTAAAATAGTAAACACTTTTGCCTTCTTGACTGTTGTGTAATATATCTGTCTATTTATTCTGATGCCAGTTGTATCTATCTTATTATTAGAAACACAACAAAACATCGCTGTTCTACAAAAAGGAGGTGTGTACTTGTATCAAAAGAAATGTCTCTTTCTGCAGTGAATTTACTAACATCGAGAGTTTTAGTACATGTAGTGTAGATAGCTATGGTTTCCATCTGCAATGTCTGCTGCACATGCACAATCTAATGGAGTTAGGATGGTAGCCCATGTGGGCAGGCTCAAGACAGAGTCAATATATATATCTCCAGCTTTATGACAAGCTGACTTAGTGTCAGACGTCATTCAAGAAGTCACATGGCAGTGAAGGGCTACTGGGCCCCAATTATGGGGCTCAAGGTCATTTGCCACTGGGGACCTGGTGCCTGTCCTACTACGCCTCTGAAAACTTAGCCAAGTACACCCTGTTCTGCACTTTACATTAAGGGTAGCAAGAGCAAGCAGTCCAAACATTCTCAGGGAAGTAATGTGGAGAACTCAGAACTCATTAATTTAACCAACTAACACAATAGCTTCAATGTCCAGCCCTGTGCTTGTTGTGTAGTAAAAGCAAGCACTTTGAATATACAGCAGAATAAAATACTACACAATCAATTTATGCTCAATACTGGGTTGAATCCTTGGTTGAGACATTCAAGGGGTATTATACTCACCTGCTCTAATGTCCTCTCCACCCCTGTGTGATATCTAAATGTTATAGTCCCCAGCATCTAGGGGCAGAAACACAGCTTAGGCCAAGGTGCAGATTACCACAGATATCCCGTTGGGCTTTGAAGCACAACTCCATCTTACCATTTTTTACCATTGTACTTTTGGTAGAAAGTGTCAGGTCCATAACCTCATCATCATTCAAATGCTTCTTGGCCTGTGTTCTCCAGTCAAGGACAAAGCATTGCAAAGCCTTTGCAATGGTCCACACACATTAGTCAGCAAGATGTGTACCGCCACAGTTTGTGGTTGATGCTCCTTCGTAATGTTGTTGCTTAGTGGATACAGTTCGGTTCGGGAGTCGTGGCCTGGCCCCAGCAAAAGTGACCTCTTATGCTGATCAAATTCACAACAGCTGAGCGCAGGTATGACCCGCAGGCTGATCAGGATAAGAACAAAGAGCTGCAGTGGTGGCTCCTAGGCTAACCAGGATTACAGCAGTGTGGTGCAGTTTTGGCCTCTGTGGTTAATCATGCTTACCTGTTGCAAGGGGCACTTGCAGATTCCCAGAACAATCAAGCTTACAGTGGCGAGATGCAGTTACAAACTTGTGGAGGCACACCTGCAATAGACAATAAATATGAACACTTCTGCTTGATACTGTCTTTGAGGTAGTTCTCAGGTAGAAACCACGCAGAGCAGCACAGAACCATCCTTATGTTGTGGGTTGCTCCTGGCTTTTGTCTCTGATAGTGTCTGCTTTCTCTGGCTGCAACACACTGGGGAAATGCTAGACTTCTCCTCCTTGAGAGTATCTCTGCCTTTAAGGCCAGTCACACTTCTTCCTCTCAGCAGGCAGGCTTCTAGGCACTATGTAGGGCATCAGCTCCTCCAACAGAAATTGCAGATCTCAGGTGATGTACCCTCACCTCCAGAAGACATGCTGTCAGGCAGACACAGTCCCCGGTTACACAACATTGTCTCAAGTATGCTGTGCAGCATTCACTTTCTTGGCCAAAGGTCATTTTTGACTGTGATAAAGTGAGGTGGTTTGAATCCACATTTTATACACCCTTTCTATAGTAAGACTGTGGATCCACTCCCTCAAACTTCAGAACCAGTTTGAGATGATTATTTTTCTAGTGTCCAGCTCAAACTGCTCTCGAGACACAGCCTTTATATAAAGTGATGATTCTAAAAGCAGGTAGAAATGGGGGTGTCTCCACACATGAGCCCTCATCACAAGGACACATTGATGTATGAGAGCTCTACACCTGGTTGTAACCAAAGTTTTTTAAACAGTAATCACAGAAAGACAAAAGGGTAGGTCTGACCTATAAACTTCCTGGCTCCAAACATCAGAAACTGCAGTTCCACCCTTCACCCCTATCAGCTACCACACAGTGCTCAGAGTGGACTCAGCAGCCCCTTCCTAACAAGGTCTTTTTGGAATGTATAAAGGTAGTCCTGTCTCAATGCTCCACACTTCACTGCCTAGAACCCCATCCTCCAACAGCAGGAATGCAGGCAATACACATTTTACGCTCTCTAGGAAAGCTATCCCTGTTCTTCATTGCATGGCATGCTAAACGAAGGGCAAGCAAGATGAATGCCACTGATGTCAGTGCTCAGACTCACATACACCCAGGAATCCCTATTACCATGAATTTATCACAGGCTCACTATGCATGCACACACATTGGACATTGCATATGATGTCAGCATAAGGCTCTGGGTTACATGTAGCATAGTAGCTTTACTCAAGAGGAATCAGTTACCCAAACTCTTATTCATACAGGTGAAAAGATCTGGATACATTATAAATCATAAAACATGGTACACTGCAACCCATTCTTTATGTCCTAAGCTCAAGACCGGGACAGTAGTACATTGCCTACTTTGAAAGCATTTTGGTGCACTCCTCCAAGTTACAGTACGGGTCCTGCACCTTGAATTGTTAGGCCAGGCCTATGCCTCTGCACACACACACTAGATTAGCATTACACCAGAGCCAAAACAAACCAGAATACTAGATTCACAGTTAGTTGGGCACTCATAGAAGGGGATCGCACCCATATACCAGGCTGGGTATATTCTCACCCAACATGGAGTGTCATTGAAAAATAGGCCAGATGTGCCAACAACAATTTGTGCCCACCCAACCAGTGGTGTGACATAACTTGAGGGAGCCCCCTGCAAAGTGCCTTGTGTGGGCTCCCCTCAGGACTCCCTGACTTAGTATGGACCTTTTAGGACAGGAGCCCGCTGCCCTTGCACAGTGCCAGCCCGTGCTTGGTGTGTGACTGCATGCTGCTCAGGGGGCCCCTGGAGCTCACCCCCCCCCCTGGAAGGGCGATTGTTACGCCACTGCACCCAACAATCTATTCCCACACAACAATTTTGTCAATGGGCTGCCTACTCTTTAAATAATGGACAGTAGCAGCCTTCCTATGCTGTGTTTTATTAATAAAAATCTCACGAGACATTCGTCAGATTGGCTATATACTTGAAATATGCAGTTTGCTTCTTCAGACTATGATCATTCTTAATTACACCCAGTCATAAACAATCTGCTTACTTGTTGCAAGTTGCATATTTTTAAAGCAGTGCATTATGTGCAAGCGGCGTACAGTACTGTTGAAAATTAAGTTCGAACATAAATCACTGCTTAAACGTTTTATCCCAACTCATCGTGACTAGTCCAAAGAAGTGCATTATAGTTCTTATAATAAGCACCGACGTCAAAATTGTAGGTGAATGGGCAATGATACAATGATATATATATATATATTTTTTTCTTTACATGGTCTCATATATTTTTAGGGAGCCTCTCACCTGTGATTCAAAATAATTAGCTCTTGCTTGTTCTTTTCGTCATTTCTTTTCCCTTTGTCACTGTTTTCCTATCTTTATTTTCCTACTTCTTTCTTCTTTTTCTGCGTGTCTTTATCTTTCTCGTGGTCAAAATTTGATGATGAAAAATACGTTTTTTGACCCGTAATTATGAGTGCTGGTGCCCACCACATGTAACCACCCGCCCTCAAGAGCAAATTAATCATGTAAGGGGATAAAACAAATGCCACAGAATTTGGAATTTAAACTCTATCACAGTCGCAGGCAAAGCAATTAAACAGATACAATACAAAGCAGTTTTGAACTTAGTGCCAGGTCTTCAAGGCACACTGCATAATCCTTATGACCTTTCACGGGCTACTTTATGCCAGAATATTACTTTTTGGTAAATATGTTGAAACAGTATGTTTTCTTATTTATTTGTCTTTTACTTCGTCCCTTCTTCTTTGACAGCGGAACCAGGCCAGGACAGTGGTTCTCTCACACATTAGCACTGACAGGAAATATTAAAGAGGGTATGGGCCATGTAGCGATTTGTACCTCTGTTTTCTGATCCTCGGAGCGAGTGTGCTTGTGTGCCTGTGCCTGTGTGTGCATGTTTATCCAGGCTAAGTCCTCAGGTGGAACTATGGTTCCTGTGCTTTCGTTCTCGAAGCTGTTATTCTGGAAGGGAACGGAGGCAGCTGTGTTTACAGCTCAAGTCTTGGCATCCATTTACTAGAATCTATTATTCATATCATTCAGTATCAGGGAGAGATTTCAGGCCACCTGTCTATCTGACAAATTCACCCTTTTGTGAGCTTTCTCTTCATAGCAAATTATGTTCACATTGATGAATCGAGGTTTTATGAGCACTGCTAACTAACATTCTCACAGAAGGCCACGGGCAATCGTCTGAAAGTGTTTCTGGTGTGCAAGTAAATGTTAAAAAAATAAAACGCTTGTATTTAAGGAAAATTCGCCATTGAGGGAGTATTAAACCATTTTGGCATGACATTAGAATCTGTAATTTCTAGACTGTCCATAAAATTAAAGCAAAATGCAAGCTCTAAACAAACAAAATAAAACCTCGCTGTCTTAACTCTTTCGATGGTTTGGAAATTCAAAGGGCTCGTGTGTTTTACATACTTAGTTATGGTGTGTGGCATCTTCAGGCAGATCGCGTAAATTGCACCCGTGACGCGAAATTTTGCACCGGTGCCCAGCAACATTGGGCCAGTTTCGAATTAGCATTTGTTTTGTGCAGCTGGAACAAAACACAAACATCGTTTCCACTAGTGAATCTCTACAAATGTTTTTTCCACGGATTACAGGTAACTGCAAAATTGTCCACCAAGAGAGCAAAATTGACCCTGTGCAAAATGTAATTTCCATAATAGATCTCTCTTTTACGGAAGTTCGGATGTGATGTGACTCTTGCACATGAACTGAGAGACCTTAAAAATGTGTCTGGTACATAGAATTCACTAATCGTTTATTTGACAGAGAGCACACAAAAGACCGCATACTCAGGCGCACGTGGATTTACTTAATAGGAAAGAGTCAGGAAACAGGCATTCAATCCACGTTTAAATCTTAGTACAAATCCAGGATCATTGCTTGATATTTAGTTTAAAAAAAAGGTAATATGGACAATTTAGCAGCAGCTGATTAGAGACGCTTTCACGTGGGCATAATGTGGGTTATGTTGATGCTGCTAGCGCTGCGTGCGCACCCTGCCAAGCATCCGAGCGTCTGCCATTTTAATAACAAGAAGCGGGCATGTCCAGAATGTCATGTATAGCTGCGAGTCTTTGGAGGAGGCCTGGAATGGGAAATCATTGTTGATTTCATGTGACCCTTGTGATAGGTGTCTTCGGCAGTATCGGGCACATTTGCAGAACTGCTGATTAGTTTCCCAAAGAGCAAAATGTATGAATTATTAATTACAGAAGGTAAGTTTGGCTAATTGTCATTTCTGCACAGTAGCTGTGATACATTTAAAAAAAAACATAAATAATTGATAATTTCTCTTTTCTTTCATCTCTGTCCCTGGTTTGCATAAAACTAATGACTTGGTAAACGTTGCTCCCTTTTAATATATTCGACAGCTCTGTCCTTCACTTGAAATAACACCAAAACTGCGACACACAACACAGGGACTTGTTCTGTTCTTGGTGCTGTTACAAGTAAAAATTGCTTTGTAAGCGCACCGCAAGTGGGTAACAAAAATGTTAAACAAAGGGCGGGCAGGGAAGACACAAGGGAAACCATTTTGACTAGTGAACCGTATCATTTGACTTTTAAAATAAATATAATGTAAGCGGCAAGTACAAGACATTCCCTCTAGCATGATAGCTCCCATCATAAATGTAGGGATTAAAAAGCTGAGAAAACTAATTTGGCATTGGTACTCCCCTTTTGTGAAAGGTAGATGCCAAATTCCTATCAAATGACAGCCTGCGCAAGGCCATTCTTCAGGTTTTCAGGAGCCAGTGATACCACAGCGAATATGATATTTTGGTAGTGCCTGGCTGACTTCTTCAGCGTGATTACCTTGCTGGTTACACAACACAGAGGTCTGCACATAATGGAGTGCGCCCCCCTCCCGCCATTCTGAGGTCTCTGTTATTTTTACAGCTCCACAATCTGTCAGCCGCCTCTGCTGCTGTACCGAAGCTGCACTCTCTAATTTTCGCTGCGACTGAATACATTGCCAGAGTTACCGATGCCACTATAATTTTAAACGTGTTTGGTTTGGAGCAGGCCCCGCGATGGAGGTTTTTGGAGACCTGACACCGTCTTTACGCTGGTGTGTGGCTGCATGGAGCTGCGCGGACACATACGTCTGCGCCATTATGATTTAAACAAATGCCAGAAAGACTGATTCTGAGACCTTTTTTTTTCTCATTTTAACCTTACTGATATGTCACCCGTGGCAACTCTAAACCGGTTTTAATAGAGTCGCTCCTATTATTCATTTAAATGGAGGTGGAAGTGCACTTAGGCCGGTGAGATTTGCATTAAGCAAATGGGGATTTGATAGGCAAAATTATAAGATATATGTTGTATAACAAGTCCTGTTTTGCCAGCACATAAACAGCTTTGAAATTGATGAACCTCGGAATATTTTATCTTCAAATGTTTGTACATAAATGATTAAAAGACATTAGCAATTCTGTTTTTGAGAAGAGAAACATATTGGGAAAACAGCAGAGTTCCGTAGTGGAAATTTGTAATTAACAAATGTATTACTAATTCTCAGCACTTCTTTAATATGCTGCATTCCAGAGGAAGAACATTAATACACAATGGCAGAAAGAAACTCATTTTAAGACTTTGTGGCAAAATTAATGCGTTTTAGTGCTGCGTGCTTCCCTTATCTGCATCCCACATTATTGTAATAAGTACATTCAGGAATAATTTCTTTTCAAATATTTTTACAAATCTTGCCCTTATTTGCATGCGAGTAAGTTGTCAGCTTAAATCTTTGAAATGCAAAATATATCTCATTTCTATATTTCATCAAGGAGCCTTTCATGTTTAATAAATTACAACTTAGATCCTCCAAGACTTTGTTTTTCATTAACTAAAAGCAAAAGCATTTAAAATCTCAATCACAACCTGCAAGGGTATTTGCATGTTGCTTGTCTCTGTTATGATGGGACTTTTCATGTTTGCCAACTGATCTGGATGGCAAGGTTATATCTATAATATTCGGAGAGAGAATTAAACTTTTCATTCTAATTTCTTTCTTTCATATAGCAGAAGTGTCAAACTTTGATAAAACTTTGCATTCTTAATCCCAGTGTGCTTGCCCATGCAAGCGGTTTGATTCTCCCTCCTGCTAATGACAGCAGCCTGATATTTGAAGGGAGGGATGTTTGACACAGTACATTACAGGGCTCTTCAGTATAAACCACACAAGAGCAACACTTGTGTAATAGCAATTTTCAAGCTATTGAAGGCAATGAGGCAGCACGGTGGGCCTAAACTCTTTCTACCGTGCATTATATCCACCTTGAAGTTCACAGACTTGAAATCTGGGGTCCATGCCCTTCCGTTCATATTTTTAAAGCTAATAAAATCAGCATCAACTTTGAAAACAGCAAAATGTGTTTCTTGTTACTGGAAATTGTCATGCACTCACGAGGAATAATGGCTTGTTGTTACACTTTTGCATTGAATTTGCCACCTGTATTGCACTATCACAGAAAACCAAATTGACCAGAAAGGAAATTGAATAATATAGCAGGATGATTTGCAATGTAGCTAGAAAGGCATCCACTTGGTAAAAGAAGGTTTCTGTTGCCACACAAGTAAAAGGAGAGAAGTCTGCTTCTAAAATGCCCTGGATTTGTGATTCAGGCAGCTTCAAAAGCATTAAGCATTACTTGATTTCTGTCTTTTGTTGTGGGTGCTTGGCATCATGGCTTATATTTCATCACCAGACTTTTACGATGAGCAAGACAGAGAAAGTTAGAAAAGGAGGCTAGAAGGAGCAAGAGAAAGATAGTACAGCGACAAAGGGAGAAAGCAAGGATGAAAAAGAACTTGAAGAAGAAAGATGAAATAACAGGAAGGTGTAGGGCTTTGGAAGAACAATGCTGGAATTAAGGAGAAAATATGCAGCCTGGGTATCTGGATAATCTAGCAGTTGGCTACATAGGTGGTGTCTGTTTTTTAAACAACACGCATTGGCCAAACAACTCAGTCTTGCTTCACTAATGATTTGCCATCATCGCTATTGACTTTGGTAATGCCCAATACTGTTAAAACGTTCTGACATGGGCAAAGTCAATAGATGCAAACAGCCCTCTTAAAAATATAGAAAACATTGTTTTCTACAGTTTCAAGGTGATCGCTTTCGCCATGCTGCGCAATGTAACATGATGATGCAATGCGGAGAACATCTTGAAAATATTATACGTTCAAGATGACCACCACATTTTGTGATGCAACTTGACAACACAACGACCATCTTGAAAGTATGAAAATAGTGTTTTCTATGCTCTGACTGCTGGGTTGTATGGTCATGTTGCATCACGCAATGTAGCAGACGTTTTCAAAGGGTAAAAAACAGATTGTTCTACACATTCAAGTATAAAAAACAATGTTTTTCGGTAATTTTCATCATCACTGGTCACTTCTATTATTTGTGCCAGTACCAGTTTATTTTAAAAGCATCTAGTATTAGCAAAGCAAATAACAGTCAGCCGTCATGGAGCGGGACAAGGATAGAGAGGAAAGGAAAGAACACAGAGAGATGGGGCATCAAGAGTGATAGGAATTTGATGCAGGACAACATTAAAGACATCACTAGGTGTGCTGTTATGGGCTACTAAGAGGGAAGATCCAACGAGAGAGCCAAAAAGGGACGGTTTGAGCTCCAAGACTGCATCCACCACATTACCAAGCCTGCCACACAGTGCATGACATGTCAAAGAGAAGTGGTGGGGGGAAGGGTGGTAAGGTAGGTGGGGTAGATATGTTCAGGAGATCATTGAAAGAGCACGAGACCACTCTGAAACAGATGAAAAAGCAATACTTTGGGCCATATTTATACTTTTTGACGCAAAACTGCGCTAAGGCAGTTTTGCGTCAAAAAAATTAGCGCCGGCTAACGCCATTCTGAAGCGCCATGCGGGCGCCGTATTTATGCAATGACGTTAGCCGGCGGCGCTGCCTGGTGTGCGTGGAAAAAAACGACATACACCAGGCAGCGCCGGCGTAGGGGGATATGGGGCTTGGGCGTCAAGAAATGGGGCAAGTCAGGTTGAGGCAATTTTTTCGCCTCAACCCGATTTGCGCCATTTTTTTTCACTCCCAACCCCCATAGAAATGACTCCTGTCTTAGCAAAGACAGGAGTCATGCCCCCTTGCCCAATGGCCATGCCCAGGGGACTTATGTCCCCTGGGAATGGTCATTGGGCATAGTGGCATGTAGGGGGGCACAAATCAGGCCCCCCTATGCCACAAAAAAAAATAAAAAAAAACACTTACCTGAACTTACCTTAATGTCCCTGGTATGGGTCCCTCCAGCCTTGGGTGTCCTCCTGGGGTGGGCAAGGGTGACAGGGGGTGTCCCTAGGGGCATGGGAGGGCACCTCTGGGCTCCTTCAGAGCCCACAGGTCCCTTAACGCCTGCCTTTTGCAGGAGCTAAAAAACGGCGCAAAAGCGGCCGTACGTCATTTTTTTTTACCCTCCCACTCCCAGGCGTGAATTTTGCCCGGGAGTATAAATCCGACGCACATGCCTCGGAGTCGATTTTTTAGACGGGAACGCCTACTTTGCATATAATTAACCCAAAGTAGGTGTCCACGCTAAAAAATGACGCTAACTCCATGGACTTTGGTGCTAGACGCGTCTAACGCCAAAGTATAAATATGGAGTTAGTTTTGCGTCGAAATTGCGTCAAAAAAAACGACGCAATTCCGGCGCAAACGGAGTATAAATATGCCCCTTTGACTCTCATTGAGTGCAAAAGAAGAATGAACAAGGTAAAAAAGAAACGTATTTCCAGGATGTCAGCAGTGGAAGGATACACCTTATCCCTTCAAAATCAAAGGTAAAGAAGGTATGTTCAAGGAAATGGGTAAACACGAGCAAAGCATAGAAAAGCATACAATCAAGAGCAGGGAACCGAAATAAATAAGTGAACAATCCAGCCATGAGCAAAGGGTTGACCCAAAGCCCATTCTACCATTCTAAATAGTATTGAATACAATGTTATTTGTGAAAGACAGCAAACACTGTCTGTAGTGAGACCATTTCTATTGCACTTATTTGGTTAGTTAAACAGTTAGTTGCTTGTTTGTTTATTTTTTATAAATTAAGCCCTGGTGACAGTGGAACAGTTTTTGCCTATTTTATTCTGCCCGCTGGAGAATCTTAGCAGTTATTATTTAGTAGCATCTAGAAATCTCGAGGTTTAACTAAAGACTGTTAAAATAAAACTGCAATTTTCCCTCAGAGGAGTCCAAATATTTTGTGGTGTCACTTTCACAAATGTGATTAGAAGTTATGTGATGTTATTTCCTTAGATGTTGTTAAAGTCAAGAGGTGAACCATTAGTAAAATTTTAAGGAGATGGTTCCACAACCTAGTTGGTTAATACTCAAATTCTTTATGATCTGGCAGATGGCATATGGCATACACAAAAAGAGGACGGCCACATAAAAGCCACAAAGGGAGTGGATCCACCTTGAACTAACAAATCATAGTTGGAGTGAGTTCTCCCATTGGGACATTTTAGCAGAAGAAGAGCATGTTGGTACTGGATAGTCACTAACAGTCTACTAGTGGTCGTCCCAGCAGAGTCCCACATGAGTGCAATTGAAGAAAAACATAAAATACTATTGAAAATAATAATTATTTGTGCTTTATACAGAATTTGCTGCCAGAGATTTTTGATATTCCCTAGTACTTTCAATATCAACCTAATGATACTCACAGTATCTTCTTTATAAGGCTGCTGGACACAGTTACTCACACCCGGATTCAACCATGTGACTCTTGTGACAGAAACATAAGCAGCAGTTTTGGTCATTGATCTGTCTCCGGTACTGCATTGTGTTTATTGAGTCCATAAACTTTATCAGACTTTTAAGGAAAGTGTTCACCTGGATACCAGTCATTTGAAGGAAAACCATAGTCCAAGTTCTCATTACAAGCAGACTGGACAATTATAACTCATTATATGTAGGTATGGCAGATTGTCTGTTTTCACAATATCAAGTGATACAGAACGTAGCGGGCAAAATGATTTTAAAAAGCACAAATACAGCTCACCTCTTTGTGTATAGCCAGTTTGCATTGGTTTCCTATGCATCAAAGAGCAAACTTTAAACTTCTTTGCCATGCACACAAAACTCTTTATTATACGGGTCCAGTATTTCTACCAGCAAGAGTAGAATTTTATTCTCCGATACATAACCTGAGATCACACAATTTGGCACGAGCCAAAACAAAGCGAATAAAGAAAGTTAGATCAGGCAGCTGCTCATTTACTTACCTAGTGACGGCTCGGTAGAATATGTTACCACTGGATATCCCTCTCACTGAAGATCACCTGGGGTTTATGAAGAAATTAAAGACTTGGCTGTTTAGGAGTTAAGGACATTATTTATGTGCTGGTTAGTGCCCAACATAATGACGGACTGCATTTTGAGCACTGTGATGTCCCTTAGCGGATGAGTGATGTGCTTTATAAAAAACATAAATAAATAAACAAGTAAATAAATAACTATCATGACCCATTTTCAGTGCTCTCAGATGACACCTGCCATGAAAACCAAATTCACAGTCAAAAGCAAAATTAAATTAGATCAATACATTACATGTTATGGTTTGATCATAAAATTCATTTGAAACCCCTACTAAAGAGATTGCCTTTAAGCCGCCAAGACAGGGTATTTTCAGTAGAAAAGTAGAAAGTTAGGCAATAATCTGTTTTTAAGCATGAACAAAAACAACCCATGTTTTTGTTTTCATTTTTTAAACTCCTACTGCCTCTAGTGTTTTTCTGTATCAGTATGTGATGGCAAAAGGAGTGTATGCCCATCTCTTCTAGATAAATCCATTGCCTAATGGGGAGGGGGGGGGGCGATATTCTCTCCTACATACTTAATCACTGGGCCCTCTTCAGGCGTCTCATGACGCGGCGGCCATCTCGTGAAATCATCGAAATGCGTTACAGTTTGCACTATTTTGTAACTGGTGGGTCTCTTGAGGAAATGTGACACAAAATGACAGGCAAACTCTTGCTGAACTTGCGCCTCCCAGTCCCCAGATACTTTCCCTAGCAGTGATGCAGCAAGAATGAAGCCCCCTCATGACAGGGACCGGGCCTATTTTCTACCAGCCAAAGCCTGCTGAACCGAAGCAGCGTGCTGCAGGCTTTGCAAAACAACGCTTTTTAAAAATAGCTTCCGTTTTAAGATTCCCATCGAATTTCGCCCTAATAGAGAAATCTCGGGAACCCAGAAATATTCAGGGAGGGTGAAGTAAAAAGAAATAAATCATGGTAGTCTCAGGAAGAGTAATCCTTGTTGAGGATTTTGGCTGATTGATATAAATAACACCATCCCCGCCATCTGTCCGGAGAGAGACCTTTCCAGCTAGTGTTAAGCTGCAACGGCAGAATAATTAATGAATGGTGTCCTTTGTGCTGGTAATAAAGACAAGACAAATTATGTTATAATCCAACTGCTGCTCATTTGTCACAGCCAAATAAAATGTCAAAGAAAAGTGAGAGGGCACAGTGTTTGTTTAATGGAGTGCAAGCTACCTGCCTCTACCCATTGTCCACTGACAACGGCGGTCTGGGGTTTGAATGTTTGAGGCAAAGCCTCCTTCAGAATCCGTCATTTTGCGTTTTCATCTGGCAGCAGAGGAAGCCTTGCAGATGGGCGGGAAGGAAGCTTACATTTGAGACATTCCTGTTTATGAGGGAGGAGATGTGGAAAAGTAACTAAATTCTTTTTTTTTTTTTTGTTGGGGGGGGGGGGGGTATTTCTAATCCCGGCATTGCCACTGCCCTAAAAAATAAAAATCTTTCTGGCCAAATTCTTTTATTGCCATATGGCTGAAAGTGAGAATATGCAGGTTTATGTAGCTGGGCCCCCATACCGCATTATATCATGAGCCACATCACATGAACAGGTTTGTGGCAGTGACATTTAAATGTGTCACATATGACTGCCAGATAAGGTAAACAGATTTGTGTTGGTGCTATATAATATTTTTGTCGTAAAATATGTTGGCACGGTGGCATAGCAAGGGCTTTGTGGGCCCTAATGTCAGCAGAGTAGATGCCTCCTTTCTCCTGCTTGGGTAATAAAAAAAAGCCTCAAATAGGATGCAGTTGCCTCATAAACTCCTTGGGCTCTGGTGCCACTGAACCTGCTGCACTATTGATAGACAAGCCCCTGGTTGACGGTGTATACATTTGTCAGCAGTAGATTTCGCCAAGCTTAATGTTTGCACCTTATTGCACCATATAGTGTGTTTTTGATTGTTAAGGAAGGTTTTAATTAATACAGTTTAACACATGAATTTCAAATACCACTGACATCTTTACCACTTCTGCTGACTTTGCTTATGTGAGCCTCCCAATACCACTAACAACTTGAAATATCACCAAAACATAGCTGTTTCTAACGTTAGCAATTTCATTGCAATAAATAAAGGTTTGCTGTAAAGTGCTGTTGTGCTTCTTGGAAATAGGCCCACATTTTATTAATACCAGAAAAAACGGGATTGTGAAAAAAAAGGTTGTTTGAATTTTCAAATGGTCAGATAATGCAAATCTGTCTGCATCGATTCGTTTATTTCTTCGCTGGTTTGCGAGTATTTGAGAAATCGCGCGCGCAGCCAGTGCTGGGAAAGCTGGATAATGGAAACATAGCTGGGATTTATTAAGCACCGCTGGGAATTACCTAGGATAGAGGGCACGGCTGCACTTCCTCGGAACATGCTCCTGCTGTAAAAAATGCTCCAACCTGGCAATCGTACAGGCATCTGTCGCTTGCTCTAATGCCAGTTCATAGTATACATACAAACATCTGCTTCCGTGCACAAAGGGATACAGAGCGCTTGACAGGTCTGTGTTAGCAGGGTTCGCCATGCCAGTTCTTTATGCAAAAACCCCTAATGCTTCCCGTCAAGCCATTAGAAGTGATACAATCAGCCCAGGCCCCATTAAGCCATCAGTGTCCACCTGTGATAAAGATGGCCATTTGTTTTCTTAAAGCCCACTTAATGTCTGCTTAACTCAATTTGTCAGGAAATGTAGAACAATTTCCTCACAGCCTGAAATTTGGTAGTGGTTCAAAGTCAAAAGGCCAGGTCTTGTCTTATTCAGATGCTATAATAAACAACCTTCACGTCGAATTCTCCCCCAAAGTAGATTCTGTTTGCCCGGTAATGTCATTACCTGAAGTAGAACAAAACCATGTTTATTTGCTGTTTTATTATCTCAGAAACTTTTGCATATTAAGATGTTGTGTGGCTGGTTTATGTGATTACAGTGATACAGTCTGGAATCCAGTCCGACTCTTTGCTTTGGATAATAACAAACCAGAAAAGCGAGATTATGGTGATTATTATTGAATGAATCCTTGAAAATATTTAGGGGCCGGCTTAAGAAAAGTGCAGCTCCACTTTTCTTGCGCCCCTTCGCGCCCCCGCTACCGCCACAGTGTGTGCGCACTGTATTTAAAATATGAACACCATGGCACGGGGGGGAGGCAATATCGTCAAACGTTTTGACACTATTGATGTTCTGTTCAGGGTAAACGCCAAAGTTTTGGAGCTAACCCTGAACAGTACATAGGGGCCCATTATAAATAATGGAGTGCCCCCTTTTCACTCCTGCTCTGAGCCGCAAAAAATGGCGCAAATAAATATTTTAGATTTTTTTGCGCCATTTTTTCAGCCCCCCTTAACCGGGAAACATCCCCCTTGAACACATTATGCTTGGCGCAGGCATAATGTGGCCCAAGGTGTTACAAAGTGCTGCAATACATGCATTGCACCACTTTGTAAATATGGCACTGTGAATTTGGCCTTGTTGGGCCACAATAGCGTAAACAAAAATGGAGCAAGGGGGCGCTAGGCCTCTTAAATCTGGGCCACTTTCCTTGTGCCCCTTACCACGCCACCATGTGTGCTCCATATCTAAGATACAGCGCATCATGGCGGTAGTTAGGGAACTAGCAGCAACCTTTTTGTCACTAGTTCGGAGCTTTTGCAGGATTACCGTAAAAAATGGTGATGCTAATCCTGCAAAGCCCATTGAAGCCCATTGTAAACAATGGTGTGCCTCCTTTTAACGACTGCTCTGAGCAGGCGTTAAAAGAGCAGAAACAAATGATGCAACTAAATCTCTTAGATTTGTTTGTGCCATTTTTGTCAGCCCCCTTAACAGGGGCACGCCCCCTTTGCGTACATTATGCCTGCCACAGGCATAATGTAGCACACAGCATTACAAAGTGGCGCTATCCATGCATTGCGCCACTTTGCAAGTTTGGTGCTGCAATTTTGACCTTGTTGGGCCACATTAATTTAAAAACAAATGACTGTAATGTGGAGCAAGGAGACGCTAGGGGCTCTTAAATTTGCCCCTTAATATGTAAAACGTGCATTGCTTGTTCAAAGTGCACATCTTTACAAACAGCTTTTATTTCCAGGGGCCCATAACCAGGTGATAGAATATATGTAGACAGAGAGACATACCGATGAGCAATAGATAGTTTGCATTTTAGTAAAACAGTTCAAAGACAGCATTCCATCCCAGCTCATAAGCTCATTACGCTCATTAAGGTGAGGTGACGTGAAATTGAAAACATGCCGTTAGAAATATACATTCAGTCTAATTGCTGCAATCTTTATGGGCATTAAGACACACACGTGTTTTAAAATACCATGTTCACCTACATCGGCTGCTTTGCTCAAGAAATATGCAATACCGCAATGAAGGGATAACTTCCGGTTCAAACTCAAGTCCTTGACTTGTACAACTACTAAATGAAAACAGATCAGCCTGGTTTGATGTGATACCAGCAGTGCTGTCTTCATTGTCTGCTGGTACGTTTGAAGTTTAAGACAGTCACTACTGTGACTTCGCGTAAACATGACTGTGTCAACTCCACAGCCAGAAAATACCACACTCTGCAGTCACAGTACTACATTCTGATTCCGTAATATGGAGCCATGAATTGGATGGACCCTAGCTTGCGTTCTTGTGCAGGCATAGCTTGATATGCATTAAACTGTAACCTACAACTAATGCACTGCATCTATCTTGTCGCTAAGCGGCCACACTGACATATGCAAGAAATTGTTGTGTCGCGAGCACCGGCTGCCACGAGGTCCCGCGGCTGCGACATGTAGGTGCTTAGGCACGCGGCACCGGAGCAGGTACAGCCTGCTGCTGTAATGAGCACAAGCTTCCCTGTCGAGGTCGGATTCCCAAGTGCACGGAGCATGTAATGGACTGTGTGGCACCGTTGAGTAGAAGGGAAAAAAACCAGCTAAAATGGCTGGAAAGTTAGGCCTTCTCTGTAGCGCTGTGAGATTGTTGACATCTGCCCGGGTAGGAGAGCTCAGTAAGCAGGAAATGGGGTGTCACTCTGAGTGGTAGTTTACCATTATCCTGGCATCCTAATGAAGTGTCTGCGGTGCACAGAGCTTCTGGATGGCATCTTAACGCACGGCTAAGCAGAAGCACTTCTCTCCTTGTCACTGTCATCCATCTGCCTGCACCCTACTGCAGCCAATGGGATGGAACCATGCTACAATGTGCTGCACGCCATTTAGAGTCGCGCATTGCATAATCAGCCCCCATCAAATATGTAAAAGAATTACTATTATTGGTTATGTCTCTAAAACTCTGGCACCTGGAGTTTTGCACATTAAGTTCAACTTTTCCAAGTGTCATGTTCCCCATTAATTCTTCAAATATTATTGTTACATGTGATTTAGGGAAGTAGCGATTCTTGTCTTTCACATCTCTAACGGATTCTGGGGCTTCTATGCATATTCATTGCATTCTCTCCTCAGTATCACATTTAGTAAATTCATCCGATTTAAAAAAAACAAACACGCTAAATCTGTATGAGGCTATTTTTGAAGCATGAATAAAAAGAAAAGCACTTTAAATGACCAATTATTTCTTTTTTCTACTCAAACGCCATTGTTTATTCTGCCTGAATGGTTAGCACACTACAGAAAGATTTTATATTGAGAGTCCAGGTTTTACACAACTAAGGTTTTCTTTTCCAACATATTTCAGTATTTTTTTTATTTTACAAGGCCAATGTGAGCACTTTTCAGTAAAGTGGGATAATAGAATATAGTTAACTGCACAACATAGCTAGCTATTTGAATACTTCTAGCTGCGATTCTCTCTAAGAGGACATACAATGTTATTTCAGGTTCCTATGAGTAAAGGTCATATTAATAAAGTTAGATAAATTAATCCATTGTGTTTGTGTTTTGAGTTATCCCACATGACTTTGTCCATTTAGTAATACATGGAATGATTTAAGAGTTCTCATTTGTTACTTCACCGTCACTTATGATATCTCTAACAAACCACAGGGGGCAAAAATTACAGCTTAAAAGGTTTTTTTTTCCCCGATATTATCCCACATGTCCCCAACCTCACCGGATCTACCAATACTGAGGGCATTAGTAAGTTACGGTGGGTGAAACTACACCCCATTACATATTTTTTTGGGAACATCACGCAGGAATTGGTTCTTCCACAGTGATTGCTGCAGTTTTCTCCCAGTATTTCACCCAGAGACTTCAGTGGCCAACATTTCAGAATAAAACACCACAAACTGTAATCCTGGGCATGGGGCATAGCTTGGGAGGGGGAGAGAGGTGTTTGGGGTCTTACTTGTCCTATAACGTACTTTAACATTATATGCCAGCGGGATTGTTGGAAAATTTGAAGCTCACCCCCCTCCAATCTTACTGACCAAGCTAGGACTCTGTGTGAAGGAGCCGGTAACCCCAATTACCTGCCCTCTAGGATTACAGGGAACACAGAATTAGACCCCTAGCATTTAAATAGAGGGACTTCCCCCAACTTTGCAACACATTTTACAATATTCAGAGTATCAGCTTTTCTGCTTATTGAAGAAGTCCATTGTACTTCAGGATTGTATTGAAATATTTAACTTGAATTTAACTTGAAGTCCATCACATTATAGGGTTTTAGTGGAAAATTTAACTTGAAAAGCACCAAACAGAGGTGAAATTTAGGAACATTCTGTGTAAGTTTCCTATAGTGTGGCATGAGAGAAAATGTTGAGGAATTCTTTCCTGACTGGATAGATTTTTCGTTACATTCCTCAATGATAATTTAGTGATGTTTATAAATGTCGTGTTAGAGTTATTAATGATTGTAAAATATTCTTTGGAAATAGCAAAAACAATGCGTGGGAAGTCTTCTTTGCAGTCATGGATCGCAGTGGTCTCCCATGGTTGAACCAATTGTGAGGGAGTAAAGTAGTTTCAAAAGAAAGATAACATGGCAAAATGACAGGCAGGGACACGTGAGTGGAATTGAACAGATGGATAGGTAGAGTTATTTCAGGAAACAATAACATAACTGCTTTGTACAGCCATGTAATACCAAGTTCTCAAAATCTTTGTACTTCCAGACGACCCCAAAATAGGTCTTGTGTCACCACCTCCAGCCATCTTTCTTCTCCTCGTCTACATCTGTTCTTGATTTCTTACTTGTTGCAATACTCAGTAGCAGTTTCTTTACTGAGCTGAATGCTGACTTAAGGTTTTGTACTCAAGATATGGCGCTCTGTAAAGATGGCGATGCTCATCAATTCTTCTGACCTTTCTGCATACTTTGAGTTTTCCATGTTTTCTCAGTTTCTCAATTTATAATGCTTGGCTGCCACATACGACGTGGCTAAATAATATCTAAATTTTGTTAAAAGTTTCGATGCACAAGAGGAATACATTAAATATTCCTAGATTTTATTCTGCTCTCACATTATTGCATTTGACAGTATATATTGTATCCAATAGTTCTGACTGTATGTTTACAATTTCTTGCAGGGTCATTACACATGTGTGATATCCAGGCATTTAATTAATGAAACTCATGGCAAATAATTAAATGGACATCCTCACTATCTTCAAAGCAAGAATCTTTTTTGGGGAAGTGGCAAACATGTGCTTTGAGTATAGCAGGTATCATCATTTCTCCATGTAGATTTTATATGCCTGAGCTGCCGGGCTCTGACTCCTTTTTCAGGTTTGGTTTCTGCTTCAGCATAGAAGTGTAACATGTTTCTCGCGCTAATAGTCGGAAGATCTGGTGGTGATTCGTCAGGACCTAAAAAAATAACTATTTGTCACTAAGAGAGTAAAAGTCACTGTTAAGACACATACCACAATCCTTACTATAGCATTTACTATACAAGCAGGGACCCTCCTGGATTCAGGAAATTAGGCCCCTTGGGAATAGCATGGGTGCTGATTGTTCAAGAAATATATTAGTTTTTGGTGCAAACACAGTGGTCAGATCCACCTCTGCTCCATGCTCCCCGCAGTTCCTACTACATAGTGCTCGCAGAGACCTAACGATTCCTGCTCAAGTTAGTAATAAGGAGCTCCGTTATTTGGAACTGTGTACCCTTTTGGTTCTTATGTGATTATACGCAAGACATTAAAGAAAGGAGATGGGAGGTTAAGAGGGAAACATGGGAGAACTTGATTAAGGCATGTAAACTCGAAGATGTCACAGGTTTCTGGAATACATTGAATAAAGGGAGTCTCTGTGTAGTATTAGAGGTCTAGGATCCAATATTCCCCCTGATTATTGGTATGACCATTTTAGTAATATTCACACTTATAGGAATAACTCAGCGAAAGTTGGGAGTGACTGAGCTCTTGCCTGTTATTGAATATTAGTTTAAATCTAGAAGACGTGGAGGTAGCTATTGAGGTGGCTATTGAGGAAAGTCCATCAAGGAAAGCTCCAGGTCCTGATGGGGGTATCTTGTAGATACTAAGCATTTCTGCCCTTTCCCATTGGTGCAGAGTGACCCAGCAAGACACTCGCTGCGCCACCCTGTGCCACGGGCCTCGTAAATGAGGCCTTTAGTTCTGCAAAGTATGTTTTTTAGGAGGGCTATGAAACTCAAGAGCAGTGTCTAAACCTAAATTTAATTATTGGGAAATGTACAATTGCCGAACATGGAACCTTATGCTTAGTATTTATGGACCTTAGCAGTGCTTTTGATTGGGTGAATCACTCCAAACGTTGGAGAATATTCATTGGGTTGGGTCTGTTTCATCCGATCATCGATTTTTTTAACGGTTCTGCATGAGGGCAGTCAACTTTTGAGTTAGGTATGGAACGAAGTGTGAATGTACTGACTCTTTTTATCTTTATAGGGGTGTTAGACAGGGCTGTGTATTGTCCCCAACCTTGTTCCTTTTATATATTATTGGCTTGCACTCCTTTTTAGTGTAGCAGGGCATTGATCTCCCGGTAGTTAATGGCATGCAGGCCCTGTGCCTCTTCTATGCTGATGACGTGGTCTTGCCCTCCCTGACCCCTTGAGGTTTTAAGGTGTCTTATCAAAGCTTTTGTTCAGTTTCTGAACGACCTAGACCTGCATGTTAATATATTAAAAACACATTATATGGTCTAAGGCAAATCTTCAATGAAAGTTGCGCCTATGGAGCTAAAGGGGCAGCCCATTAGTTAGGTCAAGGAGTTCTCATATTTGGGGGTAACTTTTGCTTCCAGGGGCTGCTGGATACCCTGTATCACCAAAAGGTGTTGCTTTTTTAATGCCTCAGTGAGGGCTTTTTTTGAGCTGACCTCCAGAGTTGATAATAAACCAATTCATCCCTTACTAGAGGTGCTTAAACTCAAATGTCTACCCATTTTAACCTTTTGTGTTTCCATATGGGAATACAGGGATTGCCACAATCTACAACAGGAGGAAAATATGTTCTGTAGGTGTTGCTTGGGATGGGACTCGGAAGTCTGCAGTTATTCCTACATGATGAACTTAGCCTAGGTTTTGCTAAAGACCATATTAAGCTTGCACCATTATTATTGTGTTTCTCAGTTAGGTGCATTATACACTCCAAATTTAATAGGGAGGTGATTTCTAATTGCTTGTCATGTGATCAGAGCCACAAAATTCACAGGTGAAATTATGTGAAGGCTACTGCGAACCAGCTGGATAGGCCAGAGCTCTTCACATCCCCGCACTTGCTGCACAAAGGGGAGGCTAGTTGGGCAAAGAAAGAATTCTTGAGACTAGCATCTGAGGCAAGAGAGGCGAGGAAACTCAATAAGCAGTCCGAGAAATATTATATAATGTACAAGACATGTCAGGGTATTGAGCCTTCTCTCCAGTAAGTCGATAATGTCCAGAAGAGGACACTTTTAACTAGGTTCCAGTTGGGCTCCATCAGGTGAAATCTCTGTTTCCGCTTAGACCAATTTGATCCTAACTGTGTTTAGGTATGGCCCTGTGATAACTCATTTTTGCAAACTTTAATGCACTTTACCCTCATTTGAAAATATTATGCACCTTTGGAATGCAGATATTTATGATCTCTCCTTAAAGTTTTTGAGTTCTGGCAATGTAGACCTGTTTTTAATTATTTTTATATGGTTGCCGAGCCTTCTGTGGGGTCTGCTGTGGGGACCTTTTTAAGAAATGCATCACAGTGGCACACTTTTGTAAAATTTAAAACTCATCATGAGGCCCTTTTCTCTTTTGGCTGCTTTCATTGATTTTAACAAATGCATTTGTGTTTCGCTCTTTTATGATTATTTTTAATAATCAAGTAAAGATAATTAAAAAAGAGACAGTCTGGTGCAAATTTACCCATGCATGAACTGCAATCAGAAGTTTGAGCACTCTTCATGGGTTTAATTAACCCATATTGTGCTTGAATATTAGGTTGTATTGCCCCAATCCTTGCATAAACTCACTTGAGCACAATGTAATTGGTGATGCACTAACAGAAACTGATATGATTATAGTCGTTTACGGCAAGGCTAATATGTCTGTTGCACAGTGTTTCAATGTGTATGGCAACTTTTTTAAAGGTGTGTGCTTTTCTGCATGTCAGGAGTCCAAAGATAATGTTCTTGACTAAGCTCCACTGCCAATGACTAGTAGGGTGCTGGAATCCACAGGAAAATGGTCTCAGAACAAACACTGGAGAGCACTGTCAAGCACTAGGAAGCAGAGAAGCACTCTTCAAGGAGAACAAGACCAAGATGCAAGTATGGCCAGGAGATGCTGGCAAAGCAGTTGTTTCAGCATGGGTGCGGCTGAAATAGAGAGCCATGCCCAATATAACTGCTGGGCATCAATGTTTGCAGAATTTCACCGGAGACTTGAAAGTCCTGCAGAATGGGGGGTCTTGCAGCTCTTGTGGTGGATCTGAAAATTCCATGAGAAGCCCAAACAGTTTTCTCTTTTGGCCCATGGAGTCCTCTGGCGAGGCCAATGAGAAGACAAGTGTTTATTGCCGCAGTGAGGTGACTGTGGGCTCTGGGAGAGGAAAGTGCCTTCTCTGAGGTGCACAAGGAAAGAACAATGAGTGAGCCTACAAAGGATTCTAACATCAGGTTAAAGCAATAATTCCAGTTTTTCCAGAATCCAAGTGGTCTTCTTTAGGTACACAATGGATCCCCAGGCCAGGGACCAGATCTACTAGGGAGCCAGATATGGGTTTTACAGGGGCTCGGAGAGGGTCAGAAATGGAGCAGCCTCACCTTCACATTTCTGGGGCAGGCAAAGGGATTTCTACCAGAGCCACTTGGCATAATGCTGTAGGTCTTGCTTCCTAGTCAGATTGACTGGTGAGTTCATATATCTGGGAAGGAAATAAGACCTGATTTAGATATTGGCAGATGGGTTACTCCATTGCAATGGTGAAGGGTATACCGTCCACTGAAACCTAAATCCTATAGAATTAGATGGGCTTTAGATTTTGATGGACTGGATATCCATCACCGTTGGGACAGAGTAACCCTTCCGCCAGTATCTAAATCAGGCCCATAGTCTGTTGGGCTGTCTCATACAGGTCCTCTTAGGCCCCTGGGCTATGCAATGTACTAGCAGTTGATCAATTATCCTAGTATTGTAGTCCAGTGCCTCCACAGGCAGGTTTTTTTCCACACATCTCAGGTCAATGAGGACCACAGACTCCATAGACTCATCCAGGCTTAGTCCTAGTCTGGGTCCTAGTCAAGGTAGGAAAGTAGCAACCTGATTAAATTCTTCAGCATGATCTTCCATTATCCTGTAATATGTGCTGATGTACAACTCCTCCTTAGATGTCAAACACTGAACTTCATACTAGTTGGAGAACCCAGTACTTATCCTCTTTTACTGTTATGTCTAAAAAATATGGTAATCTAGAGGAGTATGTATTAAGTGTGATCAGCCCATTTTCGAGCCATGTACTAGCTCCCTTCTAATATGGTCTGAAGTTGCTCCAGCTAAATCTGCATTGTTATCAGAAAATAGGATATATCTTAAAGAAATGCAGACTGGAGCAAAAATTGAGAGTGGGTGGTGTCACCTTACCCGGAGAACTGCAGCTTCTTTTAAGACTGGTGGTCTACCTCCCCCACCATAAAAGGCTAATGATTTAGGGGTGGTGAAACAATCAATTGTTGTTCTGTAGGTCCCAGATCCAACATGGACCCATGTTAGCCTTGCATAAAGCAGACTACTATCACACATGCATAGTGTTCAATGCACTCCAACATTCACCTGTCAGAAACTCACATCAAATAACACAAGTGCCCACATGTATGTGTGAACTTGTGTAGGGCAATCCCGCATATGTTCCAGACATTAGGGGAACAACAGACTCCAGTTAAGGATGAGAGACCAATACCACATGGAAGAATCTGGTAGGCTATCCCTCAATAGGGTCAGAAATGTGCCATCCTGGGGAGTGCAAAGCCACAGTCTCTCAAGTCTCTGCAGTGGGTGGGTTGCCCACTGGACCATCCTGGGGAGTGCAAAGCCACAGTCTCTCAAGTCTCTACAGTGGGTGGATTGCCCACTGGACCATCCTGGGGAGTGCAAAGCCACAGTCTCTCAGGTGGATTACAGAGTCCACTGGTCAAGGAGGAGGCATGTTGGGCACAGTGAACCATAAACAGTGCCTGAGACGGCGGGACCCAGCGCAGCGGTGCATGACATGGCGATGTCCAGCGGAGCGGTGCTTGAGACGGCGGGGCCCAGCGGAGCGGTGCTTGAGACGGCGGGGCCCAGCGGAGCGGTGCTTGAGACGGCGGGGCCCAGCGGAGCGGTGCTTGACAGGAAGGGCCCAGCGGAGCGGTGCTTGACAGGAAGGGCCCAGCGGAGCGGTGCTTGAGACGGCGGGGCCCAGCGGAGCGGTGCTTGACAGGAAGGGCCCAGCGGAGCGGTGCTTGACAGGAAGGGCCCAGCGGAGCGGTGCTTGAGACGGCAGGGCCCAGCGGAGCGGTGCTTGACAGGAAGGGCCCAGCGGAGTGGTGCTTGACAGGAAGGGCCCAGCGGAGCGGTGCTTGAGACGGCGGGGCCCAGCGGAGCGGTGCTTGAGACGGCGGGGCCCAGCGGAGCGGTGCTTGACAGGAAGCGCCCAGCGGAGCGGTGCTTGAGACGGCGGGGCCCAGCGGAGCGGTGCTTGAGACGGCGGGGCCCAGCGGAGCGGTGCTTGACAGGAAGGGCCCAGCGGAGCGGTGCTTGAGACGGCGGGGCCCAGCGGAGCGGTGCTTGACAGGAAGGGCCCAGCGGAGCGGTGCTTGACAGGAAGGGCCCAGCGGAGCGGTGCTTGAGACGGCGGGGCCCAGCGGAGCGGTGCTTGACAGGAAGGGCCTAGCGGAGCGGTGCTTGACAGGAAGGGCCCAGCGGAGCGGTGCTTGAGATGGCGGGGCCCAGCGGAGCGGTGCTTGAGACGGCGGGGCCCAGCGGAGCGGTGCTTGACAGGAAGGGCCCAGTGGAGCGGTGCTTGACAGGAAGGGCCCAGCGGAGCGGTGCTTGACAGGAAGGGCCCAGCGGAGCGGTGCTTGAGACGGCGGGGCCCAGCGGAGCGGTGCTTGAGACGGCGGCGCCCTGTTCAGCGGTACCTGTCTTCACGGCGGGGCCCTGTTCAGCGGTACCTGTCTTCACGGCGGGGCCCTGTTCAGCGGTGCTCTTCTGCACGGCGGGGCCCTGTTCAGCGGTACCTGTCTTCACGGCGGGGCCCTGTTCAGCGGTGCTCCTCTGCACCGCGGGGCCCTGTTCAGCGGTACCTGTCTTCACGGCGGGGCCCTGTTCAGCGGTACCTGTCTTCACGGCGGGGCCCTGTTCAGCGGTGCTCCTCTGCACGGCGGGGCCCTGTTCAGCGGCGCTCTTCTGCACGGCGGGGCCCTGTTCAGCGGTACCTGTCTTCACGGCGGGGCCCTGTTCAGCGGTGCTCCTCTGCACGGCGGGGCCCTGTTCAGCGGTACCTGTCTTCACAGCGGGGCCCTGTTCAGCGGTACCTGTCTTCACGGCGGGGCCCTGTTCAGCGGTGCTCCTCTGCACGGCGGGGCCCTGTTCAGCGGTGCTCTTCTGCACGGCGGGGCCCTGTTCAGCGGTACCTGTCTTCACGGCGGGGCCCTGTTCAGCGGTGCTCCTCTGCACGGCGGGGCCCTGTTCAGCGGTGCTCTTCTGCACGGCGGGGCCCTGTTCAGCGGTGCTCTTCTGCACGGCGGGGCCCTGTTCAGCGGTGCTCTTCTGCACGGCGGGGCCCTGTTCAGCGGTCCTCTCCGCCCTGCTGTCCTTCCGCTCCTTAGATGGGGCTCTCGGGCCCTTGCGTCCCCTGGCTGCTGTGGCCGGTGAAGTGGCCGGAGTCACCTCCTTGGGGGCAGCCGTCTCTGTCCGCTCACGGCGGCCCTTCAATTTCCGGGTCCTCTTGCCTGGGGGGGGGCTGGCTGTCCCCTTGCTGCTCACCGAAGTGTTACTGCCGCCAAAGGGTGGACTCCACATGCCATGCACCACTTGCACTGTAGTAGTTGGACTGGTGGTGGCTGAGGTGCCCTTGGGACTTTTCCCAGTTGGAGGGGGTGGGTCGGGGGAGGGAAAGAGGTCAAAACTGGAGAGGTAATTTTTCTTGGGACCAAGGTAAGGGGTAGGAGTAGTGGTGAGAGAAGTGGAGGAAGAGGATGTGGTTGTATGAGAGCCAGGTGTGCTGTCCTTGGGTGCAGGTGACTGGGACGTAGGCTGTGGTGATGTGGTTGGCTGTTGTTTGGGTGTCTGCCTGCGTTTATGTGTCTTGGAAGAGGGGGTGACAGACACAGTGGGAGAGGACACAGGGGACGTGTAAATGCCAGTGGGGGTGGTGACTGCAGGTGTGCGGACTGTAGTGGAGGGTTTGCTGGTGGTGGAAGAACTGGCTGATGTTGGGGTGCATGCAGGTGTGAGTGTAGACGTCACAGGGAGGGAGGAGGGAGACGAGGAGGACGGGGACACAGAGGTGGTAGTGACTGTTGATATGTCTGCATCTGTGTGTTGCTTGGGTGAATGCTTGTGTTTTCTGTGGTGCTTATGTTTGGATGAGCTGGCCTTGGGTGTTGAGGTGTGTGCAGGCTGGTCTGATGGTGTGGATGGGATAGGTTGAGGTACAGGAGACAGAGAAAGGGTGGAGGCAGATAGAAGAGGGAGACTGGAGACAGGGACAATGGCTGCCGTCAGTGCTGAGGCCAGAGCAGTGAACGCTCGTTGATGGGCAGCCTGACCCGAATGAATGCCCTCCAGGTAGGCATTGCTCCGATGCACCTCCCTTTCCACCCCCTGGATGGCATTCAGAAGGGTAGTCTGCCCAACAATGAGCGTCCTCACCAGGTCAATGAGCTCCGCACTGAGGGCAGCAGGGGTAACAGAGGCAGGGGCTGAGGTGCCTGGGGCGAAGGAGACGCGCGCCTTCCTGGCCGAGCGGCCACGGAGCGAAGACTGAGGGGCTGCTGGGAGGGCGGTGCTGGTGTGCTGGGTGGCGGCTGTACCTGTTGTTGCGGGGGGCACAGATGGTGCCGCCCCCGCTAGGGAGTTCCCAAACGAGGACGTGTCCGTGTCGCTGGTGTCTCCACCAGCCCCCATTGTGGTGCTCCCCTCGCCCTCCGGATCACTGGTGCCCTCGGTGTCTGTGTCAGTGCCCACCGGGGCCTGGTGAC
The DNA here is from genome assembly GCF_031143425.1 of Pleurodeles waltl. Classification (NCBI taxonomy): domain Eukaryota; kingdom Metazoa; phylum Chordata; class Amphibia; order Caudata; family Salamandridae; genus Pleurodeles; species Pleurodeles waltl. Next base: position 1,507,169,355 of record NC_090440.1, read on the forward strand.
CTGCAGCTCCCTCCTGCTCCGACGCCAAATCTCCTCCGCCTGATGATGCTAAAACACAAGAAGACAAAGATTTAGGGTGGGGGGAGAAATTAAACAAAGTTGAGTGCATGCCTTAGCAATACCCTTTGCGGAGAGGACAGACACAGGTGCCTCGTGCACTAAGTCGCGAACTTGGGGTACACTACTCAGTACTTCTGACTAGGCACACAGGTCTAGGGACAACACACGCGCACATGTGTGATGCTGGAGCATGGGTAGCTGCACTTGGCACCCTACAGAGGTGGGGGGCGGGGGCACAGGGCCATGCCTAAGCGGACTACACTACAGAGAGCGCCCGGGCCTAATGTCACCCACAGCCCTCCTCCCCCACCCAGACGCCTCCAATGCGCATACAGATAGGAGAATGTGCGGATACTCACCCCCTTGTGTCTGCTGTGCTGTCCTCAAGCGCCCATCCAAATTAGGGTAGGCCACCGCCAGGATCCGGGACATCAGGGGGGTCATGGTGCGACTGGCACCCCTCCTAGGCCGGGAGGCCATCCCCAGCAGTGTTTCTGCGGTCTTCCTCGTTCCGCGGCGGATGTCCTCCCACCTCTTGCGGCAGTGGGTGCCCCATCTGTTGTGGACCCCCAAGTTCCGGACTTCCTCGGCGATGGCACACCAAATATCGATTTTCTGGTGGGCGCTCACCTGTTTGACATGTACAGGGTGGGAAAGAGAAACCGTCACATATCTGCATGTTTGGAGTACATGCCCCCCCCTCCCCAACCTTGTCATGGTTCCCATTCTCTCATCTGTCGTGCGTTGCACTCCCCATTCCCTCCACACCCCACCAACTTACATCCCCCCCCCTCCACACAGGCATAACCCATTCAATGTGCACTGAGTGTACTCACCTGTTGGTCTGGAGGACCGTAGAGTTGCGCATACTGGGGGAGGACCCCGTCCACGAGCTTCTCCAACTCTTCTGAACTGAAGGCGGGGGCCCTTTCACCAGTAGCAGCAGCCATTGTCACTTCCAGACCGAGTTCACAGCAGCACTTGCAGTATAGGTCCTCTCCTGTGGATGATCAGGTCTCGAATGATTAAGCAGATAGAAAATGGCGGTCACACCCGCGGCGGTGCGTACCGCGGCGGTGCGTCCCGCGACCGCCGGCGCACATCGTCATTGGCTCCTGAAACCCATAGGCTTCAATGTTAACCAATGCGTCTTCGCACAGCGGTCTTCGACCGCCTACCGCCACGGTGTGCCCCGCCAGCGCAGTGACCTCACATCCCATTGTCCCACTTCACAGGTCAGGCATCGGCCATTTCAAGGGCCCACATGGCTTAATTTCTAATGCGTCACACAGGCCTAGGCCTTGCAATGGCACACATACAAACATATCAAACCATACATTTACCTGTACTGTGCAAGCTGTGTTGTACGTACCTGTGAGTGGATTGACTCTGTACTCCATATTCTCCTTCCTAGGCACCGTCCGCTGGGACTAGCGATGAGAAGGAGGAATCCTCGCGTGTACCGGCCGCTGGTGGACCTGTCCACAATGGAAGAACGCAACATAATACTACGATACCGACTTGACCGAGCCTCCATCCATGAACTGTGTGCCCAGCTGGAGCCAGCCCTGATGTCCCCCATCCGCCAACCCACAGGAATTCCCCCTCTAGTGCAGGTTCTGTCTGTCCTCCATTTCTTTGCAACTGGCTCATTCCAGACAACAGTGGCCATGTCATCTGGGATGTCTCAGCCTATGTTTTCCAAGATCTTATCCAGAGTGTTGTCTGCCCTGATGAAACTCATGCGGAGCTACATCATTTTCCCAGAGGAGGGTGATTTGCCTACAGTGAAAGCTGATTTCTATGCCCTTGGACACATCCCCAACATCATTGGTGCAATTGATGGGACCCATGTGGCTTTAGTCCCCCCAAATGACGATGAACAGGTGTACAGGAACAGGAAGAATTACCATTCAATGAATATCCAGGTGGTCTGTTTGGCTGACCAGTACATCTCCCATGTAAATGCCAAGTTCCCAGGGTAAGTGCATGACGCGTATGTTATGCGAAATAGCAGCATTCCCTATGTGATGGAACAGCTACAGAGACAGCGTGTGTGGCTAATAGGTGACTCTGGTTACCCCAACCTGCCGTGGCTATTGACCCCAGTGAGGAATCCCAGGACCAGGGCAGAGGAACGGTACAATGAGGCCCATGGGTGTACTAGGAGGGTGAATGAGCGAACCATTGGGCTCCTGAAGGCCAGGTTTAGGTGCCTGCATATGACAGGTGGATCCCTAATGTACTCACCAAAGAAGGTGTGCCATATCATCGTGGAGTGCTGTATGCTCCACAACGCCAGGTGCCTTTCCTGCAGGAGGATGGTCCAGATGGTGGTGTTGTAGAAGCCGTGGAGCCTGTGGAGAGTGAAGAGGAGGAAGACTCTGAGGACGACACAGACAATAGGGACAGAGTGATACAACAGTATTTCCAGTAACACACAGGTAAGAATCACCCACGCCATTTCACAATTGCTTATAGCCTCCTGCATCTGTACTTTCTGTAGTTCCCCACAGATGTTTTTCATTAATTTTTGCCTTTCCCTTCCCTTCTCAGTGCTGTCTGACTCAGTACCTGACTTCTGCTTGGTTCGCCCATGAAATACAGCGTATTGACATTGGTATGTTGTCACGACTAATTGACAGAACAGAAATCGAACAGTAATATGTAATACATTTGTCAATAATACAGCATGACTCAAAACAGATTTGTGTGCAAAATGTGATTTATTTACAGTGCTAGATATCGGTACATGTGATTCTAAGGGTGATGGGTGGGGGTGGAGGAATATCCATGGCAGAGTCCAGTTCTCAGTCTCACAGGTGCATTGTCCTTTTGCCTGTGGAAGGATGGAGCATAGGCAGTTCATGGTTGGACAGGGTGGCAATGTGGGACAGTGGGAAGACTTGAGGGGGTATGTCTGCTGGCGGGGGTCTTGACATCCTACTCTGTCTTTTTTTTTGGTCTCAGGCTCCTCTTACGGGGTGGTTGTTCTTCAGCAGGAGGTGGGGTTCTGGGGGGCTGTCGAGGTGTTGGGACCTCCTGTCCACTAGCGCCGGCGGAGGTGGTAGGCTGTTCCTGGTCCGGGCTAGTGACAGGGGCCCTGTGTGGTGCACCATGGTCCCGCAACGCGTCCTCTATCCTGTGGAGGGCCAGGACGATGGTCCCCATTGCGGTCCCGATGATTCTCAGCTCCTCCCTGAACCCCATGTAGCGTTCCTCCTGCTGTGCCTGGATCTCAGTGAACCTGGCCAGTACCGTCGCCATCGTTTCTTGGGAGTGGTGGTATGCCCCCATGATGGTGGTGAGGGCCTCTTGGAGAGTGGGTTTCCTGGGCCTCTCCTCCCCCCCCTGTCGCACAGCAGCCCTCCGAGCTGCCCGGTTTCCCCCGGCCTCTGTCCCCTGGACGGTGTGCCCGCTACCACTGCCCCCAGGTCCCTGTTGTTGTTGGGGTGTTGGGTTAGCCTGGGTGCCCTGTAGTGGCAGACACACCGCTGATTGAGCTGTCCTAGAGACAGAGGCATGGGCCCGCTGGGTGGGAGCTGTGCTGGTGTTGGCAGAGGGGGTCGGGTCTGGTGTGGCCTGTGGCTGCCTGAGGGGAACCGACTGCCCAGAGGTCCCCGATGGTCCGGGCTGGTCATCAGGTTCACTGTCGACAGAGCTGCTATCCTCAGTGTGGGACTGTTCCGGTGGTGGGATGGACACTTCTGGACCCTCCTGGCTGGTGTGTTGTCGTTCGGGTCCTGCATGGGGTAAGAGAGTTTGGTTATTGTTTCTGTGTGTACAATAGCGTGCGTGCTATGGGTGCCCTTGTCCCCCAGTGCAGGCATTCCCTTGAGGGAGGTGTTGTGAGGGTAGTTAGTGGGGGGGGGTTAGTGCAGTGGTCATGCTTAGGTGATGGGTGCCCATGATTTGTGTTGGCATGCAGGAGTTGGTGTTGGGATGGGTGGGTTGTGCTGGTGAGACATTGTCAGGGAGGATGTGTGCTGGGGGGTTGGGGGTGAGGGTGGGGGTGTGGGTTGGCATGCTGGTGGGGTGGGGGGATATAGTAGTTGAGATTGGACTTACCAGAGTCCATTCCTCCGGCTACTCCTGCGAGGCCCTGAGGATGCAGGATGTTCAAGACGTCTTGCTCCCACGATGTGAATTCGGGAGGGGTGGGTGGGGGTCCGCCGCCAGTCTTCTGGACCGCGATGTTGTGCCTGGAGACCATTGATCGGACCTTCCCCCGTAGGTCGTTCCATCTTTTGCGTATGTCCTCCCTATTCCTGGGATGCTGTCCCACCGCGTTGACCCTGTCCACGATCCGCTGCCATAGCTCCGCCTTCCTAGCTATACTGGTGTGCTGCACCTGCGAGCCGAAGAGCTAGGGTTCCACTCTTAGAATTTCCTCCACCATGACCCGGAGTTCTTGGTCCGAAAAGTGTGGGTGCCTTTGGGGTGCCATGGGGTGGTGTGGGTGAGGTGTGGGGTGGTGTATGTGATGATGAGTATGTTGGTGAGTGGTGCTTTGTGCTACTATGTGGTGTGTGTGATGGTGTAGTGTGCCTCAGTGTGTCTTGCTTTGGATTGTCTGCTGTGTCTCTCTCTCCTTCTCTCAGTAATTATGGTCGCAGGGGTTTGTGGGTGATGTGGGTGTGTGTTTTATAGTTGGTTGATTGTGTGGGAGTGGTGTGTGTATGTGTATCAGGTGTGTGTATTTCAAATTGTCCAATGTGGCTGTGTTTTGGTGATGTGTGTGTATTCTGACCGCCGCGGTGTGTACTGCCAATGGAATACCGCGTTTGAATGACCGCCGTGTGGATTCGTGGGTCGTAATGGCATGGGCGTATTTCTGTTGGCGTGACGGTGGAGGTTTGGTCATCTCCAGTTTATCGCTGCCCGCTGATGTGGCGGGCTGCAGTGGAGGACGGAATTTTGGAGGTTTGGCCGTTGTGGGTCAGAATGACCGTGGCGGTTAACCGCGGCCGTGGCGGTGTTATGGCGGTCTTCTGACCGGCGGTAAGGGCCTTTTACCGCCGAGGTCAGAATGACCCCCCTAATGAGGTTGAGTGGCTTCTTAATTTGGCATTAAAATCCCCACAAAATATAGCTTGAAGTTGTTAGCCTCTTCTTGAAGGTACCTAGGGCAGAGTATAAAACATGAATCTGACAGTGTAAGTCACAGACTGGGTTATAGAAATGAAGTACAAACAAGTCACATTTGGCAGGGAGAACTGCCCACACAAACTGCAGTCCACCTGAACAGCCTTAGTAACTTTAGCAATTTTAACTAGGGTCACCAAACCCCCTAGCGCTCCACCCAGCAACATCAAAAGTAGGAATGGAAAATATGTCAAAACCATCACAGTTTATATCCCCCAATGTCCACTTTCCCTGCAACATAACTATATCAAAGCTGGAAAGGTATTTAGTCCCATCCTCATCAACAAGCTTGGATTAGTATCCTGCAATGTTCTAGCACACAAGATGGAAACTAGGAATGACTGTAATTTTTGACTTGGAGGAAACTTCCCTAGACATATGATTAATGGATTCATGAATTCATGAACTGTCACCAGCTGGCTTCGGGGAAGTACCCGTAGATGCAGGATTAACAGAATGAGGTCTTCTTACAGCAAGAGGTCTGGCTCCATCAGGGGTGCTGTTGATATTGCTGAGTCAAACATTATTCTCCAGGCTTGGTAGGGCAGAAAACCTATTACTGGTGAGTACAGCAACATATGGACAGCACTCAGGTAGAATGTTTAGGAAGGTGAAACTCCTATTCCTTTCATCTCATCCAAGCCCTCCTTCTGTTGGAGTCGGGCAAGGATTTTGCAAAGGGTTACTGATATTCCGACTCCTGGCATAGGGCTGAGGAGGATTCCAGCGTTTACTTGTGCAGGGATCGGAGGGTACAAATAGTAACACCCAATTAGGCCTGAAAGACAGGGGCTCAATTCCCCCTGAATCTGTAACTATTTGCCCACTGGCTTCACTAGAAGATGAACTAGTCATCGTGTCAGTGTGCAAGCTTGTGCAAATTAGCTAAATCTGAGACCTTTGCCTTCAAATTGTACAATTTTCTTGTAGGGGAATCAGACTGGCTTTAATGAGCTCTTTGACTTGCACCCCAAGAAGGATTTAATAAACTCATTAACACCCATCCTAAAGGTATCACTTTCCTCTTGGGCCAGAGCTCCACCATCTGATTCAGGGCATGGGGCCCCTCCTGCAAGACATTTTAGATTTTTGCTTTCTTTTGGTTGGTGTCTTTGTACCATTGTCTTGTGAGAAGAGCTGCCTCATTAGGCTGGGGCTCTAAAGCTGGTCTTTCAACTCTTCTGGAGTGGGGTCAGAGCCCCTGATAGGGGCCCCCAACCCAAGGGCCCTACCCAAAATCTGACTAGCTAATGCAGGTGAGGCCAATCCAATTTGGCGTTTGCAGAGCTCAAACAATAACTGCTGCCCTGCCAAGTCTATTTCTTTAGTGACAAACCTCACTGCTATGGCCAAGAAAGAGTCCAAGGTAGTGCTGGGGGGACCCAGAGAGGAGCTGCCAGTATCTGTTGCCCCCAAATTCGTCCTTTTCACTATTATTGGAGGTGAATAAGAGTATCTAGATGGGAGCAAGACCCTCTGCCCTCTGAGGTTACAAACAAATAGGACACCCGACAGTTAGGAAAAGGTAGAATTGTGAGGTGACGGCCAAACTATGGCAGTCAATAATATGAGACTTGAAGCAGGTACTGCAATCCATTCACCTTGCTGAGACCCCCAAACATGTAATATAGGGCTAGGAAAGTAGGCTCGGCCCCCTCCAGTCGATTGCAGGCAAAGACAGGCCAGTTCTCAGTCCGGTTTTTGCCCAGGCATGTGCTCGGCATGTGATATGCTGCAGGAGCGCCAAAAGGTTTTAAAAGGCTTCACCTTCAGGAACAAAGACAAGGGTTGGGGGATGCCTCAAGGCAGGCTGGAGCCTGAAGTCTCATTGCAGCGCAGTTCCCTTCCAGTGCTGCAGGTGCTCTGATAGGATTTTAAAGCCTGCACCTCCAGGTGCAATGACAGGGGTGGACGGGATACCCCTAAGCAGGCTGCAGCCTGGAGTCTCACTGAGGCACAGTTCCCTTTCAATGTTGCTGGTGTGCCAATAGATTTTTAAAGCCCGCATCTCTGGGCACAATGACAGGGGTGGGTGGGATGCCCCAATCCAGGCTGGAGCCTGGAGTCTCATTGTGGTGCAGTTCTCATCCTGCCATGCAGGAGCACCAATAGATTTTTAAAACCTGAGCCTACGGGCGCAATGACAGGAGTGGGTGAGATGCCCCAAAACAAGCTGGTGCCTGGATTCTCATTGCAGCACGGTTCCCTTCCCTGACTGTTAATTAGTGTTTTTTTCTTTATGTTTCATCTGATAAATTCTCTCTTGTTCATTTACACAAATGCAGTGCTATCACTAATGAGGATCATATGAGTTCCTTTGAGTTCCGTCTTGAAGTTTCAAAGCTTGCCCCTGCTAATCCACTCCTGTAGCACATACATTGCATTACAGACACGCAAATACTGAAGGTTGCTTGACCATCCAGAGGGGAAATATTCATAGGGGGCTAAGAGACGCATCTAGCACCAAGGCGCACAGGCTTGACTATTCCCTCAGGGCTAACATGAAAACCAACTACTGATATCTTTTCACATCCAGATGACAGCACCAGCAACAAATATGGAATTCCTGTCAGAGTCACCAGATCCTCGGGGTCTGTGCACATTCCCAACACTTCCACCACAAGACAGCTCCAATACTCTGATTAGAATTGTCACAGAGTCTAAGAGAGTCCAAGTGGGGAAAAGGGGATTAGGAAGGGAACAGCTGGGAAGGAGACCTGTAGGAAGCAAAAAGGTTCCAACACACAATATAAAAATTACATCATATGAATCAATACTAGGCTATGACTCTAAGCATTGTCATTCTGAAAAAAACATGGACAACCTAAGCATAGACTTAAAATGACTAGGCTTCAAGATGACTGAATACCTGTGAGGGAATCAAGAAAGGTTAAATGCAACTTTCAAATTCAAGTACTATCCTTTGCATGAGGATCAGGAAACAATCTGAATGATTTCTAAACCATCATATGAATCGTGTTTGAGAAAAACATTAGGAACACACAACATTACATCTAGAACTCTGGCTTTTTTTGTTCTCTCAAATTGCCGGTACATGAATTTCGCACATTGCAGTTTTTCACATAGATAGTAAAATACCATAGAATGATTGTGCACCATGAATGACACAAATTAGACTCGAGAAATAAATCACGTGACTTGCCAACTCGAAAGCCACAAAGTAAATGCCTTAAAATGGTAGCGCATAATGAACACTGTGATTTTAAACACAGAAAATGAATTGCGCGTCTTGCCGATTCGAGTACCACCATGTAACTGCCAAGGAATGGTAACGCACAATGAATATCTAGGGTTAAAGCACAAGAAAACGAATTGCACGTCTTGCCGAGTCTAAGGCCACCATGTAACTGCCAAGGAATGGTAGCGCACAATGAATAACATGAATTAAGCACGAGAAAAGAATTGCGCATCTTGCCGATTCGAATGCCACCATGTAACTGCCAAGGAATTGTAGCGCACAATGAATAACATGAATTAGGCACGGAAAAAGAATCGTGCATCTTGCCGATGCAAATGCAACCTTGTAAATGCCATAAAACGGTAGCGCACAATGAATAACATGAATTAAGCACGAAAAAAGAATTGCGCGTCTTGCCAATTCGAATGCCACCATGTAACTGCCAAGGAATGGTAGCGCACAATGAATAACATGAATTAAGCACGGAAAAAGAATTGCGCGTCTTGCTGATGCAAATGCAACCGTGTAAATGTCAGGAAATGGTTACACACAATGAATATCTTGATTTGTACACGAGTAAAGAATCGCGTGTCTTGCCGATTCGAATGCAACCTTGTAAATGTCAGAAAATGGTTGCGCACAATGAATATCTTGATTTTGTACACAAGTAAAGAATTGCGCCTCTTGCCGATTCGAATGCCAGCAGGTAAATGCCATTCAATGGCAAGCGCACTTTAACGCGCACAAGAGCAAAATGGATTTATCATACTAATTAAGCCCAAGAACTTGAAATCCTTTGAGAACAGATTTGGGGGCCCAGCCCGACCTCCGTCTTACCGCCCTGATCAAGAATCACCCAGCCAAGTGAAAGGACGAGGCCTGGAAGATCAAAGTAGGCCACCGGAACAGGAGCTCAGGAAGTTGCTGCTGCTCTGCACCAGGACCTCTGAATAGTGAGCACATGGAGCTGGGCTGGCTCCCTTATATAGAGTCTTGGCCCAGCCCACAAACCACACCCAGGCATGCTGCAGGGAAAGCTTCTAGAAGGCCCTGGAAGGGGACCACACCCTGACACAGTCTGAAAACCTGCAGCAGTACATAGCATGTGAACAGTATTTATATGCATGCTGAACATAAGTCTTTAAGATTAAACTCTGCAATGCAAAAGGTTAAACAACATCATATCAGCACAATGCATAAATTCTGTTGGCTTGAAATTGTTTTTTTTTTGCATTCTAATCGCCAGTAGAGCGCGCACTGCCCTGATGTTGACAATTCCTTTATCTTCCTCCTTCCATTTTTCTACTTTTCACACCCTTCCTGGAAATATACTCTGGAGGCCTCAGGAGGTAGGGTGGTAGAGGTGGTACCCACATCCGTCCTGCAGGAATGCAGTGAAGTACAACAGGTCAGTGGTTGTGTCCTTATGTGCATCAACATCTGAATAATTCTGCATTTCAAGAAGATATCAGGGTCAGCTCCTCTGCTAAGGTGGAGGAGCATCACCCCACTGGATTGTGAGTAAAGAAAAAATAAAATGATAATAATGAGATGACATTTTTTTCCCCTGTGAGTTGGAGGTGGAGCAGGGCTGGGCTGGAGGGAGGGGCCTGGAGGAGGGCTGGAGGAGGAGTTTTGCAGCACAAAGTGCACATGTCTGTTTGGCTGGCCATGTTGGGCTGGCCAAACAGACATGTACATTTTGCATGTTCTCTACCCGGCTGTATTTCACAGCAGAGTAGAGAACATGCACAGGCTTCCACTCCCTGTCTGAGTGGTGAAGCTGGCCGCTCAGGCCAATCACAATGCTGCTGTCATGCTAGTAGCAGCAGTGTCATGATAGGCTAGGAGCTAGTGAACAGTAGGGAAGAGGAAGAGGACGAGGAGGGAGGGGAGACAAAAGTGTCTCCTGCAGAGGTAAGCATTTTTTAAACTTTTTTTTTAACCCCCCACCCTGTCCCGCCTCACCCCACCACCCCATTGAATGGCAGCCACGACTTGAAGATATTGTCATTTAATACTTAATTTGATTAGTTTCCATCATAATCCAGGCCACTCTGATATACATTGCAGCTATCCCAACGTTCGGTGAGCACTCTTGCTTACTAATGCAAAATCAGGACTCAGACAAGTGAATTGCAAGATGCAGGCTTTCTTACACCTCTGCCATCTAAGGCACATCTAGGGTGAACTGGAATCCTTGGGTGCCACTGTGCCTAACTAAGGAGACCTGTACTTACAGGACTAACCCTCTTAAGTGACTTTTTCTAAAATGGCATGACATTGAGTCCTCTATTGGAAACCACCAAGTCACTGAAACGATATTGGTTTATTTGTTGAATGTTGGGCCTTTCCCCTTCTTCGGGGTCACCCTAAACCTTTTGCCTTTTACTCATCTCTTCTTGTAGAATTTGTTTTTTATGAACATTAGGGATCTGTGAAAGTTATCACTGCTAACCAGTGCTAAAGTGCATGTGTTGTCCCCTCTAAACATGGTTAAATTGGGTTACACCTGATAAGAAAATGTATTTGACTTATAAATCCATTACTGAGTGATATATCATCTACCCAGGCCATGTAAGTTAAATGATACTAGTGGGCCTCTGGCACATGTGTGGCACCTACTTAAGTAGCTCCTTAAAACCTACCCCAGGTCTGCCATTGCAGTGTGACTGCAGTTTTAAACTAGCAATTCGAATCCCAATTCGACTCATGCCTGTCACGATGGAGTTGGATATTGACAATATTGAAAGCTACAGCAGGCTGAGTTGAGGAAATTGTGCAGATGAGAGGGGACTGAGACCACCTAATGTTATTCCAAAGTTTGAGTACCAGATAGGGAGGGGCACATTTCTAACATTTGAGGTGGATGACTAGACACAGTATGCCTATGAAAGCCATACTCATTCTAAATTTGGTTTGACCCCTGAAAGGTACTGCCAGAAGTTCAGGGACACCCAGAAACTTCTTGAACAGTCTTGGGTGGATTTTGTGGACTACTATTGCAAGGCACTGCATGGTTGGGTGAAAGGTAGTGAGGTAACACTTATGATGGGCTGTACAATTTAGTTGCCAGAGAGCACATGCTCAGTCATTGTTTTCTAGAGCTATGCCAACACCCAGTTGATCGAAAGCTCACTGACCCCAGGGAATTTGGAAAGAAGGCAGACCTACTGGGTTAGCACCAGAGTTTTTGTAGATGGTACCTGAGAGTGATCCTGAGTGGGTGGTTCAGGTTCCCCCCAGCAGAATGAGGGAAAGGTCAAAGGTGACCGTAACAGGTCCTAGAATAGTAAGGGAGGAAAAGGTTTTCATACCCATTCCAAGGATTGGAAGAGAGGATCTGGTGGGCGGTGGCTCAGGGCACCCCATTTCCAAATCCTGGTGCTTTGAATGCTCCCTTATGGGGCAATAGCAAGGGGACCTTGCCTGCACCAAAAGTCCACCTACTGGTGGGATCTCTAGAGGAGAGGCCCATGTGGCTTTAGGGGCAGGTAGTCCTCAAGGGCAGGGAGTAGAACATGCCCTAGTCTTCCTTAATTGGGAGAGAGACTCAGGGAGTAGACTGGTGATCCCTGAGGGTGGGGTTCTCACCTCCATCAGGTCAAGGTGAATGGGGTCCCTGTCCCTGATCTCAGGGACACCTGGGCTAGCCAGACCATGGAAGTGGAAAGGATGGCTTCTCTGGGCAGTACATCAGCAAGGTTTATAGGAGAACTCAGGCCCAGGGGCAGGTCCGTGCCCACCCTATGGCCCTGGTAACCCTAGAATGGGGTGGGGAGGTTGAGCACAAAATGGTCATAGTTAGTCCAGGGATGCCCCTAGATTGCCTTATGGGGAAAGAGTTGCCACCAGTGTCAGGAGAGCTAGGGATGGCCTCCCAGCTCACAAATGTGTGTGCACCACTCCCAAAAGTGGGTACAGAGACCCAGCTAGAGGAGCAGGGGGAGACAAGACTCACATCTGCTCAGCCTCACAGTACAGACTGTCTCAGGCTGGAGTGGTGGAAAGAAAAGTGGAAGAATGTTGCCTAACATCTGGGGCTGTTGCCCGCCCACTCTGTGAAACCTCAGCGGTCAGAGATCCTTTGATGGCCTGTGGCTTGGAGTTTTCCTTAGGTTGTAAACTGAACTGTGATCCAAGGGGTAAAGTGAACCCTGTCACTTTGTTGGCAATGGTAGTAATTCCTGCCTACAGGAATGAATCTGTTATCAAATTAAGGTTAGGTACTGGACAGATGAGGTCCAGAGGTGAGGAAAAAGGATTCCCCACGGGTCAGTCCAGTGGCTCAGAAGAGTGTAGACAGAGGGACTTGACTGAATTCAGAATGGTGTAGAACTTACATGTGCATCTGCATTAGGGGGCCATTGTCTGCATTCTATCACCAAAGTACGGAAGCCCATCAAGGTATTGATTAAACTCCCATGGCTCTAGGCTGGAGGGGGGTCTTAGTAGACTCAGCCCGCTCTGATATTTACCCTCTACTTCTTGTTGAATATTCTTTTTGGCATTAGCCCTCTGTGCACTTTACCATTGCTATCCAGTGCTAAAATGCATGTACTCTCCCCTCTAAACATGGTTACATTGGTTTCCACCTGCATGCCAAATGTAATTGACTTATAAGTGCTTTGTAGAATGGTATTTCATAAACCCAGGTCCTGTATATTAAATGCTGCTAGTGGGCCTGTAACACATATTCTGCCATCCACTTACAGAGCCCTTAAAACCTGTCCCAGGTCTGCAAATTGCAAGTTTTAAACTGTTAAATCAATTTGACAATATAACACCCTTGCCAACCATGAAACTCCTTTTTTTTTGCATATAAGTTATCCCTACTTTAGCTTCTGGGTAGCACATAGCGGGGTGCAATGTAATTAAAATATTGGGTATGTAGTTTTAAGTTCTACATGTCGTGGTAGTGAAAAACTCTTAAATTTGTTTTCCACTACTGTGAGGCCTACTTGTCCCATAAGACAACATTGGGGTCCCTGATTACATTTAATAGGTGGCAACGTTTGAATGTGACCAGGAAAGCATTTCATGTTTGGTATCTACAAAGTTATAATGAAAAATCCTCTTCAGTGATAACGTTGGATTTTAAACTCAAATTTTGAAGATGACACTTTTAGAAAGTGGGTATTTCCCAGCTCTTAGCCTTTTGATGACTGCAGGTTGTCCGAGTCACATGGCTGGGTGTAACTGAAAGTAAACCTTTGGGAATTTCTCTCAGGCAGTCACACAATAGAGGGATTTGGTGTGCCTGAATGGTCCATCTGTTGACAGGATGGGGGCAGAGCTAGGCACAGCCCCACTTGCAACTTTATAGACTGTGATCTGCCTTCATGCAAAGGACTTGTCACCTCCACATTGTCACTGCAGCCAGCTTGCAGCCAGGGCAGGGGAGTCAGGAAATTCCAAGCTCTTCAAAGAGAATCCTCTAGAAACTTTTCCGAACTTCAACGGAGGCATCAGATATTGAAGCAGTGCCCACATATCCACTCTTGAGTTCACTCCTGGATCTGTGGATGGACTCTGAGCGGACTGCCTGCTGCTGTGACCTGCTGTGTACTCTGCAAGACTGCTTTGCTGTGCCTAAAAGGACTGCTTTGCTACCTGGAGCCTGCCTTAGACTCTCAGAGATTAAATTAGAAATACAAATGGTTCCTATAGGGGAAGTATAGCCCTTGACTTTCACAGCAATAGTGCTCTTTAGATAAAATGTTTTTTCAACAAGTTATATAATTTTATTGTATTTATTAATTTTCAAAACAAGATATCTGAAAAATGAAGGTGCTCCTCTACGGTGGCGGAGCTGTGAAAACGTGACATAGTGAATAAAAAGTGCACTGTTTCTATAGGCACTGATATATACATATCTATTTTAATTAGAACATAAGTGTGGTCTTTGTTTGTCCTTCAGACATGATTGTTTTGTGTCCTTTTCCCTTTATCTGACTACCAGATGGGCCTCTTTGTTTTTGTGACTGGTGGTTTGGTTGGCCACAATCCTAGAAGTGCTTAGGTTTGGAATGATAGACACATTTGTCTCCTAGCAGATACTTTGGTACCCCCATGTGGTTAAGTGATGCTCTCTGTTCCTTGAATATACTGGTCCAGTCTTCCACCTTGCGTGATAAGTGTCCCTCTTCATAGGTTATTGCTACCATTTATTATTTTGAGATATGGAATATATATATATATATGTGATGCGCCTTTTTCCACAGGAGTCTTTATTTTTAATTCAGCCAAAGTCTTGATGTAAACAGGGGTGTAGTTCCCCTCAATAGATTCAAAGACTATTAAAACGATTTGTTGGGTATGTTTCAGCCCAGATAAGACTAATATATTTTCTCTAGTCTGGAATTGATTTTGAATGCTTATGTTTTGTTTTTAGTTTTTTCCTTTTCCAGGTGCCTCCTTTTTTAGTTTTTTAATTTGATCGTGGATTTCGACACCCATAACACGGGTGTCAGTTTGACCATCGTTCTATCCCCATCAGCCACATGTATATATCAGTGTATATAGTCACAGCACACTTTTGATTCACTATGTCACTTTTTCATTGTAGCGTCACCACTTAGGAGGACCTTACTAATTTCTGATATCTTGTTTTGAAAATAAAGTAATACATGAAATGTATATAACTTGTGGAAAAAAATATTCTAAGGAAGACTATTGTCGTGGAAGTCAAGGCCTATACTTTCTCCCTAGGTACCATTTGTTTTTCTAATTGTTGTTCTACCTGGGTCCTTTTGTTACTGGGTTGCCCCTTTTATTCAAATCATTGAACCCTTAGAGGCCAGCCCTGCTGTTGTAGCCCTGCATTTTCACCTGAACCCAGGACTACCAGAGTGACTCTACAGAAACAAATGTCAATTGTAGGAAAAATAATTTATTAAAATGGTGGGCAAAACGTATGCTTAACAATGAATGTGCTAATTGTTAAAATTGTAGTAAATAACCATACTTAAACACTATAGGTCTAATGCATAAATGAAATATGGATTCTTAACATAGCATACCTGATAGTGCCATGGTAAATGAGAAAATAAATTAATATTGAAGAGCCTGTTTTTGCATTGAATAGTTGTGCAAGATGTTTTTCTTCTCGGTGATGCAGATGTTGCCATTCCGGAAGCAACTGTTAGCTTGTGAATAGACACTTGTTTTGTATTTGAAGCTTGATAGTGAGTTTCTCACTGCAAAACATGCAGACAACAGGACTGAAAAATGATTGCATTCTGGTGAAAAGATGGGGAGTAAATCTGCTCCCAGGAGTGTGCTAAAATCCTAGTGGTCAACATGAAGAAGAGAGAGCAGAAATGTTTCAGAATTTATATTAGTGTGCGTTTCTAGACTAGTCTAGTCCAGTAGTCAGACCCGTTCCTTTTCTTAGACTGAGAGCAGCGTCTCATTCCAGATTCTCTCAGAGAAGGCTCTTCATTGAGTTTCTTACACTTCTTTACATGAGAGGTCTTAGCTTATGTTTCGATCTGCTGTTAATTTAGCTGAAAATACTTTCCAACTTATTATGCAAAAGATTCATGTTTATGCTTTGATTTCTCTCACCAGAAGTCTTTATGGGTATCTGAACTGACATGGTTTCCTTCAAGAATTTAACTTTGATTTAATTTAGAATAGGAAGTTTCTTTATGGAACAAGCTTGTTGCGTTATTGTTGTTTTGACTGCATTAATGACTAATATATTGATTCATATCATTAGCAAATATTGACTGATGGACTATATTAGCTCTTAATGATAGCACTTGGAGAATAATATTTTAATAAAAGATGAATAACTAAATTATTTGAAAATAAAATCCTTTAAATCACACTGATTCACTTTACTAACTGAGCAAAATATTTAATAATTGATAATGCTTTTATGATAAATATGGTTCCCTACTTTTCTGCGGACATCAAAGATCCATACGACCTCTACTTGGAGTTTGAATTAATGAATATTCTAGGTGGTTGTAGCAAAAAAAACATAATCCAGCAACTCCAAGGAATAGTTTGCTGGCCTCCTGTTGAGATCCACAGGGACATAAAAGGCTTCCACCATCTTGACCTCACACCTGGACCCCGCATGAGTGAGTCCTGAATCCCCAAGCAGTGTCCTGCCAGTCCTGGTCCCATGATTGTGGTGCTAAAGATGCCCAGATAGCCCAAATTGAAAACTTGGAACTTTTTTGCTCAAAAAGTGCTCTGTGAACAGAGAGGAGACCGGGACCTACCTGGTTTCGATCTGTCCAAGGTGCATCGCTGGACAGGCTGAATTTGCAGCAGCTCCTGCTACTTTCTTCTCTGCAACAGCAAATTCTGTTCAGTGGCTCCTCGCAGAAGGATTATGCTGCTTCGTGAAGCCCTCATTGGCTACGGCTGCAGCTTTGTCCCACTGGAGATTTTGAAGTTCTAAAAAAGATACTAAGGGCCCCTTTATGAGTTTGGAGGTCAGTGGACTGCCATGGTGCCATTGCTGGTCCAACTGCTGTCGGGTTGGCAGTCGGACCACTGTATTACAAGTCTTTGGAGCCTATGGAGTGAAGACTGCTGCGGTCCCACTGGCACCACCAGGCAGCACAGACCACTATGGTCACGAAGGTGCACAAACAGTCCGGCAGTGCGTGTGTTTCCGCTGGACACATTATGAGGGTGCAGGCTGCCAATGTGACTGTGGCTGTCCAACCACCATGTCTCAGCAGGTGAAAAAGGGGACTATAAAGAGAGACCCTCACCTTCAGGCTGCCTCACATGTCCTGTACCACAATAGAGCCCATCATGTACATCCTATAGCTGTTGCTGATCATTGAAAGTGTACGAAATCCACGCCACTGTGGGTGCAACCAAACATAAGTACACACACCTACCTGTGCTATCAACCATAACAGCAGATCGTTGTTCCATCAGCCACATCACATGGGGTCATACTATGGGCACCAAGTATATTTGTCACTGTGTCCAGTTAGGAATTATACACAAAGAAGGACACATGCATAGTCACAATATGTCCCCTTTGGGCAGCTCACACACACTGCATTGCAACACTACACAAAACGAACATTGCAGGCACAGGGACAGTGAAATGTACACAACAATGACCCACACAACACCAACTATACACCAACATCACATCTACAACTACAGCTGCCACCCACACATTTCACACATGCCATGGACTGCCATCACATTCAACATACATATGTAGGGTGTGGCATGGAACACAAACATCACGACCAGTAAACAGCCCTGCAATGGGCACACATCACACACATTGCAACACAGTGGAAGGACATGGTATGCACAGTAGTTAGAAAGACACATATCTGAAGCTGACAATGCAAACAATACCTGCACAATAGGGATGGTGCCAGCAGAAACACTCAAGGAAGGAGGCTGCACAGGAACACATATAACTTTGGACACACCACTAAAATAACATTTGCACAGGAAGTGGCCCTTCAGGTATCTCTGGCACAAACACTACTATACCCAAATGGCATGCCTATTTGAACAATGTGAAAGTGAAAGTCAACAAAGCGCATATAACTCCAAATGCATGGGGCATACCTCTACATAAACTAGCTGCAAAGTACACACAGCTAAATGGACATGCGCAAATGCAAACAAAGCTAGCACAATTTAACACACTCCATGTCTGCACAAACAAAACTCAAGCTCCCACACATAAGAATCCATAAGTCATATCAGGGGGACAAGTCTAACACCAAATATTCTCACATTGGACAACACAAGATTAAATACTTACCATTGCAAACAGTATACAATGCCATGACACCACCATTGCATTTACACCCACATATCCATACAGTCTACATATACCCTTATCTTGGGGGACGCCAACATTACCCACAAAGTCAGACACTGCAAACAACAGCAAAGGATCAGCAAGCATACTGAAACACACATAATTGTAGGCAGGCAACACAAGTCATACAGGAACAACATAAATGGAATCACAGGACTTATTTATACCTAAATAAACAACTGTTTGGGTTTATTTAAACCAACGTTCAATAGTGCAAGGCAATTGGCAAGTCCATATGCACTGGCACAGGCACATCATGGTGCCATCACTTGACTCCTACCTGCCAGGGAACTTCCACATGAAGAGGCACCAAGTGGGAATGCAGGCACCCCAGGGATCATCTTCAAGAAGTGGGGTTGGATTGGGGGTGGAGGTTTGGTCCTGGGTCTGGGAGGGGTGGGCTGTTTTTTGGGAGGGCTTCTTCTTAGGTGGGGTATGTGTGCTTGAAGGGAGGGCAGGGAAGGCCTTGGAGGTGGAAGGGAGTGGTTGGAAGTAGGGTGGGGGCCTCTTGGGTTTGTGACTGGGGTGGAGGGAACAGGGGAAAGGTCAAGGTCAAACAAAAAAACTTTCATAGGGACAAAGAAACTGTTAGCAGAAGGTGGTGAGGATTTGGAGGTAGAGGGAGTGGTTCACTGCTGTGTCAGCATGGATGACGTGTGCGTACTTCTGGGAGGTATGCTTGTGTTTGGTTGGTGTCTGTTGAGAGCGTGAGTGAGTGCCTTTGTGTGTCTTGCGGGTCTGGAAGGCGGAGGTGCTGGGGATGGAGTGGTGTCTGCAGGTATATTGGTTGTGGTGGATGTCTCGGTGTCTGTTGTGCTGGTACCTGTGGGTATGCTGGATGTTGTGCGTGTTATGTTGGGGGTGCCTGGGGAAGTGGTGACTATTGTGCCTGTGGGTGTCTGTTGTTTCCCTGTATGCCAGTTTTTTTGTGGTGCTTGTGTCTGTGCGTGCTGCTCTTGTGTGTTGAGCTGGATGCACACTGAGTAGTCATTCAGCAAGTAGGAGACCTCTTTACCCTCAAAGCTTTGCCCTATGTAGCACACCTCTTTTACCTGTTGTCATACAATAGAAGGCCAATGCCATATGTTTTTACACAGATTTCATACAAGGTCATGCATACATCTATTTGTCAGATACAAAATTAACCAACAATAAGAAATGATGCTCCAAAATCCTGCCAAGTTGCTGACGAAAGTACAATAGCCTGGGGTAGATGACATGGAAATACTCATGTCACATTAGAAATATATTAACAATGCACACTTCACCAAGTGATATTTGCCCCAATAAAGTCATGTAGGTAGTACTAATGTTGCTCACATAGGCCATACATGTGGCATGGAAATTGACAGTGTGGACATCATGTGCAATATGTCAGGGAGAGACATCCCCCAAACCAACAACACAATAAATCATCAAGCCCCAGGATAGTCACCACCAATGTCTGGCAACCCCCATAATGATATACTTTGAGTGTAGACACCATTAGTCCCTTGGATGTTGGAGAGGTCTAGAGATTTGCAAGTACTTGTTGAAGGCCATAAACATGTAGCACAATTGGAATCTACATCAGTGTCTTCATTATGGTCACGCAGACCCAGATGTCTGTCTATAGATGAATGCTTTTATCCGAACACATGTGATTTTGACATAACTGCAAGACATTCCATGATGCATGGCAACAGTCAGGTTAGAAACCTTACCCATCACACGTGTGCAGTGTACTTCGCTACATGCTGCTTCATCAAGGGCATAGAAATGTTCATTGTGGCTCTAATGTCTAGGCCTACCTGTCATGTCCCTCATTGTCACTTCAGTTGTACATGCCAAATGACACACTCATGTATGTGGCACAACATGAAATGTACCTCAGTTGTAAATGGCTTAGTCCACACACAGTTTGCCATGCACATATATTTGAGGGAACACAGACATCATCCCATCAACACAGGTAGATCATGCATGAAACAGCAGCTTACAAATGTTTTCCAAACGAGAAAGGGACACATGCTGACATACAGGCACAAGTAATGTTGGCAACAGTGATGGCACATAAATCATGGCAATGGACATTCCCCATTTACCAAGGGAAAGCATTGATCTGTAGCTGCATCCAAAGTACCATGTAGGCTCTGTCACATGTGGGATGGCCATCTTCCCACTGCAGTGAGGCACCAGCACCCATCACATGCTGAAGACAACTAGCCTCTGGGTGGCAGATGCCAGTATACTCATTTACCCAGACACATGGCTAAGGACAGTGACCCATCACTTACTTACCTTTGGCCTGCAACATTGAGGAGTGGTGGTCTGTTGCACAGAATTTACACACACTACACCAACAAACAGTACTCAATTGATCACTGTGCACAGACATATGTCGTCCCTGGAGGGCAAGTGGTTTGTGAATTGTACACTGATTGTGTCCTAGGTCATGGGCTAATAGGCAAGGCACATCACTATACAACACATGACACGTCTACACAAACAATCCATCATCTACTGTGTTACACATGGTTCATCTCTAATTGTCAGGGAGAGTTGACAGAACCTGACACATTGACTAATATGACAGGCAGGAATATGTCCGGTAGTCACCCTCTGGTGGCTGCTGTGCTGCCTTCAAATGCTCATCAAGCTCTCGATAGACGATTGCCAGAATACGGGCCATTAGGGGGGTCATGGTCAGATGGGCACTCTACCCACATTGTGAAGAGATCTCCAGCTAGACCTCAGGGATTTTCCTGGCTGAGCATCTCAGGTCCTCCTACTTTTTCCTGCAGTGGGTGCTCCACTGACTGAGTGACTCATTGTTGCAAATATGTCCCATTACTTAAAAGGAGACTCCTCATATCCAAACCATCTTTGGTTGTTGACACCAACAAGGAATCTAACTACGCCAGGGGTCATCCACTTCAATGAATCCCATAGACCTAGCCTTGCAGTTCGGGCTGGACTGTTTCCATAGGGAACAGGGTCAAGACTGATTGAATATGACTGGTTCCAAACTGGGGTGGTGTACTTTTGTTGCCCTAAGTGTGCCAGGCATGCCCAGACGTGGGTACCAGGCTCACTATGTCACTAGTTTCAAGCTAGCTTGGCTTATGAAGAGGATACCCTGAAACTGGTCCCAGGATGCTTGTTTCAGTTCCAGGGATGACCTAACTTGGCGGTTCTGATTGACTGTTCCATGGAGAACAGGGTCAAGACTGATTTGCATATGACTGGGGTGGTGTGGAGAGCAAAAGAATTGATGGATTAAACCCAGATCTGTGACTGGAGGTGAATGTTTAATTCCTTCCACATTCCATCAATCATTTGTGTTTGTTTGCTTTTATTGCCCTAAGTGTCCTGGGTATGCCCAGATGTGGTTCCCTGGCTAACACTGCCACTGGCTTCAAGCTAGTCTGGCTGATGAAGAGTGATACCCTTGAATGGATCAAAGGATGCTTGTCAAGAGATGACCTGGTCTGGCAGTTCGGGCTAGACTGTTCCTATGGGAAACAGCATCAAGACTGATTTGCTTATGTCTGGTCCACACTGGGTTGGCGTGGTGAGAAATGATATCCATGGAATTAACCCAGATCTGTGACTGGGGTTGAATGTTTGATTGGTTCTGCATTCTGTCCAGCATTTGTGTTTGTTTGCTTTTGTTGCTCTAAGTGTGCCAAGTATGCCCAGACGTGGATCCCAAGCTCACTATGCCACTGGATTTAAGCTAGCTTCGCTGAGGAAGTGTGATTTTCTGAAACCAGCTTCAGGATGCCCTGTTTACGGTCCAGGGACGACCTGGCCTGGAAGTTTGGACTAGACTGTTCCTATGGGGGACAGGGTTGTTTGATGAAATCTAGATCTTTGACTGGGGGTAAATGTTTGATTTGTTTCACATTCTGTCCATCATTTGTATTTGTTTACCCATGGAAGAACAAGGCGGGTAGTTAGCTTTTGGACTCCTGCAGGCCAGATTCTGCTGTTTGGACTGGACAGGTGGCGCTCTCCTCTATACACCCATAAACATCGCCCTGCGGTAGAATATCCCGTACATCCTAGAGGAGGGGGATCTTGCAGAGCTATCGAGTCAGACTCCTGAAATGCCAAGTTAGTATGACCGTGGTGAAGAGGAAGGAGCTGACTTGCGGAAAGATCTCATCAACAGCTACCTATCACGAGTGGAAGTATGTCATGTGATGTAATGACTGTGACTGTACAATGTACTCTAGGTCTGCGAATGTGTGAAGTTGAATGTTTTGGCAACAACTAGGGAGCTGATACTCTCCAATATTCATCTGGTGGCTGGAGTAAATAAAACAGTGCCTCCTGGGCGAGCAAGTCAGGTCAGTCCCTGTACTATGTACCCTATACTAATGCTATCCCCACAGGTGAGGACACTTCATTTGGGAGTTTACAAACAAGGGTGGTTGGAGAAGGAAACAATGGGATGGTGGTTTAGGTAACAGTAACAGTGCCTCCTGACAGCTGTTGTCATGTCACTCCCTCTAATTCCCAACAGTTAGCCCATGGTATCCTCCCAGTTAAGTACACTTCAATTGGGAGTTCACAAACAGGAGTATTTGGAGAAGAGGTCACTGCTGGTGGTTGAAGTTAATAAAACAGTGCCTCCTGGGGGTTGCAGTTATGTAAGTCTGTGTACTACGCACCCTATACAAATTTTATCTCCCCAGGTGAGTACACTTCATTTGGGAGGTACCAAACAAGGATATTTGTAAAAGGAAACACTGAGCTGGTGGTTTGAGTAACAGTAACACTGCTTCCTAGGTGTTGTAGTCATGTAACTCACTGTACTACACACACTTGGTAAATGTTCTGCCCCCAGGTGAGTACACTTCAATTAGAAGTTCCCAAACAGGCGTCTTTGGACAGATCAGCACTGGGCTGGCGAGTGGAGTGACAGTTAAAGTAGCAAAAGTTGAACTTTGAGCTTGCATGAAATAGCATTTTTGTGACATTTTTAGTGTTGTGACTTACCAGACTCCATTCCCCTAGGTATTCCAGTCAAGCCCTCAGGATGCAGGTTGTCCAAGACCTTTTCCTCTCAGGAAAAGAGATGCAATGGGGCACTGGGAGGGCTACCACTAGTCTTCTTGGCCTGCAGCTGGTGACTGGAGACCAGGGAACAGACCTTGCCCAAGAGGTTGTTCCATCTCTTACTGATGCCCTCTTTGTGCGCACGGTGGTGCCTACATCATTGACTCTGTCGACTATCCTGTCCTTCATTTGAATTCTTCTACTGAGAGGAGTGTGCTGGACTTGTGCTCCAAACCATTGTGAAACTCCTCTTATGATTTTATCCACCATGACTTTCAACTCATCTTCTGAAAAACAGGGATTTTTTAAACGTGACATGGTGGATAATAAAAATAAATAAATAATAAAAACGTGTGAAAGTGACTTACTAGACAGGGCTAGTGCAATAGGGTGTGAATGGAGAGAAGTGTGTGCAGGATGTTGTATGGGTATTGAAAAAAGGGGTGCCTAATTTATGGTGTGTGGATTAATAAATTCACTCTATCTTGCTGGGTCTTGCTGTGAAAATACAAATGATTGGGGTGTGTGAAGGGGTGTGTTTTATAGTGTCATTTGCAGGTGTGTCAGCTGTGTTGTTTTTGAATCCATCTAATGTGCAGTTATGTATTACTTTGATGACCTCGGACTGCTGTGGTTCCGACCACCATTGGCTGACTGCCATGGGTCTCCCACCATAGTGACGGTGTGCTTGAAATACGGTCAGCGGTTGGTGACTGTGCTGTGGGCGCTGGAGGTCAGACCGCCTATTTCAAATCACCGCACCGCTGGTGGTCTGTCTTTTTTGGTTGGCAGTCCTGCCTGTGTAACTCATAATAGGGTGGTCTGGAGGATAGCCAACATGGTGGTCTTTTTACGACCACCAACATGATGGTCTTTTTAGGACCGCCAACATGGGGGTCTGGTGGTTTGACTGCCAAATTCATACTGAGGCCCTACGTCCAGACGTAGGAATCTTCACCCTGACATTTTCTGGCTGCTCCCCAATGACAACACCTTATCCTTGGACACTACCAGCTGCCTTGCCCTGCTGAACTTTACCTTCACAGACATTTTCTTCCAAAATGTCTTCTAAGTCTGAAGGTAACCAAAGACCAGGTCCAATCCTCTTTTAGTATCCGACCTGAGCTCCATCATTAATGGCTATAGCTTTTGACTTTGACCCAGTCTCATGTGACTATTAGTGATTCAGGGGCATATTTAAGAGCCCCTAGCATTTACAAGGTGGCGTTAAGCCACTTTTTGTGGGTTAACACCACCTTGAAAATACGGCCCCTTCACACTCAGAGCTTTGTGTGGAAGGGGTGTGCAATGGGTGTTGCTGTGGTCGTGCCATAGCAACACTCATTGCATTTTGATGCTGCCTCAGATTTATGAGATTTCGTAAACCGGAGGCAGCGCCAAAATCTAATGCCATCCCAGGGGTGGTGTTAGCAAGGCACAACTGGGAGAAATACTTTGATTTCTCCTTGTACTTTGCTTTTTCTATGTGTCCTGCATGCTGCAGCGTGCAAAGAAAGAGCAAAATGCTAGACATGATTGTTTATGTGCAGGAATGTGTCCCTTCCTTCACATAAACAATCATTTCAAAATGATGCTTTGGCACATCTGTGTGTGCTGCATTGTGCAGCACACACAGAAGTGACAAATCACCATTATGTACAGGAAGGTACACCTTCCCACACATAAACAATCAAACTCCTCAACGCAGACATCCTTGCACAATAGTGCAAGGATGCCTGCACTAGCACTAGGCAGCTCAATTTAGCGCCAGCTCAGGGAACAAGACAGGGGTGCTCTGTATTCAATTAAATTCAGCACATCCCTGCATTGTGAAAATAACGGAGCACGGCACTGCCCATTTTGGTGCAGCATTGCGCTCCGTCATTTTGTTTTAAACATGGGCCTTGATCATTTAGGTGCTATTTTCCACTTTAAACTTAAAAAATGTAAAACTCTGGTTCTACTGATTACAGTTTTGTCAGTTTTGTGTCAAATAATTTATTGAAATTCACTCTAAATTGTTGTGGGATTTTTCTTCTGTTGTGTTTCACTTTACTACTGTTGAAGTGCAGCATCAATACTTTACACATTGCCTTTAAGTTAAGCCTGACTGCTTTAGTGACAAGTGGGTTAAGGACAGGTTAGTTTAATGACTAAGGGCCTAATTACCATCTTGGAGAATGGGGTTACTCAGCCATAAATGTGATGGATATCCTATCCACCAAATTTTGATTCCATTATATCCTATGGGACTCATAATACAGCACACGGAATATCTGTCACATTTGTGACAGAGTATTCCATTCATCCAGATCGTAATCATGACCTTATTGTGTTTCACTCTGATGAACACTGTGGCCATATCCTAAGTAGGGTTTCAACCCCCTCCCAACAATTCAATTTCTCACACATCTATTAAAGTTACGTTATAGAACAGGTCTCCAGGCCTACCATTCCAGCCTAAGTGTGCAATTTTAAACTACCACTGTGGACCTTGCAAAAATTATTTTGCCTGGCCTATACCTTCCCTTTTAATAATTATAAGTTAGCCCTAAGATGGGCCGTACATTCCCATTGTGCATGTTGCATGACATTCAAAAAGCATTGCATTTATAATTCCTGTTTTACAAGTTCTGGAAGTAAAAAACCTCCTAAGCCATTTTTCACTGTGGCAGGCAAGGTTGGAGGTCTCAAAGGAAAAACTGGCTTACATTATACCAACCTATAATGCCTAATTTCTGTTTGGGAGCAGCAAGAAAAAAATTAAAGAACTAATTTAAATAGCTATTTAAACTCTAAATTCATTGTCAGGTCAGATTGTTAATTACTATTTTGGAAATTACACTTTTAGAAAGTTAGCATTTTCATGCCTATGTCAAGAGTGCCTTTGTGCCATATTCCAACATTCACTGATTGCTTATGGCTCCCCTCTGGTGAGATATGGATTGCTCCCAGTGAACAAAAGGCTTGTTGGTGGGGGTATTTGTAATTTTGTTCTTTGAGCAGGATCTCCAAGGGACTCTGCCAAGCCCCTTCTTGAGCTTCAGAGAATGCCAACCATGTCATAAGCAGATGTAGATCACAAATGGGCCTGTTTTCATTTTGTCTTCTTAGATAACATTGCTCTAAACATAGTGGGAGGAGGAAGCTACTTCATACCTGGTTTGCAGTGACCACAATGGAGGGTTTGCCCATTATCACAGCTCTATCTCTGTCTGAGCACAGGGAACTCTGACCAGGGGACGGAAGGTTCTGCCATGTTGGGTTTAAGGAAAGGAGGGTACTGTGGGATAGTTTGAAATAAAACACACAGGTGCAAAAGTGGGTAGGGTTACTGCGGGAATGTTTAACCCATTGGTTACATAGTGGTTAGAAGTTTGCCATACTCATAGGCTGACACTAACTATAAAAGAGTGTGCCCAGTACCCTTCTCAGAACACTCTTGGACCTGTGAAGATCAGAAAGAGGACTTTTGAGCTTTCTGAACCCTGAAGGTAGACTTTTCCTACTTGCTTTGAACCCAGGCTCCATGAAGAGACTCTAAGTGTCAGTTGATTGACCTTTTGTTTGCCAGTTCTAGCTTGACTTGCCCTGAACCCTGCTGCTGGCCTCAACTGTTGTGAATCCTAAACCCAAGTGATGCCCCCTCCCCCCAGGTCCTTGGCACTTGCCTGGTGCTAGAGTGTCCACACATTGCAAGAAGTGGGACTTCAAAACGTTTTTTGCCAACTTTCTGCCAGAATAACCATTGAAGAGCGGAAACACCATTTAAGCTCCAGCAATTGACATTTAATTGCCTGTTGGCCTCAGCTTTCTGCTTTTGTCTGATGAAGGAGATCTGACTTCCAAATAGTTTCTAAGTCCGAATGTAGAGTGCTTAATTTTTAGAAATGGGGTTTCTGGTTGGCTAGGGTATAAACCCAAGCCAGGCAGAATCCACCCACTCTAATCAGGGCAAAGGAGTTACACTTCCAAGATAACCCCTTCTCACCCCCTTGGTAGCTTGGCAAGAGCAGTCAGGCCTATCTCAAAGGCAATGTGTAAAGCATATGCACAACACACACAACACATGTGATGCACTATCCCCCCCACAAAGGAAACACAAAACCAAGTTATATGAAAATATACTATACTGTACACAACGCAATTATTAGACCAAACATCACATATCAGTAATATCCTGCTACCTTAGCAGTTGTCAGAACGTTACACATTAGTTACTCTGCAGAACTAGCAGTGGTCACATATAACACACAGGCTACTGAGTATTTTGAAACATAAGCAGTAGTCAGGAAACACGTTACTACACCAATGCACTTGTCATAGAAATATCATAAATGCCCATACTAGGAATATTATAAAACTTATGGCAAGTCAGGAAAACATATTAGCAAGTCATGCCCATAAAAGGAACATTAGCATACATAAATGAAACAGTATAGAACAACATGGTTAGCATAAGGATATATTATGTCCTTATCAGGAACATTATGGCCCTCATTACAACACCAGCAGACGGCAGTATAATGGAGAAAAGTAGTGCCAACAGGCTGGCGGTACTTTTCCCCATAATGTGACATTGGTGGATTGGCTCAAGCTAAACCGCTAATGCACCACTCCGTCCACCACGGTGGTAACAGCCGCCGGGCTGGAGACTTCAGTCTCCAGCCAGGCGGCCGTCACCAGACCACCAGCAAGATTATGACCCCATCTACCACCATGGTTTTCATGGCTTCCTGACCGCCGCGAAAACCTTAGCAGTAGGCGCTATCAGTGACAGGGAATTCCTTCCCTGTCACTGATAGGGGTCTTCGCCACACCCCTACCTCTCCCCCTCCCCAGGTTTGCCCCACCCCCTCCAACTCCAGACCCACCCCCAACATACACACACCTTCATGTACCATCGTACACACTCATACACATACTCATACCCACATGCACCCACGCATGCATACATCCATTCACACACACATCGAAACACACTGACATACATACAAGCACATGTGCATTCACACAACACATTACACAGGCACTCACACATCCACACATGTACACACATACAACACGCAACACACAACTGCATTAGTGCATAGACGAACATACACACACACCCCCCCACACACACACAACACCCCCCTCCCCTGTCGGAGCACCCAACTTACCTGATTTCAGGGGGTCCTCTGGCAGGAGACAGGATGGGGCGCTGCTGCCAGCAGCAGCGTCAGCGTCAGCCAGCAGAGCACCGCCATGCCTTATCATGTGTCATGATATGGTCTGCGGAGGTCTACTGGTGTGGGGCTGCTGCTGGCAGCAGCGCCACCTTACCACCATCCACTGCCATGGCCGCAGCTGGAATTCTGCCATCCTTTTGGCAGAATTCCGTCTACAGTCATAATATGGCGGATGGCTGGCAGTCGCAGCAACGGTCTTTTGGCAGCCGTCGCCATGGCGGTAGGCGGTTTTTACAGCCAATGTTATAATGAGGGCCTATATACTGTATGTCTGTCCAAAAGACCTGTTTGTGATGAAGGCACCTCCAGTGCCAGGAAAAGATCAAAAGGGGCCCCCGGTGGTTCAGTGTGCAAAACGGGGGCCCTTTGGTGATTTGGAGGAAGAGGGGGGCGAGGCACACCCTCTCTGGATTAATGATGGGCCCCTCCTGGAGCCCATAATCGCTGGGGGACCCCCCAGACCTCAACCGGCCCTCACGATGGTGGCCCAAAGTCAGCCAAACAATTTAGGAAGGAGGGGGGCACCACGCACCCCCTCCGCTTTAATAACGGCCCCTCCTGGGGCCCGTGATCTCTGGGGCTCCCTCCTAGGTCTTCTGGGGGGCCAACACCATGCCACTAGCCCACAAAGGGCCAGAAAAATGAGACTGGCAGAGCAGGGGGGCTCCGGCAAGGCTTCAGCCCTGCCCACGGTCACTGGAAACACAGGACGGCTTTGTTGGGGCTGGGGGAACCTCAGATGAGACTTCATTCCCCCGCCCAGCTTCAATCTGTACGCTGCGGCCGGCCCAGGCTGCAGCTGAAAGCAGGCACAAAAGTAGGTGCCGGCTTGTGCTCCGGGGGCTCTCCTCAGAGTGCGCTTAATCCTGGGGGCACGGTAGGAGTACGCTCGCTTCTTTTCTCTACTGCCCGGGGGGTGCCAGCTACAGCGCGGCTCCGGCGCTTGTCAGAAAAATACAAACCATCGACACATCGCTTACGAGCGTGGGAGACATTCTCAAGAGAGCCCGGGTTGCGGTGGTGAATCCTTGGCTACAAATAATGTGCTCCTGGAAGCGTGCAACGACATGGCAAGCGCTTTTCAGCGTGCAAAATGCACCACACAGAAGGTGCTTTCACAGTGCTTCAGGAACAGCTGGCAAAGCGCTCTCCAGGCGCTATGGGCCTGTTGCAGGGGTCTAGGGCCACGGCACCCAGCCCCTGGGGACAAGGAATAATGGAGCCCAGGGGGGCAGAGCCCAGCAGCAGGCCAGCACAAGGTAGATGCAGGCAATTGGCAGTTTCTCTTAGGTGACCAAGCAGGTCACAGGTCATCACAGCAGCAGCAGTCCATGGCGGTTCCTGGTGAGTTCCTCCAGCACTGTGTGTCCAGTTTCAAGTAAGTTCCAAAGTGTCTCCAAATTGTGGGGGAAACTCCCCTGTACTTATAATCAGTTTGTACAGGGTGTTACAAAGGAAGGGGAGAGGAGGTGCCAACCATTTACAACTTCTTCTGGGAGTGCCCCCTCTCTCCTCCAGCACAGGCTCTAAGCATCAGTTGGGGGTAAACAACCCTTTTGTGTGAGGCCAGGGCATAGCCTTTACAAATACAGGTGTGCCCTGCCTCTCCCTTCTCTCAGCCCAGGAAGACTGTTTAGCATGCAGATACACCTCTGTAAAATCTCCACCCTCCCTGAGAACAGGCTGTCTGAAAAGTATGCACAAAGCCCAACTGTCACTCTACCCATACGTGGATTGGAGTCAAGCTGAAAAACACCAGAGTCATAAGCACAGATAAATGCTCACTTTCTAGAAGTGGCATTTCTGTAATAGTAATAAAAAATACACCTACACCAGTTAGCAGCATTTTGTACTACCATTACAACCATACCAAACATGCCTATGCTACCCCTCATAAATCAGACAATACTCCTTACAGGGCATTTCTAATGCAATCCTATGAGAAGGCAGCACTCACAGCAGTGAGACACCAAGTTAGGCTGTTTGTCACTACAAGGACAGGCCATACAACGTGGCACATGTCCTGCCTTCTACATACATAACACCCTGCCCATAGTGATAGCTAGGTCCTACCTTAGGGGTGACTTACATGCCGTAAATGGGGAGTTCTGGGCCTGGCAAGTAAATTTAGATGCCAGGTCCTTGTAACAGAAAACTGCGCACACAGGCCATGCGCTAGCAGGCCTGAGACAGGTTTGAAAGGCTACTTCAGTGAGTGGCACAAGCAACGCTGCTGGCCCACTAGTAGCATTTAATTTACAGGCCCTGGGTATAGAGATACCGCTGTACAAGGGACTTATAAGTAAATAAATATGCCAATTAGGTATAAGCCAATCATATCAACTTTAGATGGGAGAGCACCTGCACTTTAGAAGTGATCAGCAGTGAAAAAGTGCTCAGAGTCCTAGAGCCAACAGCGAGAGGTCAGAAAAAATAGGATGAATTCAGCAAAAAGTCAGGGGGTGAACCTGCCACAAGGGCCAGGTCCAACATTCATCAAGAGTGATTCTGAAAAACATCTGATCAACGCCAAGGCCTTTTTGTACACAAACTTCAGACTTTGCCTGCTCAGAGCTCTCTTGCCTTCATTCAGCCTCACTTACGATTCAGCATGCAGCTTGCTGCTCCAAGGATTCATTCATCAATGTCCACATTTGGTCCATAAAAGTTTTTAAGTCAGAAGGTAAACTTTCCACAGAACAAACCTGGACCCTGTATCCAGCCCATGCTCCAGCCCAAGCAGCCAGCATTAACCTTTGACTTTGACCCGGTCTACCACAACCAGATGACCATGGTTGGAGCTTTGTGCTTTTTGGTGTGATTTTATATTCAAGTTTTAGCTACTTATTGGATTTCTGTTCTTTTGGTGCAATTTCATTAATTAAAATACTCTGTTGTTCTACATTGCTTTGAGAATTTTCTTGAGTTCTGTTTTCACTTTACTGTCATTTGAGTGCTATATAAATGCTTTTCACATTGTCTCTAAGTTAAGTCTGACTGCTTTGTGCCAAGCTACAAGATGTTTAAACACAGGCTTATTTAGTGACATTAGTGGTCCAGCCTAATAAGGATTGTGAATAATATTTGAGGTGAATTCTCAGCCCCCTCGACTAACACTCCAATTTCCTACATAGGCAGTGCACAGCTGCTTCAAGGAGCATTCATTGCTTTTTGAATCCCTTAGGTGCTGCTTATCCTAGTCATTAGTTTCCTCTCATTCCCCCTCCTGATCTTCTAGCTTTTGATTTATTTCATGCTCCGTCTGGACAACAGATCACAGTTGCTGCAGTAGCTCACATTAATTTACCAGAATGACCTTTTGGATACAATCTACTGCATGTAATCTGGAAATATTAGAGTTATATGTGTTAGTAGAGTTGGTGTTGTGTTGAGCTGGTTACTGCCAACATTGTGACCATTACAGCTGTTTGACCCTTTCACCAGTCATTATTATCTTAATATCTGTGAACCATGTCATCATTGGCCTTATTGTTAAGATCATCTCTCTCTTTGGGACCTACACTTTACCTACAGTATACAACTGCAACATATCTACAAGTCTATGTTGTTGTATCTCAACTTGGCCCACACTGTCTTCTTTTTTCAGGTGACTCAGTATTCAAAGTGGAACCATTGCTATGGATTTGTCATTTGGCTGAAGGAGGTGTGGGCTGGCTGATTTGAAGTTCTTCCCTGACATTTCTGTTATATGGTCCTTCAAATGCATGCAGGGTACAATCAGACACTCTGGGCTTCAGTACGACCCTGGCAGTCTTTAGACTGCTAAGGTCATGGTGACGGTTTTACCACCACCAGAGTGTTGGTCCGACCTCTTTGGCAGCGGTCTGACTGCCACATTATGACTGTGGCAGTTGCGCCATGGTCGGACCACCAACAGTGCCAATTTATCTTCACAGAAGGGACTGGCGGTGCTGGTGGTCCTAATCCTACAGCATCGCCCTGGGGATTATGACCCCCCTCTCTGCCAGCTTTTACATGGCGGTAGCATCACCATGTAATGGCTGGTGGAGACGGGGTGCAGGGGCCCCCATCGCCAGCCCCGTCGTGCTGTTCACATTGCAGACAGTGAACAGCACAATGGATGCTGGTGCACCCTACGAAGAGCAAATTTGCTTTTGACTCAATTATGAGCCAGCCTCAATGTTGTAGGCTATTACCTGCTAGGCTGATGGGCGGAAATACCATTTCTGCCCACTGACCCAGTAGGGAACAAGTAATGGGGCCCGCAGGAAGGCAGCCGCACTGGCGGCACCCTGACCGCGGGAGATTGGTGAATGGACTTTTCCATCCGCCAAACTCATAATGACCCCTTCTGTGTGCAATTACCAGAACTTGGTTGGTGCTCTGCTTTGGGATCTGCTCAACCATATGTGTCACTTGAAATTAGAAATGTGTCATGATTGTGTATTGTTAAACACTGTCTGATGTATGCTGCTGTATATAGGCTCCGTCAGTCATAAGGCAGACATAGTGTGATGCTCTCTCATCTTCCTCATCTACACTATTTCCTCTTGTTTTTCCAGCTAAACAAAATCTATCATACAAATTAACAGAACACCACATGAATGGTGAGTCAGGACAGGAGCATTGCTACTCTTCACTTATTGTCAATTTATTCCACCATTCTCAGCAGTGATCTGCATGACTTTTTAGATGGACACCGAGTACCAATGTACATATTTTAAAATACTGGCTCCCATAAACTAATCTATTAACATGAGACCATGAAACATCCAAAGTGGTGGAATAGAGAGAGGGAATGAGGAAGGAAACCCCCTCCAATCATGCCGGACACCACATAAGGCACCCATCAGTCCTGTTGCTGGGTGTTCTCACTTTTTTGTTTTATGGGACCCCCTAAACAGCCTAATCACACCATGCTAGGAGGGGGGAGGTTGAAGTTGGTTCCATCTCCTCACACCAAGCACTTCAAAAGGCACCCATCAATTCCATTACATGAACACTCCTGAGTCACATCCCGTCAGAAACTAGAGGAAGTCGAACCTGCTCTACCGGTTTCACAACATTACGCCAAGAGAATATGGAAGGCCACCCTTTTGCTCATGCAAAACAATATGGGTAAAAAACACCTAACACCCATGTCAATTATGAGTTTTCTTTTCCATCCAGTAGACACCTAATAAAGAAATTGCTGAAAATGAGTTATGTATAAATATCTTACCAGACTTTCTAATGGAACATAACCATCCCACAATAGTATAGAGGCCTGATGATTGCTATGAATCTTGGAGAACCACTCAAAAGGGTGGAACAATCTACACACTAAGTGGTTGTACATAAAAAGCTAGAGAAGTCCTGGAACCTTGGGTCCTTTATCTCTATGCCTGGGGATAAAATTAAACAAGGCACCACCACGTCCCAGGGGACTGAGAGTACTGACAATGATACTATGCTGCCAAACTCTTCTTTTGTTGCAGTTATGGACAGTTTACCAGTAAGATAAAAATGGGTTGACCCATATTTTGACTGACTTGAGGAAAAGTGATTATCTACTGAATCAAGCATTAACAAATGTGTGCAAACAGATGCCCATGTATGATTTTCAGGAGGGGCATAATGAACTTTAATACATTGGATCCTCAAAATGAAACAGTTCAGATGAAGCAAATAGCATGTCAAATCAAGCACAATGCCTCTGAGACTCTTCTAGTGAATCATATAGAAAAGAAGAATGAATTCTCAGACATAGCCAAAACTATACCTGTAAGTGGTTTTCTCCTATACCAAGCCAACAACACACATAACCATCAGTCATTAATTTGCCACCTCAAGCTGCTTACTTTGTTTTGGTCCTGGTAAACACACCCCATTTGTAGAAAAAACAGGATCACAGTAAACTTAAAAATAAGACAACACACTGGCTACAGACATAAACTGCAGGACTTGGTATCTAGTTTGAGAAGTTTGTCATGGTGTAAAGAGCTTCTTGTTTTGATCTATCAGTTAAAACAGGCAACAATGATTGTATCATGGTGAATTTAAAACAATCTGCATATGTGTGATATTTGAATCCACAAATATTTTTTGGGGGTCGGTGTTTAAGGCAAAATAACGATTTCCATGTTTATAAAGCTCAATTTTTTCAAATTGGCAAAAAGCAACCCTGAACGATCAATTATCCATCCATGTTTTTCAAATACAAACAAATATGTACATTGGAGTTACTGGATGATAATGACTGATCATGTGTTGATAAACATTCTTTGGACCGTGAATATAACTTCATTGAGTTTTATTTTGATACATCAGCCACTATCTAACCACAAGATCAGATAATAATACAGGCAAAGACGCAAGAGGGACTTAATATCATGACATGAGATATTCATGGTATTTTCTTTAAAATATAGGTTGAAGCACGGTTAATTTCACATCCTTCTTTTCCAAGACACTTGGGTCACTAACAAAATCTATCTTAATGGAAACACCTCTTCTGAATCAACAGCTATTCGTCCTTCTTCAAAAATGGCAAAGGTTAGTATGTTGATGTGGCTGATGGTCTCTTTAGACTGAAGCATCGCTATTATTTAGACTGACGTGGGAAACTTTCAACCCTACGTACTAAATTTAAGGCTGTTCTTGGAACAAATATTGGTTCATTTCGATAATGATCTACCTTCTCATTCTACAAATAAATAAATAAATACTAGATCTTACTGTGAAATTAGTTTGTGACAAGAAATATGGCTGCTCTTTTGAATTGTTAATCATACTGGCTGGAACTTTTAATGTTAAATTCTATACTGACATTCTGTCAACTTTAATATCTTCTTGATCATCAACATGTAACATAAATGGTCAGTCAAAAGAGCCCCTTAAGTTGAGGTTCAATTATTATATAGATTATCATTGCTAGAAAAAAATCTCCAGAATTCTCACTTAGCAGCGTCATTTGACTATCCAACTGTAGTCACCTTTACAGCAAGAGGCTTTGAGAACTGTGGAGATTGTCTTTGTGTCCAGTGACTTAAGTGACCTTATCATCAGCTGCAGCAAAGTAATGTTCCTTACATTGCCCACAACACACTGACTCTTACACTCACTATAATTAAGTCACTCCTCATAATACAATTCTATAGAATGTGGAGCCTAAGAAAGGTGGACATTGGTTATGCTGGAATCTTATCTGTTCAGATAAATTGTTACAGAATATATTGTTAAAATTGGATAAAGATAATAGCATTATTATGTGTTTTGATGATTCAAGTAAGTGACATGCTATATTGGAAGCCTTAGAAATGTACTTACTTCTTTGAGGGATCTGCTCATCAAGCCACAAGCAATACAGCTCTCTCAAATTGTTTAATCAGGACTGTTCCCAAGCAAATTAAAAGTTGCACCAGACATTAAAATGTATCTCTAGAATAACAGACAAAATAATTTTCTGAAGGGCTGCCTTCAAATGTGTAGCATGGAACGTATAGGAGTGGTGAGGCGTAGGGTATAAGACTACCTGAGAGTAGAGTTGCCACATTTCTTATTTACCTTCACTTATAAAAACAGGCTAGAGCAGTAAAAATGCAGCTACATGGCAACACTAGCTGAGAGCTGCATCCAAAAACTCCACTTTAAACAATGTTGCAGAAGATTATTGGATCACAGATTTCGGTAAAGTATGTAGCTCAGAAGAGGCAGACTATAATTACTGCATTCAAGCTCACAATAAGCTGTAATTTCATTTACAGGTGGTAATATATGCCACTATGGTAATACCCTCCACAAAGGCTCTAAGGGTATCCCCATGTATCTTTTTATTCTTAATATTGACCACTTAGCCCCCTTGTGAGAGTTGTTGTGAATGCTGCCAGTTCAGCTCAGTGATGGTCAAAGTCATTTATTGCCCCAATTTATAAACAAACATTGGCAAAACCAATAGGTATTGCATTGACTGCCAGCCTTTCAGCATTTCCCCTAGATGCATGCTGGAGTGTGTGAAAGAAATATGTGAATTACAGAACTATTGACTAATAGAAAGTGTGGCTAAAAACTTCTATAGGTAACAATGTTTTATGCATAATTTGAATAAAATCAAAAAGTCTTAGCTGACAGAAAAGAAAGAGAGACAGAGAAAAAAGGAAAAAAGGAATGAAATAAAGAGGAAAAAGAAAGACAGAAAGAAAACAATAAAGAAAGAAAGAAAGGAAGGAAGGAAGGAAGGAAGGAAGGAAGGAAGGAAGGAAGGAGGGAAGGAAGAAAAGAAGAAAGACAGAAAGAAAGACTGAGTTGCAAATACAGAGCACCCGCATGAGCTTATGATCACAGTTCATATGAGATGATGGTGTGGTGTGAAAAAGCAGCACTAAGAAAAACAAAGGCCAATTCAAAAGAAATTTACAACTGCATTGGCAGAGACAGGAAATGATAACGCTAGAGTGCACCCTGTGCTCTCATGTGGTAGAAAGTTCCTGCTGTCACAGCAGGCTCTACAAACAAAAGCAACACTAAAGTAATAATAAAGTAAAAACGAAAATAGTGGCACTGAAGGGAAGGGAAGTTAGCCAGTGGTTAAAGTAGGATGATCCATTGCCCTGCTTTCTATGTTGTAGTCGGTGGAAGCCAAATGTGAATGAGAATGTGAATTATTATTATACATATAAGTTTAGTGCAATCTACACCAGACCTAAAAAGGGAACTAGTCTATAGTCTGATTGCCCTCATAGATTTTGTTGCTGAGGTGGAAGGGACAGTGACTTTGGAACATATTCTAACAAGGGCATAGGAGAAATAAATTTCTTTAGACATGTAATAAAGGTTTAGAGGTATGTGCTCAAGCTACCCCTAGAGCAGGGAATTAGGCAATTCCCATGCTTTCATATGCTGATGGTGTGGTATAAATAGGAAACACTGTTAATGGATTTTAGCAACCACTTGATCATTACTTTTCTTTTATGGATAACCTTAATTTTGATATAAAGTTCACCAATAATCATATTATGAATGTGGGCTCCAAGAACACTAGATGAAGAATTTCTAAATTAAGGGTCTCCTTTTTATCTTGGAATTAGGTTTGACAAAAATAGGGGGTCGGGATAATCTGCTACATTCAATAATGTTCAGTTATCGACACTCATAAGGGGCCATTTCAGATTTTAGTTCAGAAGGGGGAGCAAAGCATTGAAGTATATGTTAGATGCTTCTAAAATCAATGCTATTGTGCAGGTGTTTGGGGATACACTGATGTATCATGCTTGTGGACAGAGGAAAATAGGTTCTGTAGCCTTAGAACCACTGCATTGTGCACCCCATTTTTCCTGCGTTGAGGAACTCAGGCTGAGCTATTTAGAACGTGTGATCAAAATATCTCCTCTTTTTATATAGGTCTAAATTTGTGGGAATCCGACCACTAACAATCATTAACCATTATATGAGTAATGCTGCCTATCAAAAATCCCTTGATTAAGCCTATCAAGGAGGTGAGGAATGATTTTGGCAGACAAGAAATATATTCAAAAAGCCATGGAAATTTGTGAAAAAGAAAGGTTGTGACTCAAAGATTTTTTTTTTTAAGATTAAGGCCCATAGGTATTCATCAGAACTAAGCAAACTTCTTAGATGGAACCAGATCTCGAAGTACTAATTAATTGAAAGATCTCTACATTTTTCTTGTTGTCATTAAACATCAGTCTTAACTTTGACGCATGTTATGATCTTCTGCAAATTTTACATATACTTCAATAAAAGTACTTAGGCCCAAATTTAAAAGAAAATGATGGAGTGCAGCGCTGCACCAAAATTGGCAGTGCCACACTCCATCATTTTCACAATGAAGGGGCGCATCATATTAATAATAATAGAATACGGCACACCCCTGTGTGGCCTCCTGCGCTGGAGCTAAAGTTGCAGCCGAGAACCAACGCAGCCACCCTTGTGCCATAGTGCAAGGATGGCTGCGTTGCGTGGAGATTGTTTATGTGCAGGAAGGGACACCTTCCTACACAAAAATAATCTTAAAAGGCAATTTGCTTATTCTATGTGAGCTTCAGAATGCAGCACACATAGAAAGAGCAAAAAAACAAGGAGAAATAAAAGTATTTTCCTTGTTGCGCCATGCTAACTTAACCCCTGGGCTGGCGTTAGACTTTAGAGCTGCCTCAGGTTTATAAAAACTCATAAATATGGGGCAGCATCAAAATGCAATGGGTGTTGCTGCGGCACACCCACTGCAACACCCATTGCACACCCCTTCCACGAAAAGTGCTGTGTGTGAAGGGACAATATTTACAAGGTGGCGTTAAGCCACAAAAAGTGTCTTAATGCCACCTTGTAAATACGGTGCCATGCATAGTGCCACCGGAGCGTCACTAAACACTCTGGTGGCACCAGGGGCTCTTAAATCTGCCCCAAGGTCCTACCACTAAAAGTGTATTGTTTTAATATTTATAGGCCTGCTTTATTTTTCTTACAACTAATGACTACTCACTTGGTATGTAACACTGTAGGGCACTTCTTGTTTAATGCAGTTACAATTAGGAAAAAAACATGGATTTGTCTATACTGTTATAATATTTATAAATGAACTGTATCTACTATAATTTTATATTGCAAAATGTGTATGACTAAGACCCTGAATTAGAGTTTTGTGGATAGATAATCTAAATCAACAGTTTACCCTTCTCAATTAGAGATTGGGTGGACCTTTAGTATTCCGTCAATGGAGGCCCCAATGAGTAGGGGATGTTGGGAAAATACATTACACAATACCCCTATTTATATTTTATAATAATTTCCCTTGTGAATCCATTACCATTATTTTCAGATGTATAAAATAAAGTCAACAATGTATTTTTGCTTCTCTGTAGCTTTTGCTGATTCAGTGACATGTACCCCTCCACCAGCATGAAACTTTATTTAAAGCAGATTTATTGACTGTGGGCTTTGTGAATCACCAGACTGCACCCTCATCACTTTGTCAAAGTCAGATAAAATGGTATTGAAATCTAGTTGTAGAGGCTGAACAATATTAACCTAAGGTATGAGAATCACTGTTGACAGATTTATAGTTTTCAATTTCATATCTCAATAGTGGCACTAAACTAAATATTCCCTGATTGAGCTCCATATGTAATTGCAGTTAGGTTCAGTTGTAAGGCTCAACCAGGGGACACATTTTAATGGTTGCTTTCTAGTCTGACAAATAAATCACAATCTTTAATGTAAATAGAGTTGTGTATGCTGAATGCATTGACTCTATCAGGCTACTCCATGTGGTGCTCTTCAAGGATGATGCGGCTGGCTCTCCGATGGGTATAACTATTGCCTCAATGCACTCATTGAAAAAAAGAAAAGATCAAATGTTCATCAGATAAGGGCCCTGATTTGTGAGGGACTAGCACCACTTTAGCTCTGCCTTAGCGTACATTTTTTTACACTAAGGCAGTGCTGAGGTGGCCTTTTCCCGCACCAGATTTCAAAGTGGCGCTATGCATGCATTGCGCCATTTCGTAACCGTTTGCTCCAGGCATAATGTATGCAAAGGGATTATCCCACATTAGGGGGGACGAACAAATGGTGCAAAGAAATCTAAGAGATTGTATTGTGTCATTTTTTTGGTACTTTTAGAGCTCAGAGCAGGCATTAAAAGGGGGCACACCATTGTTTTTTAATATGCCCGCCCATTGTTCTGTTGAGGGTTAGCGCCAAAATTTTGGCACTAACCCTGAACAATACATCAATAGCATCAAAAATGTTGATGCAATTGCCCTCTACCCTGCACCATGGTGCACCATATCTTAGCTACAGAGCACACATGGTGGCTGTAGTGGGGCGCTAAGAGGTGCAAGGAAGGTGGTGCTGCACTGGGTGTAGGACCACTTTCCTTAAATCTGCCCCATAGTTCATTGTTTTAGTTCTAGGTACAGAAGCCATATTTTCTACTCCTTGAATGTCATAATTGTCAGTATATGATAAATTTTAATCAACAAAGTTATCAAGAATGGATGACTCAGCTACATGGTTTTCTTTCCAATTTTAGCATAGTTTGACTCCTGAATCTTGATGGCTTGTACCATTGAAGAAGCAAGGCATCATCACTGGGTTGAGAGACCAACACGGGAAGGGGGATGTACTTTTCCGATTTTCATCTGCATCTGGCCGGATGCTCTATCTAAATGATACTCTATGATTATTTGTTGATGGGTGAAGTTTGGTGATGTAGATGCTCACATCTGGACTGACAGGCTAGCCATTACACATCTGGATGAGCCACCTGAGCAGTGAACAACCACCAGTACATTTACAAAAGCCTACACAATTTAGTTTATTTTTAACTGAAACTGAAAACAAAAAATATGTCCTTGGCATGTGAAAAGTTTTCTCATAACATGTCAGTGACAATATTTGTTGCTGTCTGACAGACAGACATCTTAAGGATTTTAGGGCCCTGGGTCAAATGCACTTTGGGGCCCCCTGTTTGGAATAGCTTTGAATTTACAATTCAATGTTAGCTTTTGCATATCCGTGTTGGCCAGGTCACTGACAATGCACAGACATACTCGTTCAAATTCTAAATGTGTTTATATTTAATATTGAGTGATAGTC
Source organism: Pleurodeles waltl (assembly GCF_031143425.1). Taxonomy (NCBI): domain Eukaryota; kingdom Metazoa; phylum Chordata; class Amphibia; order Caudata; family Salamandridae; genus Pleurodeles; species Pleurodeles waltl. The sequence continues at coordinate 1,507,210,444 of NC_090440.1, forward strand.
ATTTCTGTTTTCAATATTGTAACAGTAACAGCTCACTAATATTACTACATATGATCTCTTTGACACCCTTCCATTTCCTATGTGAGGTCCTATTGTGAACTCAAGGAAACTTTATTTTCATGCATGGTACATGAAACAAACACATTTCTCTGCAAAATGTCTGCAATGGACTCTCACCCATCACCGAGTTCAGAAACAAATTAAAGGAAAATGGTATTTAAAACAATCTGTTAAAAAATTATTCAAGGTAATCAGGGTAAGACAATCTGCAGGAGCTGGCTCTATCAAGGGCTGCCTGAAAGGCTGGGACGCTGGGCCAGAGTCCACATTTAAAATGTCTCTGTTCTGACACTGCTACGCTGTGCAAGGCGGTCGTGGGCGAGAGAAGAAAGATGTAAGCAGGCGTAGAAAGGCTCATCCTAAATATGGTCACCTTTCTGACACCATTCTCGCTAGAGGTTTTCATGGTGAGAGAGTTTTAGTTTTAGTGGATATAAAACTTTTTATGGCACCTGAAGGGTTGTTAATCTCTTTTGGCTGCTTGCGTTAAAAGTCAAGATTTAGGGTCATATTTAAATTTCATGTGAGTGAAATTTGCGTCATTTTGTTTTGATGCAAATGTGGAACAAAACGAACTTCATATTTATGTTTTGACACTAGACATGTCTAATGTCAAAATATTGGAGTTTGCACCATTTTTTTAGATGCATGAACCTACCTTGTGTCAATTAGATGCAAGGTAGGCGTTCCCACATAATAAAATTGTGCTAACCCCATAACCCCATATTTATCCCCTGTGCTAAAATGGCACACAGCTGAGAGGAGAGGCTAAATAATGGTGCAAAGCTTGCTTTGCGTAATTATTTAATGCCTGGGTCAGACCAGGCGTCAGGGGACCTGTGGACCCATTTCCCTGGTTAAACACCATGGAATGGGTCCACAGGTGCCCTCCCCAAGCACCAGGAGTACCCCCACATCGCCCAGAGGGACACCGGAGGATGGGGGAGCCTCTATCCCAGGTAAGTAGGGTAAGAATAGGTAAGTGTTCTTATTTTTTTTATTTAAAGTGCCAACTGGGGCCCAACTTGGGGCCCCATGCATGGCACCGGGTGCAATGGCCATGCCAAGGGGACACTGGTCTGCTGTGCTGGCCATTGGAGTGGTGGGTATGACTCCTGTCTTTTCTAAGACAGGAGGCATGTGGTATAGATGGTTTTGCATCAGAAAATTACGCTGGCTGGTTAGAGGTATTTGTTTTGCCTCTAACGGCCTAATGTCATTTTTTGGTGCAAAACCCCCTTCTTCCATACTGCCACCCCCACCCAGCTAATGTCATTTCTTTTACGCTAGCCCACCCTTTGCCCCGGCTTGCACCATTCCATGAATATGGTGCCCAGCTGGTGCTCAGGAATGGGGCAAGCTGGTGCTAAACTATTTGATGCAAAACTGCGTTAATGCAGTTTCCCATCAGAAAGTATGAATATGCCCCTAAATTATTAATCTCCTTGGTGATTTACTAGTATTTAGAGGTTTCCACCTGTTCCATAACACTCACTAGCTTAATATATATAACACGTGAATGGATCCTCATAGATATGTTTCAGACTTTACAGCGACGTTAATTGCTGTTTGAGTCACATTCACTGAAATGTAGGAAACAGGACTTTGTGAAACTCCTCTACTATTCAGAGAAGGTACAGCAATGTCATCAGTTTGCACTAATATCTCCTCTGTTTCCTGTTTCCTAGACTAGAACGCCCTGAGGGCATGTAGGGTTCGGAAAGCTATGGGTGAGTGGTGAACAAAACTGCTATAGTAACCCACTGCTGCTGTCAACAATGTGGAGGTCTGGAGTACTTGAGCTCCTATGTTCACCCGGAACACATAGTATTGGCCACTGGAAGAATCTGAAGGCCACTCCTTTGAATGGAACAGCTTTATGGGGCTGATCACTGCTGGTACATGTGCTGCTCCCTCTCCCTCCATCATCTTACTATGCAGTCATTTGCTGTGGTTTGGGGTTTCAGAATGTGGAAGGTGCTTTCTATTCTTTGATGATCACTGCTGTTGCATGAGGCCTATGATCTGTGGTTCATCTGTGGGGCCATTTGAGGATTGTAATCCATTACCTGTGGTGACTGTAACAATGCAAGTTATGTAACATCTTTCTTTCATATGGAATTCTGGGCATCAGGTTGCTGTAATTTGGTTTTCCATGGATCACCTGCCATTGAAATCCTAGGAATACATTTGGGCTGGTACCAAGGGCCTTGATTTGGTGGACCTTCTTTTGGAAAGATATTGACGTTGGAGTTTCTGCTTTCCCTCATCATTTTGAGGAATAGTAATATGAGTCTGGTTTTAATGCCCAGCATCAACATCAATACAGCTGCCATTGTCTTTTTGTTTCTTTCCTGTGAATCCAGATTCTCCATCTTGCCATCTTGATTTATTTTCTTGCAAATATATCCTTTCAGTACTTTGAAAGCATCTCTTACATTTGTTGTACTTTTTTGCCAATCATTGCCTCCATCACTAACATAACATAGTAGCACTTTCTTCAACTCGGAATCATTTTTATAAGGCTCCGGAATTACAGCTAATCAGTTTTGGATGGTTGGTTGGTTGCACTTGCATGTGGATGGTTAGAGAGTTTTTGAATATTTATTCCTTGAGAATTTTGTCCAATGCTCAGTCACTGTGATTTGTTCTCTAGACAAGTGATGTGAGTCTAGCAAGCATGTATTATCAATAGTATGTGTCAGAGTGTGGAATGCAAGGTAACATTTACCAGAATGGATGTAAGATGTATACTTTTGTGTTGAAGGATGAATCCGTACGCCCTTTGCCAAATACATTTTCTGGCTTTGGTGCTTTGCTGTGCTCATCAAGGTGTCAAGGTTAGGTCAAGCATGTTCTCCTACTAAACAACCTACTACAGGTGTAATTTGAAAGGTGTCATTTTGTGGATGACTGTTAGAGTTAGCAGATGGACGAGTTGTGTGTGGTAAGGTCCTTTTACTTCATACTGATTTGGTGGCTAAGAAGAAGAGCTCAGGTTGTAACACCACCTATTAACCAGGACTGATCTGTGTTGGATGCATGTGGGGAGTTACATCATTTGGAACCTAACAATGGTTGTGGTGCTATGTCAGAAAGAAAGCAAAGCAAAAAGTGTAGAACAGTACAGTTTTAAAATCATGAGTAAATAGCTCATTAGGTGACAAATGAACAGGATATGCAATGCGGACTTTAGAAACATGTGTGTCTAGTTAGTAGCATGGACATTTAGTTCAAAACAACAGTGAACAATGGAAATAGAACTAATATTAAACATTTCAGACTGTGAGGGACCAAGGCAGACTGGCAGGGCAGGGACCACAGAGCAAGAGTACAATAGGGATAGTAGGTGTTAATTAGAAGCTAATACAGCATGGTAAAGTCATCACCTTTCCTCTCCTCTCCTCTCCTCTCTGTACCATGGCATTTCATACCTAAACCTTCAAATCCACCCTAGGAAACTAGAATATTAACTGGGTTGAAAAGCAATGTAAGATTTTGCACAAAGTTAAATAATTCAGTACCTGATGGGAAAAGGCAGGGTTCAATGAAGAATCCTATGCTTGGCCTGTAGTTGAGTCTCAGTCCACAGTCTTGTGTCATAGAAAATGCATGTAAAATATTTTAGCAGCACCAATACAACATTATAGCTAAGAAATAAAACAAATAGTTTAACTAAACCAATAGACAAGTAAGTAGACAAAAATATCATGACTAAAATAACTTCAAAATAATGGTTAACAGGTATGAATTTCTAAAGAAAATATACAAGTTAACATAGATAAGACAAGAAGGTTCTCTAAAGGCCAGATTTTAAGTAAGGCTGATGGTCACTATCAGGAGATAATTATCTTCTCCATCATGGCTGGACAACAGACCACAATATTTTGAGATCTTCATCTGCAGACACAGCAGCTGCACAGAAGGCACTGAAATGTTTCCTTCAACTCCATGTTTCTAGTGGCCACTCAGCAATCATTTTGTGTTCCAAAAAACTCCCAAAGTGAGAGTTTCCACCCGTGGTGTGGGGGTCATTTTTCTGTTTATTTTTCCAGTTCGGGACCACCAAGCGATCACTGGTGTAGTGTATACCCCAGGCTTGGTATCCATCAATGACTACGACATATGTGTAGCTGTAAATCACATCTTTAATCCTCTGCATGTAGCTATGAACTCCAACATTCTTAACCAAGCTTTCATTACATTCTACTCTAGCAATTAGGTCACACTGATATGGTGTTTGTTTGGAGCCAAAAAGGTTCTTTCCTCAAACATGCAAGACATCACAGCTGGCAGTCCCAAAATGAAAAAAAATAATATCAGATCATATTCCTTAAGTAGGGTGGACAGTTTAATGCACTGACACTGACTGCCTACACTCCATCAGGCCTCCTTCTGCGTAGGGTTTTTGATGGCAGGGCAGTTGGGGTACTGCCATTGGACACATGGAGATCTACTCAACAAATAGGTTAGGTGGACCGTCAGACTAGCTGAGAGGGTACTTCACCACCTTTCGGGAAGTGTACCATCTGTGCTAACTCTAAATCTAGATCCCAGTCTGTGTTATGCTATTATCTGTGTTTTTCAAAACTGACACTAGAAGGCAGCCGTGCATCTGTTTCTAGCAGTAAAGTAGCTCAATTATCTGAGAGAAAGTTATTAAAACAGTTCTGCTTTTGTAGCAAAATGTTTTCTGTCCAACATATCTTATCAAGCATATGTCTATGTTTCCAAACAGTTTTGAAAGTATTTGCCATGCTTTCAAAACGTGCAGTAAAAAATAATGTTCTTTAGTCCTGGATGCTCCTATCCCCTTCAGTCTATCAGGGACTTTTCCAGGAAAGCTGGAACACATCTATGAGACATCGGCAAACTCATCTGCTAGAGGTCTAGTATTAATTTGCAAGTGCTCTCTTGATTTTTGTCTCCCTTGGAATTCAGGAGACCAAGTTACATGACTCTAAGAACAACCTCTGCATCTTTTTCATTCAAGAGAGAGCACGTCTAAAGTCACCACATATTCATACATAGGGCTTGATTTAGATCTCAGCAGAGGGGTTACTCTGTCACAACGGTGATGGATTTCCCATCCTCTGAAATCTAAATACCACAGAATACCATAGAAAACAATGGCATTTAAATTTCTGCGGATGGGATATCCATCACCATTGCGATGGAGTAACCCCTCTGTCGAGGTCTAAATCAGACCCTTAGTCCTGGGTGAACGTGAATCACCCACATTTTCTGTTGACTGAAGGTGCTACAAACTCTCAGATTCTCAAATTGGGGAGCAAATGTGTCTAAGCTGCTAACTTTGGAACCCAGGAAGCAAATCACAGCCTCACACTTAACTTAAAATAATGTGGTTCTGTGTGAATTATTACCATTCTCTGAGCCTAAACCTGTAATATGTGAAATGCAAATATGTATAATATAATGCAATAATGCAAAATGTCAATGACGCCATTGATGTCAACCATTACATTTTTCTGTCCCAACAATCCTTGTTACCTACATTGCTCTGTTGCTTCCCAGCTACATTTGCATTAAATAAGTACCAGTAAACACACACCAGGTTTGAGATTAATGTTTGTGTCCTCACTTGCAGAGTTGAGTCTTTCTTAGTTTTGCATTCTGGCTTAGGCTGGACTGAGATTTTGATTTGGGTCTGAGAGTCAGTGAGGGTGAGGGAACTATGATGGCACTGCTTGACATTGTCAGTGTCTTATTCACAGAGGTTGCTTTGCCATCTTTCATCAGAATTAGACAGACCTTATCCCTGCTGAATAATCTCAACCTAGTCCTGAATGACATTGGAGAGTACCATCAGCTCACCTGCCTGTCATTCCTTAAAAAAATCTTTGATAATGTTAATGCTATGGCGAGTCAGAGTTCTACTTACATGTTTATGGGTGGCTGTACTCTGAGAATTATGCATTTGCATTTTAAATAGAAGTGTGAGGTTCATCTAGCTTAACTGATGTGGTGTGATTAAAATTTGAAAAGTCTCTGCAGCCTAATGTTCTGTACAACAAGAAAAGGGCATCATGCTCCAGGGAGTTCTTCTGGTTGAGCCACACACCATTTTGTTGCTTGATCCAGAGTATTTCTGAAATTTCCCAAGGGACCTCCCTGATCTCAGATGCTTCCATGGGTAAAACTGCTGAAACATTTGAAAACCACTATGCAAATAGTTAAGCTTTCATGCTTGGCATCACTGCACAGTCTTAACTATCACCAACCAGCTACTTGAGAAATGAAGTGCTAAAACCTCCTTTGAGGGATATCACTGTGGAATAAGGACCATGCTGCCATCCAATGTAGAGACACCAATCATTTAGGTGCTGATCACTAGTGACTGCAAGTGTCAAAAAATACAAAGCTCACTTCACTTCACAATTCCTCAACATCTTCAAATCCCTGGACATCTAAAAAGGCATGGACGTCAATTTCTGAACTTATATCAGACCTTCCAACTCACATGGTGACACCTTGGATTGCAAAATATTGGCTTCCCTCACACGGTCACCCACTGAGGAGCCAATATCACACGATGGGAGGGGGAAACAGCTTCAAACCACAGCACAATAGTGAATCTTCTGCTGAGTTTGGAGGTTCTGAGTATCCAATTTCAATGCAGCTATGCCTCCTCCTCACACAGTAATATGTTTCATTACGTTGGCAGGTCTGCATCATATGAAATCCAAACTGCCTGGTATTACCTATCTCTGTTCATGAAGTGGAATCCCTTTATTTGGAACCCAATTTCAGAACTTATAATTGAGCTATGATGATGTCCTATCGTTACAGCAGCACCAGAGGCATCACCGTACTGGGCAGCATTCCAGAGAACTATATAATTCAAGTTCATCTGACATGCTTAAGTCCACCAGATGAAAGTTTTTTTTCTTTCGATTACGACACAATTATGCATACCTTCCAAGAGTTCCACTGTCTCCTTGTAAATGCCCACACAATATTCTAAACATTCTTCACCACCTACGATGTAGTCAACACCAGCATTACATGGATCCTATCATCCTAATGGAATACTATTAGTGGGTCCTGTAATTCCCACCGCTGCAGCATCACCAGACTGGAAATGAGAAATACAGTAAGAAAACAAGATGGGAGGTTTTCTCTTGCTCTGCAAAATGGATCCGGAATTCCATCCTGTTCATTGCAGAAGAAGTTGAAGACTAATTTCTTAAAGCACAATCACAGTGTGCTTCCAATGCTTAGGCTTTATGAAAGCAAAATGTGTTTTTTTCAAAATTGATATCTCTTTTAGCTTCCTGCAAAATCAATTGTAGGCTCTAACCAAACGTTGTCTAGAATTCTGGTTGGAAATGGTAGGTGATTACTAGGACGACCTGAACATTGAAATTGTATTGTTTCTATTCGTGGAGTTATCTCATTGTGATAATGTGGTCATGAACATCCATAACCTTGTGGATTTAGCCAAACTGTACATATTCCCTTCAGGTGACATCTGACTGTTGGTCCCAATGTTGTGTTCGATGGCATATCAAATCTTTACCTCTTGTCCTAATGAAAATTGCTCTATATGTTACATAGTAGGGTTGTATGTTTTCAATTGCGTGAGTCTGTTGTTTTCGAGTGTATTAATGTCTGCGTCAGTTTGTGGTAAAAATGGAGAGTGATAGGTGCCAAGACAGAAATGTAGAAACATTAAAAAGCCATTAGGCAACTAGAATAAAATGTATCTACACTTTTTATTAAATTGGGAGTCAATAAAGGTCAATAACAATCCTAAAATTACAATGTGAAGACCATTTAATAGTCCCTTTTAAATTCATCCTCTCTTTACAGGGGGACATGGACTACTGACATACTTCAAAACAAGGAAAGGAAAAAGCTTAGGCTCCAGCATTTATAAATGGAAGTTGCCAAATGTCTTCTAAGTATGAAGAATGCTGACAATGTTCACCCAAAAGTCGAATGAGTGACTCAGGCTATGAGCTAGAGGAGGGTGTGGTGCTTCAGGGAAAAAGAAAAGAAAAGGTGTAAAAAAGATCTTCGCAAATGGATGAGAGGTAATGCTTGCAGACAATGGCACATATTTAAAAAAATATTACGGAGTGCGATGCTGCGCTAAAATTGGCAATGCCGCGTTCTGTTATTTTCACAACGCAGGCATGTGCCGTATTTAATAGAATATGGTGCATCCCTGTGTTGTCCCCAGTGCTGCGTGAAATTGAGATGCCTAGCGCTAACGTTGTGCAAGGATGTCTGCATTGAGGAGTTTGATTGTTTATGTGTGGGAAGGTGTCCCTTCCCACACATAAACAATCATGTCTGGCATTTTGCTCTTCGGCCTAGAAAAAGGAAAAAAGGAGGAGAAATGAAAGCATTTCTCCTCATTGTGCCACTCTAACGCCACCCCTACAGGGTTTCAGTCTCACGAAATCCCGTAAATCTAAGTCATCATCAAAATGCAATGGGTGTTGCTGTGGCATGCTCACAACAACACCCATTGCATGCCCCTTCCAAGCAAAGGTCTGCGTGTGAAGGGGCCTACTTTTACAAGGTAGCGTTAAGCCACAAAAAGTGGTTTAATGCCACGTTGTAAATACAGCACATGGCATAGCGACACCAGAGCGTCACTAAAAGTGACGCTCCGGTGCCTCTAGGGGCTTTTAAATATGCCCCAAGAGTGCAAAAGAGAAGGGGCTTGCACATACTCTGGACAAGAAGAATAATAGGACGAGAAACAATATGGAATGGTGAAATGAGAAGGACAGAAATAAAGGAGATAGGCAATGGTGAATGTACAACTAATAACAAAAAAACAGAGAAGGGTTGAGTTTTTCATATGATTAAATAGCTGTATGCAGTGTATGAAAGAAAGAGGTAGAAAAACATAAAATACATTTGTTTTCCAGAGAAACTGGTGTGGCAATTTTTGCCACTGAATACATTACGTTTTAGGCTTACATTTCAGCTCTAACAGTTTTGTATATAATAGTGTATTACAATCGATTTTTCTGACCATCTGTGCCTACAAAATATATTTATTTCAAGGTGTGAATAAATATAATATTAATAGCTTGGTGGAATTTTTTAAAAGGGGAGTGAAACAGAGAAAAGCTCTTTTAAGCTGGCAGTACAAATCAATAGTGTGTTATCACCATAATAGTGACAAATTACGGGTTTCTTGTAGCAGACGGTAAGGCGCATTTTTCCAATTGTGGCATTACATTTATAGTGCACTGCCTTGTTTCCTTTTGCCCTTCCACTTTTCTGAAGGGAGATTGTAGTGCCAAAAGAGAAAATGAATAGTTGTGGGAGAAAATACATTTTAATAATATAAATCCTACCCCTGTGGGCTCATCTTCATATTCAAGGATTTCTCTGCAAGTTGACTCTCCGTCTTTGTGTTTAAAATGGAAAAGTGCATTCTATCCAGAAGGTGTGCGTCTTTCTCCAGTTCTGTTGCTGGTCGTTGGCATTCTGTATGCAGCTGGGCATTTCCAAGGGTTTTAAGACTGCCTTTCTTCCTAGCCAGAGGTGTTTTCAATCAGAGATCCACATCCTCTGTTCATGGTGCCCAAATTTATGGTTTTGTTTGGATTTTGGAGGGCATCTGTAGGTTCTCAAATCTTTAACAGTGCCAACCAGATCAAGCGTATCGGGACAAACATACATTGACACTCATTTCTAGTGCAAAAGGTCATTTATTTAGGACAGGATTTAGCATAAACATCAACAACTTTGAACTGTATGAAATCCCTCTCGCCCAACTTTTAACTTAAAAGCTTCCTTATGCCCTTCCTTCTCTTCTAATAGCTCTCTTCAAATCCCCTCCCCTAGACACTCCCCTATTCCTTTCATTCCCTCCTTGTTTGTAAACAATCCACCCCCCCCATTCTGATCCTTCACCTCATTTTTCCCCTTGGAAGGGGGGAACAAGCCCGCATCTGGCTCTCCCCCCTCCCCCATTTCCTGCCACCCAGGAAAACCCATGTGGTGTTTTGCTGCCCCACCCGGCAAACCCCCGTTTGCCGCACTGATTCCTTCTCATTTCCTAATCCACAGATCCTCCCCCCATAAATTCTCTAGCATCAGCCTCAAACCCATCAAATAATACGCATTTCCCAATTGCGATAAATGTACTCCATCATCTCTGAACAATGTCCCCTCTTGCTCCTTAATATCCTCGTGCCTCAGCACCTTAATCCCTTGGGCCCAGCAAAATACCCTCATTGCCCTATTCAACTTTTTCCGAGCCCGTTCAATGGCTCCGTGATTGATTGCCCCTCTCCATACCCGCCTGGGTATGAACTCTGTCCATACCAGACATGTCCCGCACAGTTTCCGCTTCAATAGCTCCAAATCTTTCTGCATAAATTGTATCAATGTGAGCCCTGATTGCCTCACCAAGTCATTTTCTCCCAAGTGTATTAGCAACAAATCCGGGCATCCCCACTGCGGCAAATTCCCTGTGATAAATGGGAGTAAACTCCCCCACCTCATTCCGCTCTTTCCCCACCAACGCACTTCGTGGTGTCTGCTGGGCAGTCCCATTGATCTGCCGTAGATCTGTTTTTCAGCGAATTTTGCCGCCCAATGTATGAATGAATGGCCGACCTGCCAAGTCACTGTCTTATCGTTCCTCGGTCCGGCCACGCACCCTGTAAAGAAAAAACACTATAACAACTGTGATACACTCCTAACCGCCCCCCCCACCCAACCTGGATTTCGTTAGGGCCTAACATAGCGCTCGCAGCATCTGGATTTCCATCTACCTATTGCTTTAATCTTAGCCCAATCCCATCCTAAATGAGCTGCTGCTGTTGCTGCTCCAATCCTAAAGGAGTGCGTTCCAAAATCCCCCGCTTGCTGCCCAGTCCGGCCCAAAGCCATCCTCAAAACCTTCAGCAACTGATAGCTAGTGAGCTTCTTTCCTGATGCATGTACAAACACCCCTGCTTCCCCCGCCTGTCCCCACTTTTGTTTGAAAACCATCCACTCTTTCACTGGGCATGCTAGATCATCACCTCCTTTCTCCAACCATACCCACTTCCCTTTTCCTAACTGGTCCGTCTTGGACTTCCTGAGCCATATGCCCAATCTCCCTTGATGCATACAGATCTCCCTCTCCTTCACTCCGCAGTCCTTGCCTATGCCCAACAATTCAGATACCCTAAATGCCCCGAAAAACATCCAAACCATACACAACCTGAAGAGTCCTACTTCGTGTTCGTCCGTGCAACATACTGGCAAAACATGCAAAAGTTCTTTCAGTATCCCAAAGGTAATGGGCTCTCTTGCCTTACTTCCCTCCCCGGCCCTAACCCTGCCCCATCCTTTCAACATTTTCCCCAATAAATCTTTCCGTGCTGGATCCGTACCAAAGAAAAGCTTCCCATAAAATGAGACACCTGCTAATTTCCCGCCTATCGTGGCCGGGGATAGCCCCCCCTTGATCAAATACAGCACAAAGCGTAAGGCCCGTGCTTCCAAACGCTCAGACCCCTGAGCCCAGAAATTGCCCTTAAACTCTTCAAAAGATTGAAAATCCAACCATGCCAGCCTGTAACTTCGCCGCGTAGAGACTGCCAAAGACATCTCCACTAGCCCCGAGATCATCATTCCCCCCACTCCCAAATGTCTGCTGGGACCGTAGTCTTGGACTGCTCCGCTCCTGGCGCCAGGTCGCGAAAACGCCACCACTGTGAACGAGATAGGGAGTCTGCAATCTCGTTGTATACCCCTGGTATGTGTGCAGCTTTAAAGATAACATTGAGAGATAAACATTGCAGCATAAATTGACGTAACAAATGCAAAACTCTTAGATCTCTGGCTCTCTGTCTGTTTACCAATTCCACTACTGTCATATTGTCCACCTGGAAAACTACTGTCCGGTTGGCCAGTTCCCGTCCCCAGACTGCCAGTGCCACCAACAAAGGAAAAAACTCCAGGAACGCAATACTCCTCCCTTGTTGCAACCACTGCCGGGGCCATGTCTCCGCGCACCACCTCCCGTCCCAGTAAATGCCAAAACCCGACGCGCCTGCTGCGTCTGAAAATATTTGAACTTGCCATACTGTGTCCACCTCTCCAAAAGACATTGGTATCCCATTAAACTTCTTCAGGAACATCTCCCATACCTTTATGTCCTCCCTCAGGGCCAAGGAAACTCTTATCCTATGGTGAGGTAACACCGCCCCTGACATGGACAGTCCGAGTCTTCTACAAAAAGTACGTCCTCCCCTCACTACTCTACACGCAAAATTGAGATAGCCCAGTAGTTTTTGTGCAGTCCGTAACTCCATTTTGTGCAGAATTCGCACAGCTGCTAGGCATTCTTGGATTTCCTTCACTTTTGATGCTGGCAGTCTTGCCACCATTAGCTCCGCATCTAGCTCTATGCCCAAAAAGGTCATGATTGACAGCGGGCCCTCTGTCTTTTCCGGTGCCAATGGCACTCCTGTCTGCTGCATTAGTCTCTGAAAGGCTGCCAAAGCCAGCCCACATGCCCCAGATGCCGCTTCCCCTACAAACAGAAAATCATCCAGATAGTGTGTCACTGCTTTGTGGCCACTTGTTTTCACAAAAACCCACTGCAGAAAGGTACTGAAAGTTTCGAATAGCGCGCATGATATCGAGCAACCCATAGGTCGAACCCTGTCCACATATATGGCTCCATCTAACTGCATGCCTAGAAGGTCGAAATCTGCTGGATGAATTGGTAACAGACGGAAAGCAGACTATATATCACATTTCGCCATTTCCGCTTTTAACCCGCACCTCAATACTAATTTCACCGCATCATCCACTAACGCATAAATAACCTTGGTATCTTCCTGCGCAATAAAATCATTTACCGACGCCCCCTCAGGCCATGACAGATGATGTATAAGTTGGAATTCGCCTGGCGCTTTCTTGGGTACTACCCCTAGTGGGGATATCATCAAATGATCCGTTGGCCAGTCGAGGAATGGACCTGCTATTCTCCCAAGTGCCACCTCTTTGTCTATTTTGTCGCGTATTACCTGCGGCTGTTCTTTTGCAGACCGTAAATTGTCTGCCCATCGCCTCTGCCGAGGACCTTGATAACCTACCCTAAAACCTTCTCGAAAACCCCATTCCAATTGTCTGGCCCTATTCTTGTCCGGGTACCTGTGCAGCCATGGCAACAAAACTTCTAATCTAACTGGCGTAGGACCCTTTTGGCGCAGGAGCACCTTGTGAGCCTCTTCCTCTTGTCGCCCTCCATTGCTCTGCTGGGCTGTTGAGGGAGAAACATTGTATGACTGGATGACGACCCCCGCACTTGGAGCAGTCATGTTTGAACCTACAATGAGCCCTTGAACAGAAGCCCTTGTTGAAATTCCAACAAGCCCCTGTGTTACCCGCCTGCGTTTTTGTAGTATTTCCAACCCCTCCCAAGGCGGGGCGCGCCTGAAAGGGCTTATATGTTACCAGCAAACCGCTCGCCGTATGAGTGGATGCCACTGCCTGTGCTGACGCCATCCATTGCATCCATAGCTCCGGATCTACGTCCCCCCATGGTTTCTCGGGGTTGATGCTCACCCGGGCCCTAAACTACTCGTCATAACTTAGCCATGCAAAACCCCCAAAATGCATCTGGGCCTTTCTAATGATATCCATGTACTTGAAAAGCGCGATGGCCCGGTCTGGGTATTTTTCGCAGTATATGCTAGCGAAAATCAAAAAAGCGGACGTCCAGTTGTCCATGGTAATGGGAACCCTAGGCCTGCGTGCTAACTCCCACTCTTCTTCCTTGGAGCCTTCCTTGGCCTGTATGTCCCTATGTAATAGTTTGAAAACATCCACATATTCGTGTTTCCATATCCTTGCCTTAGTTTTTTCCGCAACATGTGACCCTAAAGGCATGGCCAAACCCATGTATGGAAGGCGCTTCTTGTGAGCTCCCCCTTCTTTATCCTCCGCATTCTTGCCCTCCCCCGTGGGCGGGCTAACCGCCGTTGTGGTACTGGTGGATGCCGTCTCTTTGTCCTTGTTCATGTCGCCCTTCTGTGCTACGACCTCCCCCGGGTTATCTAACACTGACCCATCTCTCACACCTATTGATTTGCTCGTGCGCGTCACCTTGCTAGTTACACCCCCGTCACCCCAGACTGACCACCATCTCCCCTTACCTCCAATTGGTTCATCCACATAACGCGGTGTTCGCCTTGTCATTCCGCCACGTGGCCTTGTTGGCCTCACACTTGACGGCCCTTCGGCCATGACGTCGTCCTGAAAAAGAAAAGCAGAGGCAGGGATTGCGCCGCACTTGCGCCCCCGCCCCCCCCCCTTTCTTAACCCCGCTCACTTCCTCATCGCGCAATTCTCCATCTTCCCAATCTCCTTCCTCTTCGTCATAGTCCAATTCCAACTCATCTTCCTCTTCCCCACCTCCTTTGTTTTCCATATACCCTTGGGATTTGGTTGCCGGTGGATCTGTTGTACTTTGCCCCACATGGCGTCCGCCAACCTGCTGATGTCCCCATTCCCGCGGTGTAGAGAAGGCCGCCGTAGACTCCTCTATTGCTTCGTTCCAACGCGCTTGGGCCGTGTTTCGCCCCGTTGGTGTCCCCTTTTTCTTGCCAACCTCTGACGTTGACATTGTGCTGCCTTTCCCCAAATGGCCGCCTGAACCACTGGGGCTTCCCAAGCCAACCTGCCCTTCGGCCGCACCAGCCTCCTGCACCCTACCTTCTCCTGCCTGCGGTATCCAGACCCAGCTTCCTGCTCTGGCCCCTGCTGCCTGTACCCCCTTCATGTCCGTGACTTCTCTGACCTTTTTGTTAACCTTGTGCCGCCTCCCCATCTCCTCCCTGTCCGTGCATAATTGTGCCCACCTGGCCTCCATTTCCGCCACGGCCCTGCGCTGCTCGCGAATTCTGGCTTCCAGGTCCCATGATTCTGTCTGGCCCCATGTTGCCTGAGTGGCGGGTCCGGGCAAACCCCCCGCTAAGGCCTTATCCCTGGCATGATGCTTAGGTAACTTCGCCTGGCGTGGAGCAGGTTTAGCCCGGCCCGCCCCTCCTCTGGGTCTCCCCATGTATTTGCCTCTTTTCTTGGCCGGTGGCCCGTGACCCATGGTTAAGTTATTTCCGCTCCTGGGGCATGACAAATCCAATGGGGTCTGTATCCCGCTGGGCCCCGGCACTGGCTGCTCGGTTCCGTCTCCTTGTTGACTACGGCTTTGCCCCGCCATGTTATCTCCATCCCTGTCTAAAGGCCCCCCGCTTGTCGGGCCTGCGCCGCCCATTCCTGCATCTCCTATGCCTGGGTCCTGTGTGCCTTGGGTCTCCCCTCCAAACATTAGCGGGCTAAACGCGATAGGGGTCTCTGGCCGTACCTCTGGGGCCTGTTCTTGCCTCGCTGGGACTTCGTCCTTGTTTCCCTCCGAATCTTGTGATTCGCATGCTGCGATCTCCGCTGCCACACCGCTTGATGCTGCCCGTGTTGGACGTGTCATGCCTACCCAGGCCTGGTCTAATACACCGGGTCTGAGCAAGTCCGCCCGTCCCGCTTCGCCCAGGACTCGGAGCGCTGCCCTGACAGCCTCCGCATCATGACTATTAGCCATGTTCCCAACTACACTGCATCTGACCCTTCCTTATTTGGGAAAACATAACATTTTTTATTTTTTTTTGGCGGGCCCCTAGTGCTGTGGCCCCAGTCCTTGTGTTGTGGCCCGTGTGGCCACTGCCCGGTATTCTATCTGTGGGCCGCCGTGTGTCTCGGGCTTCCCTGAAAAATTATTATATATTTTTTTTTTTGCAGAGTCCGCCCAGGCGCTGTGCTATGTGAGGCCCTAGTGGCCTGGCCCTGTTGTGTCCTTGTCACGCCGCGTTTCCGAACGCGCGTGTGTCTCCGGCGTATAATGCCGGTATTTCCTCTCAAACTAGCCTGGGGTTGGGGGGGGGAGGGGTACTAGCGGTCCTGGTGCTGCCCGAGGCCGCCTCGCGGCCCTAGCGCGTCTGCACGGGCGCCGCGGTTCGAGTGAAAACAGGCCTCCATGCCTGTAGCTATACCAGTTCTTCTGTCTCCTTGCCGGGGCCGGGAACGCCCCCGTGGCTGCCGAGGGCGCACCCAGGGGCACGGCTGAGTTCCGCGAGAAAGGAAAACTCCCAGGCCCCACCTACGTGCCTTCTTGTGCGCGGCCGGGGAGCCCCAGGCGCGCCCACCTCACATCTGACAAAGGGGGCCCTCCGGCCTCAGGGGAACCCCAAAAAACCTGGGCACCCTACCAGGTCCCCTCACTCGTTGTCGCACTAACCTGGCCTGGCCCTGCCTGGGTACTACGCCTCGATATCTTCCCTGCCATCAACACCTTCCTCCCTCTATGGTCAGCCTGGAAAGAGGCCGACCCAACCCCTCCACCCCTTTTTAACCTATCCTTAAAGCCCACCCCTACTTACCTGTCCACCAATCCTGGCGCACCCGCGCCACTTCCTGCTGTCCCGAAAAGACCCGCGGAGAGTCTAGAGCGAGTCTCTCTCTCCACGGGCCCCCCCATTGTCTTTATTCTACAAGTGTTCCACACATTGTTGTTGACAATCCCCTCGTTTTTTAGGATTTATATTTGTCAGTCTTTACTTTACTGTACAACTCTTTGTCTCTGTGGTCCTTGTGTTCTGTCCCTGACATAAATTAAGATTTGTCATTCATACATGCACATTGCAGTAGTTACATTTATAAAGAGAACCTTCGCCTCCTAGCAACGTTTAGACATGAAAATCGACAACTCACTGTTTGCAATTACCTTTTTCGTCTGCAAATTGCAAACTTAAATCAACGATATCAACGATGATTAAATAAATCATAACGGAACCGGTTACCCTTTAAAGGCTTGCCATTACTATATACTGAGGGTCACTAGTGTGTTATTTTGATTGCTAAACTGCCTGCTTGGGAAACACGCATGTAATAAATATGGATGTGTAGTAGTGGTATGCAAGACTAGACCCTCTGGTGGGAACACAAGGTAGACATACATCTAAAACACTATTTAGAATGTAACGTAGGTAAATCACATGAATGAGATACTTTATGACTAAAGGTGTGAGCTTGTGCAGTTGTTTGGGACATGTTTTTGAAATAAGGTAGAAGCTGGTTAATACAGTGGCGAATCCAGTGTATTAATTTGCATCTGCTGCTTCTATATACATTTGTCTGAAAACGTTAAAATATAAAGAAAATAATGCCACAGAGCATAATGCATGTTTCCTTTCTTCACATAAAATGCCACATTATTTGTCTTAAGGTGTCGCATAATTTGTCTTTTCCTCTGGTATAATTTAGTCAGTCTCACTGTATAATGTCATCCTCCATAGCTACATACCTACAGAGATCTTGTATGTATTTGATGTAAGGATAAATGCAGCACCTTATTCACAGGGCCCGCCCCATCACACAGGCCTAATTGACCCATCCCATCCTAAATTCACTGAAAGGAAAAAATGGTGCTTTTGAATTTATTTAAATTACAAACACTGATTTGTGAAAGATAGATTCGCCATATTTGTTCCAGACTCCTCTTCTAGGAATGGTCAGTATTATTTCTTCTTCAAAGTCAAAGGGTTTTGTAGCCTGAACAGGCTGGCTTAAGTGTGTATTATTTTTTTAGAAACATTTCCCATCGTGCTCTATTACAAAATCACATTTACCTTTCATACTTCATTTTTTTCTCCGCAATTAACAGTTTCTTGCAATCGATTTTACTGACAGATCGTTACACGAACAACCAACTTCTGTCTTTCGGTAAGAGTGCCGAGACTGGCCAACTTCAATGTAAGTAGACCTGACTTTGTGAACACTGTTATCTATTTTGCATGGGGTTGGATTACTTTGGCTCGTGCACTGCCAGTGTGAACTCTGAAAACACAAAGCGCTTATCACTGAAGGTGAGGAGGGCAATGAAAACAGACAGGAAGGAGACGTGCTGCTATTTATCTGTCACGAGGATTTGGCAGCTACAAATAGGTAGCACTAAGGTCTTACAGTTCAGACTTATTGCTAACAATTTTCCTTCAAAGGAATGTGATAAAGCAGAACGGTTCTATAACCCGAAAGAAGACAAATGGCGCAAAACGATTGAGCAATCTTTAGCAAAGGTGATGTGTCAGATTAACAATGAACGCGCAGAGGTATCTGAAAGTCTCTTAAAAGTAAACCAATACTGAAGTAAAGCAAAGGGGCAGGAAAGTCTGGAAATGACCTGTGGCCAGTTACCAGTAACTTGCTAAATAATGGATTTGTAGCAGGTTGGAGACGTGCTCAATTTCCTTTTAAAAGTGTGTCACTATAAAAAAAAAAATCTTAATTTCCTTTCGAAAACGAAAAAATATGTGGTAAACATCCTTGTCTAACTTTAAACCATTTTCCTAGAAACTTAGAAAATACAAAACAAAACGCAACAAATGACTGAACACACGATAGGAGATGCAGGGCCTTTTCACGTCTTTCTTTAAATAAAATATTGGGGTAGATTTACTGAATTATAGCGCAACGCAGTGCAGCTCCTAAAGTTGATGCTTCTGTTACACCTAAGGGGCATACTTATACTATGCATTCACCGAACTTGCCTAATTTTTTATGCAAATTCGGTACAAACCTAACTCCATATTTATATTTTGATGTTAGAAACGTCTAACGTCAAAATATAGTAGTTTGCACCATTTTTGGATGTGTGCACCTACCTTGCATCAATGAGATGCAAGATAGGCGATCCTGTCCAAAAAATGGTGCTATCCCCATAGCCACATATTTATACCCTGATGCTAAGATGATGCATGGGTGGGAGGAGGAGCTAAATAATGGTGCAAAGTTTGCATAGCACCATTATTTAACACCCGGGTCAGGTCAGGCATTAGGGACCTGTTGAGCCATTTCCATGGTCAGACACCATGGAATGGGTTCACCGGTGCCCACCCCAAACCCCAGGAACACCACGCCCCCACCAGAGGGACAGCAGAGGATGGGGGACCACATTCCAGGTAAGTATTTTTCATTTATTATTTTTTGCCATCGGTGGCCCTAACTCGGTCTCCCTGCATGGCACAGGGTGCAATGGCCATGCCCAGGGGACACTTCTACCCTGTGCTGGCTTTTGGGGTGGCGGGCATGACTCCTGTCTTTGCTAAGACAGAACTCATGTTTTTGGTGGTTTTGCGCCAGTAAATGGCACTAGTCTGGTTAAAGGCATTTTTTTGCCTCTATTCAGGTTAGCGTCATTTTCTGACGCACAGCCCCCTCCTTCCCTACCCCCACCCCCACCTGGACAGCGTCATTTTTCAGGGTAACGGTAAAGTTTTTGATGCAAAACTGCACCAGTGCAGTTTTGCACCAAAACATACTAATCTGGACCTCAATAGCTAGAGCTTTGCATCAAAAAACATGTCTGGTTGTGCTACAATTCCCAAGAAGCATCCAAGAAATGCCTCCTTGACAGAACTTAGTGCAAAGCAGTGTAAAACACTGTGGCACATATTTAAAAGAAAATGACAGAGCGTGACGCTGTGCCAAAATTGGCAGCGCCACGCTCCGTAATATTCACAATGAAGGGATGCGCCGTATTTAATTGAATACTGCACACTACTGTGTTGTTCCCTGCGCTGACGCTAAATTGAGCTGCCCAGCATCAACACAGGTATCCTTACTCCATCTGCATTGAGAGGTTTGATTGTTTATGTGTGGGAAGGTGTCCCTTCCTGCACATAAACAATCACTAATGGCGATTTGACCCTTCTGTGTGTGCTGCAAACACACAGAAGTGCCAAAGCGTAATTCTGAAATGATTGTTCATGTGCAGAAAGGAACACCTTCCTACACATAAACAATCACGTCTGGCATTTTGCTGTTGCAAAAAATGAGGAGGAATAAAAGTATTCCTCCTTGTTGCACCCTGCTAATGACACCCCTCAGGTGGCGTTAGATTTTGGCGCTGCCTCAAATTTAAGGAATCTCATAAAGCTGAGGCAGCATCAAAATGCAATGTGAGTTGCTATGGCATGCACACAGCAACACCCATTGATTGCCCCTTCCACGCAAAGGGCTGCATGTAAAGGGGCTGCATTTACAAAGTGGCGTTAAGCATAGCGCCACTGAATCGTCACTATAAGTGACGCTCCTGGGGCACTAGGGGCTCTTAAATATGCCCTGTTTGCACTAAAAAGGTCACTTTTCCAGCCAAAACAAGTATCACCCTATCAAGACCTTGCACTGCTCTGCATCACTTTGGCTGACTTTTCAGCAGCAGAAAGCCTTGATATATCTATAGCTGAGCTTTTTATGATGGTGCTTGCATATCAAGGCATATATTCTCTGTGTCATATAATCCAAGCTATAACTCACTAATAAGGCCTAATAATGCCTAATAAGACTGAATCAAAAACAGTGGGCTGTAATGGTATCTTCAGCGATTGCCTGTGGTTTTGACTATTTGCAGGCATTCTTCATATAATCTTTTTCATGTTTGATGTAATACCTTAAATGGCCAACAGTATGCCCAAATGTGGTTCCCTTGCTCGCTGTGCCATTATTTCACATCAACACCTCATACAAGGCATAACAAGACCAAGATGGGTTGGAGGTTGCTTGAGTTACCTTCTAGAGGGGCCCTCACCTAACAGTTTGGGAGGGACTATTCCCATGAGGAGCATAGTCAAGACTGGGGTGCTTAAGGAGTAGGCCCAGGCATAGAATTCTGTTCCGCTGGCAGAGTTTGCAGAGTTCAGGCCCTTCATGCTATGCAGAGTAGTGCAGAGTTCCCGAATACCATATTCTGGCACAGAACCAAGCTCATTTGTGCATGTGAGATTTGGTTTTGGCACTCTCTCACATGCACCACAATACTCAAAGGAAGCTAGCTAGCTCGTGTAAAACTTTGAATTCATTTGCACTGTTTTCGACCACGCGCACAAGACTTCATGTTTATCCGCTCTGCTTCCGGCCACGTCAGCGTCCAAAACAGACCCCCTCGTAAGCGCGAATGCACCTGGAGTAGATTTTCTACGTAAGATACATGAAAATCTAGTAAAAAAGAGGTTTTTGAATGAATTTTCTTCTCCAATGGACCCTTCAAGTTGTTTTTTAGTGTAAGAATATTTTATTATTTTTTTCAAACAGGAAGGAAGTGCCCCAGAGATTCCAACTTCCTTTTTCTGTCCAGCAGGCTCATATCAGTTCTTTGGCCATATCCTGGTCACTTTTCACTTGGATTTCAAGGTGGAAGGATCACTCTCTTTGTCTCCTAGATATACCTTTGGATTTAAGGACTTTGATTTTGTGAAATCACACATTTTGGGCATGCATGAATATTTCTTTGTACTTTAATTTGATTTAAAAATGTACAGTAGTGGGTGTCCAGAAGTTAAAGTATGGGCTTAGTTAATATTTAGTTTGCATTTAATGATTTTTCATCTTTTGTAAAGGAAAATAAATGTTGCAGTGATATATATTTTTAAAACATCATTGAGTGCAGGGATGGCAGTGGATTACATTTAAAATGTTGGCTATTGTTTGCATTTCATTATTTTTGCAAACGCGTAAAATGTTGTGGGGTAATATTTGATGGCATAGGAGGATGTGTACAGTTGTGAAATTTTTAGTTACAATTTGTGCTTTGCATTGCTGAATTAATGTTAGTGTTTTCTTCAGTGTTACCACCACGCCTCCTTAGAATCAGAGTGTGTTTGTGTGTGTGTGTGTATATGGGTGTTTGTCATCATCCACCATTTGTTTTTATTCTATATGCCTTGGGGCCAGGGACCATTTTGTATAGTCTATGTCCATAGGCTTGTTCTTTGTTCTCCCTGCCTCCTGTTTGCTGTTGTTTGACCATGTGGCTGGTGGTCATTTGGTGCATCTAGCCAGTGAGTCTTTGCCATTGGCTTGCATGTGTTCTTTGTTTGCCATGCCTCCTTGCTCTTGTTTGACCATGTGGCTGGCAGCCATTTTGTGCATCCATCCACTGGTTCTTTGCCATGGTTTGATTGTTTTCTTCTTTGCTCCTCATGCCTCCTTGCTCCTTGTTTTTGTTGTTTGACTATGTGGCTGATGGCCCTTTTGTGCATCCGGCCAGTGTCCCTTTGCTGTAGGCTTGCATGTGCTCTTTGATTGTCATGCCTCCTTGCTCTTTGTTGTTTTACTGTGTGTCTGGCAGCCATTTTGTGCATCCATCCAGTGTGTCTTTGCCATAGGCTAGCATGTGTTCTTTGTACCCCATTCCTCCTTGCTCCTTGCTGTTTGATCATGTGGCTGGTGGTTTTTTATGCATCCAGCCAGTGTCTCTTTTCCATAGGCTTGCACGTGTTCTTTGTTTGCCATGCCTCCTTGCTCCTTGTTGTTGTCTGACCCTGTGGCTGACAGCCATTTTGTGCATGCATCCAGTGTCCATTTGCCATAGCCTTGCATGTGTTTCCGTGTTTCCCATGCCTCCTTGCTCCTTGTTGTTGTTGTTGATCATGTGGCTGACAGCGATTTCGTACATCCAGCCCGTGTCCCTTTGCCATAGCTTTGCATGTGTTGTGTGTTTGCCATGCCTCCTTGCTCCTGTTGTTGTTTGACCATGTTGTTGGCAGACAATTTATGCACGCAGCCAGTGTGCATTTTCCATAGGATTGCATACAAACATCAGCAATTATTGATCATTTGTTTATTTTAAGATTATATTTTATTTTTTTAGGTTTTTATGTAAATATTTTATTTACATTTTTTATCTTTTATTCTATTTTTTCTAATTTCTTATTTCAATTTTTATTTTTGTTTTTACATTTTTTGTTTGCATTTTTTTAATTTGTTATTATGTTTTATTAAATCTGCATTTTGTCTTGATCCATTCATGCATTCCTGCATCCATTTCTCCATGCATTCCTCTTTACAATGGTCGAATACATTTGTATTTATTACATAAGTAACTAATTGCACTAAGATTGCATTATTCTGTACTATTCCAACCTACAACAATGCCCTATTTCATAAACTACATATTTTTCTTGCTTGGTAGCTTTTAGGTGCTCAAGAGAAGAGACGTCACATCACCCGCAGTACTGCCAAAGAGAAGGCCTGTACAGTTAGTCCTCCAATCTCTTCCACATGTGTAGATTAGTGTCACTACCAACTGAGAGCTTTACAATGGCCCCAAAGAAAGTTGCTCCCAAGAAAGTGGTGAGCGAGAAGAAGCAGCTTTCCACGAGTGACGTGCCGACCACAACCTTTTTCTGCATATGTGTCTGCCACACCGGTCTCCGGGGTGGAACCTGGGAGCAGCACTGCCTCATCAACATCACCAACCCAACCTAGGCCCAAGACCATGCCGGTCAGTGAGGCAGCCACTTCAAACATGGCGTTCCCGAAGTGCAGTGACGATAAATTGAATTTGTCACTTTCACAAAGTAGTACCCAATCGCTTCAGGAAACAGAACAAAGTGGACAGCAGCCGTAGTCAGCAATAGTAGATCTTCCCAAAGTAGGAGCAGAACAGGAGCAGCGGCGGCTCCTTCATTAGGGTGGAGGAACATCGTCATCGTCCCCACGCCAGCTTCAGAAATTGCAAAACATTTCCCAACAAAAGGATAATAAACTGTGTTTATTATCCTTTCGTTGTTAAAGGGACAGGTCATTGGGGTAATGAGCATTGAGGGGAGTGCACTGTGCACTCCCCTCTTAGTGCATGTGTGTTTGGCAGGCCGTCTTGGGACGGCCAAACACACATGCACAGTGTGCTCTCTCCAGCCCGACACTGTGTTGTCAGGCTGAAGAGAGCAGGCACAGGCTCCCAGTCTGCCTGGGAGTGTCCTGGCTGGGCACTCCCAGCCAATCCTGACTCTTCCCTGAGCAGCATCAGGATTAGCTGCAGGGCAGGCTGGAAGCCTGTGCCTGCAGTGACAGGAGAAAGAGAAGCGTTGTAGCAGCAGATCAAGTACATTTTGAATTTTTATTTTTTATGTTTTTTATTTAATTTTACTTCCTCCCAAATCCATCCCCATGTGCCACACCTGCACCTCCTTACTCCTTGTGAGTGAAGTGAGCCACAACTGAACAGGAGGTCTACTTTTCTAGAATCCATGGCTATCATATCTCCAGCAAGAACAAACATTGGCAAAGCCAATAGGTTTCACCTTTGTCTTTATTTCTATGTAGCTGGCATACAAATGTTAGAGAAATGTTATAATAACGTTTCTTTTATTAAATTAAAAACAAACACTATTATAGCCTTTTCTAATATTTGTAAGCCACTTACATAGAAAAAAAGACAAAGGCAAAACGTATTGTCATTCACGTTAGAACAAATCATTTAGGAAAAAAAGACAGAAGGCAGCAGAAGACAGAAGGCAGAAGAAAACAGAATGGGGAAGAAGACAGAAAATGGCAGTAGACAGAAGGTGGAAGAAGACAGAAGGCATGAGAAGACAGAAGGCTTGAGAAGACAGAAGGCAGAAGAAGACAGAAGATGAAAGAAGACAGAAGATGGAAGATGGCAGAAGATAGACGTTGGAAGAAGATGGAAGACGGCAAAAGACAGAAGACATGAGAAGACAGAAGAAGACAGAAGACAGGAGAAGAGAGAAGAAAGAGGCATGAGAAGACAAAAGCCGTGAAAAGACAAGACGTGAGAGGAGTGCAAATGTGAGAAGACGACATTCAGTAAAGAAGACAGGGAAAACAGAAGATGGTATACAGATTGAAAAAAGAAGATGGACGGCAACACAGAAAGAAGACAGAGAAAAAGGCAATGAAGAAAGAAGACAGCATGCAGGAAGAAAAAGATTTACCTTCAGTGTCGCAGCCAGAGGAAGGACACTGGCCAGAGTTCAATAGGAAGTGTTTGGAAGGAGTACTTGGTCCACAGGTGAGTTGACGGCAAGATCAGCGAAGAAGACAACAACAGGATGTGACGTAAAGACGATGTGCTACCAAATCCAAAGCAGGTAAATCAGAGCAACGTTGGAGTAAACCAATGGAAAGTTCTGGTAAATAAGGGGTTGGTTCCAAGCCTCTTTTAAGTTTTTTCTTTCTATCAAAAGATTTCGCAAGCATGCACGCAAGTGCATGTGCAGGTGGAACCTAAAAAGGAAGAGTACTTCTCCACCATCTTCTCTGAGCACCCCTTCTGATGATGATAGGCACATGCAATAGACCTCGCCAGAGTCCGGGAGATGGCAGGAGAGGCAAGGGAAAAGAAAAGTTCCAGAAAGCTTTAGAATCAGGAATGAGGATGATGGTGAGGAGGATTATGACCACAAGACAGTCATTGTAGAAGCTGGCACCGAGGAGTCCATCATAACTATCTAACCTGCTCTGAGGGATGTGGCACAGGCAGCCCTGCCAGCTCTCATATTTGGAAGGGCCCCAGCAGAGACCTGCACCAACCCAAACCTCAGTAGAAGTAGGCCCTGCAGAGAGGCAATCAACACACCCACCTACCTCCAGTTCTTCTTTAGGCATTGGCAGTGACCCAGTAAGAAAGCACTTCTCCCTAGTTTGGGACTTTTTTGTGATTACCAAACAGGAGGAGAACAACATTGCAATATGTTCCACTTGCCACTTGAGTATTTGTCAAGGTAAGCTTGGTTCATATTATTGTACTGGAGGACAGACTACCCATCTGAAAAATACATAATGCATTCCAGCTTGAATGCAGAATGCAGTCGCAGTGGTGAAGGTGAGGAGAGCTAGGAAACATCAGCTACAACTGGTCAATTCACTTTGGAAGGTGAGAAAGAAGAGGGTGACATCCTCACACAAAGCAGCCCTGTCCCCAGCAGTGCACCAGAATCACCTGCCTCCGCAACCACACTAAGGTAAAGGAAGACTCAGAGTCAGATGGAAACACAACGGCATACGGTGACGACACCATGACATCCATTGAGCCTACTACCACCTATATCTCAAATATAGCTTGCGTCAGTGGCCCCACAAGGTAAATCCAGACCACTATTAGAGGCACATTTAGGCTGGGGGACCCTACAACTGCAACCACCCAATGGCATGCTTGTATAGTGGGAAGCTGGCCAAAACGTTAGAGTTAGACCTCCTCCCTTTTTCTCTTATGGAAGGAGATGGATTCGTAGAGTTTGTGGTGGCCATCTGCCCAAAATGGAGGGTTCCAAGTCAGACCTTTTTTGCCAGAGTTGCCATTCCAGCGCCACTTCTTGCTGTGCTGCAATTGGTTGGACAAGCTTTGCAGCAAAGTGTTGTCCACACTATTCACCTGACGACAGACTTGTGGATCCGTTGTCAGTCTACTAATTACATGTGCACCACTGCACTTTGGATTTTTTTTGTAGGAGTAAAGCAAAAGCTATCTACAGGTCCTGGCCCTAAAGAAATTTTTAAGAGCATTCTGCGGCATGCAATAGTACCCATGTACCGATGTTCGAATAAACATACAGCTGTAAACATCATTGACAAACTTAGTAGCAAGATGTCTGATTATCTGTGACATAGAGGTCGCTGGATTGGAATTGTTGCCACGGGCAATGGGGGTAACATAGTCAAGGCCATGGCAGATGGTGGAGATTTCAGGATCTTGTGTTTGGCATACTGCATTAACCTGGTTGTGCAAAACCTTCTAAAAAAAGAAGACATAGTCAGCAACATACTGACCACCTGCAGATGAATCTGCACTCATTTCAGCCATTCATTTAAAGTCTGTAAGCAGTTGTGGATTATTTAGCATGGTAACTGAAAACCATATAAAGCCCTGATACAGGAGATGCCAACATGTTGGAACTCAACCTATGTTACAGCGTCTGTTTTAGTATTATGGACAGATCAATGACTATGTCATTCTAAGAGGAGGGGATGCAATTGGGAAAGCTATGACCATGGATGCATTCAAAAGCCTGACACGAATGCAGCTCCCTTTCGAGGTTTTCACAGAGGAATTTAGCAAGGAGCACAGTACCATGGGCCAAGTTATGCTGTTGTTGCTTCTGCTGCAGAAGCAGCTAAAAAGGTATCTGAAAGGTTCGCACTCAGAGGTGTGAACGAAAATTCAAAAACACATGCCTTGGTTGAGAGCCTAAGCTATCACTTGACTTGTAATGCAAAGCTGCAAAATTATATTTTCTTATCCAAAGAATACATCTCTGCAACCCTACTTGATCCACACTACAAAAAAAGTCTTCCCACTTTCATTCTGTTTTTTGAGGGGGATGTTTCAAAATACAAGAGGATGACTGTTGAGCAAGCCGGAGAACTGGAAGGAGAATGGCTGAAACTTAGAGTCCCAATCTGCAGGACTGGGGCTGCTGCTTTCAAATTCCAGAGAGCGCAGTCTTGTCTCACAGCAGCCAACACCAGCACCAAGAACACTGACAACAACAGCATCAGAAGAATAGATCAGACCCAATCTCTGCATTGGCTTGGTTTCAAGAGGCAAGTCTTATGTCCAGTGCAGAGGCGAAGGCAAAAGAGGTTGAGCAAGTGGCAGCCCCAATGACACTTCAGAGGATGTTCCAGGAGTATCTGGATGACCCAAAAGTGGTGTATGTGGATCAAAACCCATTGGTCTATTTGTGTGGGAAGATGCCTCAATGGCCAGAGCTCACCATGCAGGCAGTAAAGTATATGACTTGTCCTATAGCCAGCATGTCTGCTGAACTTGTGTTAGGTGCAGCTGGTGCAGTGGCAGCAGTGTGAAGGACCAGTCTCTTGCCTCAAAATATGGAGAGATGAACCATGATCAAAATGAACCAGCATTTTTTATCACCTGATTACACTGTTCCCAAAACACCACAGGAGGAGGAAGAGGATGATTGGTCAGAATCAAGTCTGCTTGCTGATCAACTTCTTGGTGAACTACCTGAGACTGAGGACGAGCTTCTACTTCCCAGACTGAGTATGCCAGTGCCACTATAGAACTTCTATTATTTCTCATGGAACATCTTTCTTTCTTTGCCAAACAAAAGAAATAGCTAGTAGAACATTGTTTGTGTTGAATTTATGCTGACGTACTGTTTCTAATAATCACATATATGGCCACACTGGAATTGGACCCATGTGCAGTGAAGAAGCCCCTACATTCCCTTCAGGACATTCAAAATAATGCCTGCTTCCCTCACATGCCATTGCCTATCTTTTTTATTTTTACATCATCTAGCCAGGCTGTCCCAGAAGATCACTGATTAAATGACTGAGAGTGCCAATGCCAAATACCAATGTGTTGCTACCATCAAAGAGGGGCTAATATTTTCTATCAATGGCTGTGCTTGGATTGGAAGAGGTAACTACTAACTATTGCACCAATGAGTGATGATATATTGAGTGATAGTGAGTGATAATGTATGTGGTGACTAACAGTGAGGGAGGAAGTTCAACAAATGTGTAAACTTGATTTCCATGATTTCCAATGTTTGGGGGCTGATGGGTCATCATTTTTTCCTGAAAGAGATAGGCCTTTCAAACTTACTGAAATTGTCCTGCAGGGTCCACACCTCTTTTCTGGTTTCTCAGAGAACAGAGAAGTCACTTTAGTTACCAAACACAAATCCACACAGAATTTTATTTTATTTCTCTATTTGCTCTTCAAAAGCAGTATACTATCTAGGTCTACCTTGCTCAGTTTGGGACGGGGTTGGAGTTACTCAGAATCAGGAATAGGAGGCGGAAGATGGAAGGACCCAGGGTGGGGCTACCTCAGCTGCTAGAAGAAGAAAGTTATTGACTTCAAAGAGAAACCATGATGATGGCGAAAGCTCTGAGGCCTAGTACTCACTCAGCTATGTGGACTGGAGAGAGGTGCGTTGATTTGGGAAACGCTGCTTAGTGTGTGTTTGCTGCATTGCTGGCTCAAACATGAAACTACTCTTTATGTTCTTGCTCTGCCTCTGAGCCTTTTTGGTACACTCTTGACTCCTCGTGAAGCTTATCTTGCTTCCTGGTCCTTCTCCTTTCAATACAAAGACCTTCACCTAGTGCTCTCCTGCATGAACAAAACTTGGTGAAAGCTCTACACTCCAGCTTACCTACCGGATAGATTCAGCCAGGCACTCAAGAGTGATGGACATTCCAAAAAGAATGGAGGTGTACCACCGAATTTAGCAACACAGTATCATTTTCTTTTTGACAATCATTATTTTAGAACTGGGTGGGTTAATAATCCTGCATAATTTGTGTGTTTCAAACCTAGTAGGCATAACATTGAGAGATATACTATCTTGGGTCTCTCTGTGACAGAAGGACTGTTAGCAGTGCATTTAACTGAACTGTGTCATACCTATTCCTTCATCATTTCCTTCTACAAGCGATGGATGATGGTGCGCAGCTCAGCGCCCGATGAATATTGTTGTTGTTTCCTTTGTGTAGTGTTTGTCTTTGTCACACCTTTCCCCAAATCCTCTTTCCCATTCATTCATCCAGCCCCTAATCCTCTTCCCCCAGACTGTGTGATTTGTTGAGATGTGACTTAAGTATACACCTTAATTGGATCAGACTTGCTGGGGTGGATGTGGTGAAAATGACACCAACTCACTGCATAAAGTTCTATTACCTGAGCAATATTCCACACTGGCCCCTTCAATATCATTATTAATGCCTTATGTTATGTGTTGCTTAAATGCTTAACGTTGCCCAGCCACTCCTGACTCTGAGTTCACTTCTCTTGGCTCAAGGATTTAATTTCCTAAGTTTAGTTTTAAAAAATGAGTTCTCCATTGCTCATTAAGATGTTGATATGCTAGTTTTTATTACCACATAGTATCAGATCTTCTTTGTAGTGTGTCAATTACTGTCATTGCGGTAGTCTGGTCTCAGTCTTCTTAAAGTTATGACATAATATATGGCCAACTCATTCTCTGTTTTCTTTCTCTCTAGTTGACAGTGGAGGAGAACTCTCAGATTGATCCTGCAGTCGGAAAACGCATATGTAGGAGTGGAACATTGGGGGTCATTATGAACACGGCGGTGTTTACCGCCATGTTCATGCTAGCGGTCATTTCAATGACCGCCAGCCCCCCTGGGACCCTGGAGCCTCCCCCAATGCCGCTGTGCGGCGGGTGCAGCTGCACCGGTCACACAGATCACTGCTCGTAAATCGGGAAGTGACCTGCGCGATGGGGCATTGCACAGGGGCCCCTGCACTGTTCATGCCAAGTGCATTGGCAGTGCAGGGGCCTCCAGGCCCCGGAGTACCCCTTCCGCCAGCCTTTCCCTGGCAGCGGAACCTGCCATGGAAAGGCTGGTGGCAGAAGGGATCATTATTCTAGGGGCAGTGCTGTTGCAGTGCTGCCCTGTTGGAAAATGATTCCCTCCACTGTCGGTGGCAGCTTGGCGGTGGAGGCGGCCCTCCCTGTGTTGTTTATATGGCGGTTCAGACCGCCATGCCAGTGGCGGTCTTTTCCGACGTTGCCTCACCGACATGGCGGTCTGAACCGCCATGTCCATCATGAGGGCCTTTGTGTGTTTCCTGTTAGCACGCTAGCCTGCTACTACTTCTACCACCTTAAATTACGATATAATGCCACCTTGGTAAAATTATTTTTACCAAGAAGATTGAGGTATCAGCACTCACTCCATTCGTTCAGGTAAGAGAAGAACTATAGATTGAAGTGAACATGTTTAGTTAGTAATGAACTTCTACTGAAGAAGTTGTTTGTATTTATCTAGGTTTTTGTAGGCAACATAGGCAATGGCAATCATCCTCTAGTGGTCAATATAAGTACGCAGGGCAGTTGAGCAGAGGAATAAGTAAATGGCATTCACTTTTTAGCAGATTAAAAAAAAAACAGGCTAAACTAAAAGACAGCAGTGCAAACTAAAACACCAAAATAAACATATGAGGCATAGATGAAGTAAAATACCTCCTTTTTTTAACAAATAGAAAACCCACCCTTTCCACCCACCACAGTCCCACCCCTCTCCCCAAACAAATACCCCCACCCCAAAAAGTCCAATGAAGGTGGAACCTGTTCCCAACTCCCTCTCCACCCTCAACGAGCCCCTTCCACCAAAACCAAAAATTAAAAAAGGGATCAGAAGAGAGCATTGTCTATTTAGGTCTGGAGCTTGTCCAAGCTCTGTTTGATTCTGGTGAGCCATTTCTCCATACTGTCTATCCACTGTAGGGTATGATGGAGTAATGCTCTGTCAGAGCAGAAGGGGGTGGCAGCAGGTGCAGTCAGGGCCCCTGACAGCTGGCGGTGGCCCTGGTGATGTAATGGCTGGGAGGCTGGGACTGGTGCTCTAAACTGGGTCCTGGGTCAGAGGCAGCTATTTCCACCTCTCAGTTCTCCAGAACCACCAGCCACCTGTGTTCAGCCTACATAGTCTCCAGCCTCTGCCACTGCAGACAGGCTGCTACCTTCTGCCTGGTGGGTGTTGCTGGTTGACCGTCAGGAGTAGCTATGTTGAGAAAAACGAAAATAAAAATGAAAAATTGTAAACGATGATCTGAGAAAACACTTCTTTAAAAGTAATTAGTGGGTGGCACAGAAGCAGTACATTGCAGGTTCTCTAGGGGCATTGAAATTTAATGTGAGTATGATTAGGAGTTTCACAGGGCCAATTCTATTTGTTTACCTACACATGCTTTACATAAAAAACACTGACTGGTAGAAAGGAATTAAGGTAGAATAACACCAGATTAAAAAAAAAAAAAAACTGTAATTTGAGTTTTTCCTTTTAAATTAAAGGCTTTTCTAGTAACTAAACAGACACCTTTAGTGGAAAAATAAAAATATATTACCTCTCATTTATGAATAAGGCTTTATGCACTATGGAGTACAAGTTGTTGGGCAGAATTACTTGACTACTGTCTAAGGCTGGGCAAGCTGTAGTTTACAAACATTTATTTTAAATTCCAATGGCCCTGCTCTGCTCCAACTGCCTTTAACTTCGTTTCTACCCTGACTCAAAGAGGCAGATGAATAATAAATAGGATACTACATCACATAAGTCTTGTATAAAATGCAGATATAATATCTTGTTTGCCATAAGTAGGCAGTGGGGAAAATTATGCACTGCACTAAAAGGAACGGAAGGGCTATACAGACTATTTGGCATGGATGCTTTAGACAAGTTTTGGAGAAGAGTTTTTCAAATACATTTTTAACCCTGCCCCCTTTTTTCTACAGTAGTGTGTGTATATAGGCCTATTGAAGTGAATGAAGCAATCTAAACTTGACAATAGGTTACGGTGTGAAGTGCTGTTTCCAGCCCAGTATCTAGTGTCTATCATTCCTGGAGGGAGGTCAAGGTTGTGGTTTTAGGTACCACTGGAAATGGATATGATATAACATTATATTTCCTGACTATCCATTCCTAGGTGTTCCACCTAAATACTGACTCAAAAACGACCATCATTTTGTAGTGAAAATTATGGTAATTACAAAAACATGGTGGGCCAAAATTCATATGTTTTTGATTATCTGTCTATTGTTAATTAGACATTACGTTTTAATTTTGGGTTGTGATGTTTTTATCGGGGGATTGGGAGAGTAGTGTTTAAATTACATATTCATGTTACTTATTTTATGTATGTTATATCTTTTTAATTATTTATTTGCTCAAATGCTTATTTTATGTATTTATGCATTACATTTTAATTTTGGGCTGTAGAGTTTATTGGGAGATTGGGTACATAGCACCTCATTATGAACATGGCAGTTTGAACCGCCATGCCGGCAGTGGCGGAAATTACCGCCACCGGCATGGCAGTCTGGACCGCCATAATGTACATGGCGAGACCATCACAGACGGAACTCCGCCACCGCCAGGCTACCGCCGCCAGGCAAGCTGCGCTGCCTGCCGGATAATTGACCTGTTTTCCCCCAGCCTTTCCCTGGTGGTTTAGGCCACCAGGGAAAGGCTAGCGGAATGGATGCCAAGGGGCCCCCGTGCACAGCCACGTCACACATGTCACTGGCTGATTTACGGGCAGTGATATGCGCAACGGGTGCTGCTGCACCCGCCGCACTGCTACATTGCCGACGGCTCCATATGGAGCCGTCGGCAATGTACAGGCCCTGCATTCCACTGGGCCAGCTGGTGGAAACACAGTTTCCGCCCGCTGGCCCAGCAGAATGTTGTTTATTTTGCCGGCGTGGTCTTCAACATGCTAGTGGTCATTGTTTTGACCGCCAGCACCAAACTCGGCAGGATTTCCCACCGAGTTCATAATGAGGGCCTTAGTCTTTCAAATAATACACATAAGATGAAATTTGTTAATTATTGAATTTATTTTGCATTTTATTTTTATTATATAATTATATGATAAAATAATGTTAATATTTAAAAATAACTCAATATATTTTTTGAAAACTGTTGTATCTGGAAATGGATTGTCGAGTATATAAGGGTTATATTTGGGTAGTCTTACAAAATTACTATTTTAAAATGAATGAAATATTCAAAAGTGTAAACCTTTAAATAACAGGTTTAGGTGTTGAATGTATTTTTATGTATTTCTTGATATTGTAAAACATGTTAATGATTGTTATGTTATTTTTAATGTGCTAATTTAAGTTTGTGAATAATGTTTATTAGGTGCCTATAATATTTGGGTAAAATGAATCCACCCTCCAAATGTATAGATGTTTACAGTTT
This sequence comes from Pleurodeles waltl, assembly GCF_031143425.1. Classification (NCBI taxonomy): domain Eukaryota; kingdom Metazoa; phylum Chordata; class Amphibia; order Caudata; family Salamandridae; genus Pleurodeles; species Pleurodeles waltl. Next base: position 1,507,244,056 of record NC_090440.1, read on the forward strand.
GTTAGACTGGAGTTAGAACAGTAAATCTGACTTCTTTTCATGTGTGTACTTTTCTTCTTATTTTTAGATGGAAGTTTGAAAAGTAAACCTGATTCCCCAAACTATGCAACTGCTGCCTCACACACACCATTGTCCCCATGTACCACTCTCTGTTGCTAGTTGCTAGAAGACTAGGTGTACTCTTATGAAATACCAAAATATACATACATTCATTTGTCAATGTTTTTTAACCTGGAACTGAATAGTAGATCTGATTGCCCCACTTCTACCCATTTATTCTTTTTTGCCAATGGTTCTTAGATTGGAATTTCAAAAGTAAATCTCTCTTCCCATGTATACCCTCTCTTTAATGTTTGCTATATTGGAGTTAGAAAAGTAAATCTGTCCCCACTGTATGCACTTATTGCAATGTTTGTTAGATTGGAGTTACAATAGCAAATTTCAGCCTCTCTGCACTTTCCTAAAAGTTTATTAGAATAGAGTTGTATTCTCTATTCATGATTATTGTTAAACTGCAGTTACAACAGTATATTTGATTCTGCCACTGCCAGCTTTTATACTTTCCTCATTTTTTTTAGATTACAGTTATAATAGTATATCGTACCCACTCTGCCCTCAATGTATGCTTTTCCACAATGCTGGTTAGCCAGGAGTTAAAATAGCAAATTGTCCTCCCCTCATAATCTAGCTACTTTCTCCAATGTTTGTTGGACTGGAGCTAAGGTAAAACATCTCCCCCACTGAAATGAATGCATTTTTACCTATGTTTGTTAAATTATATTTAGAATGGTAATTCTGTCTTTCCAAACTCAAAATAATGAATGTGTCTTATCCAATCTTTCTAGGCTGAAGCTAGCGTAGTGTATTTCTGTTATTTTCTTTTTCTATTGTTTTTGTTTGGAGTTTGGTTACTATTTTTTATTCTTGTTCTATATTTTTATAAGATTTCTTCAGAAAATTGTACTTAAAAGTCTATATTTTATAAGGTATAATTTACATAAACAATATTTATTGTGTGTATTCCTTCAATTATTTCCTTCTTTGTAGAATATATTTTAGCACTTAAAAATAATATTTGTCACACACTTACAAAATGTACTTCTCTGCATCGAATGTGAGAAAGATCATTGAAGTTTTGGTTTGTTATACAATTTCAATCAAATCAGCAGATGAACATATAGGGGGTCTGCCGGGGTCGGCGGGAGCACCGCCAACAGGCTGGCGGTGCTCCTGAGGGCATTCTGACCGCGGCGGTATGGCCGCGGTCAGAACCGGAAAACCGGCGGTGTCCCGCCGGTTTTCCGCCGCCATGGGGGATTCCGACCCCCTCACCGCCATCCTGTTCCTGGCGGTTTCGACCGCCAGGAACAGGATGGCGGTGAGGGGTGTCGTGGGGCTCCTGGGGGCCCCACATTGAATTTCAGTGTCTGCTTAGCAGACACTGAAATTCGCGACGGGTGCTACTGCACCCGTCGCACACCTTCCACTCCGCCGGCTCCATTCGGAGCCGGCTTCCTCGTGGAAGGGTGTTTCCCACTGGGCTGGCGGGCGGCCTTTTGGCGGTCGCCCGCCAGCCCAGTGGGAAACCCAGAATGACCGCTGCGGTCTTTTGACCGCGGGACGGTCTTCTGGCGGTCCCAGCCAGGCCGCCTGCTACCGCCGCCGGCCGGGGTCAGAATGACCCCCATATTCTCTCCAGGTCAATCTATTCTCAAGAAACACACACTTACTGAAGGATGTCAAGATGAGCCATCTATGAGTTAGGAAGATGATCATAATTTTGCAGAAAATATAGACCTAGGATCTCTTTTGCAAGGATTGACTCATTGCTGCATTGAGTCACGATTTGTTGAAATTTCTTCCCTTAATACAGGTTAAGACGTCATGGATGTGTTTCATTTACAATATGAGGCACCATGGTATAAGGACCCAAGAATACATGAGAAATTCTGACGCATCACTGGGAACTCTGCCACAACACATCAGCCTCAAACATGGTGCATTGCTAAAGCTGGCCTTACAACTAGCGCAACTTCAGCAATGCATAAAAAATCAGAGGTGATGAGACAATTCTGACTGATGCAAGTAGCCTATTGTATGGGGACCAATGTAAAAGACTGTAAAATGGTTGAAAAGCACCTTATACATTCTTACATTGGGCCTGGATATAATGTATGCAGTATGGCCATGTGTCACATTGCAGTGGTCATTGCCTACTTATATGTGTGTAGAGACCTGAGTATGTGTGGCATAGTGAGTTACAGTGCAATATGACTGAATACAAGTATATATTGTAATGTTAAGTGCCAATGCATGTATACTCTACCTTATGTGTGCACTTACCTGTTGTCCTTTGGAGTACAATGGCCTGGACATGGGGACCCAATCCTCCATGGGGAAGTGACAGTCCTGGCCTGTCCCTTACAGGGTGTGCAGAATGTCACATAGACTTGCTGCAGTAGATGATGATATCATAAACGTCATGGTCCATGTTGGTCAAGGGGTCCTACAGCATGATTGCCACATGTGTAGAACTACTACTATAAAAAGCGATATGATTCAATAACTTATTCCAGGGTAAAGTGACTTCAGCCGGTCATACTCCTATTGAAAAGCCACTACGTAATTTCCTACACCTGGGTTGAAGAGGCACATGAATTTTGATGCATTTCAGGCTTAGTGCAACCTAGAAATATCACTGCATCAGTTCTAAGGTTTTTTTTATGAGGGAATGTTTACCCTGCATATATTATAAAGTGCGTGGCCAGCCAGTTCCAGCACAGGTATTTTTTGACACAGTCCTACAAAAACTGACGCATTGGGCCTAATGCATCATTTATTAAATATGGGGCAGCATGGAGCAGAGAATGCACTGCCGATGCATCAAACAAATTATGCATTGGTGGAACAATCTACTTGTAAATAAGACCCCAAGGGCCTCATATACATAGATTGGTGTATCACTGAGTTGTGGAAGTGATTAGTCAAAATTTCTTATGCTGCGTCAATACAGGTTGCAATGCCATGGATGCATTGTATTTATAGTAGGAGGCACCATGACATAAAGACCCAAGATGTGTCAGAAATTCTGACACATCAGTTTGAACTATGCCACAACACCTAAGCCTCAAATGTGGTGAATTGATGGAGGTCACCTTACAACTCACGCACTTCAGCAATGCATTAAAAGAAATCAGAGGCAATGTGTCATTTGTGACTAACACACAAATCCTCATGTGTGGGAACCAATGCAAAAGACTGAAAAATGGTGGAATAGCATCTTGTACACTCTTGCATTGGTCCTGGATGTAATGTATGCAATATGGCTATGTGTCACATTACAGTGGTACATAGTGAGTTACAGTGCAATGTGAGTGACTGCAAGTATGTGTTCTATTGTTAGGTGGCAATACATGTATTATATACCTTATATGTGTATTTACTTGTTGTCCTTTGGAGTACGCTGACTTGGACTTGCGAACCCAATACTCCATGGAGAAGTGGCAATTCTGGCTTGTCCCTTACAGGGCCTACACAATGTCACATAGCCTTGCTGCAGTAGATGAGGATATCATAGATGCCATGGTTCCAGGTTGGTCAAGTGGTCCTACAACATAATTGTCACATGTGTACACCTACTACTAGTAAAGGGGATGCAATTTAAGAAGTTATTCCATTGTGTAAAGTGACTTTAGCTGGTCAGGTTCCTTTTGAAAAGCCACTGCATCACTTCCTGCACCTGGGTTGAAGAGGTGTAGAATTGTGATGCATTCCAGGTTAATAACTTGTAAATATCACTGTGTCAGTTCTAAGTTGTTTTTTATGAGTGAACACCTACCCTGCATACATTATAAATTGGTGCAGCTGTTTCAGAGCAGGTATTTTTTGATGCAGGCCTACAAACACTTACGCATTAGGCCTAATCCATTGTTTTCTAAATATGAGACAACTATTGAGCAGAAAATGCACCGCCGATACGTAAAAACAAATGATGCAGCAAAGCAGCAATTTCCTAGAAATTAAGGCCCCTGGTGTTTACCTGGGCTCTAGGCCTAAATTAGTACATTTAATTGGATCTTTTGCAGCATTGAGCTTTAAAGTAAGTGTGGACATCAACAATGTTCCTATTACATCATCTGATTGCAGTAAGTGATTACAGACTTTGGTTAAGAGTTAACTAGTAGATCTCAATTCGCTTTATAAAAGGATGCTGGAAAGCTATCAGGCCCAGGTGCTTGTTGTACTGTAATCAGAATTTCTAAGTGTGTTGACAATTTGAGGATCAATACACAAGGGGATGGTGGGTATTTCAAAATTGGCAAGGTAAATATCAAGCAGGAGCACCTCACAGCCTTGGGGGCTCAATGAGAATGAATACAGGTCATGGAAGAAATAAATGAGGTCTCTTGTTGCATTATAGCATTGCCCTTATTATCTATCTAAAGTTTTTATTTACTTCCTAGAGTGGAAATTATTAATTTTATTAGCCAATATCTTATTGCATTATAAACATTATTCAAAATATTTTTGATTAGTAAGTAATTTACGTTTAGCTTCTGTAAGTCATATTTGTAACTCCTCCCTGTCTTGTCTTAAGGTGTTATATGTTTTTCTGAAATAATCTTATATTTTTTGCCTCTTTAGCTGGTATACTCTACCCTAGTTGTTTCGCATGTATGATTTATGTGCATTAGAATAACACATATAGGGGGTCATTCCGACCGCCAGGGCCGCGGGTGACGGAAGCACCGCCAACAGGCTGGCGGTGCTTCTCTGCCCATTCTGACCGCGGCGGTAAAGCCACGGTCAGAAAACCTGGTCCGGCAGTTTCCCGCCGGATTTCCCCCGGCTGGGCGAATCCGCCATGGCGGCGCTTCAAGCAGCGCCGCCATGGGGATTCTGACCCCCTTACCGCCAGTCTGTTTCTGGTGGTTGTCACCGCCAGGAAGAGGCTGGCGGTAACGGGTGTCTAGGGGCCCCTGGGGGGCCCTGCACTGCCCATGCCACTGGCATGGACAGTGCAGGGGCCCCCTAACAGGGCCCCAGCCTGCTTTTCACTGTCTGCCTAGCAGACAGTGAAAAGCGCGACGGGTGCAACTGCACCCGTCGCACACCTGCAACACCGCAGGCTCCATTCGGAGCCAGCTTCAGTGTTGCAGGCCTCTTTCCCGCTGGGCCGGCGGGCGCTACCTTGGGTAGCGCCCGCCGGCCCAGCGGGAAAGTTGGAATGGCACCAGCGGTCTTTTGAGCGCGGTGCGGCCAAATGGCGGTTCCCGCCAGGCGTGCGGCAACCGCCGCCCGCCGGGGTCAGAATGACCCCCATAATCCCTAGCAGTTTATTGTTGTATTACCCAAATATCAAGAAGGGACTAGCCAGTTACTCCATGTGCCAGGTGGTCAGAGTGGGTTAAGAATATAATTTGAAGGTCACTCTGCCTTCTTGTCCAGAAATTACTTTTGAAATAAAGGTTAGAATCCCCTGCCCTCTAGGAATCACCTCCAGAGTAATGGTACATGAGAGCACAGGATCTAAGTCTTCACTTATGTTGCACACATAATTTAGTAAGGTCTTTGCCTCCCTTTTATCTTCTATTGTGTTTCCTGTCAAAAATATATATTTAACTGGTGATGGAAACTCTTGAAGATTGGATACAGTTCAGTCAGCTAATCACATTAGAGCAAACTAGCTTTAGGCAATGTCTTGGCACTAACCACAAGGTACATGCATTGAATTACCAAGTACATAAGTCTACAAATGAAGGCAGTTATGTTGTGCTTTGTGGACTTTCATGTTGTATTCAATCATGCAGAGCTGTTTGCTTTGGACCATGTTACATAAATGTGAAATACATTCTAGACTGTTAGCCTTTATTCAGTGGTTACATAGTGAAGCTCAGGCTAAAGTGCAGTAAGCTGCAATGTATAATTGTATTGATTAAATAGAAGTATACAATGATCTCAAACAAGGCTGTGTTTTAGCTTTTATTTTATTTATGTTACCTACCAACAGAATTTTCTAAAATTAATTGTAACCCTCTAAAGTAGTTGGTCATTGAGGGACGGGTCCATGCCAGTATCCAGCATGGCTGTCAGACAGTGGAGCTCCGGGGGTGTCAGCCTACAAAATGCCTAGATCGCACCTTCGCACCATCCAATCCCATCCTAAGCATGAGCACAGGCATCAGGCACCAAAAAGTCAAGAAAGATGGCCCTGCCCAATACCTTGCTGCTTGCCACCATTCATAATCTGGGAGAGGGTTGTGTGACCGGGTGCAGCCTTGCAGGTGCCGCAGTGACAGGGGTTTTGGTGGTGAGACAGACGTTGAGACTGTTGAGTCTCCCTGAAGCCGTGACCCTCCCCTCTCATTGCATATCAGCACTGACGGCCCTTCCAAACATCGTCCTCCTGCCTCGAGCCTGCGGCCCATGCTCCCTCAGCAGGTTCTCTCACAGACAAGTATAACCTGCTGGGGCAATCAGACTCCTAAATTGGAGAATGGAAGAACACAGTGGAGACCTTGATGAGTGTGCTATCCTCCTATTATAGAATGCACTGACTCTATCAATCAGAGGGCCAAGGCTTCTGTGCATCCCCTCCTGCTCACCGATCCCGGTGCCCTGGGGCTGACCAGAGAAAAATACTCAGTGCCCCGAACCTGCCTGTACTGCAACAGGCTATTACACATCAGCGCCCAGCATGAAAGCAAAAATGCTTTCGTTGCCCTTGGATACATCCCCACCACTACATATTCAGAGACTCTCTCATCTCCTGTGTGGCACCACTCTGCTTATTCAGTACCGGCTCCCCTGCACTGCCACCACTCTGCTCTGCAGATTGTCGATGCAGAGACATCTGCTGTAATCACACCCCTCCACACCATGGGGCTGTTGGCCTCCTCGCCGAGACAACTGCTCTAGGGACCCTGGCAAACTTCAGCACTAGGGCCTGAGTCCCATCCCTGGGCTCCTAGACCAGAGGGCAGTGCAGCAGGAGGTCTGGTGAGTGTGCACCCTATCCAATGCGAATCCCAGTTCCACCCTAATCTCTCCTAAGTTGGTATAATGGCATAAGACCTGCTACCTCTGCCAGATTACTGGTCCACCGCTCTTTCTCCTACTTGGGACTGGAAGTTAAAACAGTACTGCAGGGCCTGTGCTCACTGCACTCATATAGGCCCAGGTTTCACGGATGACCGTCTACTGCAATTACTGCTGTGACTTGCCTGGCTTCCTTGCTGTGCACCCAGACTAATCATTATCCTTCGTAATGCACAGTTTTGCCTCCCCATTAGAGAGCCACCCCCCTCCTCAACACCCTTCTGAGGCTTGAGCTACAAGCACAGCTACTGTCGCCAGCCCATGCCTTCAGGCCACATCCTATTTCACTGCATAGCCACTAACCTCAGGATGGATACAGAAGGGGGTGTGATGGGCAAGACGAGATGAGGCATTACATGGCTTAGGAACTGTCTGGTGCACACCTTGCACTACCTCTGACTATCATTGGTGCACTCACCACCTGCTCGCTGTGCCCTGACAACTGTGCCATTGTTGTTGCCCATTCCTTGGGTTTACAATTTTCAGGCAGTCCAAAAGTGTGCCCCCTCTTTTTCCCTTCCTCCATCTGGCACCACCTCGATCTCTTCCACATCTGTGGCTGTGGACCCGGCAGACTCAAATCATGTCAACTTGCAGTTCACACTTTGCACTGGAGATTTTGAGCCATTATCACTGTGCCTTGAGGATACTGCCAAGTCACCCAGACTCCAGGCCCATCAAACGTCCTCCAATTGGCTCCCATGATAGGCTGTGGTGATCAAATCAACACAAACTGCACTTTGAACAGTCCACACCCACACACCACCAAGGTTCCATTCGGGCTTGGAAGATCCTCATTACAATGACCCCCAACATTGGACCCACCAGTGGAATAGCTTCCATAATGGCTGATCCTCATGCTCCTTTCCACACCATAGACGCCCACTTTAATGCCCTCACCAGTCGCATAGACTGCATGGAAGAGTTTCTACACTGTCAAAATGCTCTGATAATGCAGAGGAGCACTTCTCCAGGCTGGAGGATGAGAAGAAGACCACCATCAAATGCGTAGAGAAACTGGAACATAGCTTGAAAAGGGTTACAATCAAAAATTAAGATTAAAGTGCAATACAAATAACAAATCAGAAATTAAAGAATAAGAAAACTGTCTCCATGATTAATTAAAACAATACAGGCATTAAAAGCTTTATCACTTAAAGCACAATATTAAGAGCCCTCTATGCACAGACAGGAAATAGAAGCTTAAAGGTATATTTGATGGGGTTAATTTAACAAAATTGTTTCCTTAATCTCAGGGAAAATTGTAAAAATCTGGTTACAGCAATACAGGTCTATACAGAGGCTAATTGTTATAATATTAGTAGCACCTGCCTAGCTCTTGTTATCTTCACATCAAACAGTAAAGGAAGAAGATATTATTTCTTAGGAAGAAAATAACATTTGCAAATTACATTTGCAACAATCTATAAAATCCAAGGTGCTCTGAGTAGTGCTTTAATCGCATAGGCATACAGACACATTCTCAAACCAGGTGCCACAGTAGGGAAACACAACCAGGAAGTGCATGATTTGTAATCTGAAGTGCAGTTGAAAAATTTGTGCTGAGATGGATCAGACCACAAGAAGTAAAAAAGCTGGTCCATTTTCCAACAATAAATCAACCTTCTAATGCACTAGTGGTTTGTTTAATTCCTCTGCTAATCTAAGATCTTCAAGTGTATCAGCATATGATTGTTTCACTGCTTCCATGCTTATTAATATAGCATTTACTGGGTCACAAAAGAGCTCTTGAAAACCTAATGGGTGGAAAGTTTTTTATAATCATCAGTCAAGGAATACAGATGACCTCCTACAGGTTTAAACAGTCAGCTCAGGCTTTAGCCGTACAGAAAACCAAAGTAGAAGAGGTAGATCTTTCTGTAGTCCTCGATGTAGGATTAGTCTAGCTCACTATGACAAATGAAAGTAAAACAACCTCGGGGGACCGTCAGCAGCATCCTTAACAAAATGTTCTCAACTACCTGAATTTGACTTGCTGCTAAAAGCCCCTCAAACCAGCCCCATACATAGCGATAGACGCACACTTGCTCTTCTATAAAGTGAGCAATTCTTTAATAGGTCCATGGCCCAGGTTCTATGCAAACCTGAAAATCACCTCTATTGATATGCTACTTCGCTGAGAACTCATATTAATTAAATGGTCCCAAAGGAGCGACGAGTGAAGAAGAATGTCTAAGTAAATGATGGTCTTATAACAGCCCACTGTGCAATCCTCTATTACATGAACACGCTTCTTTGTGTTCCTTGGTCTACAAATCATAGTGAAGGACTTAGTTAGACTTGTAAAAAGATCTAACTTCTTTATAAAGGAGGTAAATTGGGGACCAGGTGCTTACCCACAAGCGATATGTCCTTCCCATGTTTTTTAGGGGGTCTGCCAACCCATTATTATAAAGTGGAAATAAAAAAGTGGCCAAGATGTTCCCTTGGTGGACCCCTTGGTCAGATTTAATTGGTTTTATGCCTTCCCCATTCAAACCAAAACATACCCTTGCTGGCGGATCCCCATGCAGATCCATCAACAGATATAACAATGGCTCCTCCACCCCCATTTCAAACATGATAGACCAGAGCTTTGAGGGATTGACTGTGTCAAATGCTCTAGTCAGGTCCATAACTGCCTAATGTATGGTTGCACCCCTGGCCTTAGTAGATTTTGCAGTATAAGATACAAATTAAGTGATTGTCCTCAAGCCAAGTCTAAAGTCATACTGTACATCTGATAAAATAGACTTATGTTCAGCCCAGGTTTCCAAACTTGCCAAGAAAACTATCCCTACAACCTTGATTGTGAAGTCTAATTAGGATACTGGCTGATAACAGCAGGGATCATTCCTGCCACCCATTTCAAAAATTGGTATAAACATTGCCTCAAGCCATCTGTCTGGGGGAAAATAGAAGAGGCCCTGAAGAGATTAGTAAAGATTGGGCCACAAAAGTCCATAATACTGTTAAAACCAATCTATAGGATTCTATCTGGGCCTGGGGCCTTGCTACTCTTTCTATCCTGCAGTGCTCTCATCAACCTCAAGTGGGGGCTACAAAGGCCTGATGTTCAGTATGTCAAGCTTGCATTCGAACACTAATCTCTTGTTAATAGGCTGGGTGGATGAATGGCCTGAAAACATATGTGAATCCCCTGAAAACATTAGTTAAGATTGGGCCACAAAAGTCCATAATACTTTTAAACTAATCTATAGGATTCTATCTGGGCCTGAGCCCTTGCTACTCTTTCCGTCCGTAATTGCTGCAGTGCTCTCATCAACCTCAAGTGGAGGCTACAAAGGCCTAATATCCAGTATGTCAGTCTTGCATTCCAACACCAATCTCTTGTTAATAGGCTGGGTGGATGAATGGAGGAAAATAAAATGATCAAGCCAGCTTTCAGATGGAATCAGAGGTCCTGCCTTTAACAAATTTGGATTGTTTAAAAAAGATGTGTTGGTTATTTTCCAAAAGGTGCCCATATATTTTAATTCACCAGCTGCAAAATGGTCTTCCCAGACATTATTTCTAATGACAATCGTTCTACGCTCAGTCAATGCCTTGTAATCCCACCTGCATTCCCTGACTTCCTTGTAGATTTGTATTTCCCTTTTCAAACCATTTAATCATTTTCTATAGGCCTCATTGCAAGAATTAACAAACTAGTTATAGGGATTAAAGCCTCTTGGCTTGGTATCCATTGTCATCAAACTTTTTAAGGACTCACAAATATCAGAATAAGAGTCAGTAATTATCTACCCTATGATCAAGAATGGTCTCACAGGCCCTCACATTTCATCTTCTCGGTTATTTCTTGTCATTACCACACCTTTGAGTTTTTAGAAATTCACTTCAGCTTGGTTAGTATTAGCTACAGGTGATGCTGAATTTACCTTTAATGGATTATGGTCATTACAACAGTTAGGTAAAATACTAAAATTAGACATCCATGGGGAGATCGCATAAAAAAATAGTATAAAATCAATGGTGCTACAGACTCCTCCACCTGTGAAAGAGGGTAATAATGTATCCCCCTTACGGTATATTACTGATGCAAACAGAAGATTATGCTTCATCAACAAGTAGTTGAGAGCCTCACCATAACAGCATTGAGCAAAATGCTTGAGACACGCATCATGTATATCTGTGATCATGCAGACATCTGCTGGCAGTAGATTACACACATGGCAATTAAAATCTCCCATCCTTGTCATAATAATCATCCTCTTTGTCTCATGCATCCACTAATTCATGAATTATGACTGAATTTCTTGAATTACTTCTAAGATCAAAGTTTTTGTAGCACAAATGAATGAATTAGATTTGTTTTAAATCAGAGAGTTGAATACCCAGCAGCTTATAGTAGGGCATAGAAGCAATAATAGTCATCTTAGTGACTGCACTTTTTAGAGAATTTGAAAGCCCCCCCCTTGGCTCTCCAGTAATATGGCTATTCATCTGAACTGTAAAATGAAAGAAAGCCACCAATAAGAAAGGATCAACTGCCCAAGTTTTCTGACAACAGATAATATCAAACTGAGAAATTAATTCAGATCTAATTTGTTTGAAATACGTACAATATTCCAGGATATAAATTGGAACTGTTTCCTTTAGAAATCTTTGAATGCTCTAAACTACTTATGAGGCTGGATGTTGGATCAGTAAATCCTAAACTAGAAAGATGATGGACTGGACCAGGTCACTTCTACTAAGAAGCATGACAGCCTGTTCATATCAGGTAGTCAGTCAATCTCTTCCAGAGCTTAAAGTGGTGAAAAATACTTGATTGTATCTATATTGATCTTAGGCTGTGAATGTCCCCTAATACCAACCCATGTGGTCCCCTTCATGTGTGTTGTACAATCTTCAGGGTGCAAAAAAAGCCTAGCAGTAATGACCCGATGTTGCCTTTTTGTCAAGAAGCTTCATTCAAGGTATGTAGGATGTTTCTAAGAGTACTAAGAGTCCTCAAGTTTGCTACCACATAGTCCCCCATGGAGGTCTAAGGCTCAATCCCACCCATGCCACTCTCTAGAACATAACGTCATTAAAAAAGTCAAAGGTATTCCCCGATTCCTCTTCATCCAAATTACAATTCTATTCCTTAAATCGCACCCCATTCTTCTCTCTGAAATTGATTGAGTGGTGGCACATTCACCATGATAATGGCATATAGATAGTTTGGAGACTGGAGGTAATTGCAAGGCACCAACTCGAAGGAGGATTTTTGCAGAATTTTGGAGACAGGATTAGCAACAATGGCTTACCTCCCCGAGACTAGATTGAGGGGCAGTTTCTACTTGTTTCATCCCTTCCCTTGCCACACTAGTGATCTCTGTGCCAAATTGGTTGTGGTATATTGTTGGACCATGCTTCCTATACCTAGGTGGCTGAGAGGCTAATTAGTACCATTAGTGACTCCTCTTGATTTGAGACGCTATTAAACAGCAAGCGCTCCACCTCGGTCACTCTATGTAACACCATATTGCAAAAGGTTTTAATTTTCTGTTCTAACTTAGATAGCCCCTTATTGCTTTCAAGTCATTCAACCTTATAATCACTCCTAATATTCAAACCTAATAATAACTCATCCTCCTAGACCTCTCGGCCGCGTACAACACTGTCTGCCACCACACCCTACGTACATCCCTCCACGATCCAGGGATCCGCGACAGAGTCTTGGACTGGATAACCTCCTTCCTCACCAGCAGAACTCAGAGAGTCTGCCTCCCTCCATTCTGCTCTGAAGCCACCAAATTTTCTGCGGCGTACCCCAGAGATCATCCCTCAGCATGACCCTCTTTAACGTCTACATGGTGCCACTCAAAAACATTGTCCGAGCTCACAACCTCAACATCGTCTCATACGCCGATGACACCCAGCTGATCCTCTCCCTCATAATGGACCCCGCCTCAGCCAAAACCAACCTTCACGAAGGAATGAAGGCCATCGCCGAATAGATGAAGAACAGCTGCCTGAAATTGAATTCTGACAAAACTGAGGTCCTCATCCTCGGCTCCACCCCCTCCGCATGGGACGACTCCTGGTGGCCTACCACACTGGGAACTGCATCGACACCCACGACCATGCATGCAACCTGGGATTCATCCTGGACTCATCGCTATCAATGACCCAGCAAGTCAATGCCATCTCTTCCTCCTGCTTCAACACCCTCCACATGTTTCAGAAGATCTACAAATTGATCACATCTGAAACCAGAAGGACAGTCACCCAAGCCCTCGTAAGTAGCAAACTGGACTATAGCAACGCCTTCTATGCAGGAACTATGGCCAAGATCCAGAAAAGACTGCAACGCACACAGAATGCCTCCGGACACCTCACCTTGGACATCCACCACCACAGCCACATTACAGCCCACCTGAGAGACCTGCACTGGCTCCCAGTCAACAAGAGAATCACATTAAAACTCCTCAAGCATTCTCACAAGACACTACACAACACCAACCAGAATACCTCAACAGACGGCTCTCCTTCTACACACCGACACGACAGCTTTGCTCACCTGACCTTGCCCATGCCACCGTCTCACGCATCCACAGAACAACTGCCGGTGGCAGATTGTTCTCCAACCTCGCCGCCAAGACGTGGATCACTCTTCTCACCAACCTACGTCAGACACAGGACCTACCTACCTTCAGGAGACAACCCAAGACCTGGCTGCTCGATCAGTAGCAGCCCCCCCCATCAGCACCTTGAGACCCTCATGGGTGAGTAGTGCGCTTTAGAAATGATTTGATTGGTTGATTGATTGATTGTGCTGCCTCATCCTGCAAAGCTATCGCAGAGGGTAGACCCTGTCTTTCTGTTTCTGTTTTTTTGGATTTGTTGCATATGGGATGAGTTTCATTCCTTTTTTTCTTTTTTTGGAGGGGGAGAATTATATAGAAAGATAATTAGAGAATGGTTAAGTACACACTGGTTATAAGTTGTAAAATTGGCTGTGTCACTGGTAAAGGGTACACCCTTCAAGGCAGGTAGGTACACAGGTGGATTAGCAGTAACCACACCTTCAGTATCCCCACAGGGAAGGCAGGATTCCAATCTCCCGTTAACTAAACTGATCTCCAAACTAATAACCCCTATTGCACTTGTGAGAACAATTGTGATGGAAACTATGGTCCTACTCCTCTGTCCCCGCCTCTCAGGATTACACGATTTCCTGTTGCCCATTACAAAAATAACACCTTATCAGGGGTCACAATGCAATCATTTAAACAAAAATAAATAAATACAGGATGACCAATAGCAAGAAAATAACATCAAGAGATGTGGCTCAACCCAGCCTTAGTTGGGCTCCGATGGGTGCACATGGGCCTGCTTTTGGGTGAGTCTTTGCCTGGGCACACACCCAGATGCATCCTGTAATACAGAGCACAAAGTTGCCCCTCTTTGCAGAGTGCTGAAGCACTCTGGACTATGGATTCTTTAGTCCTGGCCCTAGGTGTCTCAGAAAGGCATCCTGCACTGTGGGAAACCCACAGTCAATTTATGCTGCCCGCATGGAGCTTTGCCCCTCTTCCAAAGTAGGTGTGCAGTCTTGGCTTTGTCGTCCTTGCTCCAGGCCCCCAGCATCTCAGAAAGGTGACCCATGCTGTAGAGAGCCAACAATCAATTTATGTGGACTACGTGGAGCTTGCCCCTCCTCCATGGTGCTGGTGCAACCTGAACTATGCAGTCCTTGGTCCGGTCCCCAATGTCCCGCAAAGGATATGATTTAACAAGAGCACATGCTGTCATATGTCCCTTGATGATTTGAAAACTGGTGTGTGAATGCATTATCTCATTGAAGACACAAGTCCCCAGGATACAAAAGGAAGCTTGTGTGGCCACTGTTAACAAGGCAACCACCTCCTGTCACTCCAAATATTTAGCAGTCATCAGTCAGGGTATTTCAAAACCGAAGGTAAAACTTGTCTTTCGCAAAGCCTGCTAAAATGAAGAAAGACCCTTAAAAGGCAACCTGTGTTAAAGGAGAAAATGTCATCCTGGCTTAGAACAGCTTAATTATATCTCCCAGAAACTCTTGGAAAATTGAGACCCCTGAAAAAAACCACTGCTTTGCCATAATTATAAGATAAGGCTGGTTCGAAAAAGCCTAACATCAAGGGCCCATCCAACTAAATCTCATTCAAACTATGGGCCTGATTACGAGTCTTGCAGTCACTAGACCGCCAGACTCACGGTGGCAGTTAGGACCTCTGCTGCTATTGTGGTCCAACAGCCACATCATGACCCTGGTGGTCAGACCACCAAGGTATGGCCATTTCCGCCAGGATCGATGATCCCAATGGGTTGACGGAGAGGGGTGCAGGTTGCAATCAGCCGAAGTGGAGCTGCATGCAGCTCCGCCCTCCTGATTACAACCTGGTTCTCTGCCAGCCTTTTCATGGTGGTTTTACTGCCATGAAAAGGCTGGCAGAGAAGAGGTGCAGGAGACCACAGTACGGCCTGCGCTGCCCACACACTTGGCATGGGCAGTGCAGGGGTCCCCCTGCCCAGCACCCTCGCAATGCTCACTGTCTGCTATGCATTGCAAGGGTGCTGGTGCCCTCTGCGGGTGGCAGCATTGTCGCCAGCTTGAAAATGAGCCAGCTACAATGCTGCTGCTACTTTCCCACTGGACTGACGGGAAGAAACCTTTGTTTTCACCCATCAGCCCAGCCGGAAAGTCGTAATCAAGGCTGCCATCAAGGTGTCAACCTCCCCGTCTGAAGTTCGGCGGACGGGTCATCTTGTCAGCTGAACTCATAATCAGGCCCTATACGTTCACCCAGTATGGCATCTTGGATACATTTCAAAATAATAGGACCTATTCACAAACTGTATTTTGCTGTATAGTACTAACATACTACAAAATGCTTTTCACCAACCTACATGTGGAGGTTTTGTCTCTAACTCTCCTAACTCTTTGTGTGCTGAGATCTCTGCCTCGCCTGTAGAGTATCCACACAAGTGTATTTTTTAGTAGTAAATGTTAGAGGGACAGAGGGGAGCACTTACCATAAAATGAGAGGTGGTAAGGAAGGAGTGAGGAAAGGCTTAGGGAGGGATTTGCACCCACCCTCAAAAGAGTAAGCTTGTTTTAATTCTGGAACTGCACTTCTAAAGTTATAACAAACAAAAAAGACCTAAAACAGTTGAAAATAGACATGAAATCAGAGCCGAACTACACTCAGCAAACACATGGCCATCCACTGGTACTGCTATATCCACCCATAGAAAATTATGTTAAAAGGAAATGAATTAAATTAGTTGCAAATATAAGTACTTTAAATAAAATCAAACATAATTTTATTGAATTAACTTATTTTAATAAACCTTTTTTAACATTTAAAGACATTAATATTTATTTAAAAATTTACATTGAACTAATTCTATGCATTACTTTAAACAATTTTAATGCATAATACCATTTTCTACCTTAGCGGGGACATTTTTTTAAATTAATTTAGAGCTCTGAAAAATAATATTAATTTAGTTGAGAGTGATTAATTCTGTAGCATTTTTACATAGGTCTACACTTAAAATAAATACATAAAATAATTAGGAAGGGAGGGACTTTCACCCACCCTCAAAAGAGTAAGCTTGTTTTAATTCTGGAACTGCACTCCTAAAGTTATAACAAACAAAAAAGACCTAAAACTGTTGAAAATATACATGAAATCAGAGCCGAACTATGCACACAGTACACACATGACCATCCACCCATAGTAAATAATAGAGTTAGAAACTTAAAAAACGTATAGGAAATTATAGTAAAGGAAATGACTTAAATTAGTTGCAAATGTAAATACATTGAATTAAATGTTTAAAAGTTATTTTAAAATTAAACATAATTGTATTGAATTAACTTATTTAATACATTTTTTTCTTACATTTAAAGACATTAATATTTATAAAAACAATAAATTACATTTAACTAATTCCATGCATTACTTTCAACAAATGTAATACATAATACCATTTTTTTTACTTTAGGTGGTACATTTTTAATTAATTTAGAGCTCTGAAATATAATATTAATTTAGCTTAAAATGATTAATTCTGTAGCACTTTTACATAGGACTATACTTAAAATAAATACATAAAATAAGTTAGCATACATAGTTTACATTGAAATACATTTACATTAAAAGATTTCATCTTTTTTGTCTAAGGTTCAATAAACATCGGCACATTCCTCTATATTTTACCATATGGGGATCACCTTCACTTCCTACATGTGAAAATCTTAGCTATTGACTTTTTTAAAATATAAAATATTTTTGTAATATTTACTGAAAGAAATTCCACCTAAAGTAAAACTAGAGGTTGAGCACCCCATCCACACTCCTTACATGCCTTTCACCTGTGCATGGTATGAGGTTTGGTCAGACCGTGCATCCAATCCCCTGTGGGCACCGATCCACCCCCGATGTGCATGAACGTACCCTCACCCAACCTCCATGCGCTACCCCTGTACCTACCCCTTTGCCCAGGCACCATGCCCAACTTCTGTGCCTTACCTCTGTTGGCATCCAACACCCTTCTTTAAAATATGTCAATATAAAAGGCAGGGATATTGGCTTTACTAGGTACTGAGCACATTAACGTGTATAAAGCAGACCCATTGACATGGTAAAAAAGTCACCAATAATTAAAATCAAATTTATATTTTATAAAAATACACATTGCAATGTTTACTAATACTTATTGTCACAAATTATTTTAGATAAAGCAGTATTCCGGAACTGCACTTCTAAAGTTATCACAGATAAAAAAGACCTCTAACAGTTGAAAATGTACTTTATATCAGAGCTGAAGTATGAACAGCACACACATGGTCATCTACTGGTACTGCAATATCTTCCCGTAGAAAATAATAGAGGTAGAGGCTGAAAACACAAATAGGAAATGATGTTAAAGGAAATGGCTTAAACTAGTTACACATATAAATACATTTAATGAAATGTTTAAAAGTTATTTTAACACCAAACATAATTTTATTGAATTAACTTATTTGAAAAAACTTTTTTTACATTTAAAAACATTAATATTTATATTAAAAGATTAAATTACATTTAACTATTTCTGCGCGTTACTTTAAACAGTTTTAAAACATAATACAAATATTTTGTTTTACCTTAGGTGGGACATTTTTTATTAATTTAGAGTTCTGAAAAATATTAACTTAGCCTAGGATGATTAATTATGCAGCATTTTTGCATTGGTCAACAAATAAAATAAATATATAAAACAAGTTCACATACATAGTTTACATTGAAATACATTAACATTGAAATATTTTGGTGTATTTCAATAAGGTTCAATAAACCTGGGCACATTTCTCTATATTTTACCATATGGAGATCTCCTTCACTTCCTACATGTGAAAGGTCACTTTGCTTTCGACTTTAAAAAAAAACCAAAATATTTTTTAAATTGTATTTAAAGAAATTCTACCTAAAGTAAAACTGGAGTTTGGGCACCCCATCAGCCCCCATGCACGGCATTCACCTGTGTGTGGTATGAGGTTTGGCCAGACCCTGCAACCAAACACCTGTGGGCACCGAACACCCCCCACTGTACACGAACATCCGCTCACCCAACCTCCATGCCCTACCCTTACATCCAAGCCCTTTGCCCAGGCACCACACCCAACACCTGTGTCTAAACTCTGTTGGCACCCAACTCCCTTTTTTAAAAATATATAAATATAAAAGGCCGTGTTATTGGCTTTACTAGGTGCTGTGCACATCAACATGTATAAAACAGACCGATTGACATTGTGAAAAAGTCACCAATAATTAAAGTCAAATTTATATTTTAAAAAAAATACACATTACAACATTTACTAATACTTATTGTCATAAATTATTTTAAATAAAGCATTTTTTTAAAACAGCCATTAAAACGGCTGTTGGACCTAATACTTTTTGTAGGGCCACCCCAGATTTTTACCTTCTGTTGCTCAATCTGTTTGTGTTGGCCTTAAGACTTGTATTTCTCCCTGCTAAGTAAAGTAAATTAAAGTGTTTGTGCTCTCTCCCTAAAACAGGGTAAAATTGGCCTGATCCCTGAGTGGTATGTTTATTTACTTGCTAGTCTCTAGTAAATGGCACTACATATACTGAGGTCAAGTAACTAAAATATTACTAATGGGTAGCTGCGCTAATTGTGCCACCTTCTAAAGTAATCACTTAAAACATTTCTCAGGCATGTCTCTGTAGCCTGTGGTGCAGTTCTAAAGTGCCATTTTGATTTGCCACAATAAATATTTTGCTAGGCCTGGACCTTCCAATTAATACCTATAACTCACCCCTATGCTTTTTCAGTTTTATACGTCCTAGCATTGATGCACTCCTAAATATGTTTTCCACTGCTCTAAGGCCTATCTTTCCCATCGACTAACATTGGGTTACCTGATTACATTTAATAAGTTCTAATTTTGCCGTGAGAGAAGATAGAGCTACAGTGTTTGCACTCAAATGAACTGTAATTTGAACTCCACCCTTAAATTTCGAAGTTGGATTTTATTTTACAGATCTAAAAATGTCACTTTTAGAAAGTTGGTGTTTTCTTGTCCCAACCATCGGTGCCTTCTGCCAGTATCCTAGGTCTCATGGCTGTGACTGACTTTGCTGTTGAGGTTTGCGTGTTGCTTCCCGACAGTAAATGCCAAAATGAAGCTCCGGTGAAACCTGTTCTTTGCACCTACAACTAGTGTCCACTGTAGCCGGCAACGCGCGGACTGCACTTCATGCTAGAGTAGTGACAGACCACAATGACTACCAATGCGAAGCTACAGCAGTGACCATCCACAATCCCCAATGGGCTCTTCACACTACAGCTACTGCCATCTGCAGTGCTCGACCAGCTCCTAGCATCCTCCTACAACACAAACTGAACTTTTTCTCAGGACTTAGAAGGTAACTCTTCAGCAAGACCAATCTGGTCTTTGTATCTGACCTGTACTCCATCAAGGAATGCATGAACTTGTGACTTTCCAGTGGTCTAGCATGACCAGGTGACTGCGAGTGGCGCTGTGACTTTCATATGCTGTTTTCACTAAAACATTTAGAATTTAACATCTCCAGTTTTACCAACTGAATATTTGTTGTTCTGGTATCATATTGTTTCTCAAAATGTACTCCTTTTTTCTAAATATATGGAAATGTTATTGTGCTGTGTTTTCACTTTAATATTGTTTGTGAGCTAATAAATAGTTGTCACATTGGCTCTCAGTTAAGCCGGACTGCTTTGTGCCAACTTATAAGTGTTAAGCATAAGTTAATTTACTGATTTTGACAAGAAATGTGGTTGTTGCCTGAGTGAAGTGAACAAATTAGCCAATTTATCTGTATATCTTTGAGTCTTTTTGTCAGTCCGCTAAATGTAGCATTAGAACTGACCACAAAGGTCCCTGTAATCCAGCTGAAGAGCATATAGCTCCAGTTCGTAATGCTTTAAAAGTTATGGTACTCCCCCCTGAGCTCATGGACTCAATTAACCAAGAGAATCACTGTGATTTTATATTTTAATGTTGCCAGATATCTGCTGTGCTACCTGCAACCCTCCACATCATTAACAATGGTTTGGAGGTGTTGTGTAGCCATTGTAGTTATAGCTTCATACACGTTATTTTAGCAAACTAGGCCTGCCGCTGTGCACTTTAACCTAGACATATTTTATTCAGCTTTGATTTATTATTTTAACAGTGGCCACATTCACGGTCTTGTTTTATTTTCTTTATCTAGCTGTTCTTTGCCTAGGCCAGCACTGCACTCTTAAACAAGACATTTCTTTCACTCTGTGCTTTTCTCAAGGCTGCAGTAAAGATAGGTTGCTGGCAAAAGTGGTACACTTTGTCTCTAGAGTTCATAGAATTATACAGACTCTTACGTGGGGATCCTTTCTTGGAACGTCAGTTTTTCCATTATAAAACACTACTTTGACCCATGTACCTTAGAGAGATTCCAGCCAGATGTCCATGACTGTATGAGGATTGCTGAGTGCTTCACTGCCACTGCATATATAGACTACAGGCCTCTTGCTCAGGTATGAGGGATGATGTCTTCCCAGGGAACCTGAAGGGCAGAATTAGAGCTTAACATGTTGTGCTGTAACGTAGCCTAGGTAGGAGCTATTTTTAAAATTTCTAGTGACAATATGGTAGCATTATTTTTATGTTTCACTCTACTTGTCACAATTTTAATATTGTCAGGCTTCATCGTCCTAGTTATTGCAGTACACACTTTATTATCTAAGATGCAGTTAGAGAGCTGAGTGACTACGATTTCCCTGAGGATTCAATTGTGTCATGTGCTCGGTTGCCCAATCATCCATACTCTTGGGTGGAGATAAGGCACTGCTAGTTAGCCGAAGCAAAACCCGGATTAGGCCGACAGGTGTCACCTGTAGTGGGATCAGACTCAGTCCCCCACAGTGCAAGTATCCTAATGAGAGCCTACGCAACAGAAGTACCCCTTCCCCTACTAGGGATGCCCCCAGATTAAAACAATATAACTAAAAAAGCCTTGTAGAGCATTGTGGGGTGCTCCTTGGCTTGGGCAGTGCATAATATATGAGCAGCTCCAGACACTTATTTATTATTCCTTTATTTTATTTTTTTGGGTTGTCCCGGATCTACCTGTGACACCCATACTTTATATTCACTTTGGGGTTACGCAGAGAGCCGCAAGGCCCCCACATCCATTACTGCTTCCTCAGTCAGCACTTATAGTAGGTAACAACAGAAGTCAGCCATTATTTTACAGTGGGTGACTGATGCCACTCAAAACACTCACACCTTTAGTAAATTTTTTGGGCAGCAGTGGGAGCCCCAAGGTCCCTTGCGGCTCCCCTGTCTCTACCAATCATGGGTGCAAGCAGGATCTGGCCATTAATTTGCTGAGTGCCCCCAGATGCACCCACAACATCCTAATCATTGGGGGCTGTGAGGGGGACCCATGACTCCCTCTGCCATGGCCAGCTCCATAGATGAAACTCATCCTGGGTGCTGGTGGGATCCAGCTCTAAAGCTTAACTCCCACCTGGCAGGAGCAGTTTATTTCCACAAGACGGACTAAAACTGTGCACCCTGCAGGGGAGAATATGGGCAGGGAGTTACATTTATATTCGCTGCCCACACTCTCCGGGCAGGGAACAATTCAGTGTCCAGGAGGATGAGGTTCTGGGGCACTGTTCTCTTTGGGTTCCCAGGCCCTCCTATGGCTTGTGAGGGGAAGTGAAGCATGTATCCTTTACCAAAATAATAAGTTAAGGGATGAGATTCCCAGGGACTCCTAAAGACTTGTGGAGGGGGACGCATGAATCCTTCCTCTAAATATGAAAATGCCTCACCTGGATGGAGTCTTCAGGTACTCTGAAGGCTCTGGGAAGAGAGCTGCAGACCCTCCTACCCAAAATAAAGGCTTAGATCACCCCCCGACGCCCTGGCCCACCCAGGAGACTTATATGTCAAAAGGGAGGTAGCCCTGCCTTTTTTTGTGGATTGAAATGCAGATCCACAAATCATCCACAGATTCACAGTACTTTTTAAAAAAGTATGTTTTTGGCACCGGGACACCCCAACCAGGCCCAGAGTGGCAGGTTTTCCCTACCTTGCCCACATATGTTTTTTTTTACCTCTTTTGAGGAAAGGGGACTGAGTCCCCTAGTCCCAAAAATTGCTGCCTCATACTTCTTTGTTGATGTGGTGGCAGTCAATCACATTTTATTTTTCAATTTCTCTGCTCCACAGATCCTCTGTAGTGTGATCCATACATACATTTCCGACCTCTACCGCTCAATAACTGCTTAATTGATTTACAGCAAATCACAAAAAGTACCCTTTCTGGATCAAGATCTCGCTCTCTGCCAAATATGGTGTAATCTATCTGAGTTGTCTTGACTGTAAATGTTTCTAATTTTCCCCTGAAAAGTTACATGGAGATCCCCTGTTTTCTCCCCGCCCCGTCCTTACTTGCTGGATGTCCCTGAAACTTTCCAGGAAGAAGTTAAGGTGGATACGTCGTTTGTGAATATTTTCATCAAACAGGGCCAAAGGTATTAGCAATCCAAATAAATAATTTTGTATGGAAACATGGTCCTAGCTATGAAGACCCATCTGCAACAATTACTGGGTATTAAATATTTCTTTTCTCACTGAAAAAAAGGTTCAAGTTATGTTATAGTTATGTATGGCAATAATATGTAACTTTATCTAAAAAAAAAAAACTAGAAATTAATTGAAAAATGACTTGAAAAAGAAAAGGTTAAAATTACTTTATAGTTATGTCTTGTGATAATACTATGGTTTTACAACAAAAATCACTGGTTAACCAATTATAGTTTACTGAGCTACCTATAACTTGCACTCCTACCATTGACTGAATATGACCTTATATCTTATAGTACTCTGCATATTAATTAAAATCATTAATGGCATTGTTGATGACATAAAAAATGACATACTTGACGACATTACTGATAACACCATAGTCGTATGGAGCATAGAGTTACTGCGTTTACATGTGTGAAGCCATAGTATGCTAATAGTGTAAGCCCTGGAGGCAAGCATGATTGTGTATGTTAAAAGTTATATGGTGTGTCATTTCCAAAGCACTGAAGTATGGAGTGTAATTATCAATAATGGTTAAACAGTATAAAGGCTCATGGCATATAATATGTGCCACAGATCTATGTTTGAGAGTAGGTTGAGGCTGAAAGCTAAAGACTGTTCCAAAAAAGTTGTGAGAAAGGCCAAAATGTATGGTCACAATAGATATGTGGAGACGTTACGCATACTAAATAGTTATAATACAGTGCTATTCAAAACATCTATGCAGTGAGGATGTTTCTAAAGTGTGGGTGTTTATTTCTAGAACTTCATTTTTGGGCATTGGGAGATTTTTGAATAATGTGAAATGTAGAGGAGGTGTTTTAGCTCTCACGGGTGTTATCACTGTGGCTGTCAGGTTGTATGACACTGTGTCCTTCTTAGGAGTATATGTGGTGTATCCTAATAAACTATAGAGGGCAGTCCATAGAACCTTTACAGACTTTATAGTAGCAAATCTATATTTCACAACCTCTTTACTTAAAACTGTGGGTAACATGAAGTATTTAAGTGGCAAATTCCATTACATTTAATGGAAAATGGTTAACACCTGTAATTTGTTCAGTTTCTTCAAGGCAAAATCTCTATAGGATGGTGTCACAATGATTGTATGATGTCATCAGTAATATCATCAATGATGTATTTTTAAGATCTTATCAATGATTACATTTAAAATGTCATGAGTGATGTAATATGTCAGGTCATAAGCAGTGCATGGTTTGACACAAGTTTTTTTTGTTTTAAAACCATACTATTTGTATTAACTCAAAGCCTAACAATAACACCAAATTTAACCTTAGCTTTTTCAGTGAATTTCTAGTTTTTTTTAAATAAAAAGTAAGATTTTATTGCTATCTCTAACTGGAATGTCACTTCAACATTTGATTGTTTCAGTTAATTTTTAGGAGTTTTTTTAAAATGTGAATTGAGACCTTATTACTATACCTAATTATTACCCGACTTTAACCTTTGTTTTGTTCAGTGAATTTCAATTTACCATACCTGCTCAATTTCACCACTGAGCATAAGTTTTGACTGTGCTCAGGAGGGGATTGGTCACAGGGCTTGGCCTTCATCCAGGATTTAATGTTTATTTTTTCACTGTATTGAGGTACCCCCATGGTCCACTTGCAAAAGCAGCACATCAAGGTAGTATGGTACAGTGCATGTCGCGCCGCGTGGTGCGGCGCGAGCCGAACATTCGGCTCGGCCCGCACAGCGCGTCTACAGGACGCGGCGCGCCCCTAGCCTTTCATGCACCTTACGAGGCCCCAGATTTGGCATGGGGCCTCGCTCTGCTTTTTCACTCAGCGTTTCTTGTGTCTCCTGACCCCTCTTACCTGTTCTTTTTCCTTCTTTTTCTTTTCTTCTTTTATTGGGTCTTTTGGTTGTACCTTCCTTTATGTCTTTTCCCCCTTCCCATGTTACCTTTTTCTTCCCAGCATTCCTTGTTCCCTATTCTCTATGGTTCCTACTCTATTCTGCTCTATGTACTTTTCCCTATCTAAGATGGTGTCCTTTTACTTCCTGTTGGTCATTTCCTGTTTTTTGGTATTTAAGGGGTGTGTTTTCTTCCTTTCCTTGCGCTGCAACACTTTCTGTTCTGATAGTGTCTTTGCTCCTGATTCTTTGCCTTTCGGTTCTGGATTTCGTCAATTCTGTGTTTCCTGAATTTTGTTTCTGTTCATTCCTGTTCTTTTGTTCTTGTTTCAGGAATCTTTCTGTTTGGAGGTTTTTTCCCCTTTTTTAGGTTTTTTTTTCCCTTGGGCGCTATTTCTGAAGGGCACGGTCTGTTCTTGGCGTTTCCATTGCCTACAGCACCGTGGCTACCAGAAAGAGTCGCCCCTTTCTGGGCCAAAGCCGAACACTCAAGACCCACGCCACTCGATCTGCGGATTCCAGACGTAAGCAGCACGTGAGTCGTGACAGTGCAAGCTTCACTTTTTAATGCTTGCACCATC
This sequence comes from Pleurodeles waltl, assembly GCF_031143425.1. Taxonomy (NCBI): domain Eukaryota; kingdom Metazoa; phylum Chordata; class Amphibia; order Caudata; family Salamandridae; genus Pleurodeles; species Pleurodeles waltl. Next base: position 1,507,269,742 of record NC_090440.1, read on the forward strand.
CTGCAGTACCCAATGCTACTCCCGCAACATCTCAAGGGAACATTGCTGAGACCCATGGTACCACTGCAGATCATCATCTGGGGCATCGCTGGGTCCCTCAGGAGTACCACAGGAATAATTGATTCATTTATATAGTACCGCAGGACCTGTAGTGCAAAAAAGGCCCAGGAGGGATCCCTCTGTGACCCCTGAACAACAGCCAGGAAGTCAGAGTACCCTAACCTTGCCCCACATACGTTTAAGAACAGGGCACAGGGACAAATAAAATGGTAGTTGCAAACTTTCAGATTGTTTAGTATGCAAACTTTTTATCAAAGGGACTGATTGGAAAAAAGCCTGCTCAGCCAAAAAGAATGCTCTATTTTTTAATTTGTAATGTGACAGAACTACACATTTCCATTGGACCAACTGTTCACATATCACTATATTTTGAAGCTTTATTTTTTTAAAAAGCTGAAAAAATATACTCAAAATCAGAGAGAATATATAAGCCTCAACAAAGCATTGTTAGATAAAGGGGAATGTTGTACCAGATATTACAGACTAATGGGACTGATTACGACTTTGGTGGTGACCATCTGACTGCCAACAGTCTGGCAGAGCAGACTGCTGCATTATGAGTTTGGCCATTGAGCAAATAGAAGACTGCCAGTGATCCGCTGCCACTGCCAAGATGCACAGACCGCTGCGGTCTTCTGGAGGCACAAAGAGGTGAGTGGTGACCATGTTCCTGTCAGATCTATGACAAGGTTGCTACACCCAATGTATTCACTTAGGTCCAACCACCATGGATCAGCAGGCCGAAACAAGCACTTCAAAGCAAGACACTCACCTGCACATAGCAATACACATCTGGAGCCACCATTGAGCCATTCCTAAATGTCATGCCACTGCTCCTGTTTGCCGAAAGACAAGGCATACAATGCCGATGTGGAAGACACCAACTGTAAGTACACCCACCTACCTGTAGTACTGCATAACAAAACTGTACTGGTACCTAAAATACTATAGGGAGGAAACGTCAATGCCACACAACATAAACACATACACTGCAACAACTACAACTACTGCACATATACAGACACAGTCCACAAACCCTCAAACAACACTGGCCAGTGACTGGCCACACATATAACACACATAAACATCCATCTGCCGTGGCACACACACAATACCAACATTAAACAACACTGCTATTGACACACACATCACACACACTCATAGAACAATTTACCAACATTGCCATGCACAAAGCACACAGAGACAATTTGACAAAAAACACAAATCGCACCACCACAACAACACCTGCACAGCTGCGGTGTGGGCAGCAGGACCATACTTGGAAAGATGCAGAATAGGGACACATATCTTAATGAAAAAGGCACCAGACAAAATGTGCACAGTAGTTGCAGTCCAAGGAATATCAGGAACAAGCAATACCCATACCTATTGTCATGCATAATACCGCAATGGGGGAAGAGCCAGGCAACAAAGCACATACAATTCACACTCCATGAGACATACCCCTACAACACCCAAATGTAATGTACCCACACCTAAATGGACACATGCACTCAATGGAAAGAAAACTACTACAACTCAACATACTCCAGATCTGCATTGAGAAAACTCTAAAACACACAGTACAGGTAGACAATAGCCATCTCATGGGACAAGTCATACACCATACATGCCTACATAGCACAGCACAAGAAATACACATACCACTACAAAAACAACACAAAGTGATGACACCAACATTGCTGCAACAAACACATATTTATCACACAACACATACCCTTTCCTTGAGGGTCAACAGAAATGCACACAAACTACCATACTTCAAAAAACACCACATGGAGCAGCAAGCAGGCAAAACACACACAACTACAGAGAAAGAACCAATGTCAGCCAGGAACAGCAGAAATGGATGTTATGAGCGCATCAGTCACAGATTATGACCTAGCCCACATGCAATTCATATAGTAATTGGTGGACATGGCCTCAAGAAGCTACATAATGGCAGTGAGGCATGTTTTGGCACCATCACATGCTGTCCAGGGATAAAGGGAGTCGGTACAGTGTTACACTGGTAGTAAAAAAGCGAATTGACACCAGCCCAGATGTACATTTATGGAGTGAGTGACAATACACATGCCCCCTTCTCTGCAGGCTGAGCAGATATACCTACACAATATACCATGTCCTACAAATTAACCTGCATCACAGTTTATATTGGCTGTCTATGTGCATACCTGAGGGACATAGTGAATCATTACCTGGCTTCAGAACAGCAGGCCAACAAGGCCAGATACGGCGGCCAGAGATCTCTGTGCAGACAGAGAAAGAACTCAAATGGTGTCCAACCAATGCATACACCATGCATTCAACCCTCCAGCTGTAATGCAACCACGTGTGACTATACATTACAAACATCTTTTGTCAAGATTATGCTGGGGATGGCTGTTGTAACCTCACCTAGCTATGCGCATCAAACGCAAGTTGGTACAAGGAATGCTCAATGTACACTCGCTACATTGTCTCAAGACCACAGACCTGTCACTTGACATGGATACATGCACATAGAGTCAACCATTGATATACAGTGACAACCCCTACTGACACAATCATACAAACTGGTCTCAAGCCTAGGATGACTAAAGATTATATAAGTTGAGGTAGAGCGAATAGTGTGCACATGGTGCACTTAACTGCTCCTCAAGGACACCATAGAGCTGGTCATACAGGAGTAGGACCTCCTCCACCAGTTTCTCTAGCTCCTCGGGTGAGAAGGCAGGGGTCCTATCACCTGTAGGACATGGCATGATTGCTCCTACAGGTGGTACACAGTAGCATAGGTTGTGAAGGTGTTGCTGGCAGCAGTGTCAGGAGTCAAGTGAGAGAATGTGTAGAAAATAGCAGTCACATGCATGACCATCACTGCTGGCGGGCTGTGCCATTGGGCCAAGACCACCACAGACAGCAATGTTTTCCTACGGCAGTGTCCACCATGGTAGCATCTGCCTCCCGACATAATGACTTCTGCTGGCGTTTGTGGGCGGTTCCTATTGTATAGTGCAGTAGATCAGGCAGCCGCCATTTTAGAGGTATACAGTGCTATTACAAGATACGTATTGATGCGTCACAAGAATAGAAATGATGTACTTGTGAATATTGAGTGCTGGCCCTGTCCTGTCATATAGGCTAATCATTTCCTTTATAATCTAGGTCTATGGTCAGCGGATGTGACTACATTATTGTGGGTACAGCCACCACCCTGACCCCTACGTGTAATCCAGGATTTGGGGCAATGGTTCAAAGACAGTTTCTGGAGTGACTTGGAAATGAGGATGCTGTCCAGATAGAGGTTTTGCACACATCTGTAGATGATCAAAACGTTAACCTTTCACAAATGTGCAAGTGTTAGCCCTCCTTTATATTGTGTATCATGTTTACAGTGACTCACATGACATGACACATTTCATATCTAACATGTAATGTGTAAACTGCTAGGGACACATTCAGTGACAGACATTTTTACTTTTTTTCCACATAGTTACCCCGGCAGGAGAAGAATCAGACATGCTCCTGTGTACCATCCAATAGCAGACTTGCAGACCATGGAGATCAGACATGTCACTCAAATTTATTGCCTGGATAGGAAGACAATCATGGATCTCTGTCGTCAGTTGGATCCAGATCAGATGCCAGCCATGCATCATCCAAATGGCACACCACCCATTGTACAAGTCATGTCTGTGTTGCACTTCCTAGCCACAGGTTCCTTACGAACCACAGTGGCCTGATCTGCTCAGATATCCCAGTCTATGTTCAGTTTGGTGTTGAAGAATATACTCACAGCAATGTTGAAACACCTGGACAGCTACTTTTGTGTTCTTCAATGTGAGGATTTTGACCATGTGAAAGCAGAGTTCTATGGTTTGGCACACATACCACATGTGAGAGCCATTGACGGAACCCTTGTAGCCCTAGTTTGACCCCATGGCTGTGGACAGATCTATTGGAACAGGAAGAACTTCCATTCCATCAATGTCCAAGTAGTGTGTTTGGCGGACCTCTAAATTTCTCAAGTCTGTGCCTAGTACCTAGGTTTAGTCCATGATTCCTTCATCATGCGTAACAGTGCAGTACCCCAGCTGATGACACAACTGTACCCAGAGAGGGCCTGGTTGGTTGGTAAGTAACATATGTCATGCACGTATGTGTGCTATGTCTACTGCTAGTGAGAGGTTGCCCTGGACTGATTGCTGCACACATGTTGCCTTTCCTTTTAGGGGATTCTGCCTATCCAAACCATTCCTGGTTGTTGATACCAGTGAGGAACCCAACTATGCCAGGGGAAGTCTGCTTCAACGAGGCACATGGAAGAAGACGCCATGGTGTGGAGCGGGCTTTTGGGCTCCTGTAGGCAGGATTCCACAGCATAGACAAATCCAGTGGTGCCCTCCTCTATTCACCCACAAAAGTTTGTAAGATCATTGTGGCCTGCTGGATGTTCCACAATCTTGCCCTGAGGAGATACATCTCATACATATCTGATGAGGGTAAACTACTAGTGGCTCCACTTGAGGCTTTTGAAATGGTTAGTGAGGATGACTGTGATGAGGATGAAGGTGGAGACATGCAGGCAGATATCATTAATCAGTCTTTCACTTGAGTATAAGTATGTGATGGTCTGTGATTACTGTGACTGCATGGGATACTGTAGGGGTCAGGTATGTGGCAAAGGTTATTTCTGTCACCATGAGACAAGGCATTTCATGCTATGAATCAAACAGGCCAGGTCCGATGGCTACATCTGATTTGTAGACGTGGTTCTCTTAAGGCTCTCCTTTGTTTAGGGCAGTCACATTTTACTGTCAAGGTAATGACAGAACTGAACTTTGAAATTACTTTTGTGTCTCATGTATTCTTTTGTCTGCCTAAACTCCTTGTATGTCACTTTTTTCTTCCCAGTCTCTTCACCATGCCATCCTTATGTGGGCATTTCTCAGTTGTGTCATTGGCAGGTGGCCATAACTGGTCTGACATGTGAAGGGGACATGTGTGTGCGCATGTGGCCTTGTAACATGGCATCCTGTGCAATATATCCATTTTCCATTCACATTGTGTTGATAATGCTCCTGCATGCCCAGTACATAGATGTTGATGTGTTTCCTCATTGCAGGCCATAGTGCCTGTGCCATAACACTGACATGGGTGTGCAACATGTCACTAGTTGCCTAACCATTGTAATAGGATGGACCTCAGACTAGGAACTGTTGTACTGTCCTTTGTCTGTGTCATGTGATATGTTAAGTTGGATAGACCTGGTTTTGGTATGTGATAAGGCTCAAGCAGTGACAATATTCACCAATCTGTTTGCCTATACTTTGAAACAGGGTCTGACATAGCCCTTTCTTCTGTGGCCAGGGGGATGGTACTTTGAGAAATGTGGCCAGAAGCAACAATGCCACACATTCTTAGGAATGACAGTCTAGACATATTTGCAGCCTATGTGCTGTACAGTGTAAATAAAAATTTTGATGTGAGTGACCACTTTTGTTGTTGTGTTGCTGGTAATCATCAGCCTAACACTGCCTGTGACATGTACCTCCTAACATTATCATCTTATGAGTTGCTTATCTGCATTACATGAAATCCACATCGTACATCCCCCAATGTTAACAAATCACTATTAGGCATTGATTGTGTGCTAATCACATGTGCTCTGAAAATGAAGGTGGAAATTGACTGTTAAAAAAGAAACAAATAGTGAAGAGATCAGTTATGGTGGATGTAATCATTGGAGTAGCTGCCACAATATTTCAAGTCCAAAGTCCAGTGTCCTACTATCCTGGAAAATGGATAGTGTATGAAGAACAGTAAACAGAGAGAGTCTGTGGCACACAAAGGGGCTCCATCAGGAAGAGGTCACTTCCTGGAAGTGGTTGAGTTTTTGGCATCTGCACCTCCTGGATGTTTGGGTGTATGGCCCAGCTTTCAGGGGGGTTCTTCACCTATAGATGCTGGAGTGTCTGAGGCAATTCCTTCCTCTGGCAGGACCTCCCTTCCACCTCCCTTCCACTGGCTGCCACAGAGTTTGAAGGGGCTAATGTTACTAGGCCAATGGAAGGTGTCTGGTGCCGTTCTCAGTCTCTGACCAGCACCTTAACAAACTGATTCATGCTTCTCACCCACACCATCTCTCGCACACACCCTATTCCCATGTGCCTTTGACCTTGGCACAGTTTGGCCCCTACCACTGTGTCCAGGTCCACCACTGTCAGGGGTATTTAGATGTGATTCAGGTAGCTGGACTGGGGGGCATAAGATTGTTGATTCTGTCCTTGAGACACAGGATTAGGGGCACCTGGTTGCCTGCAATGTTGATGCAACAGGGAGGAGTCAATGTGGTCAGGGTGAGGCTGACAGGTGTCATCTGACCAGGTTCCCCAGATGGGCCTGCATCTTCTTCATCATCCACATGTCTAGAAGTGGTATCCTCAATGAGGTATTGATCCATGGGGGAGTGGCAGCCTCTTGACCTAACATTTGGGGAACAGACCAATTCCATGTCAAGTCATTTTGTTACAGGAGGTCAGAGTATCTTGGCACTTGAATGTCTGTTCATAGATTCATAGCTTTCTAGCAGTGCAGTCTAACAAGTGTCTGGGCCTGATGTGGCTTAGGTCATCTCAAGACCTAGTAGACTGTTATGCGTGGAAACCCGGTTTCTTGTTGTTGGATCTTTTAGTTGTCATCATGTGGTCAGTGTATTATGAATATGAGCCTAATTATGACCCTGGCGGTCACCAGATTGCCTGGGACCGTTGCCAAAACGTCAGTCTGGCCATAACATTACAACTATGGTGAAAGTGCCACGGTCAGACCGTAGGCACCGACAGGGTGCCACCAAACGACAGCCTGGCGGTCTCTGCAGTTGTAAACCACCAGCCCTGGGGATTACGTGCCCCCTTTCCGCCAGCCTTTGCATGGAGGTAGCCCCACCATGCAAAGGCTGGTGGAATGGGTTTGCTGGGGGCCCCTTGGGGGCCCCTGCACTGCCCATACACTTGGCATGAGCAGTGCAGGGGTTCCCATGGACAGCCCCGTCGCACTTTCCACTGCCCAAATTACGGACAGTGGAAAGCACAATTGGTGATGCTGCACCTGATGCACCACCACATAGGATCCGGCTCGATTACGAGCCGGTGTCTATGTTATTGCCCTGTTCACCGCAGGGCAGTGGGCAGAAATGCTTTTTCCTCCCCCTGGCCCAGCGGCAAACTCCTAATAAGGCCGGCGGTGTTCAGGCCATGCAGGCGGCCTGATGGCGGTACAAGTTTGGCAGCCGGTCTCTGACACCCGCCAAACTCATAATAGGGTCAATATGTTCTGCCACGAGCACTTAGATGATGAATCTTGGTACCTCTGAGTTGTCCTACATTCATTGGGCACATAGGTTGGGCTGTCCTTCCAATCCACATTATTTTTATGATCTGTATGTTGGTTCATCCCAGGTAGATAACCTGCATATGTGAATTAACAGACAACAGTACAAGGGCATTGTGGACAGTGTCCTAGTTATTGGAGTTAGAGGGACTGTTCCTCCTGCGTTTTACAGTCACTTTACACCAAGCACTACACACATCATAAATAACTCAGCCTCTCAGGTGTATGGACTTTCATAGCAAGTTTCTGTACAAGGATATTAGGACAGGTGCACAGTGAGCAGCTGTTTTGCATTAAGTAGACAGTTCCTGCTGAGCTTGGTATTGCTGTCTTTTCCTGTCCTATCCACACACTGTACAGTTGATATCCCTATAGGTGAGTACATGACAAAGGATGAGTAGAGGGAGATTGGTCCTAGTAGGAGAGAGCACAGTATTGCCTGAGTGGAGTGACATTGCCAATGCCTGCTGACCTTGGTTATGCTGTCTTTGCCTGTCTCACCCACACACTGTAGAGTTTATATCCTCTTAGGTGGGTACACTCCAATGTGGAGAGGACAAAGGTGGTGATTTGGATGGGCTACACTGTTCTGGCATTAGTGATAGTGGAACAGAGCCTGCTGGGAGGTTTGCTGTCAATCCCTGTACTACACCCACTGTACAGATATGTGGTTCCCCCGGTGGGTGTGATTGGAATGTTGGGGGCCAGACAGGGGTTATGGACAGGTGGACACTGGACTGTTGTGTGGTGTGACATTGTAGGTGGGGAAAGGTGATCATTGAGCATCCATGCCAGTACATTTAGGTGGGCAATATTGGTTGATGTGACTTATCCAACTTGACTCCACCAGGTAATCCTGTCAAGCCCAGAGGATGCAGAATGGGCAAGACCTTCTCCTCCCATGATGAGAACTGTGGGGAAGGAGGTGGGAAATCACATCCAGTCTTGTGGACTGCCAGCTATTGCCTGGCATACATGGAACTTATCTTCCTCCTGAGGTCATTCCACGTCTTCTTGATGTAATCCCTTGTGTGCCTGTAACTGCCTACAGAATTCACTCTGTCGACTATCCTTTGCCACATTTCTATTTTCCTAGTGATAGTAGTCTGCTGGGCTTGGGATCCAAATATAATATATAAATTGTAGGTGCTGTGTGATGAGGGGTTCACAGGGAGTAAATATTGTGATAAGGAGCAAATATGTGTTTTGGGGTTGCTGTGAGGATGTGTGATATCTGTGCTGTGAGAGATGGTGGGCCGCCTGATCTATGGTTTGTTTTGCTCTGATGTTGCTCTGGCTTCTGTGTTTGGCATTGCAGATGCAAAGGATTGCGGTGTGTTGAGGGGTGTGTTTTATAGTGTGGTTGGTTGGTGTTTGGAAGGTATGTATGTGTGTCAGCTGTGTTGTTTTCAAATCTATACAGTGTGGTGCCTTGTAATACTGTGGAGACCGCCTACCGCAGTGGTTCGCACCGCCATTGGTAGACCTCCATGGCAAGACCGCCAAGGAGAATTGTGACTTGTAATAGGTTTGTGGCTGTTGATGACCCCGTTTTGGTGCTACATATAGCTTAGTTAGCATAGGAGAAAGAGGGACTGGAAATATTAATGTAAAAAAGCCATTAAAGCCACACAATATCACCATGTCACAGAATGTTCTATTACTCTGTCTTCTGACAAGCTTTATTGCCACTGTCCTGTTTATTTTTATCATAATATACTATTCATATTGTGTGCACTGGAAAAGGATTTTGTTTTAATAAACCTTCAAAATGTAATCCTAGTTACATAGAGTTCTTGTGTATGCCTATTAATTATGAAAGTGTGTTTGGCTCCCTTATTGATCCATGAGAAATCTTACAGGACTGATTGCTATCTAAAACACACTTGACTCAATTAATGCTCAGAAAATTGCAGGGTGGTTGCAATGTACTGGGATATCTGTATCATGTTGGTAGAGTCCTTAGTGCCAGAGGGTCTAGCAGTTGCTATGGCTGATCATAGACATTAATAAGGGAGGATGTGGTTAGACTCTCTACTTACATGGAAAGGCGATTGCAATAATATTGGGGAGCAATGGGGACCTATAATTTGGGTCTCCATATGCAATATATGTGTACTGATTAGTGCCTGAAGTAATAGTTGTTGTTTTTCTAGTTAACATTTGAATGCCCTGACTTTGTCCTTTGTCTAGGACCTGGAAGAGTCAGGGGGAAATCAAGAAGCAGTCAGTGCGGGGGTGGCTAAATGTGAGGTCATGATCTAAAATTGCACAGACTGGAGCTTCAGCACATTCACCCCTGATTAATCAGTCCCAGGCCTTGATCCCAGCTTCCCGGTAAACTACCCCAGCCTTCTAAACCTCTTGAGTACAACACATCCTCTCCCAAACTCACATTGAAGTAACCTCTGGTTCCATGGGTAGCCTAAGAGGACATATTTGAAATTTCTGTCCAGCCTTATGTTTCTTTGGGGACTAAGACACCTCCAGGGGATGAGGTGGCTCAGAACCCTCTAAAGAGACAGGTTGGGGCCAGGGTGGAAGCTACAGCATATCTGCTTGCTCCCGTCTATTATTCTTCAGAAACTGCACCTCTGCTATTGGCCATCTGAAATACTGCAAAAAACTAATGTTCAAGAATATGGACAAGAAGGCAACATAAGATCCACAACATTATTTGATGGTTACCTCACCCTGGCTCATCAAGCCCTCTATTTTAAAGTAAAACTTTACAGCTCCAGGACACTTCTAGGGAACAATTGACAATAATTGGGACATAGTTCCACAGCATATTATGTGCAGTATAAATGATGAGCTGTGCTTAGTGCCTATGTTGCATAACTGAAGAAAATAGCTGGTATACCGTAGAATTTGAGAACTACATAGACTAAAATTGTACAGTTATCATCCCTGATGAAAGTAGAAAAACAAGGTGCATGTCCACTTCTACATATTCTATAATAGCTTAGCATCTCCTGGTACAACAATGGAGAAATGCAGCAGACCCCTGATCTTTACACCTAGGAAACGGAGCTATACATTTTCAGGATGATCTTAAATACTGCCCTAAATGATTTATTACCAACATCATAACTTGTGTTTGCAATATTCAAAGTGAATAAAATGCTGAATTGATACATTGCGTTCAGAAATATTACAATTACATTAGCAGAAAAAACGCAAATGATGTGGCCTTTGTCCTTCTGTGAGAATCAAGTTGTCACTTGACTGCAGGATGCACTAGGTTCATGACATATTACACCTCAAGAATTAATTAAGTGAGTGCAAATTGAAGAATGATGACTTGTAGAGATGGTATTTGCTTACTACTAAGATAATAGGGCTGTGTATTAGGATTACATAACTTTAGAGTTTAGTGGACTGACTCCTTTCACACCATCAGAGATTGTCAGCCCTATGCCTGGCTAGCTCACAGTGCCATACCATTTGGGGTAGAAGGTAATTATGGCAACCTAAATGACACTCTGACTCCCCATAAGTCATGGAAACAGACCTCAACATTTTCTTGTATTAATCATGCATGTTCAGGAGAAACCGCAACAGACATATGAGATTGGTTTTAATACATTTATTGAAACAATCATAATCTTGTGTAGAGAGAATGAACCTGCGATATTTAGGCAGATGAAACAGAGCAGATTTACCAGCATTATGAACATGGTGAAGAGAATGAAAAATCCAACCATGGTAAATGATTTTCAAGGGGTCCTACCTAACTCTAAATCAACACTGAAAGCATACCAGGTTACACCCACCTTTGCCCAATCTAATAGATTAGCCTTAGCCCCTACCTGGAAACTGCATCAGGAGTCAGCCTGTAGTGTGGATGGCAATCCTCATAGGAAGCTGGATGATTGACACCAGCAGAGCTGCATGTCAAACGCAGCATTCATCCCAGGTTGGTTGTGGCTATAGTGCCCCTCTGCCCCTTCTGAGTCAGTGCACCATTTATATAATGAAAGCAACACTGTTTTAGAATCACAGCTCTGATGCAATGCTATGTCTAGATAGTAGAAGCTGTCTCCTGAATGGGACACTCAGCATTAGGCTATTGTGTACAGTGTTCCTAGCCTTGAACAGAATGTACTGATTATACATTGAGAAAAGACTAACTAAAAACAAGCAAATTGTTCAATATATTCCTACAATAATGTGTACATCAGTGTGTAAAATGTCACTGTTAAAAGCAATGCAGCTAAATCATCTAAACCATAAAATATAAAATGTAGCTAAAATAGAGGACCAACGTGGGCCCATGAAAATGGTAATGACAATCTGATTGTTGGTGTGGGAATGTTATACAAAAACACAGGTAGAGTTCTGTAATTTCAATAAATTGAGTTGCTCGGTATACAGATGGCATTAAAAAGCAGGGCATGAGAAATACATCAGCAACAGGCTGATACATTATTGAATCCGGACTCTGCTTCAATATTATAACTTCCCTCAATGCAGCTGATTTTGTCTTTGGTAGTGCCGAAGGCCCAGATTTACAGAGTTCAAGCAGTGCAGAGAAGGAAGTTGCTAAGTGGCGTTCTGTGAATGGGGGAGAGCAGAACTGAGCCATATTTACTAAAAAGTGTTGCAGTTCTTTTCTCTTCTTGTGCTGTCACTCTTTTTGCAGCCATGAGCCAAAACAGGTACCCCAGCGCTATAGTGTAAGGGTGGCTGCATTATGCTCAGTATATTGTTTGTGGTCGAAGGAGCCCATTAATGTACAAAAACTGTTCTTTAGGTAATTTTCCTCATTGTATAAGTGATATAGAAAACAGCACACATGAAAAAAGGAAAAAAAGAGTAAAAATTTGCCCTTGTTGTGCCTGCCTCTTAGAGGCGCTGGATTGTGGTGCAAATCATTGTTTAATTTTTTTTGTAGTTATTGATTTGTAACAAAACCCATGGGCAATTACATAGAACCATCCATGCACCAATCAAGACATGCTAACTTGACTCAAAGTAATGCAGAGTAGAACTTTGCTCTACCTTGCATTACTTTGGATTACAATTCAGTGCAAATCCTAATTTGCATTGGATTGTAAATCCCAGCAATAGTCATTGTGTTAGATCTCTGTTAAAAAAGTAACACAAATCCAATGCAAAATCTTTGTAAATCTGGGCCATAGACCCATGTAGCTGATTCTACAAACCGAAAAAATGACACGTACAAATATGAAGCATCCAACATCAAGATCTTGTAGCACATCCCACAAATTACTGTAGAGACCACATTTACTTTATTAAATCATCGTTGATTTTAATTCCAATGACAAACACAGAATTTGCCATTGCCCCACTGATGGTAACAATGAAATCAAGGCTTCTGCCTAAACGTTAAGATAAACATTGCCATAGCATACTATTTCCTCTGTTATTGTTGGAAGAAAAGATACGGTTGCAACATGGTCCCCAGGCCCTCTCTCCTAGTGTGAACGTGTTATCCTTCACATTTTGGAAAAATGTAACTCTAAAGTGCAACAGTTATAATAAACCTTAGTTCGATCTCTGAGAACTCAGTTTAAGTATAAAGAAAATTAATTGAATATAACAATAACATATTAAAGGTAAATATCACAGGTAAGTGCATGACAACATATATGGAGAACCTATATTAAATACACTCATGAAACGAAGAGGGACATCAACTATATTATATATGGGATAAAGTACATCCTGCCATACGTTATAAAAAGAAAGCAAATCAGCTAGGATGATGAAGGTAACACTGCAATCCTTGGTGTGGTGCTCTTTCATGTTAAAGGGATAGAACATTTGTAAACATGAAGAGTTAAATGATAATATATAGTTCAGAATTAAACACATTAAAAACAGATAGATATTTGTTGCAAAAGCATATTAGGGGGCGACTCCTCTGACCTCCTGGTCAGCGTCTGCTCATTCTCCTCTGCCCAGCTCCAGCTGTTCTGCTGCCTCTCACACATTTCAAACTGAGACCCTGCCTGACTCTCAGTTCGAGGCCCACCTCAACCCGCAGGCTCCACCTGCACCTCATCCTTGGTGGCTTAGTGGCAATCTGCATGTAAGTATCTTGCTTTCTCTTTCACTTGATGCAATTTTTCTTTCCTCTTACTTTTTTCTTTCTTTCTTGTCTTTTTCTCTCTCCTTCAGCCTTTTACTCTCCCCGTGTTTCCTCTGCTGCTGCTGCCCCTGTGGTCCGGCCCCCTCCCTCCCTGCAATGTGCCTTCCTGCCCTCCTGCCTCCCACCTGACCAGACCCCCGTCTCTCTCCCCTTCTTAATTGAGACCGCTGTGCACTAAGAGGGTGACTCCTCTGACCTCCAGGTCAGTGTCTGCTCGCTGTCTTCTACGCAGCTCCACCTGTTGCTGCTGCCTCTGCTGCATTTTGAACTGAGAGCCTACCTGACTCTCAGTTCAGGGCCCAACTCCACCCGCAGGCTCCCGTCTGCACCTCATCCTTGCTGGCTTAGCAGCAATCTGCATGTAAATTCTTGCTTTCTCTTTCACTTTTTGCTATTTTTCTGTCATATTTGTTTTTCCTTTTATTTATTTCTTGTCTCTTTCTCTCTCCTTCAGCCTTTCACTCTTCCTGCATTTCCCGTGCCGCTGCTGCCCCTGTGGCCTCGCCCCCCGTCCCTGTAAAGTGCCATCCCGCATCCAGCTGACGGAACCCCCTCCTCCTTCCCCTTCTTAATGGTGGCTGCTGTGCATTGACAGTGTGACTCCTCTGACCTCCTAGTCAGCATCTGCTCGCCCTCCTCTTCGCAGCTTCACTGGTTGCTGCTGCCTCTGCCATGTTTTGGACTGGCAGCCTGTCTGACTCTCAGTTCGAGACCCACCTCCACTTGCAGGCTCCAGTCTGAGTCTCATCCCTGGTGGCCTACCGGCCATTTGCATGTATATATTTTGCTGTCTCTTTTACTGTTTGCTATTTATCTGTTATCTTTATCTTTTCTTTCTTTTTTGGCTCTTTATCTCTCCTTCAGCCTTTCACTCTCCCCGCATTTCCCGTGCTGCTCCTGCCCCTGTGGCACCACCCCCATCCCTCCGTGCAAAACACATTCCCGCCTCCCAGGTGACCAGACCCCCCACCTTCCTTACCTTCTTAATTGCGGCTGCTGAGCAGTCATGCGGCGGGTGCATCACTGGTGTGCCGAAGTTGCACCACAGGCAAGCTTGTCAACAACTGGACCGCACCCACCGCCATGAATCTGGTCCCCTGACCTTCCATCATCACTACAAGGTGGAGACCCTGCAATAATCAGCCTTTTTTCCCTTGAGGTGGCCTGGCCATTGTACAGAATTCATCCCTCCGCTTGATAACCAATTCAGAAGAACTCCCCTCCTCACCCCCATGGAGCATCTCGACTTCCAGATACACGCCACACCCAAATCAACCTTCCACGGCACCCTCATCCACAGGCCACCAAGTCCCCGAAAAGCCTTCAGCGGCTCCATCGTTGACATCACCTCTCCTCATGCTCTTGCCTACTCGAACTACTTCCTCCTTGGTGACTTCAACTACCACATTGACAACAGCAATGACACCAACACAGCCTCCCTGCTCAATAACCTCGCCACATTAGGACTAAAGCAACTAGTCACCTCACCAACACACATTACTGGACACACGCTCGATGCCACCTTGTCCACCAGCAACAACATCACCGTCAACAACACCTCCACACTTCACTGGACTGACCACTACTGCATCCATTTTACCATCAACTCACTGACCATCCACCTCCACACACTCCGAGCGCCAAGCAGAAAATGGAACCAGATCACCAAGGAACAGCTCTTCAATACCTTCAGCAAGTCCCCCCACCACATTCCCGTAGACACCAATCTCTCAGTACAGAACTTCACCAATGGATCTTCGAATGCACCAACACCATAGCACCTCTCCATAAGACTTCAGCGAAACACCACCTGAAGAAGTCCAGCTGGCTCTCCCTTGCACTCCAGGCACACCTGCAGATAACTCGAAGAAAGATGGAGTAACAGAAAATCCCAGGGTGACTTTGCGGTCTTCAAAGCTGCCACCACATCCCATCACCACCTCATCAGAGTCACCAGGAAAGCCATCTAGCAGTACTGCATCAGCGCCACTGCTCTGATCTTTGCTGTGGTCAAATAGTTTGACAAACCTCAATCAGAAACAGCAAGCATCCCTCCATCTCAAGACCACTGTGACAGGTTAGCCAACTTCTTCCACTGGAAAATTAAAGACATATATGAGAGCTTCAGATCTCAAGCCCCTTTGAGCCCTCAAAAACTGCCCAGATCTGAACCATCAAACCACCACAGACCCTGTCCCGCTGGACCAGCCTCACCACAGACGAGCCCGCACCATTAGGAGCAGCATCCACTCCAGAGCCCCTACGGACCCCTGTCCTCACTACATTTTTAACAAGGTCAACACATCCCTCACACCGAGCTCCAACACGCCCTCAACTGCTCCATAGAGACAGCCACTTTCCAAGAGGACTGAAAGCATGCCGAGATCCACCCGTTCTTGAAGATGCCCACGGCCAACCCCAAAGACCTCAAGAATTAGCGCCCCATCTCTCTGCTGCTGTTCCCAGCCAAGGTCATCGAAAAGGCCATCAATGCTCAGCTCCGTCAGAACATCGAGGACAATAACATCCTGGACACCTCCCAATCAGGCTTCAGGAGCAATCACAGCATGGAGACCACCCTCTTCCCTGCCACCGATGACATCTGCTCGCTGCTTGACCATGACCATACAGTAGCCCTCATCCTACTGCACCTATCGGCCACCATCAACATGGTCTCACACCTCACCCTCTGCTCCAGGCTCCACACAGCAGGCATCTCCAGAAAGGCCCTACAGTGGATACACTCCTTCCTGTCTGGCAGAACATAGAGAGTCAGACTCCTGCCCTACCTATCAGAACCTATGGAAAACAGCTGTGGAGTTTCACAGGGCTCCCCTCTGAGCCATACATTCTTCAACATCTACATGGCCCCGCTCACATCCATCATCAGGGACCACAGGCCTAACATCATCTCCTATGCCGACAATACCCAGCTTATCATTTCACTGATTGAAAACCCACTAGTGCCAAGAAGAATGTCCTCAAAGGGATCAACGCCTTTGCTGCCTACATGAAGGACAACTGTCTCAAACTCAACTCCGACAAGATCAAGATCCTCATTCTGGGGATATGCACATCAGCCCACGACGACTAATAGTGGCCATCGACCCTCGGCACCCCCCATCCCAACAAACCACGCACGCAGCCTCAGCTTCATCTTAGACTCACTGCTCACCAGGACATGCCAAGTTAACTCAGTCACATCCTTCTGCTTTCATACACTCCGACTTCTTTGGAAGATCTACAAATGGATCCCAAAGGACTGCTGCAAAACAGTAACCCATGCCCTGGTTACAAGCAGACTCAACTATGACAATGCCCTCTATTTCGGTGCCACCCAGAAGAGCCTGAAGAAATTATGGCACTTTCAAAATGCCTCTTCCAGTCTCATCCTGGACATTCTCTGCTGCGAACATATCTCCAACCACCTAAGAGACCTTCACTGGCTTCCTATCGACAAAAGAATTAACTTCAAACTTCTTGTCCACGTTTAAAAGGCCTTCATGACATAGGACCTGCCTACCTCAACCACTGCATCACCTTCTACTCCCCCACCAGACTTTTCCACTCCGCTCAACAAGCACTAGCCACTGTACCACGCATATGGAAGGCCTCGGCTACTGGAAGATCCTTCCTCGCGGCAAAGACCTGGAACACCCTGCCCCTGCACCTCAGTCAGTCCCCAACACAGCTCAATTCAGGAAGGACCTTAAAACCTGGCTCCTCAACTGAAGCTCAGAGGACAAACCCTAAAGTGCCTTGAAACCCTTACAGGTGAGTAGTTGCGCTTTATAAACCCTGATTTGTTTTGATTTAGAATCAGTTTGATACAAGTAAGTTTTAAAAAAAACACATTGTAGTTCAGAGTTCATAAAAACATTAAAAGAGATCCTATAATTACCTAAAGTATGAAAACACATGTTGCCAAAAAAGTATTCTATTTCTGCTTATCAATGTTCATCTAGAAGGACAGATCAAAAGAAGAAACATATATGTTTCATTTTT
Organism: Pleurodeles waltl; assembly: GCF_031143425.1. Classification (NCBI taxonomy): domain Eukaryota; kingdom Metazoa; phylum Chordata; class Amphibia; order Caudata; family Salamandridae; genus Pleurodeles; species Pleurodeles waltl. The sequence goes on from NC_090440.1 coordinate 1,507,287,320, forward strand.
TATTAAAATGCATCTTTAATTATACTCTGTGATGGACTACCTTTCCCCGTGGCTGCTAGCAACAGGCATTGTGAGGACAGAACTCAATTGTAATAGGTTATTACAGCTGAGCAGCTATGTTATTCATTTATTATGGGTGACTAGGTGTATCACAGTTTGCATCTAATAAGGAAATTAGAGACTGGGGGACTGGGGCCCATATTTATACTTTTTTGCCCCACATTTCTGTCATTCTTTTAAGCAAAAGTAGCACACACGTACAAAATATAATTGTATTTTGTAAGTGTGCGCTGCTTTCGCGTAAAAAAAATGAAGCAAATGCGGCGCAAAATAAGTATAAATATGGGCCTGGCTTCTATACAGAGATTACAGACTGATATGTATTATATAATGGATAAGCTACTCTCTTTTGTAAATTACAAGGATATCGCAAGTCACTGAGGAGTTCCATAACCATATAGAGGACACAGTGGAAGGGCAAATTACTTTATAAGGCTATGGAACTCCCAGGTGACTTGCAATACCCTTATCATGTGCACTGGGGGGTACCTTATCCCATATACAAGATGGACAAACCATCACCTTTTCTACAAGCCTTTAAAACCTTGGTGCGTAGCTCTTTCACATGAAATAGTGAGTTTGCAAACATGAAGAAAAAATATAAAACCTCTAGTGCAAAATTAGACAGCTCAAAAACCTTTTAGATATTTGTTGCAAACAGATGTTAGAATCAGTTCAATTCTATTCTTTAAAAAAAAAAAAGCTGCAGTAACTCGGAACGTGTAGTAACATGAAGAAATATTCTAGCTTTTCTCTATTTAAGGAGTGCAAAAAAAAAAACATTCTCTCTGCTTGTCATTGTAAGCTATGAAAATATAGCAGAAGAAAGAAAATCAATGTTCTCTTTTTTGTTGGTAAATAGCTTCAATTATACTTGTGACCTGACCTGCCTCTCATCTCGGCAGCTGGCTCTGGCAGTTGGCATTATGACTGCAGAACTCAACTGTAGTAAACTTGTAGTAATCAGTGACTTGATGCATCACAAGTTGCCAATTTAAAGAAATTGGTGACTGGATTATATACAGGATTACAGAATCCCTTGTATTATATAGGTCAAATAGTACCCACTACCATATATTAAAAGGATATTGCAAGACAAGAAGAAATGTAATTACCATGGATATGATTGAAGCTGAAGGCTGAGTTCCTTTGTATGCTCATGGACCTCAAAAGTGACTTGCAATATCTTTATACTGTATTGCGAGATTACTTTATTCCTTATAATACATGTTCACACCTCATCTTTCACAAAAACACTCATGGTTCTGGTGCATGGCTTTTTAGTAGAAGAACTATTCATAGTTAAGCACATCAAAAAAGTAGTTACATATTTTTTAGAAAAAAGGTATCAGAATCATTTTAACACAAGTCTGATCTAAGAAAACGAACACTGTACCTGAAAATGTGAATAGACACATAGAGGGATTCTATTTTTTCTATAATTACCTAAGGTGTGCAAAAAGTAAAAATATTGCCATAAATATATCTTTCCTGCTTATCACTGTTCATCTAGAAAAGAAGAGCAGGAGGTATTGAGAAATGTCAGAACTCAAATGTAATAAGTTATTACAGTTGACCAGTAATGACATTTCTTTTTTATAGGTGTCTAGATGCATCACAAGTTGCATGTAATAAGGAAATCAGAGACAGGTTTTTATACAAGGATTGCAAGATCACATGTATTTTATTAATTTTAATATGGTGTTTAGTTTTGTATGGTTTACTTCTGAAAGGAAAACAGAGTTCAAGAACTGGAATTTTACTTTATCTTTCAACTGGAACACTGTTAATTTAAACAAGGTACGTACATTATTCTATCCATTCTATGATTCATGAACTCTAAATGGAAAATAGATCAAATAATTAAAATGTTTGCAATATTTCACCAGCTATATTGTACATACTGTTGCAGAAATGCGACTTTGTTGAATTGCACATCTGATTACTTAACCAGCATTACCATAACACATTTCCCTATGCAAAACTTGACAGTGTATGCTCTAATAAATTTGATTTCATTTGATTTGACTGGCTGATCAGGATGAATACCAAGGCAGAGTCAGCGCGTTCAAGTGAAGAAGTGACATACACATTAGAGAAACATGAGTTATTTTGCAATTTAATAATGTCCATCCTGATCTCAACACAAATCAGGTCTCATCTTGGATACAATTAAAGAGTTTTGACCAGCAGCTGTGATGAGAAAGGTTTACCTGTCCTTAGCTGCATTCTACCCCAAGAAATGTGAGGGCATTGAGTTAAATGTACGTACATCTATTGGATCCAATAGAATATGATATTCATGACATGGTTCGTGTCTTCATTTCAGAAGAGGTACATGTCAAAATCAATTAAAAACGTAAGTATTCCTTTTACCAAATGTGCTTAAAAGCATTGCTCTCTCCCTAGGTACTCTCACTTCCCCAGAACATCCCATTAATTCATACAAGATAAATGAATACATGTTGGAGTTAGGAACTATTTGAATATTGCCCACAGTAATCAATATAGATAGAGAAATCATTAAGAAAATAGAAGGCACCTATCTCTTTGTTATAACACTACAATTGATCTGCAGTCTGGTCACCAAATCTGATCGCTGAAAAAACACTAGAAAAAAAAGGCAAAAAACAAAAGAACAATCTTGTTGGTTGCTTATAAAATGTTCACAGAGGACCTCACATTTGAAACTGGTCACAACAAATTGTAAAATGAACACAAAGTTAAAGGAGAGTCTGGTGGAGTTGTCACATGAATGAACATTCAAATATGTGTCTGGTGTTTTTTTTGTGAAAAGAAGCAAAGCTATATGCATTCAAACAGCAGACATTAACACACTCTATGCTGCTATTTGTGCAATCCACAAAATTGAGTGTACAAAATACCAGTAGTGAAGAGGGCAGGTAGAGAAAGCCAACATATAGGCCCTCAGTATGACATTTTCGGTAAATCCCACTTACCGCCACGCTGACTGCGCCAACTTACCACCGCCGTGGTGGGTATCCATTCACCATATTATGACACACACACACCAATCAGTCATTATTCACCCACAGACACAAATCCGCCACACCAAAGGTCAGTGATAAACTGACGGTATCCAAACCCACTCGTTACACCAACAGAACAACGCCCACCAGATTATGACCCACAAATCACCATGGCAGACATTCAAAGGCGGAAAACCATTGATGATACCTACCGGCGTGCTCAAAATGGACACACACAGACAAAACAACACCACATTGGACAATTCAAACAGCACACACCTGACACCCATACACACACCACACCCACACCACTATATAACACACACCCACATTACCTACAACCCTTTACCATTCCAAACCATTGCCAGCAGAGAGACATCAAGACCAAAGACACAATCAGAGCCACACACTATACACACCTATACACCACTCATGCACCCCGCATCACACACCCTAACACATTACCCAACACACCCTCACCTACACACCTCACACAACACCGATGGCACCACAAAACACCCCCGTTTCACAGAGGAGGAGCTAAGGGTCATGGTGGAGGAAATCATCAGGCTAGAGCCACGGCTATTTGGAGCACAGGTGCAGCAGATATCCATAGCTAGGAAGGTGGAGCTATGGCAGAAAATCGTGGACAGGGTCAATGCCGTGGGACAGCAGCGATGAACTAGGGATGACATCAGGAAGAGGTGGCACGACCTACGGGGGAAAGTTTGTTCCATTGCAGCAAGACACCAGCTCGCTGTACAGAGGACTAGCGGTGGACCCCCAACTTCTCCCCCACAACTGACAGCATGGGAGGAGCAAGTCTAGGCAATCCTGCATGCTGAGGGCCTGGCCGGAGTAGGAGGAGGACTGGGCTGTGATAATTCAACCCTCCACTACTATTACCCCCCATCTGCATGCCATCACATACCCCCACCCTCAACCTCACTCCCATTACTCCACCACTTCCCACACACCCCACTATCACAACTCATTCATCCCAATGCCAAGCCCTGCATGTTCTACCAATGCATGGACACCCCTCACAGCCCTGCATGGACACTAATCACTAATGCATGCACACTATAGAGCACTAATCATCCCACCATACACCAACGTACACAAGTGAAAGCTGCCAGGGCAAATACAAGCAAAGAGGGGAAGCTACAGATGCACAATATGTCAGACACAGAAACCATAACACATCATTTACATCCCCTTAGGTACCCCAGCCAATGTCAGCCGAGAGGAGATGCCAGCAATATCCAGTCCCCCAGAAGAGGCCCACGGTGATGACAGCAACTCTGGTCTTCAGGATCTGGATGACCTACCTGATCCATCAGGAACCTCTGGACAATCAGTTACCCAGGCCCAGTCACACACCACCACACAGCCTCCCCAACAGGAAACACCACCACAGCATCCACCCAACGAACCCACACCTCAGTCCCCAGGACGCATCAATCAGCAGTGTGTCCACCTCTACAGGGACCCGGGGCCACTCCTCATACCCAAGACAATCTGGGACCTGGGGTCAGTGGGCACACGGTTCAGGGGACAGAGGCAAGGGAAACTGGGAGGACTGCTGTGCACCGGGGGAGGGCAGGCACAGGGAACCGACTCTCCACGAGGCACTTGCAGAGATCCTGGGAACTTATCAACATTCCCAGGACACAATGGGTCAGATCATGGACAATGTGCAGGCGAACAGGCAGCTGCAGGAGGAACAGTACCCACGATCAGGGAGGACTTGCAGGCCATCAACAACACCCTGATCTCCATAGCAGGGGTGCTGGCAGAGATGGCCAATATTATGAGTGAGGCAGTCACACAACAGCGGGCCCCTGCCACTAGCCAGACATCTGAACAGTCTTCCACCTCTGCTACCTCTAGTGGACAATAGGCCCCGCCACAGCACTCACAGGCCACCAGCACTCCTCCCCCTGCAGAAGGAGAACCACCCCGCAAATGTTCCCTGAGATCCAGACAGAATCCAGAGACATTTTGCAAGACCCACACTGGGAAATTAGACTCTCCTGATTGTCACCCTTGTGTCCCACTCAGTCACCCTGTCCACCTTGAACTCCCATCGCTTCCCTTCCCATGTCCACTTGGACAATGCACCTGTGCTACAAACAGACTGGAACAATACCCTGGACTTTCCTCCATCATCACCCCATCCCATTGCACATGTCCCTCTAAGTTTTAACACTTCAATAAACACCCTTGGAAAAAAAGAAGTTTGGATATCTCATGTATATCAAATATATATTCATTGAAACAGGTACAAACATTGCAATTCAACTGTACAGAAAATGAGCATAGATTAATGACCTGTAGCTGGCTACAGTGATCACACCTGGAGTATATGTGAGGTCACCAACATCTGCAAATTGAATTTCCAGAGGGAACAGTAAGTGGGCATAGAGGTGGGAAATAATAGCATACCAGTGCCAGAGAAATTCAAACAAATGTCATTGAAATGTGAAGTAACACTGTCCTACCTGTGTGTCAATGGAAGTATTGTCTGATCACTGATGGTCTGTTGTCCTCATCCTCATCCTCTATCTCCTCATCCTCACTGTCCACAGGTTCCACTGCTGGCACACGGGAATCTCCAGCCTCCTCCTCCTGCAGGAATGGGACATGGCGTCTGAGGGCCAGGTTATGCAACATGCAGCATGCCACCACTATCTGGCAGACCCTCTTGGGTGAGTAGCACAGGGATCCACTTGTCAGATGGAGGCACCGGAACCTGGTTTTCAGGAGGCCAAAGGTCCTTTCAATTATCCTTCTGGTTCATCCATGTGCCTCATTATAACGTTCTTCTGTCCTTGTCCTGGCATTCATCAGAGGGTTCAGCAGCCATGAGAGGTTGGGGTAACCAGAGTCACCTGAAATATTGAGGGACAACATTTAGCCACACACTATCCCATATGGCCCACACCATACACATACACAAACATCTACTGGGTGGGAACCAGGGCTCACCTATTAGACACAACTTGTGCCTCTGTAGTTGGCCCATCAGATTTGGGATGCTGCTATTCCTCAGGACAAAGGCATCATGCACCGACCCAGGATACTTAACATTGACTTGGGAGATGTACTGGTCCGCCAAGCACACCATCTGTATATTCATAGAGTGGAAACTCTTCAGATTTCTGAACACTTGTTCATTCTGGAGGGGGGGACAAATGCAATATGTGTTCCATCAGTCGTCCCAGTTATGTTGGGGATATGTCCCATTGCATAGAACTCGGCGTTCACTGTGGCCAAATCTTCAACCTGAGGGAAATCAATGTAGCTGCAAATGTGTTTAATAAGGACAGACAACACTCTGCCAACACGATTGAGAACATTGGCTGTGACATTCCTGCTGCCAAACCTACTGTCACTTGGAAAGAACCAGTTGCCAGGAAATGGAGCACTGATAGCACTTGTACAAGAGGGGTAATCCTAGTTTGGGGACAGACAGCAGATATTAGGTCAAGCTCCAAATTGGGCACACAGCTCTGTGATTGTGGCCCTGCCAAGTCTATAGGTAAGGATAATGTGCCTGTCCTCCTGCGTTACCTAGTCCATCAGGGGTCTGTACATGGGGGTATGTCTCCATCTCCTGTTCATCTGCAGCGGTAGGGATCTATGGAGCAAAAGAGTGACGAGCCAACTGAACAATGGATCTACAACAGAACTTTGCATGCTGTTAACTTGTAATGGGTCAGTATGATTTGTCCAGTATGTCCTAATTTCACCAGTGACGCAGCAATTTTCCAGGGCCTGTCCCCCCTCAAATGGTGTAGGAAAGTACCATCTTTCTTGGCATGTTACCCCCAATCTGACATGTATGTCAGAATGTTTTTGCCTGTCTCACTGGGATCCTGCTAGCCAGGACCCCAGTGCTCATAGTTTTTGGCCTTAATGTGTATACCTGTGTAGTGCCAAACTGTGTCACTGAGGCTCTGCTAATCAGAACCTCAGTGCTCATGCTCTCTCTGCCTTTAAATCTGTCAAATAGGCTAGTGACTACATTTACCAATTTCAATTGGCATACTGGAACACCCTTATAATTCCCTAGTATATGATACCTAGTTACCCAGGGTATTAGGGTTCCAGGAGACCCATATGGGCTACAGCATTTCTTTTCCCACCCATAGGGAGCTCAGACAAACCTTTACACAGGACTGCCATTGCAACCTGAGTGAAATAACTCACATGTTATTTCACAGCCATTTGCACTGCTCAAGTCACCTATGTGTCTAACCTTCACTTGCTGAAGGTTAGGTGCAATGTTACTAAGTGTGAGGGCACGCTTCCACTAGCAAAGGTGCTCCCACATAATTCAGGGCCATTTCCCAAGACTTTGTGAGTGTGGGGACACCATTACATGTGTGCACTACCTATATGTAGCTTCACAATGGTGACTCTGAATATGGCCATGTAACATGTCTAAGATCGTGGAATTGTTCCCCCATTCCAAATCTGGTATTGGGGAGCCAATTCCATGCATCCTGGGGGCCCCACTATGGACCCCCAGTACTACCAAACCAGCTCTCTGGGGTTTTCTCTGCAGCTACAGCTGCTGCCACCCCACAGACAGGGTTCTGCCCTCCTGGGGTCTAGGCAGCCCAGTCCCAGGAAGGTAGAACAAAGCATTTCCTCTGAGAGCAGGGTGTTACACCCTCTCTCTTTGGAAATAGATGTTAAAGGCTGGGGTGGAGTAGACTCTCTCAGCCTTTGGAAATGCTTTGAAGGGCACATATGGTGCCCTCCTTGCATAAGCCAGTCTACACCGGTTGAGGCGGAAAACTGGACAAAGGAAATGGGAGTGACCACTCCCCTGTCCATCACCACCCCACAGGTGGTGCCCAGAGCTTCTCCTGTGTGTCTCAGACCCCTGTCATCTTGTTTCCAGAGGTGTGGGGGCACTCTGGAGGCCTCTGAGTGGCCAGTACCAGCAGGTGACGTCAGAGACCCCTCCTGATAGGTGCATACCTGACTAGGTGGCCAATCCTCCTCTGAGGGCTATTTAGGGTCTCTCCATTGGGCTTTTCCTCAGATTACGACTTGCAAGAATTAATCATGGTTCCTCTGCACTTTTCTCTTTGACCTCTGCCAAGGATCGACCGCTGACTGCTCCAAGATGCCTGCAAAACTGCAACAACGTAGCCAGAAGACCACCAGCGACATTGTAGCGCCTAATTCTGCTGGCTTTCTTGACTGTTTCCTGATGGTGCATGCTTTGGGGGCTGCCTGCCTTCACCCTGCACTGGAAGCCACAAAGAAATTTCCCGTGGGTCGATGGAATCTTCCACCTGCTCCAGCAGGCACCAAACTTCATCTTCACTGGTACTCTGGGTCCCTTCTCATCCTGACGAGAGTGGCCCCTGGAACACAGGTGGTGGACCCAAGTGACCCAGACTGTCCAGTGGTCCAAGTGTCTGAATTTGGAGGAGGTAAGTCCTCGCCTCCCCTCCCCAGACAGTAATCCTGTCCACAGCGTGATCTGCAGCTACAAGGGCTTCTGTGCACATTTCTAAGAAATCCTGCATGCGCAGCTGAGCCTACGTCCCCAGCACTCCGCCCTGCAGTGCTCAGCTCCCTGAGTTGATCTCCGGTGTCGTGGGACCTCCCTTTGCAATGGTGAGACAACCGACGTGTTCAGATGTCTTGAACCCATGTTCAAGGACTTCTGTGGGTGCTTCCTTCCTGTTTAAGGGTTCTCTACATTGCTGAGGGCATCCACTGTCTTCTCTCCCAAGTGGCGACATCCTGGTCCTTCTTGGTCCCGGGCAGCACCCTTTTTCTCCAAACGCAATTCTTGCAGCTAGCAAGGCTTGTTTCTGGTATTTTGCCAAGGAAACAACTCTGCATCCTCCAGCGTGCTGTTGGACATCTTCCGCATGAAGAAGAACTTCCTACCTTCTTTCGTTGTTGCAAAACCTGCATCTTCTTCCAACCAGAGGCAACCATTTTGCACCTTCATCCAGGTTTTAGTGGGCTCCTGCCCCCCCCCCGGACACTTTAGTGACTCGTGTACTTGGTCCCCTTCTTTTGCAGGTCTTCAGGTCCAGGAATCCATCTTCAGTGCTTTGCAGTCTGTTGTGGTCCTTTTCAAAATTCTTTATCAGGACTTTAGTGTGTTTCTGGGGAAATATCAGTACTTTACTCCCACTTTCCTGGGTCTTGGGGTGGGGTCTCCTTTAAACCCTTAGGCCCCAATTGCAACCCTGGCGGTTGGTGGAGAAGCAGCGGTCTTACCGTCAACAGGCTGGCGGTAAAAAAAATGGAATCATGACCATGGCGGTTACCGCCATGGTCATCTGCCACTTCTCCGAACCAACCGCCAGGACGGTGACGACTGCTGGGCTGGAAACTTGGGTTTCCAGCCCGGTGGCCGTCACAAGACCGCCGGCGGTATCATGACCCGGCTGACTGCCATGGATTTCATGGGGTTGGGAACCGCCATGAAATACATGGCGGTAAACACTATCAGTGCCAGGGAGTTCCTTCCCTGGCACTGATAGGGGTCTCCCCCACACCCCACCCCCACCCGAGTCCTTCCCTGGCACCCCACTGCAGCCCCCCAAAGGTGGCAGTACCCCCCTCCCCACCCCTACTGCCAACATCACTATACAGACTCACACCCGACACGCACGCAGACACCACCAACACACATACCCGCACCCACACCAACAAACATGCCAACAGCCACACACACAGTCATACACGCACACCCACATTCAGACATACACGCACACATCCATACAGACAAACATACAGCCAGACATGCGCACATTTCCAAACACACAACACCCCCTCATGCATACACGCACTCACACACCCCCTCTTCATACTCACATGCACCCCCCCCCATGCACGCACACAACACCCCCCTCTCCCTTAACGGACGATCAACTTACCCGGTCCGTTGATCCTCTGGGAGGGGACGGGATCCATGGGGGCTGCTCCGCCGCCAGCACCCCGTCAACAGAACACTGCCACGCCGAATCACGTAACATGATTTGGTGGGCGGTATTCTGTTGACGGGCGGTGGAGCAACCTCCACTTCCACGCCGACCGCCAGTATGGCTGCTGGCGGCTCTCTGTCCGGAAAAGGACGGAGGGCTGCCATATGTCATAATTCGCCAGCACTGGCGGTCTTCAGCACGGCGGTCCCTCAGCAGTCTTGGGAAAAGACCCCCGAGGTTGAAATGACCACCTTAGTATTTTCTTGCACTCCCAGTGACCCTCTACACACTACACATGCCTAGGGGTCCATTTGTGGTTCGCATTCCACTTTCTTAGTATATGATTTGTGTTGCCCCTATTGCATCCTATTGTGTTCTAAGGTGTTTGACTGTTTTACTTACCTGATTCGGCTAGCTGTGTATATTTTGTGTGTGTTACTTACCTCCTAAGGGAGTATATCCTCTGAGATATTTTTGTCACTACCCTTTTTTTAGTAACTATGAGTATTGTCTTTCTTATGATATAGTACCTATATGATATAAGTGGTATTACATTAGATTTGCATGTCTCCTAGTTCAGCCTTGGCTGCTCTGCTATAGCTACCTCTATCAGCCTAAGCTGCTAGAACACTACTACACTCTACTTATGAGGGATAACTGGACCTGACACAAGGTGTAAGTACCATTGGCACCCACTATAAGGCAGACCAGCCACCTACAAATGGCATCCGCCTGTCCTGTGTGGAGGGACAGGTGGAAGTGAGGTAATTCCGGTGACGCTAGGTGCAATTGTGGGAGGTGGTCAGGAACCGCTGTGCAATGCCTCATTGGTTATAATTTGGTCCTATGGGTTACAGTGTCTAATGGTGAACCACGCCGGTGGTGACGGTATGCACCACCGCAGATGTGACCACCATTTTCTTTCTGATTCCTCACTTGCTACTTGATCTTCCACAGGAGAGGACCTACACTGCATGTGCTGCTGTGACCCGTGTCTGGAGCCTACCATAGCCCGTGTATCCGGGGAAAGGGCCCCAGCCTTCAATTCGGAGGAGTTGGAGATACTGGTGGATGGGTCCTACCTGAGTATTGACTGCTGTATGGGCCTTCAGACCAACAGGTGAGTACACTGTGGGCACGGTGCATGTGGCATGAATGCATGGAGTGGTGTGTGTGAAGGCTTTGTGTAAGGGGGGTGGGTGGATGTCCTCTGGGCGGCATATAGGTTGTGTACCGGGCCATGTGTGTGCCAATGGTGATGAAACGGGTATGGTGGGCCATATGTGTAACAGGCAGGACTGTTTGTGTTATTCAATTATCCTGTGTGTATTGCCTCTGCAGGTCAGCACCCATCAAAAGAAGGGTATATGGTGTGCCATCGCCAAGGAGGTGCGGACCCTGGGGTTCTATGGCAGGCGGAGCACCCACTGTTGCAAACGGTGGGAGGACCTGATACGCTGGGCACGGAAGAAGGCGGAGGCCCAGCTGGGGATGGCCTCTCAATGAGGAAGGGGTGACCATCGAACCCTGACTCCCCAATAGCCCGCATACTGGCGGTGGTCTATCCTGAGATGGATGAGCGCTTGAGCGCATCAGAGCAGCCACAAGGGGGTGAGTGCAGTGCCCATCATTACAACTTATGCATGGTAGGGTGGTATCCAGGTGGGGGATGTGTGTCAGTGGGTGCCCCTGGGCCAGGCCTGACATTGCAGTGTAGGCCCCCTGGTGGATAGGGTGCAGAGGGAAAACCTTGCTACCTAGCTCATATGCATCCACAACTAGTTAGGGCTGCTTGGGTCCCAGGTTTGCTGCATTTGGCGGTGTGTGCCCTTCCCCATGCCTTGCCTGCTAACTATTTCTCTGATAGTGCTATGGCATATAGCTTAGGCCAGTTCCATGTGTGTGATTGTGCTGTGTACGCCAACGGTGGTGTTGGTGCAACCACTGTTCAAGTGTATCCTTTGTTTCTTCCCCCCCTTTTTGTTTTGTCATCCTGTCCTTATGTGCATTAGCATCATCTGGTGGAGGAGCAGAGGCACTGGGGACAGAGCGAGCTGCATCCCACAGGACCCTGGAGGCAGAGTCCACCGACACTGAGGGCACCAGTGGGATGGAGGGTGAGGGGAGCACCACGGCAGAGACTGGAAGGGACAGTTCTGACACAGATACATCCTCCAATGGAAACTCCCTGGTGGTGGCGGACACTTCTGTGACAAACCCAGCTACAGGTACATATGCCACCCCCCATACCAACACTGCCCTCCCAGCAGCCCCTCATCGAATTTCCTGTGTCAGCTCACCCAGGAGGGATTCCGACCCCCTTCCCGCCAGCCTGTTTCTGGCAGTTTTTACCGCCAGAACCAGGCTGGCGGGAACGGGTGTCATGGGGCCCCTGGGGGCCCCTGCACTGCCCATAACCCAGGCATGGGCAGTGCAGGGGCCCCCTAACAGGGCCCCAACAGGATTTTCACTGTCTGCCACGCAGACAGTGAAAATCGTGACGGGTGCCACTGCACCCGTCGCACCCCAGCTACTCCACCGGCTCCATTCGGAGCCGGCTTCCTTGTAGCTGGGCCTTTCCCGCTGGGCTGGTGGGCGCCCTTTTGGCGGTCGCCCGCCGGCCCAGCGGGAAAGCCAGAATGGCCTCCGCGGTCTTTTGACCGCGGAGCGGCCAAGTGGGGGTTCCCGCCAGGCGGGCGGCCGGAATTCAGAATTGGGCCCTTAGTTTTTTGTGTTTATTTGGCCAAGTAAGTATATATGAGCAGCTATGATATTCGCAGATTGACAAGAAGATTTTAACCTTTATGTTATCTTTTGAACTATGAAGACAGTACTGCTTGAGGATGTCCCATAATGTTTTGAATAATCGTCCCGCCTTGAACTAGGGAAGGAATATATGTAATAACTTTTCCTTCTCACTTGATTATCCTGCTGGCTGTGATTGTTGTAAGAACTCTACAGACTATTTGCATGTATGCTTAGGATTTCTGTGTTGTACGTTTGAAGGGATTAGTGTGTCCCTTCATGACTTCTGTCTTAAGGCTGGTTATTTTTATTTTACTACAGCCTTTGTGTTTTGAACAATGCCGTCTTCCAATAATGGGTATTGCTGTTTTTTGTTGTTTTTTGTTTACTTAACTATTAGAAATTTTGCGCCCAGCCATTGGGCCTAGCTGTCCCATGAAGCATGTTCCTCAACAGGGAGGGTAAGCTAACACTTGACTTGCATGCACCAGTGTGCCACTACCTGCACCATCACCGTGTTTTTCACAGAATGACACCATGTTTTCTTTTAGTATAACTAATGAAATAATTTCAGTACCAGTATTTTTAGACTACAGTACCACCATGTGACCTGTGTTCATTTGATTACAGGGCGACATTTAGGAATAGCAAGTTTGAGTTACACCGGACGAGTGTAAGTGACTGGAGACGTTATAACTGATAGTTTTAGGTTATAGGAGTCTTTTCAGTTGTGTTAGAGGAGAAGTATATATCCATTTGGTCCTGAAGAAGCATCACGGGATCCGATTGGACCATAGAGTCGCGAAACATGTTGACCCTTTTCCAGGGATGGTCTGGCAGTTCCTCACCTCCCTTTTCCCAATAAGTGTGGCTGAGAGTGTTTTGATCATTACCTTCATTTCACTCTCCTCATTGTTTTTAATCTTGGCCTTCACCCTCCGTGGTTTATTAAAATTGTTACCCCGAGGTTTGGGTCCTGAGCCAATCTTAACCTTTAGTGTATCTCTCCTTTCTTCCTTTTTCTTCCAAACTCACTCTTGGGTTCTTGGCATTATCGAGAAAAGATCTCCGGCAAAGAGCCCCCCTACGGGGGGTGCCCGTCAGACATTGCAGCGCCGGTCTGACGAGTAGCAATTCCGATGATGAAGCATGACACCCATTCGGGTGTGTGAGGATTCTTGCTCCTAGAATTAGGACTTTGCCGTCCTCCTGTCTCTGTCTTTTGGAACAGTGTATTTTGATTTTTGGAGCATGCACACAAGACAACACACTAGAGTGTCACAGGCAAACACAAGCACCACACTTCATCCTACAGGCACTCACACAAACACCATCCATTTGCAGACACACAAACATCAACTATTTCCCCCTCCTCCTCCTCCTCCACCACCTCCCACCCAGTTCTGTCCACACTCACGCCTGCATGCACTACATCATCATCCACTACCAGCATCACCACACCAAGCAGGACACACACCTTACTGGCAGACACCTCCACAACAGCCATGCACACGTCCACTGTGTCCTCTCCCACTGTGTCTGTCCCCCCTCCAAAAGTACACAAATGCAAGCACTCAGACACCCAACAGCTATCCACCTCACAGCAGCATACAGGCCATGCAACTGCACCCAAAAGCAGCAGACAGACACCACCAACAACCACTCCCTCTTCCTCCACTCCCACTTCTTCTCCCTCTTCCCGCCCCAATGTCCCTAAAAATATGTTCCTATCCACCATTGACCTCTTCCCTACCTTTTCCCCTGTCCTGCATGTATGGGCAGGGTAGGAAGAACCCAGCCAAGCACCTCAGCCACACAGTCCATGGGCCCAGTCATCACAACACCCACTCGTGATGGAAAAGGATCTAGGCCATAAGTCCTGAAGCTGAAGGAGCCTGCACCTGGCACGCTCAAGGGAAAGAAGCCTGCCCCAGCTGCCAGAAAGACCAAGGAGCCTGCCCCAGCAGGCAAGAAGTGAAAGGAGCCTGCCCCAGCTGGCAGGAAGAGCAAGGAGCCTGCACCAGCTGGCAGGAAGACCAAGGGACCTGGGGCAGGAACTGTGACGGAGCTCCCCCGCCAACCATGGTTGTGCAGCTGTCCAAGGTTGCAGGAGATGGGAAAAGCCTCCCCCCACCAGCAGCACCACCACCACTGTGCAGCCATCCAAGGCTGCAGGGGATGGGCAGGAGCCTCCCCCACCAGCAGCACCACCACCACTGTGCAGCCGTCCAAGGTTGCAGGGGAAAGGCAGGAGCCGCCCCCCACCAGCAGCACCACCACCACTGTGCAGCCGTCACTGCCGATGGACGGTATGTAATCCTGCCTCCATGAGCTGCTGTGAAGCCTGCCCCCTGCAAAGCCAGTGGGTATGACATCCACCTGCAGCCTGTGACCTTGCACTCTCCAGGATCAAGCACAGGGCACAATGCCCCCTCCAGAACCAGTGGGCAAGACACCCACTCGAGAGACTGTGGCCCATCACTCCCCAGTACCAAGAGCACATGGCAGGTTGCCCCCTCCAGAACCAGTGGGTAAGACACCCACATGCCCAACACACCCCAGGATCAAGCACAGGGCATGACGCCCTCCAGAACCAGTGGGCAAGACAGCCACTCAGGAGACTGTGGCCCATTACTCCCCAGGACCAAGAGCACAGGGCAAGTTGCCTCCTCCAGAACCAATGGGTAAGACACCCACATGCCCAACACTGTCCAGGATCAAGCACAGGGCATGACACTCCCTCCAGAACCAGTGGGCAAGACACCCACTCGAGAGACTGTGGCTCATCACTCCCCAGGACCAAGAGCAGAGGGCACCTTGCCCACTCCAGAACCAGTGGGTAAGACACCCACATGCCCAACACTCCCCAGGATCAAGCACAGGGCACGATGCCCCCTCCAGAACCAGTGGGCAAGACACCCACTTGAGAGAGTGTGCCCCATCACTCCCCAGGACCAAGACCACCGGGCAGGTTGTCCCATCCAGAACTAGTGGGTAAGACACCCACATGCCCAACACTCCCCAGGATCAAGCACAGGACACAAAGGGGGTTATTCTAACTTTGGAGGAGTGTTAATCCGTCCCAAAAGTGACGGTAAAGTGACGGATATACCACCAGCCGTATTACGAGTTCCATAGGATATAATGGACTCGTAATACGGCTGGTGGTAAATCCGTCACTTTTCCGTCACTTTTGGGACGGATTAACACCTCCTCCAAAGTTAGAATAACCCCCAAAATCCCCTCCAGACCCAGTGGGCAAGACACCCACTCGATAGACTGTGGCCCATCACTCCAGAGGTCCAAGAGCACAGGGCACAAAGCTCCCTCCAAAACCAGTGGGTAAGACACCCACATGCCCAACACTCCCAAGGATCAAGCACAGGGCACAATGTTCCCTCCAGAACCAGTGGGCAAGACACCCACTCAAGGGACTGTGACCTTGCACTCCACCCAACCAAGCACAGGGCATGTTGCACCCTCAAGAACCAGTGGGTGAGACACCCACATGAGAGACTGTGACCTTGCACTCCACAGGACCAAGCACAGGGCATTTTGTCCCCTCCAGAACCAGTGGTCTTGTTACATCTCCCGTCTGAGGTGCCTCCCCATCCCCTGTCCCCCTGAGGTGCCTGCCTAATCACCAACTAATGCCCCTGCAGTGTTGTCTCTGTGTTGAAGCAGGTGTGGCTTTTGACTTTGGCCTGTGGCCATGTGGACTACACAAATGTACCCCTTTTTTGGGCTGTGTCCCTTTTTCTGTACATATGTACATATCTATTATCTTGCCTAACTTATTGTTCATGATGTGTTGATCTCATTACATTCACTTTTGCGAAATTCTTTTGTACTTGTATTATTCATCTGAGATACGGGGTAACATTGTTTTTGTAATGCAGCTGGTTGTGTGTATGGTGTGTGTGTGTGGGATGTGTATGGTGTGTGTGTGTGTGTCACTGTTCTTTTCCTCCCCCCTTCCCTTGTGTGCTAGACAGCTGTACTCACCGTTGTCGTCTTCTCCGTCGCTGGTGTTCGTGGTGGAGCAGAATGTAGAAGATCATGGGGAAGACATGCAGTTCAGGTTCCTTGGTGGTGTGGTTGTTCCCTGTGTCTCCAATGGTGAGTCCTTTCTCTTCTGAGATCAGTTTCCGACAGGCTTTTGATATTGGTACCACCCCAGAAAAGTTGGAGGTTTCCTGGGTCATAATATGGTGTGCGGAATATTGACTTCTGCCTGGCTGTAGGCGGCTACCCACGTGGTGGCTGTTGTTTCCGCCTTGGCGTCCGGTGTGGTACATTGGCTGTCTTTCGGAGATCTTTCCGCCATGGTCAAAATTTGGCAGTAGTTACCGCCACTTTAACACTAACTGTCAGGGTCGTAATGAGGGCCATAATGTCTATTGTGTACAACTTGGCCTCAAATCATTCAAGAGAGGAGCAAGTAGGTCCAACACACAAGAACTAGCACTGCCTTTTTGAGAAAGAGAAGATGGAGGTAGGGGAGGTTGAAGCAGAGTCCAACAATAACAGCAATTGAAAACTCAAGGCCTGATTTAAATCTTGACGGGAGTCCCATTGTCCTGCTGTGAAGGAGGTTCCAAGTACCTCGTCAAGCTGATGGACTTCCAAGAACCATATTTAGATCTATGGTAGCTGACCCTCCATCCGCGTCGACAGAATGGAGTCCTCCATGTAAGAGGTCGACTGCTGCCAACATGGTGGACTTCAGTGCTGGCTAACAGTACCCCGTCACCATCAGGGTGATGGAATTGCGCCAAGCATATTTTGGTTTCACAGCTGTACTGATGTTGTTCTGGTTATGGATTCCTGTTGGCGGGAGTCCGTCAAGGTACGTGCTCAACATTGTACAATGGCTGTGACTATTGGAGGGATGCTAGCCACACACACCTGATATATATTGCCCAACTGTGAACACCTGCAAACTACACAATAAAGTACACTCCATTTCAGACCATGAGCCTTTGCCATTCCACTGCAGAACACCATTTTGCTGCTGTGTTTGCCAATCAGTAGTCAGGTTAATTTTTGTTCTCTCTCTGTTCATTTTGTTTTATTTCATTTTTAGAGATTTTTTTATCAAATTGTGGGCCACTATATCATTTATTTCCAGTTTCTCTCTATGGCAGGGAGGAGGAATCCATGTTTTACAGAAGGAGAATTGTCAGTCATGATGGATGAAATCACCAAAGTAGAGTCGTAATTTTTTGGAGCCCAAGTAGAAAATACAATCACACAACCAAGTTACATCTGGAGACCCAAATGGCTGGTGGAGGTTCTTCCAGCCCCGCCTTACAACTTTTTTCCTGGGAGGAGAAGGTGTTGTAGATCCTACATCCCGAAGGCTTGACAGGAATGCCTGGTAGAGTGAAGACTGGTAATTTACACTGCTCTTAGGTTAGCTGTTAATATTATGTTTTCCAACTCAGTAAAACATATAAACCCAAATTTAAAAATCACAAATCTAATGGCATAAGCAAAAGAGTAGCAGTATGGTCCTATCTCTCATTTCACTATTAGGTATTATGTGTGGTCAATATGTGTGTTGTTCTTCATTGATCATTTTTGCATTTGCTTGTGTGTTTGTTTGAATATATTTTGTTCTACTTAAGATAACAGGTTTCAAACTCCATCTATTAGAACATTGATTGTAAGTGTTTCTTCAGCTATCATCATATTTTACAAATGGTAATCTTTTGTATATGTGTATGTAAATCTACACAGTATATATTTCACTAGAAATTTCACTAGAAATGTTCAATTAACATTTTTCAAATTGTTCATCATATTAAGTTGAAATAACTACAATTGGCATGATGCTTTGTTTCTATGTCTGGAAAACATGTTTGCACTGTAATTTGTCTCATCCTCTCTTTTCTAATATACATGTACATGTGTTAAAGTCTCATGCAATAGACAAAACCCTTTTGATGCAATGAAGTGAAATGGCCTGATTTCCAATATTGTGTGTTGTTTCTTACTTGTCAGTTTATTGAACTGATGCAATTAGTCTCACAAATCAAAGTATCATGATTTAAAGATTTTCTTACAGGGCATGCTGTGTGTAGAACCTACTTTGTAGTGATAGCAAATGTACTTACCAAAGTTCATAATATGACTAATGACAGAAATCCTACCAAATCTTGTGACAATCTGAATATTAACATGGAATTGTGTCCTTCACATTTCTCCTCTCAACTAAATTGGGTTGATTGTGTGGCATGTCACATTTTTCCTTCCTAAGTAAGTAATGCTTCCTAGGACATCCCTTTAGATGTAGTAATTTTTTAAGTTTGCATGAGTGTCATTTCGAATATGTTTGTAAATTGCAACAAACACTAAAAGGTCTAATCATACCATTATTTTTAAAATTATTTCCCTTCAGGTTGCTTCATATGTAGCTCAAAAGTAATTTCACTCACAATCCAGACTACTAAAATGTGCTTTTTGTTCAATTCCTCAAGACCTACACCCAGAATACGTGGCTAACCATCAACCACAGAGGATACCTCCACTCCAGACCAGAATAAGCCAACGGTGAGGACTCCACTTCTGCAATCCAGATAATGGTGAGCTGCCTTGTCTATCTGGTCTGTCTGGGCAGACAGCTCCAGATAGTCTCACTCGGCCTAAAAGTACACGTTCCACCCCATCTGTTACATTACATCTGCCAATGGATACCTCAAATTCATGTGTCCAAAGTAACATGACATTAATCTTGCACCCTCCCCCCATCTTGGCTGCTGTTCAGACAACACCACCACCACCTCCAGTTCAGCCTCGACCCAGTGGGAATGGGCACACTGGCTCAAGGACAGAGGGTAGCGGTAGGAGGGGTTGTGGTAGGAAAACTGTGGGCCAGCAAAGTGAGGACACTGGGTACACTGTCACACAGACCAACATTGGGAGCCCTACATCAGTACCAGGAAATTATGGGTCAGGTCCTTACAGAGCTGCGGAACACAAAGCAGTTGCAGAGGGAGCACATTTTAAAAATGCAGAGTCAGAACTCCAACATGAGATCCCTGCTGTTTGACATTTATCACCTTATGTGCAGAGCTTTCTCAGCAACATCTACCCCTTTTGGTGGCCCTACAACATCTGGCCCCACTACACCTGCCTCAGCCACAGAAAGGCAGGCCCTGCCACATGCAGAAACACTTGCAAACACCTCAATCCCTGAAAATGTGGACCCGCTCCCTAGGAGGACATGTTCATCTGGACTACCAGGAGAAAATGGAAAGACCTCCACCTCCACCATCACCACAAGAAACGCAGAACCTAATTTCCTCCAGTGTGTGACTACCATGCAATATGTGGACTATTTCTGGACACATTTACCTTTTTGAGGACAGATATATTCTGTACATTGGACTTCAAACAATTTTGCCTGTACAAGAATAGTTGTATTCACCTTGGCAAATTCAAAGACTGGTGATAGTTTGAAAGAAATTGCTACATTTAGGCAATCTTTCTCCACTTTCCAAACAAGTAGCATAATCAGTATCAGCACAAATCTTGATAAATCAATTGCATCCATTTGAAATAAAGGTCTGTTAGTCACATTGAAGTAAAATAAAGTACAATTTTGGCATGAGGCAAATCATTAATGTCATCATTGTAAGTAGAGTTCCAGACCTTGACACCATGGAAGAAAGGAATTTGATACAACAAAAAAGATTCACTAGGCAAACTGATCTTGATTCATGTCATCAGCTGGAGCCAGAAATCCTGACACAGAGGAGGAATACCACATCCATAACACCAATAATCAAAATCATGGCAGAGGACGCAGGACCAATCTAATACACTGTGATGGTATCTGCTGAAATGTCACATCCAAATTAAAATTGTGTACTACATGAAGTTCATCCTACGAAATCCTCATTTTGTGTTAAAGTATGAGGCTGGTGATGTGCATCATACACCTAACACAAAATGAAGATTATGCAATTGTGAACGGAGATGAGTATGCTATGGTTCGAATCAGACATGTATTAGAGCAAGTGAAGCAGCACTTATTGCCTTGGTGGCAACATACAATGGAAAGTCATACAATTAAAAAAACTCCTATACAATCAATATCCATGTTGTCTTTGAACACGATTTGTACATCTGAAGTGTGTGTGTGTCTTTCACAGGATCAACACATGTTGTCTTTGTACTTGGCAACAGCAGCATATAACAGAAAATGTCACGACTTTGAAATGTCCAAATGAAGATGCCATGGTAAACAATCTTAAAACAGAAGAGCAAGAAGAAATGTGTTTCTTTTTCTGACAACATAGACACGTACAAATAATATTATATTAGGACAAAATCATGTAGATCAATCAAAATAATCAATGCAAATGAACACAATAGTCAAGGTGTCAAACCTTTGATCAACAAACATCCTTGCCCAGGAATTCTCCAGATTTACTAATTCCTAAAAAAATATCAAGCACAGATTGATATGCTCATCACATTACAAGTTGTTCTGACAGTGAATGTAACATTATGTAAAGCTATACTTACGCTCATGCTAAGAAGTGGTCTTAACCCCTTCGCTGCCAGGGCTTTTTCCCTCTTGTGCCGAGCCTTTTTTGGCTATTTGGGGCAGTTCGCTCTTAGTCCCTCATAACTTTTTCTCCACATAAGCTACCCATGCCCAATGTGCATCCTTTTTTTACAGCATTCTAGGGATTCTAGCGGTACCTAGACTTTGTGGGTTCCCCCGAAGGAGACCAAGAAATTAGCCAAAATACAGCGAAAATGTCATTTCCTTTAAAAAAAAAGGGAAGAATGGCTGCAGAAGAAGGCTCTTGGTTTTTTCCCTGAAAATGGCATCAACAACAGGTTTGTGGTGGTAAAATGACCACCTTCCCAGCTTTCAGGAACAGGCAGACTTGAATTACAAAACACAATTTTTCAACTCAATTTTGACATTTTACTGGGACATACCCCATTTGTACTATTTTTTGTGCTTTCAGCCTCCTTCCAATTGGTGTCAGAAATGGGTGAGAAATCAATGCTGGATCCCAGAAAGCTAAACATTTCTGAAAAGTAGACACAATTCCAAATTCAGCAAGGGGTCATTTGTGTAGCTCCTACAAGTGTTTGTTACGGAAAATAACAGCTGAAATAAAAGAATATTGAAATTGAGGTGAAAAAAACTGCCCTTTTTCTCCACGTTTTACTCTGTAACTTTTTCCTGCAATGTCAGATGTTTGAAAGCAATATACTTTTACATCAGCTGCACTCTTCTTGTTGCGGAGAAATAAAGGGCTTGTAGGTTCATCAAGAACCCAAGGTACCCAGAGCCAATAAATGAGCTGCACCTTGCAATGGGTTTTTATTCTATACAGGGTATACAGCAATTCATTTGCTGAAACATAAAAATTGAAAAATAGGTGTCAAGAAAACCTTTGTATTTCTGAAATGGCCACAAGATAAGGTGTCGAGAAGCAGTGGTTATTTGCACATCTCTGAATTCCGGGGTGCCCATACTAACATGTGAATTACAGGGCATTTCTTAAATAGACGTCTTTTTTACACACTGTCTTACATTTGAAAGGAAAAAATGTAGAGAAAGACAAGGGGCAATAACACTTGTTTTGCTATTCTGTATTCCCCCAAGTCTCCTGATAAAAATGGTACCTCACTTGCATAGGTAGGCCTAGCGCCCGCGACAGCAAAACACAGCATGGGCACATCACATTTTCACAAAGAAAACAGAGCTGTTTTTTGCAAAGTGCCTAGCTGTGGATTTTGGCCTCTAGCTCAGCCGGCACCTAGGGAAATCTAGCAAACCTGTGCAGTTTTGAAAACTAGACACCTAGGGGAATCCAAGATGGGTTGACTTGTGGGGCTCTGACTAGGTTCTGTTACCCAGAATCCTTAGCAAACCTCACAATTTGGCCAAGAAAACACTTTTTCCTTTCATTTCGGTGACAGAAAGTTCTGGAATCAGAGAGGAGCCACAAATTTCCTTCCACCCACCGTTCCTCCAAGTCTTCCGATACAAATGGTACCTCACTTGTGGGGGTAGGCTTAGCGCCGAAACAGGAAATGCCCCAAAACACAACGTGGACACATCACATTTTCACAAAGATAACAGAGCTGTTTTTTGCAAAGTGCCTAGCTGTGGATTTTGGCCTCTAACTCGGCCGGCACCTAGGGAAACCTAGCAAACCTGTGCAGTTTGGAAAACTAGACACCTAGGGGAATCCCAGATGGGGTGACTTGTGGGGCTCTAACCAGGTTCTGTTACCCAGAATCCTTTGCAAACCTCAAAATCTGGCCAAAAAAACACTTTTTCTTCTCATTTCGGTGACAGAAAGTTCTGGGATCAGAGAGGAGCCACAAATTTCCTTCCATCCAGCACTACCCCAAGTCTCCTGATAGAAATGGTACCTCACTTTTGTGGGTAGGCCTGCTGCCAGCGAAAGGAAATGCCCCAAAACACTATGGGGGTGATTCCAAGCCCGGCAAGCGGGAACCGCCAGAAGACCGTACCGCGGTCAAAAGACCGCAGCGGTCATTCTGGGTTTCCCACTGGGCTGGCGGGCGACCGCCAAAAGGCCGCCCGCCAGCCCAGCGGGAAACACCCTTCCACGAGGAAGCCGGCTCCGAATGGAGCCGGCGGAGTGGAAGGGGTGCGACGGGTGCAGTAGCACCCGTCGCGAATTTCAGTGTCTGCTAAGGAAACCGCCAGGAACAGGATGGCGGTATGGGGGTCGGAATCCCCATGGAGGATTCCCCTGGGCAGCGGAAAGTCGGCGGTACACCGCCGACTTTCCGTTTCTGGCCGCGGCTGTACCGCTGCGGTCAGAATGACCAAAGGAGCACCGCCAGCCTGTTGGCGGTGCTCCCGCGGACCACGGCCCTGGCGGTTTTTACCGCCAGGGTCAGAATGACCGCCTATCTGTACACATCAAAATTATCAAATACAAAACGACCTGTATTTGCGGGGGCACCTGTGTTTTGGGTCCTGGGCTCATCTAGGGAAACCTACCAAACCCAGACATTTCTGAAAACTAGACACCCGAGGGAGTCCAGGGAGATGTGACTTGCGTGGATCCCCCAATGTTTTCTTACCCACAATCTTCAGCAAACCTAAAATTTAGCTAAAAAAAAACAGATTTTTCCCACATTTCTGTGTGGGATCACCGCACTGGGACAAATTTCATACCATCCAATGTTCCCCTCAGTCTCCTGGTAAAAATTATACCTCATTTGTGTAGGTGGGTCAAGTGCTTGTGACAGGGTAGAGCCAAAAACATTTCTAAATTGAGGGGGAACCAAAGCGGGTCCAAAAGGGCAGTTTGAAAAAAAAAAACATTTTTAGGCTGACAAGTGCAGCAGATTTTTTATTGGTATAGATGACACAATGCTGGGTGGTAGGAATTTTGTGGATTCCTGCAGATTCCGGGAGGTTCCATCACAAAAATTTGGGAAAAATGTGTGATTTCCAGCAAAGTTGGAGGTTTGCAGGGCATTGTGGGTAAGAAAATGGTGCGGGTGCATAAGAAACACACCACCCTGGAATCACCCAGATGTTTAGTTTTCAGATGTGTCTAGGTCTTGTGGATTTTTCTACATGGCAGCGTCCCAAAGTCCATAAAGTGCAGCCCTCACCATTCCAAGTGGGATGATTTTGAGTGTTAGCCAAGCTCTCATGGCGCAAATGAAAAACCAAAACTCAAAATAATCAAATGTCTTCTTTCTTGCTGTGGGATAAGATGTTTTAGAGTGCAGGGGAGAGCTGAAAGACTGTTTCCCCCTTCAGTTGGGGTGGGGGCATCACCAGGCCTATACTGGTTTGTAGCCACCACCCCACTATTTTTTGTTGTTTTTTAAATTCCCTGGCATCTAGTAGACTTTATGCCCCTCCGGGGTGTGGATCAGGGGTAATTGCCCCATCTGCCCACTGGTCGGTAGAACAACTTTTGCCCCATTTATTTGGGGTGGGAGTATAGCCATAACTCCACCCTCGTTTTTTGGAAGAAAAAAAAACTTCCCTGGTCTCTGGGGGCAGATGGGCCTTCTAAAAATAGGCCAATCTGCCCCCAAAGGGGGCAGATATGGCCAACAGTAATGCGCCCCGATAGGGAGCGACCCTTACCCAAGGGGCTGCCCGCTAAAGAAAACACACACATACACACACACACCAATTCATGGTGCCTAAGTGGTTTCTGCCGGCACAGTTTTGTGTCAAAAATATTACCGCTCAGTGTGCCGTGCAAGCATCAAATTTATACTTTAATCCACGGCGGCGCAAACCACAGGTGTAAGTCAGTTTTTGTACGCACTCCGCAGCGTTAAGTCGTAAAGCAAAACGACATTAACGTGGCGGAAATCACTGTTGGTCGATTTACGACACCGCAAACCAGATATGTGGCGTTTTTTGATGCAATAGCGTCAAAATTCCCCGCAAACACAGCCATTTCAGCAGAGGAGAGCCAAAATGGATCCCAGATGCCTGTACAGACCCCAGGAAGATAACAGACCAGGAACCAGCCAGGAGGACCCACACAAGAACCAGGACAGTTTAAGAAGAAAAGAAAGTGTTGCTTCAGTGCAGAGGAACAGGAAATTCTGGTGAAAGAGGTGACCGAACACCAGCACCAACTGTTTGTCACCTCAAAGTTGCCAATCAGTAGTAGAGAGGCCATATGGCAACAAATTGTTGACAAGATTAACAGTGTGGTAGAAGTGCGCAGAACAGTCATCGAGTGCAAGAAACGCTGGCATGACTGCAAGCGCAGGACCAAGGAAAAGATGGCCAGGAACAGGGAGGCAGCACTGCAGACTGGAGGTGGGAGTCCAGCACACCAGGAAGCCCTGGACCACATGGAGGGGATGGTCACAACCGTCATCCCTGAGGAGATGGTCACAGGGATTCAAGGACAGGACAGTGCAGACTATCAGGAGACAACACACATGCAGGGTAAGTCGCATGGGGAATTAAAATACACTAATGTCAACTACAACTGGGGGGGGATACCGACCACAAAATGCATGGAAGTCATGATATACATGGAGTGGCATGGGTAAAGGGGTATGGCATGGGGGCATGGCCTGTACAGAGAGAAGCTGGGGCACACCATAACACAACACCAACAACAGTTCCATGGGGGTATGCTGCCATGCCAAAGATGGAGCAAAGGTAAAGCCACACCAGGAGGGAAGGGCACAACGTCAAACTGACATCCCGTCACACGTCAGCCACTATACCCCCTACATTAACTAGGGCCCAATTAACAACCTCTAGCCATACCGACAACTGGAATGTAACAGTGACAACAGTTGCCACTAACACCTCCGCTGTGTGTGCAGCTCAAGTAGCCAATGGCAGTAACGTCCCCATGGATCATACACACCTAAATTAGTGGGTTGGGGTTGACAACTTTAACAATCCCCTGAAACAAGACAAATGTTCCAGTTCTGTCAAATGTGAATGCCCATAGTTGCCGCAAACATAAGCCAATGTCATCAACATGAGGAGCTACACGGCACTAAAGTCACACCCATGCTGCATATGTCAGGGTCCACCTTGTGCCTGGGTCACAATGCAACATCCCAAAGTCATACTGCTCAGGCAACAGCATTGAGGGGGAGGACACATGTAAATGGTCACTGAAATACACCAGCACAGTCAGAGGAGGAAATCGGATACTGCTACGACTATCAGGGCAATCCAATCTCCACACATTCCCCAACATCAGCTGTACACATTACCAATACTAACATCCATATCGTGCCATAACAATGCTATGCATAGGATACGTGACATTTCAACTACATATAAGTGGATGTGAAAGATCAGAGTCAGAGCACCCACAGCCAGTGAAAGGTCTCACCATGAGAAAGGATGTAGACAGAGGGTTGAGTAGGACAAGAAGGTTGCAATGCACTATTTGGCCTAAGACAAAACTAGAGAAGATGATGCCGACAAGTCTAATAACTTACCACAATACATGTGACATGCAGGTGGGGCATAGGCCTGGGAGAATGCCCAATATGAAAGACTGGAGCAATGAACAGGAAACAAGATCACAATGTGAAATCATCACAAGGCAGGCATGTCACATGACCAATGCCACAACATAGACACACTAATTGTACCCTATTTCATTGCAGAGGACGATGGATCTCCTGAGGATATGCCTGTCTAGGACTACCCTGATGACATGGATGACGAGCTGACAAACATAAGCCACCAGACCCTCCAAGATGTCCTTGAAACCCTCCAGACCCCACCTTCTGTCACAAGAAGGAGCAAAAAGCAAGCAGCCATCACAGAGGACCCACCCACAACCCCCAATTGTAAGACCTGCCAGCTCCAATACAGCTGAGGACTCAGATGACACAGGCACCAGCTTTGAGAGAACTGTAGTCGGAGTACTGCCGGAGCTGGCCAAGGAGGTGCGGGTTGGGATGCAAACTATGGCAGCCAGCCTAGAGGGGGTGCGTTCGTGCATGATGTCAACTGAAGAACAGGCAGCAGCTATGCAAGGGCATACAACTATCTTGCAGGAAGTAGAAAAAAGGCTGAAGGAAATCAGCACAGCTGTAATGCAGTAGACCCACCACCTACAACAGCAATCCTGTCAACGCGTGCACAAATGCAACATTGAACCCCTCAGGGCCGACCTGGCTGCCTACCATCTTGATGTGGCTGCTATTCTCAAGAACCAGCAGATCCTCCTTGCAGCAGTACTGCCTTTAAGACCTTCACAGGTAGCAGCGACCGGGATGTCTGACTCCACGTCTTCTAACACTGAGGTGTGTGTTGCCCCTTCCCAACCACCACCACCAAAGACAGAGGAGGCAACACACACATCAGAAGAAGAAGACATGGAACAGATCACATTCACACGTAAAAGTACCCGGAAGTACTAGTCCCTGCCACATGGCCACCTATTACCAAGCTCCAGCGCTTTGTAACATGCCAGTCTTGCAACAACTGTACTCAATGACTGTTCTGAAAACCACTGTATATCTTGTCATCCTGCCCAGTGCTTGTCTCTCTCTTAATCATTGGCAAATCCTGTCCCTCTGCACTGTCTGACACATCACCCCAGCATTTTCCTTTAGCACTTGTGTAGGATCACAATGGAAGATGTCACTATAATGGACTCACAATCATGGACAATGTACATATAGCACTACAGCACTTTTCAATAAATAGCACTTACACAATAAATTTGTCTCTGTGTAATGTGACACATCAACCGTGCAGTAGATCACTGAAATTTGCCTCCTGTCAAATTACATAGCTTGTCAATACAACTGTCCTGAAATAATGTAGTCTGCTAACTATTCACAGTGGCCTGGATTGCACCATACTCTGCCCTTCCTGAGGGTAATATCTGATGAAAGTAGAAACCATACAACATAATGCTGTGTTGGACAGAATAATGCTTCCTCAAGGGATATCTAAGCCATTAAATAGTGGCAGCAAAATGTTGGCACCATGCAATACTAACACATTTAACATTGCCCACAAATCTAAGCATACAGTCAACAAACTGCATGAATGAAGGTGTCTCAGTTTACATCCAAATAAGTAATCTTGCTGAACAGTGTCACAAATGATCGATGTGAGTCATGAACACGATACTACAAGAGTACTTACTATCACTCAGCTAATAAGGGTTTCCTCGAACATCACACTGCAGTCAGACATAACACAGTGTCCCCAATCGTAAATCTGGAAGCACTGTATGTGACATTGAAAACATATTTAATGAAAAAAAAACGTTGGGATCCATAGTAACTGTGATTGGTGGTTGCAATGAATGGTCTAATCTTTGCAAGATAGCTCTGGGGTAGCTGCCAATGTTACAGCTCAGTTGGGATTTGTCCGTAGCATAGGACACAAATGTAATGCAACAGAATTCATGTACACTTATGCCAAGGCCCTGATCTACAAGCATTTCACACATACTGTAAAGAGTTCACTAGATATTTATTAAACGGTAATAACAGAAGAGAAAACTCGGGGAAAAGTCTTACCTACCCTAATCTACCCTGATTACTCATTACCCACCACTGTCCCTAACTAACCTAAGCTAAACTTACTTATCACATGTAACAAAACGTTCTAAACATCGACCCCCCACCCCCCTTATGAGACGGGACACATGGAGGACAACAGATACTAACTTAAACACATACTATCCTATACTAAACAAATAGATATTTTTTTGTAATTTTTTTTTGAAATATATATATATTTTTTTATTTTCAAAACACACGAGAACGCCAACATAGCCCAAAACACTCAAAAAGA
This sequence comes from Pleurodeles waltl, assembly GCF_031143425.1. Classification (NCBI taxonomy): domain Eukaryota; kingdom Metazoa; phylum Chordata; class Amphibia; order Caudata; family Salamandridae; genus Pleurodeles; species Pleurodeles waltl. Next base: position 1,507,316,383 of record NC_090440.1, read on the forward strand.
AAAAATTTAAATACTCAGGACCCCCGACCCCGCACCCACTAACACTAACTAAACTAACAGCCTATACTAACCTAACATTAAGCCCCCTAAACCCACAAAGTATAAGAATAAGGAAAGAGGAGGGAGGGGAGGGAATCATGTCCATCAAAAAAGTCTAGAGGTTGGCCCTCTGGAGGGTTCGCTTAATGGACCACAACCGTCGGTTGATATGGCGAACATCCTGCCACAGGCGACTCATTTTCCTGAGGACACGGTCCATTTTCCGCTGCATGTCCACAAAAGCAGCAGGGTCAATTGTTGCAGCTGGGGTGGTCTGGGTGCCAGCGGTGGAAGTGTGGGGCTGTGTATGGTCAATGCCTGTGGGCTGCCCTGAAGGTGGTCCAGTGCTAGGGCCTGGAGCACTTCCCGATGTTGTTGGCACAACAGTCACAGCTGTTGCTGGTGCCACCTGGGTGGTAGTGGTGGTGGTGGTGCTGGTGGCGGCTGTGGTGGTCAAAGAAGGGCGACCCTGTTGGAATGCCCTCCAGGCTCCGGAGGCCATGTTCGGTCCTGTATCTTCGGGCCATCCATCTTTACCCCGACTCTACCTACAGTATATGTTGGTACCACATTGCCCGCCTCTGGAATTCATGCACCTGGATGGGTGTCATATTAGCAGCTGTGAAGAAAAATGAAAAAAATTACATTAGGAACTGCATTGTGTGAAATGGCACAAGAAGTAAATCAGACAGTACATCTACTGTATTTGTAACAGCTCATATCATCATACAGATCATTGAATGTCCCTGACATAACAGGCCAGCCTACAAAGGTCGTATCACACATAGCACATCCAAACCCTACAAGATGGGTAACAACTGGCATGTTTTGGCATCAGAGTTCTGCCAGTTGTCAGCTAACAATCATGCTGAACATCCTCCGCCAATGCCAGGGCTACAAATGTCAGTGTACGGGATGGAAATCTAGGGCCACATGATCTGCAAGTTGTAAATGGACTTGCTAGTATAGTACTCATGTGCTAAACCTGAGTGTGTGTATACTAGGTTCATGCCAAAGATTCACTGATTTACATGTCTGTGTAACAAACTTGTATCATCAGTCCTAGGTACACTATTCACAAACCCATGCCTGTGTTTGAGGGTGGGGGGTTGGAGAAACAACTAACATTTTCAAACAACATGGACACCCAGGAAGCTTATGAAAGCTGGACATGTGTTTGGCTCAACACACACACCACAGTTAAGGTGTATCAACAAATAGGAGACAGCAAACCCTTGAACAATCCCAGAGCCACACATGTCTGGCAATGCAGACCTTTGTCCACATCATATACTTCCAATAAGCCATGACTTACAAATAACACAGAGATGCAAGAACACCCCTGGCCATGATTTGCATGCACACCTAGGCCATTGCACTCAAGTGCCACATACTCGTAGCACTACATGTGTAGCTACATGCTGCTAGGAAGTTCAACCGACAGTTTAATCGGCACATTATTGAATAGGGAAGCAGAAGTCTTTGGGTAAACATTTTGCAGCCCCATTCTGGCAGAATGTGGGTCTGAGAGGCTGTGTAAATCACAGATTAGGTCCAGTGCGACTCTTGCTGATACAAGTGTTATCCACATGACTCATCCCCATTCACATTGCGGGGCCTACAGGACTGACCTAGAATCCCTAAATAAGACAATAGGATAAGGATTGGCCAACTCGAAAATGGTGAGAAAATGAAATCCCACTCATGGAACAAGACAAATGATGGGCCAGCGCATCACAACTTGCTATTTGTTCAACACACAGGAGTCCATCACACATCACCAGCAAACACAACACATAACAGACATATCAACACTTACTGGAGTTGTCTGGGTCCTCGAATGAAGCCACCTCGCCCACAGTGTAGGGTGCGGGTCCACCTGTAAGGCATGGAAGGGAGAAATGTGCTCAAAATCTGTGCACTGACCAACAACTCCAAAGACAAATACTATGTGTAAGATTACATAAGTAAGTAAATCCACTCAGACATGATGATACTGCATCCGATATAGCAAGGCTAACATTTACATACCATGGGTCTCCAGTGAAATTTACACACATATCTGTACACATGCAGTGGCCCTAACTATCATGTGGTAGTAAACATGCTCCTTCATTAGTGAGCAGACATAATAATGGAGTGTATTTGTCTCATCATGTGTATCCAAGAGAAACATCCAAAGCCAGTTTCCTTGAGGAGTGATTTACCAGTCAACCAGCCATTGTGGCCATGACAAATGTATGCCATCCCTAAACGAAAGGTGAAACGACAAACAGCAAATACCAGTATAAGATGTTAGCTGAGGGCACCTTGCACTTTTTCCCTATGTCTCCAAATCCAGATCTGACATGTATCTGAAATGATGAAGGACCACAATAATCCCTAACATTTATAGAACTTCCGTGATTGCTTTCCTTACACTCACCAGACACACATGAGACATATGTCTGGGCCACATTGCTATCAACAATTGACATGAAGCATGTACTCATTTTCTGCATCATGTAGTGTTTCGAAAGTCAGTCTAGCTGTTGCGTCAACAAAGGTAGTGTTTTGGAAAATCTATACCTCACTGGCAAATGTGACCTATATATACATAATTGGCTCCTGATTTTTGTTGCTGTCTGACACAAAGGCGGCACCAACTTACATTAAGAAAAAGTATTCAGTAAGTTTGCAGAGCACTTGCTTCCTGACAGCTAGCAATTGTGGTCCTTACCATAGTATATCAATGACCCTGTATGTTTCCAAAGCATTCCACCCACTCAACAACATGGCCGGAAGATATTGTACAAATCATCTGATGTCACTACAGAGCTTTTAATTGTGCACATTTACATGATTTGTACTCACCAACAGGGCCACCAATCACAATTCCCAGGTGGTCTAGCAGATCTTGCTCCCTGGAGATGAGGTCAGCCCAGTGGTGCTTCAGCTGGTGGTCATTCCTCTGGCTCCGATACATACGTTGCAAGTGATGCAGAACCTTTCCCCACCGGATTCTCCGTGCCTCGGTGTGATACCCCTGTATCACCTGCCCACCTGCCTCTATCATAAGGGGGAGGAAATGGCACACCAGCCATATGAAACCCCCAACCTCCCCCTCACCCATCTTGCCAAGACCTGGCCTACCCAACATCTTAGCACAGAAAAAGGGGAAACAGGGGATAAAGAAGAACAAAGGAGAAGAGGGGGAAAGTAAAATAAGAAAAAAGTAAACTAAACTACTAAAAGAGCCCATCTATCCCCAAACTATCACTACCCACAATAGACTCCTACAAACAACAAAGACAATACAATTCTGGACAATAGTACACAATAAACACTCAGACAGAATACAACAACAATATTTAATTCACAAACTAACAAGTAATGGACCACACAGGAGACAAAAGCACAATTTGAATGGACAAAACTCAGAACATAGCCACACAGTCTATAAGAATCACAGGCTGCAAAGTGAAAGTGAAAGTACACCCACTGTACATCATCTATAAACAGGATATCCTATTACATCACTTCCTGCATAAAATGGCCGCCGTTTTTATCGTTCTGCATCAAAACATTTTGACACATACAGTTTGTGCGTCATTTTTTTCGACGCACAGGAGTAAAAATGAGGCCGCATCCATATATTTGGAAATAGTCTAACACTTACCCAATTTTCAGGGCATAATGTGTCGTTTTTTGGGCATCAGCGTCAGTTTTTGACGCTTGTGCATAATTTTTTGACACGTATGCGTCAAAATCTCAGGGCATTAACTGGGGTTGGGTCATTTTGCCATTTTAATTTAATGTTACATTTGTGACACAACTGAGATAGGCTGATTGCACCCACTTTGGTCTTGACAGTGGATGGTCACATGTGAGACATCATACTGCTGCGGGCCATGCTCCGCTACGTCCTTAACAGGATTTTCATTCTTGGCTGATGCACTAGATGGCCATATGTGTGGCCTACATATATGTATTGCACAAATTGGGCATGTATTGGCGTCAGGAGAGGATAGCAAGGTGACACACATAAGTTCAATACCTCAAGGCCTATGGCTCAAAGTGTGTGCATTGGCTACTAATGTAGTTGTTGACCCAGTGTGTGTGCATCACAAGATGCATTAGTGAAAATATGCTTGTATGAATGTGAAGTCAATGTATCCAAACTTTAGATGCAAGTAAGTGTGGAAATGAGAAAGGACATGTGTTAGTCATCCATGTAGCAACATATGCTGTGTGCACTTCCAAGATTTTGGGTGATGTAGACACCACAAATGACAAAGCATGCACCGGATAGATGGCAGACGCTTGTTCATGTCAATAGTCCAAAAGTTGCCCATCCCATGTCCTAGGCACTTGTTGGTGAACCCACCGTGAGTAAGGCACATGTACAGACTAAGTGGGTACCATGTTATTGGCACAGACAGCCAAAGGTGACCCATAACTGTAATATGATGCCACAGTTGTGGTCATATGACTGAGCCACAACTCTCCAGTGGCAGTGGTGGACCAGCAGACGAGGCAGCACGTGGCCACATATTTCCAGTGATCAATTGCACAGAGTTGTCTGGTTCATGTGTGTGGTCCAATGTTGATCCTGTATATTTTTAGGGGTATATTTTGTCACAGTTACGTCCAGGTCTCATCATGAGTCAGTGGCGGCTATTCCTGTATCTACTAAGTATCCTTCTGAGATCAATGGAAGTGAAGTCGATGAGGACATGAAAACCTACATGGGGATGGCCCCACCCTGTCACTGCAGACATGTTATGAGACTGTCAACAGGGCAACCTTGGTGTGCTGAGTGAGATGATATCTCAGGAGTCATGTTCTGGCAGGTGTCATAACACCATTTGTAAGCAGGTTGGCCTGTAAAATTCCCACTGCATCTGGGAACATCATAGCCTCTGTGTTGATTAATCTTGCAGGTATTCAGCATGCACAGCCCATCAATATGATTTGAGCAATGTGATTCAGCATGTGAACTGTCAGGGTCCTAACAGGTGTGGACTTTCCATGCACATTATCAGAGGTAGCTGGTTCTGCTGGAGGCACGATAACCAATCCCTGCATACAGCCCTGGTACACTGTCACACTTTGTTGTTCATGCATACATGAGACCCAGACAGGGAATAGGCCATGATTTTGGTATTCCAAGACAATTTTACAAATATTGTACAATTAAAAAGCAGATGATGCTATACAATGTATTTGGGTATGCATTGAGGAAGCACCTGACAAAATACCCCCTGAGGAATGTGAGGTTTGGTGAAGCAAGTGTGGTACATATGTAGCCACAAGGAACCTTTACGGTGACGCACAAACAGGTGCCAGTCTGGCTGACAGGATGCAGGGTCAATAAGGATCCAGCAATTTCACAAGGTACATACTCAGGGGTCTGACTAAGACTGGTCGGAGGAAGAACAAGACAGTTGACATGGGAAACTGTGTTTGTCCTGTGTTTTGGAAGGTGACACATAAACCCAAGGGCTGTGTTACACGGCTTAATTACTAGCAAGGCATACCAGTGTATGTGACAAAATGGCAACTTCTATGCTGTTCTAAGCATCTCCAGGGGCAGTGCATGTTCAAATGGGTGGTGTGCATGGAGGTGATCACAGGTGTGTGCTGCATCAGTTTATCACAAGTCCTGTAGGTGAGATTCCAGTTAAAATAGCCAACAGTACCTTTCACACGGGAAGCAATCTACAGGTGATAACAGGGCTTAGAAACTACAAGCCAGTGTATTAATTGACCTGACGTCCATGCAGTCAGATGTACTATGACAATGGCATACCATCGGAAAATATGTAGCACACTGGATTACTATTGTTAGTCTGTGTGTCTAGAGGAGGGAATATCGGGGTACACATATTACCATTCCAGGGACCTCTTCAGACAGGTGGGGTGAGACCAGGAGCATGGGTGTGTCAGGAGTTAGGAAATGGGCTGACTTGTACATGGAATGTCATGTGCGCAATGCTTGTCATAGATGTGGCACTTGTGCTGTCTATGTTCTGCTTCTATGGAACTCTAGTCACAGATAGTCCTTGTAAAGATAGGTGCTGTATGACTTAATGCTGTCAAGGGTCTGGGCATACATTCCTGTTACCAATGCAATACCACATCCACTGCCTCATGTATGAGGCATTTTTTTCACTTATAGACTGATGGTGTCTTAGTTGTGTGCCATATGCTGCGATGAACCATGTTGCCAACATCTATGTGTAAAATAGGTGTGGACCTCTGCTATTGTCCTTCAAAGGTGAAATGTATAGGATATATGTCATTTACAGTGTGTGTGAATGTGACTGTTGTATAATACGCATCACAATTGCTTTGGAAATTTCTGTGTCCTGATCAGTATATCAGCAATGCTCCATGAGGCTACACTGTTATTCTGATAGTTAGAGATAAAGGTGAGCAAAGATTATTAGCCAGACCATGATATGGTGATTATTATCGGTGTTTATTTACATTAGTTAATATAGTGGTGATGGTGAGTTGTTTTAAAAAAAGATTTTCACAATATGCTGGCGCCTACGCATTTCAGCAGCTGTATTTTGTTGTTCCTCCTCATGTTGCAGGCCAGCATCCTCCTCTTTCTCCTCTTCAGGCATTTGTGGCTCTGGTTCTAAGAGGGGAATGTTCCTTTGTATACAAATGTTGTGCAGGATAGCACATGTTAAAATGATCTTACAGACCATTTCCATCTCAACTATATCCCCCAACTCACTCCCCATCCCCAAAAATCCTTTAGTTGGAAAAGAAATGTCAGCCAAATCCCCCTATCTACCTTTGAAGAAAAAATCACCTCTCTTCTTCCCCCCCCTTCGACCATCCTCTCCACGACGGACTTAACCACCCACTACAACTCAACTATAACTACCATATTGGATCAGCTTGCCCCTCTAAAACTGAAAAGACTGCGAAACATCCCATCTAGAGCTTGGTTCAAAAATGACCTCAACTCAGAGAGAAGACAACTCAGAGCCATGGAAAGACTTTGGAGATCTGACCCCTCCTCTACCCACTTAGATCAGCTCAGAAGTGCACGGAGAAATTACAAAAAACACATATATAATGAAAAAAGATCCTTCTTCCAGAATACCCTTGACAGAGCCATAAACCGCCCGAAAGAGCTCTTTAACATCATTAAACAACACACAACCAAACCTACTCCCAACCCCTTACCCACTACTGAGGCCACCTGCGTTAACTTTGCCAATTTCATCAACGATAAAATCACTGAGATTGAACGCTCCTTAGCAAGGGATTCTCCCCCCAACATTGTGCCCCGCCTCCCATCCACTGTCAATCTTATCCCCGCTCTATACCTCTCTGACAACTCTTCCCCCTAACCGAAATCACTCTCCCCACCCGGACGCATCGGCCGGCCTCTGCCAACTGGAGTTCTTTCCAACCCCTCCTGGTATCAGACATCTCCAAACTCATGTCCTCCTCCAAAACCTCCTCCCACCTAGCTGACCCCCTCCCTTCCTCCTTGGCAAAAAAACTCCACCAGTCCCTCTCCCCTACTTGGACAATGATCATCAATAGCTCCCTTCAGACTGGCATGTTCCCGGACTGCCTAAAACTAGGCCAAATCACACCAATTTTGAAGAAACCAGGAGCAGACCCGAACAACCTCCACAACTACAGACCTGTCTCCAACCTTCCCTTCCTGGCCAAAATTCTTGAAAAATGTGCTCTCCAACAATTAACCCAACATATTGATTCCAACAGCCGCCTAAACCCTCTTCAATCTGGTTTCCGGAAAGGCTGCAGCACTGAATCCGCCATCCTCAACATTGTAGATGACCTCCTCATCTCTCTTGACTCTGACAGACCCTGCCTACTCATTCTCCTTGATCTTACAGCAGCCTTTGACACTGTCGACCATAAACTCCTTCTCGAATCCCTCCAAAAGAGAGTAGGCATTGAAGGCACTGTCCTCCGCTGGTTTTCCTCCTTCCTACAAAACCGTACTCAACTAGTAAAACTTCTAAACTCGACCTCGCCCACCTCCCCCATTACCAGAGGGGTCCCCCAGGGTTCTGTCCTCTCTCCAACCCTCTTCAACAACTACATGGACCCTCTTACCACTATCCTCACTCGAGCTAACATCCCCTTCCACCTCTATGCTGATGACACGCAACTCTATATTGAACTATCTTCCTTAGATGACATCCACCGTCAGAACAATACCCTTAAAAAAGCCCTGTGCTGGCTCTCACATAACCACCTCAAACTCAATCACGACAAGACGGAAATACTCCTCCTCTCGAAATCTAACCAGCTTCCTCAACTGCAAGAATGGCTAAAATCTATTGACGGCCTCAAATGCACTCTCTCCCCATCTACTACTGTCAAATCCCTGGGAATCTCTCTGGACTCCAACCTGACCTTGCAGGACCATATTAAGTCAAACGCCAACAATGCCTTCCGCAGCCTTAAACTTCTTCATGAAATCAAATCCTTCATACCCCAAGATGACCTCAAACAGGCCACTCAAGCACTGGCACTCTCAAGACTTGACTATGGGATCTCTATCCTCACTGGCACGGCCAAATCCCGACTCGCCCCTATGAGGTCCACTCTTCATGCAGCAGCTAGACTAGTGACAGGAACTAAAAAATTTGACCACATCTCCCCAGCCCTGAAGAACCTGAAATGGCTCTCGATTGAGGCCCGCTGCCTGTTCCGCACTGCCTGCCTGACACACAAAGCCCTTCACACTGGGAAACCTGAATACCTCGCTAACAAGCTAGTGAAAGCTGGTCAAACCAGATCTTTGAGAAGCACAAACTCTCTCCTCCTCCTCCTTCCGAAACCCAACAAGCAAAAAACTCGATCAGGCTCCTTCTCTAACAACGCTCTGAGAATATGGAACTCCTTACCCATCCACATCAGATCTAACACCTCCCACATGACCTTTAAGAAACTACTGAAAGAATTCCTCCTAAACCAACCCTCTCATTAATAAAGGTCTCTCCCTCTCCACCCCCCCCTTCCTCGATTTGCCACCCTTCTATTCTTGAGAACCCATATGTACCCTCTTTGTACAAAGTGACTCTTGACTTGTGTGTCTCTTATGTTTATTCTCATGTTTATTTCCTGTTCTGTTGTAAAGCGCTCTGTTACCCTCTCGGTCTTGCTAGCGCTATAGAAAACTCTTATAAATAAATAAAAAAATATATATATATAGGAGGCTGCCACCAGTGATATCGAGGCACCTGAATCTCGACTTGAGGATGCTGAAGGTCCTCTCGACTATGGTGCGTGTCCTTCTATGTGTCTCATTGTAGGCACGCTCTGCTGCAGTGCTTGGGTTGCCAAATGGTGTCATAATCCATGGCTGGATCCCATACCCCTGATCAGCTGAAAAAGAAAATGAATGGGATCATGTTGATATAGCTTACCCCATTGTTATCACCTTGCATGGCAGTAGTGTCTTGTGTTGTCTGTGACTCTTTTGTGTTATTGTGTTCCTTCCTAGGCTTGTAGGATGTACCATCTGCATTGCGTTGTTTCCTTGGCTGAACGAGTGTTTGCCTGCTGACCGGTTGTGAGCAGTATGTTTGGGTATTTTCAGTACAGTGTGCACTCCCTAGCATTTTGACTTGTGATACAGGTGTCCCTGTGTCTTCACTGGGGGTGAGATGATAGTTCCATACACAGATTCAAATTGACAGTGGTGGTAACATGTTGGCATCTATGTACCCTGGACATCCCATACCTTTAGACTTATGCAATGGATGAATTTAAACATCAGTGAGACGCTTACATTTTGCAAGGTGACAATTAGCCAATCCTCTCCATACGTTGTGATCATTGACGTCTTAACATTTGACTGTACATTAATTTCAGATGTGTGCAATGTTCACTGCAGACCTGTCCACATGTTGCTGTCGTGGTGTTTGTGTTGTGTGTCCTAGAGGGTTGCTGTGTAGTGTGTATATGAGTAGGTTTCTGTACTTACCAACAAGTAGTCCATTGCCATATCGTCCATCCTGGAAATGTTGATTGATGGTGGAGTGACGGAAGATGGATGAGTCATGGACCCTCCCAGGATACTTTGCCACGATGTTGGAGAACAATCCTTGGTGATCCACAATGGCCTGCACATTGATGGAGTGTGTGTGCTTCCTGTTGCTTCTGCAGTGTGTTTGGGAAGCAAATGTGGTGGGGTGTGAGTCCAATGATGACATCCAGTACTTTAGGCAAGAAGGCAGAGAATGATGGCTGTGATATTCCGGCAACTAGGGCGCCAGTGCTTTGAAAGGAGCCACTTTCCAACATGTGAAGTACAGCTAGCAGCTTGGTTTCCGTTGGGATGGTGCAGGGTGTCAGCAAGGTGGGTGCCAACTGTGGCTCTATATTGCGCAGCAGCTGCTGAATGGCCTGTCAGGTCAACCTGTACCTCTGGATGATGTCATGTTCCCTGAGGCCATGAAGGGTTGTTCTGGAACGGAATATCCTCTCCTGCCTTCTGCGCTGCCTTTGGGGTCCCTGCTGGTGTTGTGGTAGCTGCTGTTGTTGTTGCTGAGCTCTGTGTCTGCATGCACGCTGGATGAGAAGCACCTCCATGTCTCCCTTTTGCTGCTTTGCTGTACCCTCCTTGTGTTCTGATTAAATACAGGTGTGTTTGCCCCATTTTAACGCTTGCCCTGACCCAGGCATTAATGTTTTACGCAAATCGGGCTGTGCGTAATTTTCCGCCTCCCGCCTGTGCGGCATTTTTGCCCGGAAGCATAAATACGACGCACGCCGGTCTAAGTCATTTTTTGGATGGGAACGCCTTCCTTGCATATCATTAACGCAAGGCGGTTTTCCGCATGCGGAAAATGACGCACACGGCGGGATTTTGACGTCCTTGGGCTCGGGCATCAAAGTTTAAATATGGGGCCAGTTTTGCACCGAATGTGGGTCAAACTTTTTGACGCACATTCGGCGCAGACGGAGTATAAATATGCCCCTGAAAGTGTTGAGGTCACTACAAATTAGTATTTTCTAGGATAATTACAATGTTGGTAAATAATCTGAACTAACTTTTTAGAAATACTTGTCAAAGATGTTACAAAATTGTGTCACAGCAATACAGCAATCTAAACCTCACCAAACATAGTTTTCTTTCATGTTTCATATCCATGGAAGTCAACAACAATCAGAAGAAGGAGATATGGAAGGCCGTGGCCAAGAAGGTGAAGACTCTGGGGATCTAGAAGTAATCCAGCATTCATGGTTGCAAGAGGTGAGAGGACCTACTAAACTGGCCCGCAAGTCAACTGAAGTCCAGTTTCACCAGTCCTCCCAACGCAGGGCCCCCATAATGGCTTGTATACTTGCGGTAACCCATCCAGACCTTGATGGGCAGTTGAGAGCCTAACAGGAGCATCAAGGGGGTAAATGAGCTTATTGAGTTCTTATTGCTAATTAAATATTTGTTGTTACATCAATGCTTTATCAGATCAACATAAAGGTTGACACACATCCAAGGCACAAGAGGCTTTCTGGAAGCTGTAAGTTTCGCTTAAGGTATATGGGGGGGTCATTCTAATCTTGGCGGGCGGCAGGAGCCGCCCGCCAAGCGGGAACCACCAGAAGACGGTCATTCTGAGTTTCCCGCTGGGCTGGCGGGCGACCTCCAGAAGGCCGCCCGCCCAGCGGGAAACCCCCTTCCACGAGGATACCGGCTCCGAATGGAGCCGGCGGAGTGGAAAGGGTGCGACGGGTGCATTTGCACCCGTCGCGATTTTCAGTGTCTGCTATGCAGACACTGAAAATCTTTGTGGGGCCCTGTTAGGGCATGGGCACTGCAGGGGCCCCCAGGGGCCCCACGACACCCGTTCCCGCCAGCCAGGTTCTGGCGGTCAAAACCACCAGAACCAGGCTGGCGGGAAGGGGGTCGGACCTTGGAGGATTCTTCAGGCCAGGGGAAAACCGGCGGGAAACCGTTGGTTTCCCTTTTCTGACCGCTGCATTACCGCCGCAGTCAGAATTGGCCTGGATGTACCGCCAGCCTGTTGGCGGTGCATCCGCGGTCCCCGGCCCTGGCGGTCTATGACCGCCAGGGTCGGAATGACCCCCATGGTGATGTGTTTTGTGTAAAGGATACCATTAGATTCCTTATCACAATGAAAGCACTGCTTTCAACAGACACTTTTCTGCCTAAGAACAATAAGCTACCTGGTATTTGTTTATGTTATGAGGGACAGTTGTACCACACAGGCCCCAATTGATGATTCTGTAAAGTGTGATGCTCCATCACAATTATGAGTAGGTAATGTTGGCCCTATTACAGGTGACATGACATATAATGCACTTAATATACAGTGTGGGGGTCATTCCGACCCTGGCGGGACCGCGGATGCACCGCCAACAGGCTGGCGGTGCATCCAGGCCAATTCTGACCGCGGCGGTAAAGCCGCAGTCAGAAAAGGGAAACCGGCGGTTTCCCGCCGGTTTTCCCCTGGCCTGAAGAATCCTCCATGGCGGCGCTGCAGGCAGCGCCGCCATGGGGATTCCGACCCCCTTCCTGCCAGCCTGGTTCTGGCGGTTTTGACCGCCAGAACCTGGCTGGCGGGAACGGGTGTTGTGGGGCCCCTGGGGGCCCCTGCAGTGCCCATGCCAATGGCATGGGCACAGCAGGGGCCCCCTAACAGGGCCCCACAAAGATTTTCAGTGTCTGCATAGCAGACACTGAAAATCGTGACGGGTGCAACTGCACCCGTCGCACCCTTTCCACTCCGCCGGCTCCATTCGGAGCCGGCATCCTCGTGGAAGGGGGTTTCCCGCTGGGCGGGCGGGCGGCCTTCTGGCGGTCGCCCGCCAGCCCAGTGGGAAACTCAGAATGACCGCCGCGGTCTTTTGACCGCGGTACGGTCTTCTGGCGGTTCCCGCTTGGCGGGCGGCGTGTACATTGGTGAGTTGGTATTATGACCAAACAATACTGAGCATAGTGTCAAAAATGACTAGGGATATGAGTACAATGACAACATTTCTTAGCAAAGACATTTGATACAAATGTTTTCACTGCAAGATTCAAGTCAGTTCATATTGACAGTAGCAGATTGGCATGAAGCCTTACTCCTTCACAAATATGCATGTAGGCCAGTCTGTTTCAACAACATGAATTTAGTAGGCAAACCTTCTTAATTGAAACAGTCAGGAATGTGTACACATTCGTGACAGAGTTACCTGTATCCCAAACATCATTTGTGTGTCCTTTGTTATATCAAGATGATGAATCAACATTGAAGGAAAGGGGTTATTGAAAGGGACTTCTGCAGATGAACAGTGTACATGTCACAAAGCTTTCTTGCTTGATGTTTAATTTTGTGACATGAGATCGCTATTCAAATCAATTTATCTGACCTGTTCAGAGGTAATGTACAATTCCATGTGGAATTTGAAGTGTTTAAGTGAATTGATCTAACATGAGATAGGAGTAACAATGGTAATTTACAAAACTGTGAGCAAATGGATCCATGATATGTTCCCAACATGCATGTGATTATGGTGAAGTATACCTAAGTTTTAACATCGCACAGCAGGTGAAACAATAAACGTGTGAAATGTTTTCTTAATGAACCTCATGAAAATGTTATTTGCAAAGATATACTGAAAATGTTGTCTGTGCCTTTTCAATATCATCAGGAGCAGGTGAAGGATACATTGGCCATGAAGGCGGGGAAGCAGCTAGCCACTGTGTTTTGGGTGCAGAAATATCAGACATGCACGGACACAGTAGCACAGACGTTGAAGGGACTGGCACTGAGGCCACCAGCTCTACATTTTCTTTGGAGGCCTTCACAGAAGATCAGTCCCTAGTGGTGGCTGGCCCTACAGTACATTTACCATCTGCATCCACTTTCCCATCTCCACCCTCCTTCTTGCTCCCCCCAAGGTGGCCAAACTTGACCCCTAAAAGGGGTGTCATCTTCTTTGCCACAGGCACCTCCTCCTCTGCCCCTCTCCTCCTGGTTGCTCTCAATGAAGAGGCTAATGACCTTTTACGCAGCATCTCTGTAAACCAGACGGCAATTGTGAATGGCTATCTGGGGCTTAGTTCCCAAATTCAACAAATGGTTTAATTCCTGCATTCCATTCATAGTTCCTTGCCTAGCATGCCGAGTTTGCTTGCAAAGAAAGCCTGTGCACTGACCGCAGTCCCCCAACCAGCCCCAACTTGTGCCCCTACTGCTGTCCCTTCCAAATCCCAAATCCCACCTCCCAACCCATTACCAAGCACACTCACTTCCTTGCACACACCCACTTCAACAGACAAAAGCAGCACACATACCCACATAAACATGAACACACCAAGAAACACAAGCATATGAACATCCAAAGACATACACTACTGCCACTCCACCCACAGATACCACAACACTCACCACCACACCTACACCCACACCCACAACCACCACAATCACAACACCCTCCACCACAGACACAACCACCACACCCACAATCACATCCACTACCACAGACACACCCACCACACCCACAACCACAACACCCACCACCACAGACACAACCACCACACCCACAACAATAACACCTCCCTCTACAGATGCATGCACCCACTCCACCACCACAACAACCCCAACTACCATCACACCCACAACTACCAGCATATCTGCAAACACCACAACCACAATGTCCACCTCTACAACTCACTCATCCAAACACACACAGGACCTCATTAAGATTCTAATGGTCTTTAGGCAAGACCATTGTGGTGGCAGCCGCCAAAAGACCGCCATATTGGTGGTCATCCGACTGCTGTATTATGACCCACACCTTGAAGACCGCCAAACAACAGCCAAATATCCGAAACTGCCAAGACACTGGCATGAGGAAAAGAGGCGGTTCCACCACCAGCACCTCCAGCCTGACCAAAATATGCCCACCAGATTAAGATCCACAAATCAGCACAGTGGTTTTTCCATGGCGGTAAAACATTCGTGGTGTGAGCCGCCATAGTCAGAAACCTCTGCAGACAGAAGACAACGCCACAATGGGCAGTTTGAATACCACACACCTGACACACATCCACGCAGCTGACACACCTACAAACTGCACTATATAACACAACCCAATACAACCTACAATCCTTTGCAACTAAAACCCCATACAGAGACACTGAGAGCAGGCACATTCACTGAGAGTACCCTGACACCATAGGCACATACACATCACATGCATCACACCTCTAATAAACAAACTCAACACACATACAACCACCAAACACATTCCTCTAAAAAACGTCTATCTTTCACGACGCACCACCCACACCCCATCATTCACCCAACACTGCACCCTTTCATAGACAACACCCCCCACAACAGAAACACTATCTCAAACATGTCCCCACAAAAGTACTCAAGATTCACCAACAATGAGTTGAGGGTCATGGTGGATGAAATTGTCAGGGTAGAGCCACAACTGTTTGGAGCACAGGTCCAGCTAACAAGTGCCAGGAAAACTGAGTTATGGCAAAGAATATTTGGCAGGGTCAACTCAGTGGGCAGCCATCCACGCACATGGGATGACATCAGGAAGTGGTGGAATGACCGACAGAGGAAGCTGTGTTCCATGGCATCGAGACACCAAAAGGCCATGCACAAGATTGGCAGTGGGTCCCCACCTACTCCCCCACAGTTCACATCTTGGGAGGAGAAGGTCTTGGAGATACTGCATCCTGAGGGCCTGACTAGAATACCTGGGGGACTGAAGTCTTGTAAGTACCCACAACATCATTGTAACACAATAGCTGTGTCCTGCATGCTTCCTCACCACCCAAATACCCCATAATGCACTGATTTGACCTGATAATCACTCAATGGCCCTCCCCTGCATGCCACATCCCAAACAGCCCTACTGCCCACACAGCCCTTGGCAAGGTCAGGGATAGCATGGCCTGATTCCATCACTACGACTCCCACAATACACCAAACCATTAATGCTATAACCTGCAATGTGCACATCAGGTCACATTTCATTCATGTATGACTGTAGTACCACCTACACCATCTAGAATGTACAACTAAGAACCAGAACATGGCAATGATAGCAATGCTATGGCACACCACAATGGCAAGAAAAGCAAAACACAGCAACAGCCCTGCAACTATTCAAATTGGAAACTGACCCATGTCCCCAAGGGGAAACATCCTTTTTTACGACTTTTTTATTACGAAAGTCGTGGTTAACGAAAGCGTAACAATGCTTTTTTTAACCACAACTTCGTATTTTTGTGCCTTAACTACGTATGTTCTGAACAACGAACATGCGTGGTTAAGGTACAAAGAAGGGAGTTGGCGAAGGTAAGTGGTGGGTTTAGGTTTTGGGTTGGGGTTGGGGCGTTTTTGGTTTTGGGGAGGGGGTGGGGGGTTAGGGGGTTTTAGGTTTTGGGGTGGGGGTGGGGCGTTTTGGGTTCTGGGGAGGGGTTGGGGGGTCAGGGGGTTTTAGGTTTTAGGGTGGGGTTGGGGGGGTGGGGCGTTTTTGGTTTTGGGGAATGGGTGGGGGGGTCAAGGGGTTTTAGGGTGGGGTTGGGGGGTTGGGCGTTTTTGGTTTTGGGGAGTGGGTGGGGGGTCAGGGGGTTTTAGGTTTTGGGGTGGGGTTGGGGGGGTGGGGTGTTTTTGGTTTTGGGGAGTGGGTGGGGGGTCAGGGGGTTTTAGGTTTTAGGGTGGGGTTGGGGGGTGGGGCGTTTTTGGTTTTGGGGAGTGGGTGGGGGGTCAGGGGGTTTTAGGTTTTAGGGTGGGGTTGGGGGGGTGGGGTGTTTTTGGTTTTGGGGAGTGGGTGGGGGGTCAGGGGTGGGGCGTTTTTGGTTTTGGGGAGTGGGTGGGGGGTCAGGGGGTTTTAGGTGTTAGGGTGGGGTTGGGGGGGTGGGGCGTTTTTGGTTTTGGGGAGTGGGTGGGGGGTCAGGGGTGGGGCGTTTTTGGTTTTGGGGAGTGGGTGGGGGTCAGGGGGTTTTAGGTTTTAGGGTGGGGTTGGGGGGGTGGGGCGTTTTTGGTTTTGGGGAGTGGGTGGGGGGTCAGGGGGTTTTAGGTTTTGGGGTGGGGTTGGGGGGGTGGGGTGAGGGATGTAGGGTGAATGGTGCCTATTGCTAATGATTTTATCGGGAATGCCTTTACAGCTAAATATCGTTGTTAAGGCATTCGTGGTAAAATCATTAGTAGTAAGGACCAGGTCGATGTTCCGACCTCGTTGTTAAGGTTAGTAGTTGTTTTTAATTCGGTGTTCCGTCATATAATCGTCCCCAAGCCTGCAATGGACTGACTGTGGTTTCTAAAATAAGATACCAGACTCTATGCACACGAACAAGATCCAGAGACAGGAGTATTAGCCTTGAATACCTACATAGTCTGTTCCATATGGGACATCATAAGGAAATGTTCAGCCATAATGTGAGACTACTACCAAGGCTGACTACACACCAGGTTCCAGAGTCTACTTGTCATGTCAAGTATCAGATCATTACAGAAACCCATCTGCAGTGCCACATGTACCAAACATTGATAACAGCACACAATGTGGAGTATGCTAATCCTGTCACAGACTTCTATATACCACCAAGGCACGCTGTGCAGCAACTGCCATTGTCATTGCTGGGAATAATGCTAAGCCTTTGTCTGTGTCACATAAAGAGAGTACCAAACACACTTTCTAGACTGTACTCTGCGTCACACAGGTACCCCTGCCATTGCCACCATGGAGAGGATACCAGACACTGCCAGCCCTCCTCAGGATGAAGGCCCATGCCTGGATGTCTGAACAATGACAAAATACCTTTCCCATCAGGGATATCTGGTCAGTCAGTGACTCCCAGCCTCACCCTGCCCACTTAATTTCCCTCCACCCCAGTTGCTCAGACATCACAGCCAAGCAAGCAGCCTAAAATCTGTGTCCCAAGGACTGTTCAATCTATTGAGTACCCCACAGTACAGGATCCTGAGTCTGACATTGACACCCGTTAGTGCGTCTGACCTTAATAAGTAAACTTGCAAGGGGACCGCAATAAGTCAACAAACCTTTTGACTCATTTAAGATGTGCTCCCATTGCTCCAATACATGAACAATAATCGATAATCAATACACAATAATCAATAACCCTTAGTCAAAATCAATATTAATGGAGTCAGTAAATATCACGTACCATGATCTTTCACCCATGAATAACCACACCTTAAGTATAAGTTTAGTACTTTTATTTCCCTTATATTAACAATGCTAAAGTCATGTACGTTAATCTCAAAATCAAATGGAACACATAGAAGAAAAATGCTGGTTGACCAAAGCGATGGAAGAAACGCAATCTAATCAAAGCTTGAATCACAACACATTCTAAAGTTGCGGTGCAGATCAACAGGAGAGTCAGTTGCAACAAAGTAATCACATACATAGAATTCAGCAAGATAACTCGTTAATCATTAGCCCCTGTATTCGTCAGTTAAGTTTGAGTGCTCTCAACTGACATCAGATTATCATCAGCATGTTGGGCTTCATGCAAAAAACAATTTAGGATACATTGCATCTCATAACGTGGTAAGATCTGAAGTCTTTTCCCTCTGTTGAATTGTTATATCAAAATCACCTAAACTATCCCCTAATTCCACATTGGTCAGTCAATCGCACGTTTATACACTACCCAATAATATTTCTGTACCAAATCTATGAATTTGAATATTTCGCTCTTCACACAAAGTTGATTGGTCCACTATACGATGTACTCATCATCTGGCTCATCAGGTAACAAATTTGTTGTATCTTCAACTCAGTCAGTGTCTTTACTGTTCGCGTCCTCGGAAAGTAAATCTCACACACATTACACACAAGTTGTTACATTTGCTAGGGACATCATCTCCTGTCCGTCCATTCCCACAGAAAGCTTCGGTTAAGCACTTTTAACAAGACAATGGACATTTCACAGTTCAGTTCACTCTGTCAGCATTTTATTAAACACTAAAAAATACAGCTTCTGAATGAGGCCTGGCAAAAGTAGGCCAAAACACTAGCTAAGTTAAGGCCTACAATTAAAAAGCTAGAGCATACTTCATAACTCTAAATATAACATATTACTACATTAATCTAATACATTTTAAATATTTCATAAGTATTAATCAATAATTAGTACATTTTGTGAACACTGCTGGCCATTCTCTGAGGTCACATTTTGAAATGTGTGCATTATTTTCTCTATGTTATTCATTTTCTACATAATTCATTATAATTCATTATTCAAACACATAAACACTCATTAATTATTTCTAGTCAAGACACCTGCTTCAGCACAACGCAGACAATGATGGCCCTGCTAACACTGGGAGTGGGCGCACCATGCCAGGGGCACAGACACGTAGGGGCAGGGGGCATGAAAGGGATGCTGTGAGACAGAGGATGGGGAAGCCAAGGGGCACTACTAACCAGGATACCATCTCCCAAATCCAGGGAGCATACCAATCTTCCCAGGACAAGATGAGCCAGATCATCATCATGTTGGGGGAAAATCAAAGGTTGCAGAGGGAATACCACCAGGAGGCCATTCAGCAGTGGCAGGCACATAATGCCACCACAGCCTTCATAGCAGGGGTGCTGAGCGATATCAACACCACCCTGCGTGATATAGCTACCCACCATCAGGCCTCTTCCGCTAACAACATTACATCTAGTGGAATGGAGGCCCTGCCTGGGGATCCCCAAACCTCAGACACCCCTCCCTCTGTAGCTGAAGAACCCGCCCGCAAACGTGGATATCCATCCAGACATCTGGCTGCAGCAGATGCCAAGACCAAAGCCACTGCAAGGAAGTGAACCTCTCCCGATTTGTTTGAAATATTGTACACTTTGATTTGACTACTCAAAAACCGATATGCACAATAAATCACTTATGTACACAGCTACTGTACATGTGTGCTTAACTGTACAACAACAAATGTCCTTCAACACAAATTGGGTCTAGTAATGGCCCCCTGATTCCAACTGACAATGCAACATCCATCAGACAGAGGCCCCTGCATCAGTAAACACGTCAACAGTAATGTCACTGGATAGATGTCACAGTATTATATTGAAATCCACAGTAACACCAGGGTATAGACCATTGAGGCATCTGCAAATAGAGCAAGCCAGACAGTACCAACAGAATGGAAGGCATGAGTACATAGTAAGCACATGTACAGGTAATCGGCTGTGAACGTATTGTAGTATGACCCGAAATCATGGGCACATAGATAGGACCCATACTGCACAAGGGACAGGGACTTCCTAATATCATTTAAACAAGCTATCTGTCCTGACCACCTCTCAGAACTGTACTATTTAACCACTGTCTACTGACTATGTATACCCCAAGCCCTAGGTAGCAAACCCACAGATGATATCCACATCCTGTGGGTAGGAGGAGCTGGCAATAGGAGAATACATAAAAATCAGCACCAGAT
Organism: Pleurodeles waltl; assembly: GCF_031143425.1. Lineage (NCBI taxonomy): Eukaryota > Metazoa > Chordata > Amphibia > Caudata > Salamandridae > Pleurodeles > Pleurodeles waltl. The sequence continues at coordinate 1,507,336,866 of NC_090440.1, forward strand.
TGGTCAGTCCAAGAAAGAAGTGACTTTTTGAATCAGTTGCTAGTACACATGTTAGGGCAGAACCACTAATGCTGTATAACTAACATTCCTTCTGTCTGGTACAACAACTCACACATAGACACTGGACATCATAAAACCATCACATTTGCCAAAGGTCAGGAGGTGTAATGTCAGCTATCCACTTCTGAATCAGCACTGACAAGACATGAGAGGGTCCACCTCACATACCTTTATGTCACTGAAAGTACTGAGTGATGACAGTTAGCATTCGTCCTCTGCCTCTTCATCGCTTTCCATATCACCACTTGCATGCATAGCTACCGTTGCCTCACCCTCATTAGCCAGCAATGGTATCCGACGCCTCAGGGCTAGATTGTGGATCATGCAGCAGTCGATTAGCAAAACGATTATTTGGCAAACCTTGTGGGGCGAGCAGAGTAGGGCACCTCCAGATAGGTCCAGGCTCTATTACAAGCCTGGTCCTCCTGTTGTAATTTAGCAGTGATTAGATTAAGCATTAGCAGAAGACATCTTGTATTTAGTAACTATTGTGAACATTTTGCGGAATCCATTTTGTATTCGTGGCAGCCATTTTCTCTGCTACATGCTGCCATGTGCTCACCATGTGCTCTGTCCTACCTTTCTGTTAACTGCTCTTGAAATCTGCCTAGTGACAAGTTATATTTAGCATCTCTTACTTTCGCACATGCTCAGTAAGGTCTGCAGCTGTTAGTCCTTGGAAACTGTTAGCTCCTCCTACCTGTCGACTGTGCATTTTCCACATGACCTTACATGTATACAAGTCTTGTTTCCATAACTGTACCATCTCCTTTTAGCCCCTGTGTGGGTATAAAAGGACCATGCTCTCTCAGTTCAGTGTGCTACTTCAGACATTACCCAAGGGTGCTGTCTGAACTGTAGTACCACCTCATGAGGTTAATAAACTTTTGTCTTTTATTCCAGTTTCTGTGCCAACTTCTTCCTACATGGTCTGAGGACTTTGTGCAGAGAAAGGTGAACCCCTTGCACTAGTAGGCCTTGCTGAGGCTTACTTCAACAAATTGTCGCCCGAACAGGGACTCATCGGTGACTCGGATGCCCAACGGATTGGTCGCGACGAAGGATTGGGATCTCGCTGCGGACGATCAATGCCTGAGGAGACCCGAGTCTTGGCAACCACAGCGTTTTTCCCTTCCTTCTGACTTGACCATCCAGGTGGCGCTGGTCCTCGACTGAGATCCTTTTTGTTCATTCGTCATGCAGTGACCATTTGGTCGATTTTAGAACTTGGTAGTTGGAACCTGGACACCCTGTGATTGGTAAGAGCCGTTTTACGGCACTTGCTGTGGGTTTTGATGCCTGTGTTTGGTAATGTAGTTTAGCAGTACTTACTGTGGCTCTCGTGATTTGGGTGACTAGTCAATTTGTATTCTTTGGATTTGATATATAAATTGCAATTTATATAGGCAGGTAATGAGGAGAATTTTCTCCAATTTAATTTTGATTTGAACGGCACCTTAAATGCTACTTTGATTATAATATTGCATATTCTGCACTATTTTTGGCATGCCTGTTTTTAGCGCACTTCGTAGGATGTGTTGCTTTTGTAATGGTACCAATTTGAGACTGGAAGAATCGCAACCGGCACCCCCAGAGGGGACGCCAAATAGAGATATGTATGTTAAACATGGTCTTCCTTCTATAATGTACAGCACATTATGGAATAAATACACCCGCGCGGATCCTGAGTTACGTTGGCCTATGCATGGGTCATTTGATTTGCGAAAGATTGAGTATGTGGAACAATGTATGTGTAAGCGAAAGTCTAGGCAAGATATGTTTGACTGTGTACGAATGTGGGAGAAAGAAGCGCGTGGACGAGTGAAGCGTGAGCAAGCCTTGCTTGAGAAAGAGCAGCGGAAGAATGTATATGTGAAAGCATTGGAAATGAGAAAGAAAGAAATAAATGACTTAAAGGAGCTAGAAGAGAAAGAAAGTAAGCTACAGGTAACTGGCCAATACAATGTTAGGCAACCTCTCTATCCTATCCTTAATAAACCACATGATGATTTATTGTTACTAGATCGCCCTCCACCTCCGTATGTCGTCCCTTCTGCCCCTCATGAGTTACCTAAAGTCTCCAGTTCGGAGCAACAGAAGATGCGGGACAGTCGCTCTATGCTGCCTGCTGACCGTGCGTCTGAGCTTAGATCTATTGCTCGTAAAACAATTTGTAGCGTTGTTTCTGCTTCTGAACTTTTAGACAACATGAAAGGGTGTACGGAAAAAGAGCAGCTATATTTTACTGAGGCATTTGGCTCAGAAGTTATTGAACTATATCGGAAATATTCTGATGAGTTAGAGCCCGATGATGTAGCAGCTGATCATAAGCAAATGCGTGATGGTCTTTTTGTTTTCTCCCAGGTGGCTGATGCAATCAGGCTTTTAATGAAATTACGTATTGTGGCAGTCCGTTTGCAAGAAGAGAAAAGGGCTGCGGATGCAGTTGCACAAGCATCTCAGACCGAAGGGGCGCAAGCTTCCATCTTTGAAACAGATAAGATTATGATAGTTCACGCGAAACCAATGCGGGAGGCCGCGCCTTTGTATGTTCCTCCTAAAGGATTGGGTACAAGTGATGATAAAACTTCTGTTGATGCTAAGGGTTATTTTATTTATAATTGGGTGTATACTCCTTGGAATAGGGCAGATGTAATGGCACTTAAAACAGCATTACCTGACCCGCGGAAAAATCCAGCTGCCTTTTATGAGGAAGTTGAGGGAGCAATTAGTTCTTGTACTATGACTTTGGACACCTTGATTCTTTTGTTTTACCTGAAGGTGTGGCTCTCATACAATATGTTGATGATATTTTGTTGGCAGCTGATACCCCGGAGCAATGTGAAAAGTGCACTTTGTCCTTACTTTCTTTTCTTGCTTCACACCATCATAAAGTGTCACGAAAGAAATTGCAATATTGTAGACCAAAGGTAACCTATTTAGGTCACCTTTTGTCTAAGGAGGGCCGTGCACTTACATCAGATCGTATTCAAGCAATTTTAGACACACCAGTACCCTCTACTCAGAAAGATGTTCGTGCATTCCTTGGTCTTACTTCTTTTTGTAGGCAATGGATATTAGGGTTTTCACACATTGCCAAACCTTTGCTAGCACTTTTTACTAAAGATACTCCAATGCCCCTCCCATGGACAGATGAATGTGAGACTGCTTTCCGGCAGCTGCGACAAGCCCTTTGTTCTGCATCAGTGTTAGGTACTCCAGATTACATGAAGCCTTTTGCACTTTACGTACACAAGAAAGATGGATGTGCATTGTCAGTTTTAGTACAGACACATGGCAATAAGCAGCGTCCCTGTGCATATTTTTCAGCAGTACTTGATCCTGTCGCTCGAGCATTGCCTGGGTGTTTTCGTTCAGTTGCCGCAACAGCTGTCTCAATACGTCAGAGTGAAGGGATAGTTTTGTCACATAAGCTGTTGGTGCTAGTACCCCATGCGGTTGATGCTCTTTTAAATCAAACAAAGACACAACATTTAACTAGCGCCCGTATGACAGGTTATGAGTTGACATTGTTGGCTCCTCACATTACACTGAAGAGATGTGTGACACTAAATCCAGCTACTTTGTTGCCATATCCGGTGACTCAGCCTCAGTCACAAGAAACACATGATTGTATATTCCTTACCGAAGAACAGACAAAGGGTTGTGTTGATTTACAAGATACGCCCCTTTTAGATGCAGACGGGGAACTGTGGGTTGATGGGTCTTGTTTGAAGTTGCCAGATGGTACGACCTCAGCTGCATATGCAATCACCACAATACACACGGTAGTGGAGACAGCTCGTATACCACAAAAGTCAGCTCAAGCAGCTGAACTAATAGCTTTGACACGAGCATGTGAGCTTAGTACTGATGTAAGTGTGAACATTTACACAGACAGACGCTATGCTTTTGGAGTGGCTCATGATTTTGGTTTGCTTTGGAAGGAGAGAGGTTTTCTTACATCCCACGGGATGCAGATAATGCACGGAGAATTAGTGCATAACCTCTTGACTGCATTGACATATCCAAATAAACTAGCTATTGTGAAATTTAGTGCACATAAGAAAGTGACCGATAAGATAGGGCAAGGTAATGCTCTTGCAGACCGTGTAGCACGTGAGACTGCGATGCAGCAAAGTACTACTTCTATGTATGTAGTGAAGTCACAAGCTGAACGTTGGCATAATGCTAGACAAGACGTATTAGATATACAGAAATCTGCTTCTGTGAAAGAACGTGAGCAATGGTCTAAAGATGGAGAATTGAATGATGAGGGCTGTTGGCGGAATAAGCAGATGGATAAATGGAAATTGCCTATAGCTTTTGTACAACCTATGGTTCAGATGGCACATGGGCTGGCACATGTTGGAGCTTCAACAATAACGAAGTTGCTTACGCAAGTTTGGGAGAATCCAGAAATTTCCAGTACAGCTAAGAGAGTAGTACAGTCTTGTTTGATCTGCTTACAATACAATCCTGGAAAAGGGACACATACTCCTGCGGGAGGGTTTGCTACACCAACTGCAACTTTTGAAGTTCTACAAATGGATTATATTCAGCTTGAACGCTGCAACAATTTAAAGTATGTCTTGGTGGTGGTTTGTGCCTTCAGTAAATGGATAGAGGCGTACCCCACAAAGGATAATACTGCCATTACCACAGCGAAGGTGCTTTTGAAATAATTTTTCACCTAGGTTTGGTGTTTGCAGACTTTTATGGAGTGATAACGGACCTCATTTTGATGGGGAAGTTATTAAGTATGTCCTGAAAGGATTAGGGATCAAACAGAAGTTCCATGCGGTTTTCCACCCACAATCAGCAGGGTTGGTGGAAAGGTATAATGCTACATTGAAGCTGAAATTAGCGAAGATACAGGCTTCCATATCCTTAACTTGGCCGGATGCATTACCATTGGCATTATTGTCTATTAGGTCAGTGCCACACTCCCGACTTGGCCTTAGCCCCTATGAAGTAGTATTTGGGAGACCAATGAATATTTGGGGAGTTCCTAAACCAAAATCTGTATATGATATACCTTGTGTCCTGATGAATGATTATTTGGCACAGTTAACCGACAATTTGGTTTCTATTCATCAACAGGTTCGAGAAGCACTTCCTGACAGATCTACAGGTGAAGGCCATGAACTCCGACCTGGTGATCAGGTGATGATTAAGTCTTTTGAAAGATCAAGCAGCTTGGAACCAAGGTGGCGAGGCCCAGAACAGGTGCTCCTTGCGACAAGGACAGCAGTTCGAGTGACGAACCGAAAGAATTGGGTCCATAGTACTCACTGCAAGAGAGTGCTACCTACCTAGGTGGAACCTGCTGTGCTGACCGATCATCGAGAGATTTTGACTACGGAGAAAGGCCGTGCTATATCACCTGACGAATCTGCAGAGGTCTTCCCGGATCATACGACTTCTGGAGTGTCGCAATATAATTTGAGACCAAGGAAAGAATCTGAAAAATTGTTTTGAAAAGACTGGTTGAGCTACTGCCCTGGGTTAGTGAAACGGAGAGCCAATGTGGCAGGGGGGGTGGATCAGCCGTGCATTAGAGTAGTGACACCCGTCTTGGCTCGTGGTGAAGAAATCAGCGGCTGCCCAGGGATAAGAGCTCCAACAATTGTTTTTAATTCATTTCTGAAAGGGTTGATTATCTAAAATGAATAACAAATTGATCATTGGTATTATGGGGTTTGTTGTTATTTTGGTGTTTACAGCAACAATCACCTGGTTTATTGAAAAGAAGTCTCCTGCTCGTGAGTTTTTGTTGCCACTACTCCAGTACCAGAGGATCACTATTACTTTACGCTTCCCTATCAGGAGCAGAAGCACCGTCAATCGTACTTCAATAATACTTTCATTCAGATGTTGCATCATACTCATAATGCTACAAATACTACTAACTGTTGGGTATGTGGAATGATACCTGCGCATCAAAAGAAAGGAGGAACACCTTTCATTCCTCTTCCGTTTTCACACAATGGTTCTTGTCAAGCTTGGTACATGCTTTTGTTTGCATCTGGAAAACGTACAGAGGGCGTACTTCTTTTTCGCCTTAATAAAGTATGCTACCAAGACAAAGATGGGTATCCCCAAGCTAAAGGAACTAAATGGGAATCGGAAGAGTATCAACCGGACAATGTTTCAATACCATATGCCTTCACAAATATACGAGACTCTGACAAGAAAGAACAATTGGTGATTTCTGTTACAAAAACGAAAGCAGATTTATGTATACGAAGCATTGGACGAATTCCAGTAGGGATAAGCGATTGTACCTTGATTTTAACTATTCAGAGTGTAAATAATAGTAGTTTTACAGCTTCACATAATACATATTTTGTTTGTGGTAACTATGGATATTACCAACTACCTGTTGGAAGGTCCTGTGTGTAATAATTGCAATATTTTTTACATGCTGTTTCTGTATTCAGTGTGGTCCAATGTTCTGCTCCATGTGTATTACTGCTTGTATGCCTACCAAAAGAAATATTACAGAAATGAAGGCACAACATATGTTAGATAAGGAAATAGCTGAAATGATGAGCATAAATATACAGGATGAATATTTAGATTATCCCAGAAAGACGAATGTCTTCAGCTAATGCTGAAAGGGTCGTCTGTTGTAATTTAGCAGTGATTAGATTAAGCATTAGCAGAAGACATCTTGTATTTAGTAACTATTGTGAACATTTTGCGGAATCCATGTTGTATTCATGGCAGCCATTTTCTCTGCTACATGCTGCTATGTGCTCACCATGTGCTCTGTCCTACCTTTCTGTTAACTGCTCTTGAAATCTGCCTAGTGACAAGTTATATTTAGCATCTCTTACTTTCGCACATGCTCAGTAAGGTCTGCAGCTGTTAGTCCTTGGAAACTGTTAGCTCCTCCTACCTGTCGACTGTGCATTTTCCACATGACCTTACATGTATACAAGTCTTGTTTCCATAACTGTACCATCTCCTTTTAGCCCCTGTGTGGGTATAAAAGGACCATGCTCTCTCAGTTCAGTGTGCTACTTCAGACATTACCCAAGGGTGCTGTCTGAACTGTAGTACCACCTCATGAGGTTAATAAACTTTTGTCTTTTCTTCCAGTTTCTGTGCCAACTTCTTCCTACATGGTCTGAGGACTTTGTGCAGAGAAAGGTGAACCCCTTGCACTAGTACAGAATGCACAATGGGGTGACCCCCTAAAAAATACAAAGAACAAAAGGTTGTATAATTCACACACAAATGGTTGCACAAATCAGTCCATGATGTAACCGGTATCTCCTAAAATTGATTAGTGCAGTAAAATTGATCAGTCCAAAGTTTATTGCAAATATGTTTTCATATTGAGTAATCAGCAATCCACAGAACTTTGCATTCCCGGTTTCAAGCCAATTTCCGGTTTCAAGCCAACACGTGTTTCGTCTTTGGGAGTAATTAACATCCCTACACGACTTCTTCAGGGCTAGAAATCACAAACAATACACATGAGTAATGACCAATATGCTCAATCGTCAAATTAACACCAATCATGTGTCAAAAAAGCCCAAAGGAAGATAGAAATTATAGAATAAACCCAAAAAGTTGGTGAGATGAGATTGAATCGGATGAGGCAATCATCACGAAGAATCCACATACCAATGTCCACAATCTTTATACAAATAAATAAAGGATACTTATGTGCAACAGATACGTGACCAATCATTAAGCCCTTAGTTGAATCAACAAACATGTAACCCAAAGTGCTGAAACACCACCAAAAAAAGGAAACAATACACGTTCTAAATCACAATACCTTACAAATCCAATATCATTCAAAACACTGAATAGTAGTGTCAGTGTAATCCAAGACCAATATATTGCAATGTGGGATTTCTCCAGATGGAAATTCAAAAATACTGTCAAAAAAAGTAGATATCACTGGAAAGTATGGTTACCACATGTTAACCCCCAAGCAACAGCAACTCATAATAATATATGTCCTCACAATATTAAGGGTAACCTAGTACAAACAAGTCCCACAACCAAATACATGTAAAAGCATTCATGCCTTCCATAGTAATTAACACTCCTAGCTATGTCACCAACAAAAATATACATTGGAGTATGGTAAGTTGAAAACACACATGGTTCAAGGCCTACATACCCTATTTCATTCAGTAATCACACTCACCGATTATTGTCATGTATTAGCACCGTTACACGATCATCGGCGCCTACGTATAATTTTTTTTATTACCAAACATTGGAATCTACTTTTGCAGGATGCATCACTTAAGGATATCGTATCAGGACCAGTAGTGACATCATTTCGTAGAGGTAAAACCCTTAGAACTTTTTTAAGTCCTAGCTTTACCACTATCTCCCCTAATAAAACTTGGTTATCCCAAAGAGGGGTCGGCTTATCTAAATGTGGTTCATGTGGAGTCTGTCGCTGGGCTTGTCATAAGCTTAAGGAATGCTCTCATGAGGGTAAATCATACTCAATTCGTTCTACCATGGATTGCAATTCTAATTATGTTGTTTATATAATACGCTGTAAGTGCTCTAAAATCTATGTGGGTAGCACTATACGACCACTTAAAATTAGAATAGGAGAACATATGCGGGCACTTAAGAATGATGATATCAGATACCCCTTGGTGGCACATATGGTTTCCTGTGTTGCACAACCAATTCACAAAAGTTTTTAATTTTTTGGACTTGAACATATCCCCCGTGACCCGAGGGGTGGTAATAGGGAATTACGTTTACGCAGACAGGAAGTACTATGAATCATGAGACTGAGAGCTGTAGAAACTGGTTTGAATACCGATAGGGAATTGGAATTTTTTCTGGGGGACTAATTTCAGATTTTATGTATATCACCATGTATTCATCGATTTTACTAATTGTATACATTTGATACATGTGCTTGAAATGTTGTGCCTGGATATAGTCCTCTCTGAACATAAAAAGATCTATCTGTTTGTACGAGTTTTGTGCCAAGATTCTCAAACGTCATTACTAAAATAATATTGGGGGTCTCGTTATAACCTTTCTCTATTTTGGTTCCTCTTTCTATTGTACGGTGCAGTAACTAACAGCTGTGATTTAGTGTGAGTTTTCTTAGCGTATTTAAAGCCAAGAATAGTTTGACAATTTGGTACATTTGGGTCCATCTTAAATGTATACTTTACTTTCGTTCAGGATTAGCATAATTTTCATGTACGAGCAATTGTTCGATATATATTTTAATGGATGGTTTCATTAGTTATACGGATATGGAGTTGCCGAACGGATCGCGTGTCCGTTTTCTATTTTTATTCCCTTGTCCCAAGACCGATAGTGAGTAACCCGGAAGTATATTTAACTTCCGAGCTCACATACGCGGCGCTAGCACACTCGCTAAGCGTCCGAATACGGAGGCGCCGATGATCGTGTAACGGTGCTAATACATGACAATAATCGGTGAGTGTGATTACTGACTGAAATAGGGGATGTAGGCCTGGAACCATGTGTGTTTTCAACTTACCATACTCCAATGTATATTTTTGTTGGTGACATAGCTAGGAGTGTTAATTACTATGGAAGGCATGAATGCTTTTACATGTATTTGGTTGTGGGACTTGTTTGTACTAGGTTACCCTTAATATTGTGAGGACATATATTATTATGAGTTGCTGTTGCTTGGAGGTTAACATGTGGTAACCATACTTTCCAGTGATATCTACTTTTTTTGACAGTATTTTTGAATTTCCATCTGGAGAAATCCCACATTGCAATATATTGGTCTTGGATTACACTGACACTACTATTCAGTGTTTTGAATGATATTGGATTTGTAAGGTATTGTGATTTAGAACGTGTATTGTTTCCTTTTTTTGGTGGTGTTTCAGCACTTTGGGTTACATGTTTGTTGATTCAACTAAGGGCTTAATGATTGGTCACGTATCTGTTGCACATAAGTATCCTTTATTTATTTGTATAAAGATTGTGGACATTGGTATGTGGATTCTTCGTGATGATTGCCTCATCCGATTCAATCTCATCTCACCAACTTTTTGGGTTTATTCTATAATTTCTACCTTCCTTTGGACTTTTTTGACACATGATTGGTGTTAATTTGACGATTGAGCATATTGGCCATTACTCATGTGTATTGTTTGTGATTTCTAGCCCTGAAGAAGTCGTGTAGGGATGTTAATTACTCCCAAAGACGAAACATGTGTTGGCTTGCAACCAGAAATTGGCTTGAAACCGGGAATGCAAAGTTCTGTGGATTGCTGATTACTCAATATGAAAACATATTTGCAATAAACTTTGGACTGATCAATTTTACTGCACTAATCAATTTTAGGAGATACTGGTTACATCAAGGACTGATTCGTGCAACCATTTGTGTGTGAATTATACAACCTTTTGTCCTTTGTATTTTTTAGGGTGTCACCCCATTGTGCATTCTGTTTGAAGTTTGAGGTTTCTGACCTCTGAGGGTTGGGTGTTTCCCCTGTGGGGTTCCCCGGCATTTACTCTATTATACTGGTACCGTGAGCGCCATATCTCCTCATATTACACCCCGTTTTCTCATCCCTTGCACTAGTAGGCCTTGCTGAGGCTTACTTCAACACTCCTGTGGGCCTCATCGAAATGGAGTTCCCTGGGTGTGGCTGGGTACCTCAAGGGTGTCAACAGCCAAGGAAGGTTTAAATAGCCAGAGTCACCTGTGAACACAATGGTAGAACAAAACCAATTGAGGTAGTGCAATTGTGATGATAGGTCACAATTCATGTAAACACATAACAATACATACTCATCAACCAGCCAGGCCCCCTCTGTGTGTAGTAGTGCCATCATGGTTGGTACATTGCTGTTCCACATAATATAGGGGTCACGCACTGATCCAGGAAACTTGGCAGTCACTTGGGAGATATACTTGTCTGCCAGACACACCACCTGCACGTTGATTGAGAGATAGTTCTTCCTGGACCTATTCACCTGTTCATTAACAGTGGGAGGGACCAGGGATAGATGGCCATATATGGTCCCAACACATGAGGACTCAGTCCCTACTCATAAAAGTCACCCTTCACATTGGCTATATTCATTCTTTGGGGAAATGTGATGTAGCTGCCCAGGTGTTGCAAGAAACCACACAGTACATCTCCCAAAACCTGACTGAACATGGGCTTAAACTTCCCTGCTGTTAAGGTGACAGTATGCTGAAATAAGCTAGCATCAGGAAGTATAGCACTGACATTACTTGAACAATGGGAGGTATAAAATAGGGATTTCGATTGCCTAGCATCAGATCTGGCTACAACTGTCTACATATGGCCTGGTGAATCAGATGGTAGGTCTGGATGACATGTCTGTCCTCCATGGTTGCCAGATCTATCGGTGGACGGTACACTGGTGATTGTCTCATTTCCCTCCTCTCAGGATATCTAATTTCAGAAGAAAAAATGTAGAATAACTCATGCAGTTGGCACACGACAGAAGCACATTGTATACTTGCAGATACCTACACATGTTTAGGGGATACAGAGCAGACATAAACAATACAGAGCATAGAAATGCACCATTTGCACCATCTGACATCATCATTGCAGCACACTGCCTGGAATGTTAGTGGGATAGGAGATGTGATACATATGTATGTGAACATGTGGCTGACTGTGTAGTCCTGCACTAATGACGCATATGTAACTGAATTAATCGATTACTATCAGTCACCTATGTACCTCAGAATAGCTACACAGACCTATCCACATATATACAGGCTCAACACGTCATTTCTTCATGTTTGTCACAATATGTAGCGCTATCATGAAGTCACTACATTGGGTGACATAGATTTCTGGTCGATCAGGTGTCTGACGCACTTATTCAGGAACATGCATTGAGACCATGTGCCCAAAATGGCAGGCGCCTGACCTACTGTTTTGGATAGTTGACCTACACCTGACCTACTGTTTTGGACAGTTGGAAGTGACCTAGATCCACCAGTGGAAGTCGTTGTGGAGGTAGGCAGTCACAACCTCCATGTAACTTGTCATAGGTTAACATTGCTGCCTATGGCAGACTTGGGCCAATGTCAATGACCGCCGGTGGTCACGGTCCTGTATGTGGGGGCTGTGCCCGCCAATTTCTGCAGTCTTGCTCACTTGACTCCTGGCACTGTTGCTAGCAAGACCTCCCCTATGTGAGCTGCTGTGTACTGCCTCTGGGAGCCATCATGCCATGTCCTGCAGGTGAAAGGCCCCTGCCTTCACAAAGAGCTGGAAAAGCTGGTGGAGGAGGTCCTACCCCTATATTGACAGTTATATTGAGCACCAGAGGAACAGGTGAGTCCAATGCCCCAGCTATGTGTGATTGGTGTTGTGTGTGATGGTAAGCTGATTATGTGAACAGTTGTTGGTGTAGATGCATGCATGTGGTATACCGTACAGGCAGGGAGGATGGGTATGTTTGCTCACATGCTGTTACAGTTGTGTTGTGGCAACTATGAGAGTCATTCTGACCCTGGCGGGAACCGCCAAATGGCCGCTCCGCAGTCAGAAGACCGCAGAGGCCATTCTGACTTTCCCGCTGGGCCGGTGGCCGCCCGCCAAGGGAGCACCCGCCGGCCCAGCGGGAAAGGCCCTGCAACACAGAGGCCGGCTCCGAATGGAGCCGGCGGTGTTGCAGGGGTGCTACGGGTGCAGTTGCACCCGTCGCCATTTTCACTGTCTGCAATGCAGACAGTGAAAATCTCCCTGGGGTCCTGTTAGGGGGCCCCTGCACTGCCCATGCCAGTGGCATGGGCAGTGCAGGGGCCCCCAGGGGCCCCACGACACCCGTTCCCGCCATCCTGTTCCTGGCGGTAACAACCGCCAGGAACAGGATGGCGGGAAGGGGGTCGGAATCTCCATGGCGGCGCTGCTTGCAGCGCCGCCATGGAGGTTCTGCCCAAGCAGGGGAAATCCGGCGGGAAATCGCCGGATTCCCTTTTCTGACCGCGGCTTTAACGCCGCAGTCAGAATGGGCAATGAAGCACTGCCAGCCTGTTGGCGGTGCTTCCGTTGCCCCCGGCCCTGGCGGTCTCGTACCGCCAGGGTCGGAATGAGGCCCTATGTTTGGTATGGTGCATGTGTACGTGACTTTCTTCTTTTCTTTGTGTGTCATCCGTGCAGGTGAACACCCATCAAAAGAAAGGCATCTTGTGTGCCATGGCCAAGCAAGTGCAGACCCTGGGGGTCCACAGCTGGCGGAACATCCATTGTCGCAAACGGTGGGAGGACCTGAGACGCTGAGCCCAGAAGACTGTGGAGGTCCAGCTTAGGATGTCCTCCCAACGAGAGGGGTGCCCGTTGGATCCTGACCCCCCTAATGGCCCACATTTTGGCAGTGGTCTACCCTGATGTGGATGACCCTTTGAGGGTAGCACAGCAGCCACAACAGGGTAAGTACTGACTGTTGCCTGGTACTTGGCTCTGGTTGAGTGCTGTTTGCTGTCTTATTGTACTTTCAGTGACTATATAGTAGCTGAAGAATGTTTCTAGACTAGTGGTAATCAGTTGGTACCAACTTGCCTGTGTATGAGATGTGGAGCAGCCATCTTTGTTTGCTATATGTGAGTTTTAGATTCATGTATCAAGAAATCATTCTGACTGCATGTGGAAATGCCCTAATGCCACTGGCACATGTGAACCATATCCTGCCATTCCTATGCATGTGAGCTGCTGTTTCACCGTACCCTTTTAGCCTATCCCAGACCATCCCTCTACATATGTCCATCAGTGGCTCTAAGGTGTCTGACCACTCCCATCTGTGCTGATCACTTGTTGTTGCAACAGGTTGAGCCACTTATTTGGTACAGGCTGTAGGAGGCTGGACTGGCTTGTAGTGAGTACCAAGGGGTACTTACACCTTGCACCAGGCCCAGTTATCCATTATTAGCGTATATGGTGTCTAGCAGCTTAGGCTGATAGATAATGGTAGCTTAGCAGAGCAGCTTAGGCTGAACTAGGAGACGAGTGAAGCTCCTACAGTACCACTAGTGTCATATGCACAATATCATAAGAAAACACAATGCACAGATATACTAAAAATAAAGGTACTTTATTTTTATGACAATATGCCAAAAGTATCTCAGTGAGTACCCTCAGTATGAGGATAGCAAATATACACAAGATATATGTACACAATACCAAAATATGCAGTAATAGTATTAGAAAACAGTGCGAACAATGTATAGTTACAATAGGATGCAATGGGGACACATAGGGATAGGGGCAACACAAACCATAAACTCCAAAAGTGGAATGCGAACCACGAATGGACCCCAAACCTATGTGACTTTGTAGAGGGTCGCTGGGACTGTAAGAAAACAGTTAGGGTTAGAAAAATAGCCCACCCCAAGACCCTGAAAAGTGAGTGCAAAGTGCTATAAAGTTCCCCAAAGGACATAGAAGTCGTGATAGGGGAATTCTGCAGGAAAGACACAAATCAGCAATGCAACAACGATGGATTTCCAAACGAGGGTACCTGTGGAACAAGGGGACCAAGTCCAAAAGTCACAAGCAAGTCGGAGATGGGCAGATGCCTAGGAAATGCCAGCTGTGGGTGCAAAGAAGCTGCTACTGGACAGTAGAAGCTGAAGATTCTGCAGGAACGACAAGGGCTTGGAACTTCCCCTTTGGAGGACGGATCCCCCACGCCGTGGAAAGTCGTGCAGAAGTGTTTTCCTGAAGAAAGACCACCAATAAGCCTTGCTAGTTGCAAATCGTGCAGTTACAGTTTTTGGATGCTGCTGTGGCCCCGGAGAGACCAGGATGTCGCCAATTGCGTCTGGGGACAGAGGGGGCGTAGAGCAAAACAAGGAGCCCTCTCAGAAGCAGGCAGCACCCGCAGAAGTGCCAGAACAGGCACTACGAAGTGGAGTGAAATGGTGCTCACCCGAAGTCGCACAAAGGAGTCCCACGTCGCCGGAGGACAACTTAGGAGGTCGTGCAATGCAGGTTAGAGTGCCGTGGATCCAGGCTGGACTGTGCACAAAGGATTTCTGCCGGAAGTGCACGGAGGCCAGAGTAGCTGCAAAAGTGTCGCGGTTCCCAGCAATGCAGTCTGGCGTGGGGAGGCAAGGACTTACCTCCACCAAACTTGGACTGAAGAGTCACTGGACTGTGGGAGTTACTTGGACAGAGTTGCTGGATTCAAGGGACCTCGCTCGTCGTGCTGAGAGGAGACCCAGGGTACCGGTGATGCAGTTCTTTGGTGCCTGCGGTTGCAGGGGAACGATTCCGTCGACCCACGGGAGATTTCTTCAGAGCTTCTAGTGCAGAGAGGAGGCAGACTACCCCCACAGCATGCACCACCAGGAAAGCAGTCGAGAAGGTGGCAGGATCAGCATTACAGAGTTGCAGTAGTCGTCTTTGCTACTTTGTTGCATTTTTGCAGGCTTCCAGCGTGTTCAGCAGTCGATTCCTTGGCAGAAGGTGAAGAGAGAGATGCAGAGGAACTCGGATGAGCTCTTGCATTCGTTATCTAAGGAATCCCCAAAGACAGAGACTCTAAATAGCCAGAAAGGAGGGTTTGGCTACTTAGGAGAGAGGATAGGCTAGCAACACCTGAAGGAGCCTATCAGAAGGAGTCTCTGACGTCACCTGCTAGCACTGGCCACTCAGAGCAGTCCAGTGTGCCAGCAGCACCTCTGTTTCCAAGATGGCAGAGGTCTGGAGCACACTGGAGGAGCTCTGGGCACCTCCCAGGGGAGGTGCAGGTCAGGGGAGTGGTCACTCCCCTTTCCTTTGTCCAGTTTCGCGCCAGAGCAGGGCTGAGGGGTCCCTGAATCGGTGTAGACTGGCTTATGCAGAAATGGGCACCATCTGTGCCCATGAAAGCATTTCCAGAGGCTGGGGGAGGCTACTCCTCCCCAGCCCTAACACCATTTTCCAAAGGGAGAGGGTGTAACACCCTCTCTCTGAGGAAGTCCTTTGTTCTGCCTTCCTGGGCCAGGCCTGGCTGGACCCCAGGAGGGCAGAAACCTGTCTGAGGGGTTGGCAGCAGCAGCAGCTGCAGTGAAACCCCGGGAAAGGCAGTTTGGCAGTGCCAGGGTCTGTGCTAGAAACCCGTGGGATCATGGGATTGCACCAACCATGCCAGGATGGCATACAGGGGGCAATTCCATGATCTTAGACATGTTACATGGCCATATTCGGAGTTACTATTGTGAAGCTACACATAGGTAGTGACCTATATGTAGTGCACTCGTGTAATGGTGTCCCCGCACTCACAAAGTCTGGGGAATTGGCCCTGAACAATATGGGGACACCTTGGCTAGTGCCAGGGTGCCCACACACTAAGTAACTTAGCACCCAACCTTTACCAGGTAAAGGTTAGACATATAGGTGACTTATAAGTTACTTAAGTGCAGTGTAAAATGGCTGTGAAATAACGTGGATGTTATTTCACTCAGGATGCAGTGGCAGGCCTGTGTAAGAATTGTCAGAGCTCCCTATGGGTGGCAAAAGAAATGCTGCAGCCCATAGGGATCTCCTGGAACCCCAATACTCTGGGTACCTCAGTACCATATACTAGGGAATTATAAGGGTGTTCCAGTATGCCAATGTAAATTGGTAAAATTGGTCACTAGCCTGTTAGTGACAATTTGAAAGAAATGAGAGAGCATAACCACTGAGGTTCTGATTAGCAGAGCCTCAGTGAGACAGTTAGTCATAACACAGGTAACACATTCAGGCACTCTTATGAGCACTGGGGCCCTGGCTGGCAGGGTCCCAGTGACACATACAACTAAAACAACATATATACAGTGAAAAATGGGGGTAACATGCCAGGCAAGATGGTACTTTCCTACACTGGCTCCGAACATTACTTTTCATGGGTAAAGCTCTGGACTCAATGTGAGGCTGCCATTTCATGTACAACACAGATATGGCCTGTTTAGACTAGTACATATCCATATGTGTCTTTGTACATCCATTGGCAGTTTATCTCCTTTCAATGGGGTATGTGAATTTAGCAACGGGGAGACAGTCTTCTTGCAGGGTCTGCTTTTGGTATTCGTAATACAATTGCTTTTCCATGTGATTGTCATGTGGGCATTTCATCTCTCTTCCAATGTGTAGATAATAGAGAATGTTAGTGGTTTTAACGGTTTGTCAGATCCAGCCTTATACAATATGCGATGTCAATGGTATGTGTGGCCTATCAATTCCTTTGTAACCTGGGTAATATGATGACAACATCATGTCTCAATGGTTAATTGGGGGCACACCATGTGGAGTAGGATAGTTTATGTTACCTTGCCCTATCTGATGTGTCCAGTCAGTCGAGGAACATATATTGCATCACTTATGTGAGAATGAAGTAATGGTCTGGTTGTAGCACTATGTTGAATGCAGGTATGTGCTGTAATGGAAGATGTTTTTAATGCACTGGCTGTCATGTTGGGCCTTGTGTAAATCATGTGTACATGTCATTTCCATAAGAAATTTGTGTAGTCTTGAGTTAAGTATGGTAATCACATGTCAGGTATTGTGTGAGTGATATAGGTGTACTCATGTTCCAAGTCCTGGAACTTTGAGTGCATGTCAGGTGGAATGGTAGGTGTGCTATGATGTCTACAGTAGCTGCCTGTTGTGCAGTTGTTGTGAATCTACACTCTGTGGTTAGCTATGAATGTGTAATGGGTGATATGTAGGCTATTGTAGCTGGACATACAATAATGAAGTGATGTGGTGTATGTGTGTTTCGTGTGTGCTGTTATTCCTCTGTGATTGTGTGAATGTCATGCCATGGCTGTTTTAAAGACATGGGTGGTCATTCCAACCTCAGCGGTAAAAGGCGCTTACCGCCAGACAGAAGACCGCCATAACACCGCCGCGGTCGCGGTAAACCGCCACGGTCATTCTGACCCACACTAGGCAAACCGCCAAAATACCGCCATCCACAAAAGTCCGCCACACCAAAGGTCAGCGATAAATTGCCGATGACCAAACCTCCACCGTCACGCCAACAGAAATACGCCCATGCCATTACGACCCACGAATCCACACAGCGGTCTTTCAACCGCGGTATTCTATTGGAGGTACACACCGCCGCGGTCGAAATACACATACACCTACAAAACACTATCACATTGGACAATTCGAAATACACACACCTGATACACATACACACACCACTCCCACACACCCAATACAATATAAAACCCACACCCACATCACCCACAAACCCCCTACGGCCAAACATTTTGAACGAAGACCAGAGAGAGACACCACAGTCAACTACCAAGCATCCACAGGCACACAATACCAATACCCACAGAACTTCCACGCACCTCACACAACACACCACTAAATAGCACCCCACCTATCACTACACACTCCACCCCACACATCATCCACACCACCCCATGGCACCTCAAAGACACCCCAGGTTCTCAGATGCTGAACTCAGGTTCATGGTGGAGGAAATCCTACGAGTAGAGCCCCAGCTGTTCGGGACACAGGTGCAGCACACCACCATTGCCAGGAAGATGGAGCTATGGAGCAGAATAGTGGACAGGGTCAACGCTGTGGGACAGCACCCAAGAAATCGGGATGACATCAGGAAGAGGTGGAACGACCTACGGGGGAAGGTGCGTTCCATGGTATCAAGGCACAACATCGCGGTACAGCGGACTGGCGACGGACCCCCAATTTACAACATGGGAGGAGCAAGTCTTGAACATCCTGCATCCTGAGGGCCTCGCTGGAGTATCTGGAGGAATGGACTCTGGTAAGTCTCATCTTCACTACTTCATCCCCCCCACCCCACCTGCATGCCAACTCATACCCCCATCCCTCACCCCCTTCACAACTACCCCTTGCAAATGTCTCACCATCACAACCCACCCATCCCAAAACTTAGCCCTGCATGCGGCCCCAAAGCATGGACACCGATCACCAAAGCATGCCCAATGCACATACCCATCACCACCCCCCCAAAACACCGTCACAACAGCCCCCAAAAAGGAATGCCAGCACTGGGGTACACGGGCACCCACCCATTGCACGCCATTGGCACACACAGAATCAATAACCATACGTTTATACCCCTGCAGGACCCGAACGCCAGGTCACCGCGCAGGAGGGTCCACAACTGTCCCCTCCACCCCCAGAAGAGACCCACAGTGATGACAGCAGCTCTGTCTCCCTGGATCTAGATGACCAGCCCGGTCCATCGGGGACCTCTGGACAGTCGGTTCCCCTCAGACAGGCACAGGCCACAGCAGACCTACCCCCCTCTGGGAACACCAGCACAGCACCCACCCAGCAGGCCCATACCTCTGTCCCCAGGACACGTCAATCAGCGGTGTGTCCACCACTGCAGGGAACCCAGGCTAACCCACCACCCCAACAACAACAGGGACCTGGGGGCAGTGGTAGTGGGCACACGGTCCAGGGGACGGAGGCCCAAGGAAACAGGGGAACTGGGAGGGCAGCTGTGCGACGGGGGGGGACAGGCGAAGGGAACCCACTCTCCACGAGGCCCTCTCCTCCATCATGGGAGCATACCACCGCTCCCAGGAGATGATGGTGACGGTCCTGGCCAGGTTTCAGGAAATCCAGCTTCTGCAGGAACAACAGTATATGGGGTTCAGGGAGGAACTGAGAAACATCAGTACCGCCATGGGTACCATCGTAGTGGCCCTGAATGAGTTAATCTCCACATTGCGGACCACTCTGGCACCTCAAAGGGCCCCTGACACTAGCATGGACCAAGAACTGGCTACCACCTCCGCCGGTGCTAGTGGACAGGAGGCCCCGACAGAAGACCAACAGGCCACCAGAACCCCACCCCCTGCAGAAGGAGAACCACCCCGCAAGCGGGCCCTGAGATCCAGGAAGAAGACAGAGTAAGATGTCAAGACCCCCGCCAGCAAAGGATACCGCCCTGATTGTCATCCCACTGTCCCACATTGTCACCCTGTCCAACCTTAAACTGCCCCTGCTCCACTTCCCACAGGCATTTGGACAATGCACCTGTGAACCTGATAGTCTGGACTCTGCCATGGACAATCCTCCACCATCACTCCTCACCGATTTGCAACCACCCATCCAAATTAGAGCACTTGAATAAACACACTTATTGCACATAAACAATCTGGAGTCTGTCTGTAATTTTAACAAATGTATTAGACATGACAGTGCCAAAATTGTTATTCACATTGTGATGCCAAAAAACCACTGTCACACAGCTGTAGTCCATGGGGAAACTAAGCAGATGTCACGCAGTGGGGCCCACAGCTCTGAAAACGGAAGGGAAAGTCACAACACAGTTACCATACACTGGGGGAAAAAGTCAGACAGTAGAGAGGTAGGAGTCTTTAAGTAAATGTAATATGCCGGTGTCTACTCTTACCTGTGTGTCACTGAACGTATTGCTCTATTACTGTGTTCCTGTTGTCTATGTCGTCCTCTTCGGCTTCCTCTTCTTCACTCTCCACAGGCTCCACAGCTGCTACAACACCACCATCTGGACCATCCTCCTGCAGAAAAGGCACCTGGCGGCGCAAAGCCAGGTTGTGAAGCATACAGCAGGCCACGATGATCTGGCACACCTTCATTGGTGAGTACATTAGGGATCCACCTGTCATATGGAGGCACCTGAACCTGGCCTTCAGGAGGCCAAAGGTGCGTTAGATCACCCTCCTAGTCCGCCCATGGGCCTCATTGTAGCGTTCCTCTGCCCTGGTCCTGGGATTCCTCACTGGGGTCAATAGCCAGGAAAGGTTGGGGTAACCAGAGTCCCCTAATAGCCACACACAGTGCCTCTGGAGTTGACCCATCACATACGGGATGCTGCTATTCCGCAGGATGTAGGCGTCATGCACAGATCCGGGGAACTTGGCATTAACATGGGAGATGTACTGGTCTGCCAAACAGACCATCTGTACATTCATCGAATGATAACTTTTCCTGTTCCTGTACACCTGTTCACTTTCTCTGGGGGGTACCAAAGCCACATGGGTCCCATCAATGGCACCTATGATGTTGGGGATATGTCCAAGGGCATAGAAGTCACCCTTCACTGTAGGCAAATCCCCCACCTCAGGGAAAACTATGTAGCTCTGCATGTGTTTGATCAGGGCAGACAACACTCTGGACAACACCTTGGAAAACATAGGTTGAGACATCCCTGATGATATGGCCACTGTTGTTTGAAATGACCCACTTGCTAAGAAATGGAGTACTGACAGCACCTGCACTAGAGGGGGGATCCCCGTGGGTTGGCGGATGGGTGACATCAGGTCTGCCTCCACCTGGGCACACAGTTCATGTATAGTGGCTCGGTCAAGCCTGTATGTCAGAATGACATGTCGTTCCTCCATTGTCAACAGGTCCACCAGCGGTCTGTACACGGGAAGATTCCTCCATCTCCTCGCATTGCCAAGCAGATGGTGCCTAGGAAGGACAACAGCGAGCACAGAGTCAATCAACCCACAGGTACGTTCCCACAGCTTGCACACAACACGTTTGACCATGCATTGAATGGTGTGTATGATTGTTGAGGAAAGGCCTAGGTATGTGTGACGCAGTAGAAATTAAGCCATGTGGGCCCTTGAAATGGCGGCTGCTTGACATGTGAAGTGTGACAATGGGATGTGAGGTCAATGCGCTGGCGTGGCACACCGTGGCGGTAGGCGGTCGAAGACCGCGGCGCAAATCCGCATTGGTTAACATTGAAACCTATGGGTTTCAGGAGCCATTGACGATGTGCGCCGGCGGTCGCGGTACGCACCGCTGCGGTACGCACTGCCGCGGGCGTGACCGCCATTTTCTATCAGCTTAATCACTCGATACCTGATCTTCCACAGGAGAGGACCTACACTGCAAGTGCTGCAGTGACCTCGGTCTGGAAGAGACAATGGCTGCTGCGACTGGGGAAAGGGCCCCTGCCTTCACTTCTGAAGAATTGGCGAAACTCGTGGATGGGGTCCTCCCCCAGTATGCACTACACTACGGTCCTCCAGACCAACAGGTAAGTACACTGGGAGCATGCTTTGTGGGCAATGCCTGGGTTGAGTCGGGTGGATGAAAGATGGTGGGGAGGGGAGCGATTGAGTCATGCATCAGACGACAGATGAGAGCATGTGCCACATGGCAAGGGTGGGGATGGGGGGCCACTCACATTGAGCATGCAGAAGGTGATGACAATTTTTCTCTCCCTGTACATGTCACATAGGTCAGCGCCCACCAGAAAATCGCGATTTGGCGTGCCATCGCCAAGGACGTCCGGACCCTGGGGGTCCACAACAGACGGGGCACCCACTGCCGGGAGAAGTGGGAGGACATCCGCCGCGGGAGCAGGAAGACGGCGGAGGCTCTGCTGGGGATGGCCTCCCAACGTAGGAGGGGTGCCAGTCGGCAATTGACCCCCTGATGTCCCTGATCCTGGCGGTGGCCTATCTCGATTTGGATGGGCGCGTGAGGACATCACAGCAGACACAAGGGGGTGAGTACACTCTCATTCTGGTGACTTTGCGCGCAGTGGAGGTGTCTGGGTGGGGGAGGAGGGCTGTGGGTCTCCCTAGGCCAGGGCGAATTCTGTAGGCTAGGCCCCTCCGTAATGCATGGCCCTGTGCCCCCGCCCCCCACCTCTGTAGGGTGCCAAGTTCAGGTATCCATGGCCCTGTGTCATCTATGTGTGCAGTTGTCGTCGATAGGCTTGTAGGCCATGTCCCACAGATTGCGTAGTGGACGCCAAGTGCGCAGCGTAGTCCAGGGGGCTTCTGTGTCTGTCTTGTCCGCCAACGGTAGCGGTAATCCATGCACTCAACATGTCTTTATTTCTCCCCCCCCCTTTTTTGTGGTCTTCCTGTTCATGTGTGCATCAGCATCATCAGGCGGAGGAGAAGTGGCATCGGAGCACGAGGGAGCTGCATTTCACATGGCCATGGCGGGCCATGCAACTGACTCAGATTTCACCAGTGAGACGGAGGGCGAGGGGAGCTCCACAGCGGGGACTCATGCTGATGTCAGTGGCAGCGACTCGTCCTCTGAAGGGAGCTCCCTTGTGGTGGCGGCAACATCCGTGCCCCCCGCAACAACAGGTACAGCCGCCACCCAGCGCACCAGCACCGCCCTCCCAGCAGCCCCTCAGCCTTCGCCCCGTGCCCGCTCACCCAGGAAGGTGGGCATCTCCTTCTTCCCAGGCACCTCAGGCCCTGCCCCAGTCACCCCTGCTGCCCTCAGTGAGGAGGTCATTGACCTCCTGAGGACCATCATTGTTGGGCAGTCTACCCTTTTGAATGCCATCCAGGGTGTAGAAAGGGAGGTGCACTGGAGTAATGCATACCTGGAGGGCATTCATTCAGGTCAGGCTGCCCATCAGCGATCGTTCAACGCTCTGGCCTCAGCACTGACGGCAGCAATTGTCCCTGTCTCTAGCCTCCCCCCTCCAACTTCCTCCACCCAGACCCAATCCCCAGTACCTCCAGACATAAGCACCGCACATCACACAAGCATTCACACAAGCAACATCCACATGCAGACATACCAACAGCCACTGCCTCCACTGTGTCCCCCTCCTCCTCGTCTCCCTCCTCCCTCCCTATGATGTCTCCACTCACACTTGCATGCACAACATCTTCAGCCACTATGTCCATCACCAGCACACCCACCAGAACACTCCGCACACGTGCAGTCACCACCCCCACTACCATTTACACGTCCCCTGTGTCCTCTCCCAGTGTGTCTGTCACCCCCTCTTCCAAACCACACAAACGCAAGCAGCCACCCACCCAACAGCCATCCACCTCACGACAGTCTCCAGCCCAAGCACCTGCACCCAAAGACACCAGACTTCACACTCCTACAACCACATCCTCTTCCTCCCTCCTACCCACTACACCTACCCGTCACTCTCTTTCCAAATTGCTTTTCCTTGCCAACCTGAACCTCTTTCCAACAACTCCCCCACCCCGTCCATCTCATAAGACTGCAATCAGCACCTCAACCACCACCAAACCAGGACCTATCAGGACTGTTGTCCAAGGACTGTGGAGTCCCCCACCCTCAAGGGCAACAACTCCGGCAAGGAGCCAGGGCACGGCCAGCCCACCCCCAGAAAAGCACCCAAAAGTTAGCAGTGCCCGGCGCGAGAGACCACGGACACCAGGGACCAAAATCCCTACCCTGGCTCCGTCTGGAAGTGGGGTGCCACCTGGCACACCGCCAAAGGTGTCAAAGGGCCACAGACGACCAGGGAAGGGTGGGAAGAGCAGCACGCCCGACAAGTCCAGTAGCAGGCCAGCTGCCCAGGAGTGCCCCACCAGCCCCCTCCCAAGTGTGCAGGAGGACACCCAGAGGCCCGGTACGGCAGCCCAGGAGGGCCCCGCAAGACAACGGACAGATAGGCAGGAAGGCCCTGGCAGCCACATGCCAGGTGGCGAGTGACACCTATGCCTGGGCCGGAACCGCTGAACTGGGCCCTTTCAAACAAGCACCGCTGAACTGGGCCCTTTCAATCAAGCACCGCTGAACAGGGCACCGCCGTCTCAAGCACCGCTCCGCTGGCCCCTACATCTCAAGCACCGCTCCGCTGGGCACCGCCGTCTCAAGCACCGCTGAACAGGGCACCGCCGTCTCAAGCACCGCTGAACAAGGCCCTTCATCTCAAGCACCGCTCCGCTGGGCCCTTCATCTCAAGCACTGCTGAACTGGGCCCTTCATCTCAAGCACCGCTCCGCTGGGCCCTTCATCTCAAGCACCGCTCCGCTGGGCACCGCCTTCTCAAGCACCGCTGAACAGGGCACCGCCGTCTCAAGCACCGCTGAACAGGGCACCGCCGTCTCAAGCACCGCTGAACAGGGCACCGCCGTCTCAAGCACCGCTCCGCTGGGCCCTTCATCTCAAGCACCGCTCCGCTGGGCACTTCCGTCTCAAGCACTGCTGAACAGGGCACCGCCGTCTCAAGCACCGCTGAACAGGGCCCTTCATCTCAAGCACCGCTCCGCTGGGCCCTTCATCTCAAGCACCGCTGAACTGGGCCCTTCATCTCAAGCACCGCTCCGCTGGGCCCATCATCTCAAGCACCGCTCCGCTGGGCACCACCGTCTCAAGCACCGCTGAACAGGGCACCGCCGTCTCAGGCACCGCTGAACAGGGCACCGCCGTCTCAAGCACCGCTGAACAGGGCACCGCCGCCTCAAGCACCGCTGAACAGGGCACCACCGTCTCAAGCACCGCTGAACAGGGCACCGCCGTCTCAAGCACCGCTCCGCTGGGCACCGCCGTCTCAAGTACCGCTGAACAGGGCACCGCAGTCTCAAGCACCGCTGAACAGGGCACCGCTGTCTCAAGCACCGCTGAACAGGGCCCTTCATCTCAAGCACCGCTCCGCTGGGCCCTTCATCTCAAGCACCGCTGAACTGGGCCCTTCATCTCAAGCACCGCTCCGCTGGGCCCTTCATCTCAAGCACTGCTCCGCTGGGCCCTTCATCTCAAGCACCGCTCCGCTGGGCACCGCCGTCTCAAGCACCGCTGAACAGGGCACCGCCGTCTCAAGCACCGCTGAACAGGGCACCACCATCTCGAACACCGCTGAACAGGGCACCGCCGTCTCAAGCACCGCTCCGCTGGGCCCTTCATCTCAAGCACCGCTCCGCTGGGCACCGCCGTCTCAAGCACCGCTGAACAGGGCACCGCCGTCTCATGCACCGCTGAACAGGGCACCGCCGTCTCAAGCACCGCTGAACAGGGCACCGCTGTCTCAAGCACCGCTGAACAGGGCACTGCCGTCTCAAGCACCGCTGAACAGGGCCCTTCATCTCAAGCACCGCTCCGCTGGGCCCTTCATCTCAAGCACCGCTGAACTGGGCCCTTCATCTCAAGCACCGCTCCGCTGGGCCCTTCATCTCAAGCACCGCTCCGCTGGGCACCGTCGTCTCAAGCACCGCTGAACAGGGCACCGCCGTCTCAAGCACCGCTGAACTGGGCCCTTCATATCAAGCACCGCTTCGCTGGGCACCGCCGTCTCAAGAACCGCTGAACTGGCCCCTTCATCTCAAGCACCGCTGGCCCATTGGCGGAAGGGGCAGGCCCGCATCTGTGTCGGGCAGGGCTGCACGAAGCACTCTGGGCACTAGTCCCCCTCCAGTACCAGTGGAGACTGTTATCCACTTGAGAGACTGTGGCTTTGCACTCCCCAGGATTGAACAGTGGGCAACCCACCCACTGTAGAGACTTGAGAGACTGTGGCTTTGCACTCCCCAGGATATGGCAGTGGGCAAGCCACCCACTGTAGAGACTTGAGAGACTGTGGCTTTGCACTCCCCAGGATATGGCAGTGGGCAAGCCACCCACTGTAGAGACTTGAGAGACTGTGGCTTTGCACTCCCCAGGATATGGCAGTGGGCAACCCACCCACTGTAGAGACTTGTGAGACTGTGGCTTTGCACTCCCCAGGATGGGACAGTGGCCATGGAGGCCCCTCGTGGATCTGGCGTTGTGTACTCATGTTCCCTTCCCCCTGAGGTGCCTGTAGTTTTTTTATCTGATGCACCTGCAGTGTTCTCTTCGTTGGTGTCAGGTATCCTGTGTGGGCCTTGCCCATGTGATTTGGGCCCAGTGGTCCACGGACAATGACAGCTAGAATTATCGGACTTTTAATATTTATGTATATATTAGTTTTAAATGTGTGATATTTTTATAAGGCAATAATACAATATATTCGACTGTTTATGATCTATTCCTTTTGTCTTTGCATTCTTTCGGGGGGATTTGGGGGTTGTAACAGTGATGTATTGCTATGCATTGATGTGTGTGTTGTAGTGGGTGGGGGTGGGGGTGGGTGTGTCGCGTATGTGTGTCCCCGTAATATTTTCTCCTCCCCCTCCCCTGTGTCGTAGGTGCAGTACTCACCGTTGTCTTCTGCGCCGGCGTTCGTGCTCCTGGTAGAGGAGCAGGAATACAATAGCTGGTAGGATGTGTAATTCGGGTTCCATTCTGTCCAGATTCCTCGTGGGGTGTATGGAGGTGAGCGTTTTCGGTTTGAAATGTCTGTTTCCGCCGTGTTTTTATCGGCGGGGCTACTGCCCCGGAAAAGGTGGCGGATTGGTGGGTTGTGATAGGGTGGGCGGTACATTGTCTACCGCCTGTCTGTTGGCTGTGACCGCCGCGCTGTTTGTTTGTCCCACCGTGGCGGTCGGAGTGTTAAAGTGGCGGTCTCTGTTGGCGGTTTCCGCCAGGGTCAGAATTCAATTTTTTTAACCGCCAGCCTGTTGGCGGGTTAGCCGCCGCTTTAACACCGACCGCCAGGGTTGGAATGACCCCCATGGCTTCTACACATCAGTTGTCACTTGTATGGGAGTGCCACTTGTGGCTTGATCAATTCAGGTAACCCTGTTGGCATACATATATTGGGGTCAGTCGGAAATGTATGGCAAGTGCTGTGTGGGATGTGAATTGAGTTGTCTACACTTTCAAGGGACATGAGTATTTGAGATGTAGTGGTCAGGTGTAGTTTCAGGACATGCATGCTTTGTTGGGATCACTCACCTGCTCTACCAATTGGTGATAGGAGTATGGAGCGATAGGATCTGGAATATGCATGATATATCTACTTCTGCAAAGGCATGAATAGCATGTAGACATGGCTTTACAGGTGTACAGATGGATTTATCCAGTACTGCTAACTTACTCAAAATTGGATGTGGGTGAGCGGAATGACCTACAAGGGTGGATAGTATTACCATGATGTGACATGGTGTAGGATATGTGTAATGCCAATGGAGATAACCTAGCCTGGACCTGTTCATCTGCAGTATTGCATGTTTCCATGTGTGCATGTAAGGAATGTGATAACCCTTGCTCTCCCTGTCTGTCTCTCCCTCCCCTCTCTCTCTATTATTGTGCATCAGCATCAGCAGGCGAAGGAGACAGGGCACAGGCTAGTGGGGATGCTGCTGGCCACGGGACCCAGAGTTCTGCGACCAGTGAATGAGAGGAACCCAGTGGCCTGGAGGGCAAAGGGAGTGCCACGGGGGAGACCAGAATATCATCATCCTCGAAATCCTCCTCCAGTGGAAACTCCCTTGTGGTGGCAGACCCATCTGGGACCACCCTAGCACCATCTTTGTCTGCCATACTCCTTACTACCACGACCCTCCTTGCAGCTCCCCACCCAGTTGTCCATGCCCACTCACCCAGGAGGCTGGGTGTCTCCTTCACTGCAGGAACCTCTGCCCCTGCCCCATTCAGCCCTGCTGCACTCAGTGAGGAGACTATTGACCTCCTGAGGTCAATCTCTGTGGTTCAGCTGACCATCCCGAATGTCATCCAGGGACTTACAGCTCAAGTCCAACAGAGCAATGCGTTATTGAAGGGCTTTACGGTGCACTGGCTGACTTATACAGATCTTTTCAGGCTCTGGCCTCTGCACTGATGACAGCCAGTCACTCTTTGTCTTCTGTACCCCCTCCATTTTCCTCTACCCAATCCCACACCCCTCTTCCCCAGCCCAGCTAGAGCGCACAGGCAGACCAGCATGCATCCACCTCAACTGACAAGGATACAGCAGTCAAACACAAGCACTACAAGACAACCACTGGCATGCACACAGACAACACCCATCTACAGACAAACCAGCAGCCACTAACTGCAGAGACTCTCCTACCACCCCCACCTTCATGCACACTACACCTGACACACCAGCTGATACACCAGTAGACACCACACCAAAATTCACAGATTTAGCCATAACTCCAATCCTACCCACAGTTAGCACTATAGCAGACCTGCACACATTCACCCCACTCACCAAATCCACAGCCACCACAACCACTGACACATCCACATGCAGTACATCCACCATACCTGCAGTCACCACCCCAACAGGCACTCACCCATCCAACAAGGCATCTCATAGCTCCTCCACCCCCTCTTCTCAAGACACATAAATGCCACACACAAGGTACCTCACACACACATGCACCCACAAATATCTATCAAAATACCTCCTACAAGCACTCCTTCTCTCTCCACTCCCAAACTCTTTTGCAATGACCGCCCCCCTATGTCTAAGAAGTTTTTCCTCTTGGAGTTAAAACTTTTCCCTACTCCTTTCCCACCCTGTGAGTCCCCCAAAAGATCTGCTTGCTTCTCCAAGTCCAGACATACCACCTCTAAGTCCTCCCTTTGCAAGTACCCATGCCCCTCCCCACCAAGAAGTCAACCCCTCCTAAGTGTTCCCAGCCCTCCCCTTAGACACGTCCAAAGCCCCAACCTCCCAAGCCCAAAGACACCTCCTCCCAAATCGAGGCTCAAACCCTTTCACTGACCCCCAATCCCTGAGGTGCCTGCCTGCTGCCTTCATGCCCCTACCCGTGGAGGTAATTTAGCAGTCAGGAGTCAAGTTGGGGTAGCCTGACATGCCAGCTGTGCATGTTGCACTTTGGACTTTGGGACTGGCCTAAGGCCGTTTATATTTGTAAATAATGCTATCTAAAATAATTTTTACTTTATAGATAGATAGATAGATAGATAGATAGATAGATAGATAGATAATTAGATAGATAGATAGATAGATAGATAGATAGATAGATAGATAGATAGATAGATAGATAGATAGATAGATAGATAGATAGATAGATAGATAGATAGACAGAAAGACATCTGGGCCAACCAGTTGTTGGTTCCAACGTTATAATCTTTGTCCTGCCTTTCATTCCTCATGGCTGTTATGGTCTTGCCTGCTTCATATTGTGTGTGAGTATTTTATGTGTTTGTAGTGGTTTTGCTACCTGTTGTGTCAGAGCTGCTTGTGTGGGTGTGTGCTTTGCTTTCCCCTGCAGTGATGGCTGGGGATGGTGTGTTGGGCATGTACGTGTGTGGGACACACAATTAGGTTGCTTTGTGTGGATTGATTGTGTTGGCTGCTGTGATTTGGAGTGTGGTGTGCCCTTGTGTGGTTGTACTGTGTATGTGCGTATGTGTGGTGATTGGTTTGCCCAAACCGTTGTGTGGTGTGTTTACGTGGTGTGATGTATGCCTCGTTGTATGGCTGTGTGATTGTATTTCTTGGTACAATAGTGTTGTTACATTGTGTTGTATATGTGTATTGTCAGGTGGGGGTGTGAGTTGTGGCATTTTGATGGTGTGTTTGAGGTGTTGCAGTTGTTGTGTAGTTGTGTAGGTTGGTGGTGTTCTGTGCTGTTATGTTTGACAGTGCTGTTGCTCTGTGTATGTTGCTCGGTATGTGCTTTGTTAGTGTGTGTTGGCTGTGATGTGCGTCCTGGGTCTGGGTGTGTGTGTACATGGCTGTGTATGAATGTGTGTGTTAGTGTAGAGGTACATGTATGTGTCTCCTTTGCCACCCATTCCGTATGTGTATGTTTTGTGTGTTGTGACCTTGCCAATATGATACAGTTGCAGGTAAGTGTGTCTATTCATGGTTTCTGCTGTTGTTGTTGTGGCTGGTGCCAGAGTCATTGGGAGAGCAGGAGCAGCTGGAAGACATGTAGTTCATGTTCCATGCTAGATCCAGACAGGTATGGCTTCCTGAAGGTGGGTGTCTCCATTTATGCTGCTGGTTTATGCCAGGGTTTCTGTGGTGCTGTAACCGCAGTGGAAACCTTGGCTGTGTGCAACTTCATAATCTGTCCAGCGGAAACATGGTCACTGCCTACCTGAAGGTGCCTCCCACCGTCTGTGGCGGTCTGACCGCACTGGCGGTGCCGGCAGTGGATTGGCTGTATTCTGTAAGGAATACTACCATGGTCATCATTTGGCGGTCTTCTCCACTAGACTGTTGGAGGTACGACCGCCACTACCAACATGGCGGTCATGGAACCTCCAACATCGTAATGACCTCCACAGTCTCACACACACAGACCAGAACACCACACACCTTCCAAGACACACACAGCCAAACATGCACCACATATACCAGAACTACATGCACCAGCATAACAGACGGACAGACACACACCCACTCCAGCTCCCTCTACCTCGCAAACTCATCCTCTCCCACCCCTTCTATCCCTTCTCCTCCAGACACTTTTGCTCCTGCCCCGTCCCTGACCCCTGTGAAGCCCGCCCCTCGCAAGAAAGATCATTGCAATGCCTGCTCTGCCCACTCGATGTCCCTTACTGAGGCAATTGTACTTGGCAGTGTCATGAGAAGACCTGAAGCCCCCAAGTTTGATAATGAACACTGTGGACAATTCCCTTTTATCATGTATGTGTTTATTGTGCTTATGAGAGACATATCTCAGTGTTTGATGACATTTCATTTATTTTCACTAACTTTGTCCTGGCATTATTTTTAAATTATTAGCAATTTATTGCTGAGTATGTTATCAATGCAAATGTTTGCAACATGAACTTCTTTTCATTTCTGACAGTGACAAATACAGGTTTTATTTATTTACATATATATATATAAAAATATATAAATATATATGTATATATATATAGTCCATACATTAGTGTTGGACTTTTGTGATGGGCATGTTAATTTTGATGCACGCATTCATCATGAGACTGGATACTTACAGCACGATTAAACATGTTGTATGTCTGTAACTTGTGAATACAGGTGTGTTTATTTTAAATAATAAACACATATGCATTACACATTGTAAATAACACTTTTGAGTTAAATGAAATGCAATGGTTAACAGATATTGTACAAGACAAGGGGAAATGTGACATTTATACATATATGACATGTTTTAGGTTTAGAGGTGACATTGCGTGTACATTTCATGTTCACTCCCTTGTTGCATTGTGTAGTGCACTTACTACATTATTTTGGATTTACGTGGTTAAAATGATGTGAACTGTTTATATATGATATGGTAGTTTAAGGAAAATTATTACACACAACTGTATGTACATGTTCCGAGTTAGGGATTAATGTAACTTTTTGTGTAGGTGTCCTAGGTGTCCTTTGGCATGAAGGTAGTTAATAAGACATAAAGGTGTATTTCTTAAAGTTTTTTTTTTTAAATACCACATTACACACATATGCACTGCACATCATTGTACTATTGCTTGCAAGTATTTTTAAACATGCATGAGTCCAGAGCTAATGTACACAGAAGATTCCGATGGTAACCAAATCCACCAATTCAGGTGTGGAGATTTAGCCTCAACAGTTACGTCAGCGGGAGGGCACATCGTGATTGGGCCGGCAGTAAAAGTCCTGTCACCAGCCCCTTTTGCCTATTGCACCATTGACGTGGGTATACAATCCTGGCGGTGACAGCGGTTCACTGACGAACTTTCATCTATGGGACCACCGACATCTAAATAGAGCATGCGGACTGCCAAGGCAGCTGACAGGCTATCTAACAGAAAATTGATGGTGGGGCTGATTCTACCAAGATCTAAATCAGGCCCTAAGTCACCAAGAGTAACAGGAAGCAGAGTCTTTTGTTACTTAGTAACACACATAACGCGGCAGCCTCAGGTGCTGATACAAACGCGCGAAATAGCCAGCGCTAACCGCGGACCCTGCACACACGGAAGCCGATGGTTACAGCATTTTGCAGACGGGTACAAGTGTACACCATTCAAAGATATTGGAGAAGAGAGATGAAATCTCGGCTTTTTGGTGTGAATCCCTGACACTAAGAATGACTATTGCCCTTTCCCAATCCTGATGAGGCCTTTAATCAAGCAGGCCGAAACGCGTTGATTTTCTTGTTTTGCAAGTGTATTGGGCTTGTTAAATAATGCACTTTATTGTAAATATTTGAGATGCATTTTATCATGTTTGTGTGAAAGAAATGCACAAAGTGGTGATAAATGAATGCAGTGAAAAGCCTAGTCACTTAGCAGATAAAAGTGGATCACTTGTGAAGTATAAACAGTGACCACTATTCAAATGTATAGGGCATTGATTTAAGATTTGGTTTTTAAAAATGATAAATTCTCAGTTCGATTTATTGCGTTTGTTATGTCTAGTGTCATTTAGTGTAATATAATTTTTGTAAGGTGGCTAATCCTTTTGTTACCATTCATCCTTTTATGCTTTTTGAGTAATTCATTAGAAATAAAATTGGAGTAAATAATAAACTCATGAGCAACAGAATATAGGACTGTTCGTGTAATTCATGATTTAATTTATCTCTACCTGCCACTTCTTTTTGTGCTGGCAGAGTCAGTTAACAGCACATCAAAATCAAAACACTTTGCCTCTGTGTCTGTGCCCTAGTAGAGGAACGTCAAGTGCAGTAACAACAAGGACTCTAGTATGGTGAAGACTGAGTCCTACTATGCAGTAAGCATGGGATCTACATTTGGTCATACCCATGGATGGATGGAATGCTTAATTTTGTCACAGGCACTAGCAATTACTTGGACCCACATTCCGGTCAATAAAATTTTGCCCACCATGTCACCTTCAACAGATGGACATATACCTGATTGAGTGTGTGAGACAGAAGGCTAAATCCTAGTATCAAGTGAGTTCTGCAACGTTTTTCAAACTTGACAAGGTTGGGTTGAGCCTTTTAAGGCTCTTGAAACAGTGGTGGATAAGAAGCAGCCACCACACCTGACCTTTCTAAATCAGGGAATGATTAACAGATATTTTGTTACAGAGAATGAGACAGAGGATACCAAGAGAACATTGGTGATCTAAGGTCTTGAGTGGTTAGATTAATGGCTTTATGACATAGAGATAAAATTCAAATCTTTAGCAATTGCCAGCCAATGAAGATTTTGCAGAGGAATTCTGATGTAAAATCTTCCACTAAGTCTTAAAACGGCCTGTGCTGTCTGTGTTTTGTTCTACCTGCAGTTTGTACAGCAGAAAATTAGGAAGTCCTAGAAACAGGGTATTGCAATAACCAAATCTGGATATTATCAACAACTGTATTCCAAAAGCAACACTAGAAAGATCTTTCTACTAATACTAAGCATACCTTGAGCTCTTGAAAAGAAGATTTTAATGTCTACATAAGACTGGTGGTAAATTATAGTGCATTATAGTACAAACCATGAACATGCAAAGTGGTGGTCACTTGTGATAGATTACACACTATTGCTAGACAGAAGAGTTTACCAGCATTCTCTTAGCATACTAAGGTGGACCCCGTTTCTCTTTCCCCCACACAACTTTCACAGCATGAATACGTAGCAGATAGGGCAGCAGTAGGAAGGGCACAATTCACAGACATCACAAAAGTTATTTGTAAGTTAAGTGTTTTACAAGAATGTAAACAATTAGCTAGACAATGAAACAGCTTTGATATTTTCTAATTATTTTTACATATTTTAACATGTCAGAAAAATTTGACATAACATGAGAATGAGAACATTGTAAAAGTTAAAGATAAACACATATCAAATTTATAGAAGGAATACTTATAAAACGAACATTTTATCATGCCTCTCCCTACACTGGCCCTCACTGACTGGCTCCACCTGTTACTGATACTTCACCACCAGTAACATAGCTTAAACTGTGCTGTCCACTAACATGCTCTTGTATGGAAAGACGTCTTTGGTTCAAACCTCTTCACTCTCTATTGGACACCATTGTCTCTAAATTTTAATTAGTCTAGTTTGAATTTCTTCAAGGGCTATGGCCGCCTAAACCAGGCCTCCTGCAACATTGCCTCAAAAGTCCATCAAATCCACTTGTAGATTGAATGTACTCCTTGACAGGGTTTACCTTGGCATGGCCTAGACAGTGGACGGATCCACCGAAAGTCTCTAAGAGAGAGAGAGATACTTATGGTGGTTCCACTTTTGTGGAATAGATGCTTCCTGCATTACACAGTAAGATTGACTAATGCCTCTGTCATAATCTCAATTTTATTAATTAGAGATCTATTACCCTCGTCTATTTTGTTACACATCTCATTGTACTCTTTTCTATCCCACCTAATTGTTTGGTTATTGATTTCATTGTTTTATATTGCAGTTGGTGGCTGTTTAATTTATCACTCAATACTTGGAAATGTCATATGTTGGGACAACGACATCAGCAAAACAATTTGTAGTGGCACTTGGTTTAATTTATGCCCAATACTTGGAAGTTAGCCTTCTTCTTAACTGCATACGCTTCATTGCTGGCTGCTCCAGTCTTAGTGGTATTACATGTTGTTGTATATCTATAACAGCACATGACTGAGTAACACTCTGGGCACAGGTCTTTTAATAGGTTTTGCACTTAAGGCACTGGGTGTGGGTTCATTAAGATCGGTATCATGATGTCCCTGCTTCTCTTTTTCATTTCCTCATTGTGTTGTACCTCTCCTAGAAACCAGTATTTCTGCGTCAATATGGATGAAAATTGGTTTCAAAAAGTGTTCCCAATGTGCTTACTAATTTTGTGTGACCAATGAAGGCCTTATACACAGAAATAATGAAAACAATCATAAAAAATAATGCAGACTACAACTTGTATTTGGTAATGTTATAAGAAGAATTGGGTTGAGATAAGGAATTGTGATGATTCCCATTCTCAACTAACATGCTGTATTTATCTGCAAAGGAACTAGAGAGTAAAAGCATTGACATTTTAGGCAGCTTCCTGAAGGGTAGGAATGGTAGTAGACTTGACCTGAATAATGTTTACAATTGTACAGTCCAACTTAACAAGGAGTCTCCTACAATACAATTACTCGCCAAAAACCTTTTTGTCAAACCAGATAGTACTCCACTTATAATTGCTGATGATTTTAATACTGCCTGTGAGTCACTGGACAGCCTAGAGTCTGCAATTGGTCTTGAAGATGAAGCTATAGGTATACCATTACTGAAATGTAAACCTTTATCGTCATGGCCAGTCTCTGCTATTCAGCTTTTATCCATAACTTTGAATCACAGTATAAGGGCATGTAAAGGGAGGTTCAAGTCTCATATACGTTGCACCTATAGTTTTCACAGCTCTGATTCTAAAAGCAGAATTGATTATGTCTTCTTAGATCTTGATGTTTGGCAAATGGCTATTGATTTTGAAATCCTAAACAGATATGATAGTGATAGTGAACATAATGCACTAAGGCTCAAAATGGAAGTAAAACTGTTTGGCAACTCCGCTGTGCCAGAGGTCAGGTCACAGACCCTTGTATCATTGGGCAAAAACAGAAAGTCTATTAAATGGTCCAGCTTTTTGTCTTAACACCAAAACCTTTACTGAAATCTATGACATCTTCAGTGTTATTTTTAAAGCATGACCAAAGCAATCCTTTGATACATCTTGGATGTTAGGCCACCATGAGAAATGTTTCAGGGTCTTACACCAGCTTTGTACTAAGGACCTACGGGCCATATTTACAAGAAAGTGGCAAATCACTAGTGATGCACCACTTTTCTTGCGGCCCCCTTGCGTCCCCCTAGTGCCACCACGGTAGCGCCGTATTTACAATATGGTATACCATGGCGCATACTAGGGGCAATAGCATAATTTTTGTTGATGCTATTGTAACGCTATCCTGGATTAGTGTAAAAAAAGATAATGCTATCCCAGTATAGTGTTAAGAGGCCCATTGAAATCAATAGAAGCCGCATTTTAACACCCGCTTTAAGCTAGAAATGGCGCAGTGGAATCTTGTAAATGCCATTGCACTATTTTAGCGACCCCCTAACGAGGGAACGCCCCCTTTGCATACATCCTGCATATATTATGCATGATGTGGCGCAAAGGGTTTACAATGTGGCACAAACCTAGATTGCGCCACCTTGTATATATGGTGCTACGGTAGTGGCACGTTAGCATCTCATTCAGAAGCAAATATTTTGCCGCAAATAGGATGCTAAAAGGCGCAAGGGCCCTGTAAAGCTGGCCCTAACTTCTAAAAAGGTCCCTCCACAGCAGGCTTCTTTCTGGTTCAATAAGGAATGCCACCAGGCAAAAGGACAATTAATGAATTAATCAAATTGGTCAAAATGGGTTCTCATAAGGCAATTTCAGTTGCTTGAGCACACTATAAACGTATTATTGCATTCATAACACAGAACTGGATAGACAGTAATTGGTTAGCTTCAGTTGCTGCTGCAGGAGAAAATGACTCCCAGACAGTCAGGTGTATTTTCTCACATGTCAACCCTAGTGCTTTTACCCCTCCAAAGCTCTCAATACAACAAGAGCAATGAGTTGAACATTTTGCTAATATTTATTCCCAAACTAATGCAGAGGTCACTGCTCCCAAGACTAATGTTGTCATGAGATCTGGAGCCACTGGTATTAATGGCTCTGCTTGCTTCACCTTTTCTGAAATTTTTAGCGCTATCCAGGCCCTGAAACCTGGGAAACGGGGGTCTTGATAAAGTTCCCGGTGACCTGTTTTGCTCTGAGCCTGCATGCTCTGTCAAATGGGATACTTACAAAAAGGGAAGATTCCTGAGTCTTGGTGTGATGGTAAGATTATTACTGTATAGAAAAATTGTGATGGGGCGCATCCAGCAATTATCATCCCATTAGCTTTATTGATAATCTTCTGAAGATCTCCTGTCATGCTGGCTAGACTTCTGGAGTGGATTGATGAGGCCTCCATTCTGTCCCTGTTACAGGCAGGTTTTCATGCCAAAGTGAGAATGACAGATCAAATGTTTTGCTTTGGCTTAATCAAATATCTCAGGTTCTCCGAAGCTCATCTTTATGTGGCCTTTGTGGACATTAGGGCAGCTTTTCATCTTGTGCAGAGAAAGAACTTGTGGTCTACCTTAGCACCCTGAGGCTAGATTACGTACTCTTGGACACCTTGGTAAGATTACATGGCAACACCTTTGCTCGAGTCAGATTGGGGATTGGGTGGTGAATCGACTGACTGTATATCTATTGAACACGCGGTGCACCAAGGGGTGTGTATTCATGCCAACACTATTCTAACTGTATATAAACAATGTGGTTGAGTATTTATATAATTGTGTTCATGAATCCCCTAGATTAGGACTGTGCTCCATTCCTGCATTGCTTTTTGCAGACTACATCCTCCTACTCTCACGAACTCCATCTGGGCTATAAAACTTGTTAAACAAATTCATGGACTACTGTGACCTTAGCGGGTTGGAGGTGAATACCCAAAAGACCAAGATGATGGTATTTAACCCTCACACAACATGTAGAGGCGGGTTCTATATGAAGGGATCCACTCTGCAGGTGGTGAGAAATGTGATTATTTGGGGATTAGATTGGACAAATCTAAGAGATGAAATTCCCACCTGCAAAAAAGTGAAATAATACTGCTACACATTGGGCCTGATTCTGACTTTGGCGGGCGGCGGAGGCCGCCCGCCAAAGTCCCGCCGACAAATGACCGCACCGCGGTCAAAAGACCGCGGCGGCCATTCTTACATTTCCGCTGGGCCGGCGGGCGCTCTCCAAAAGAGCGCCCGCCGGCCCAGCGGAAATGCCCCTGCAACGAGGATGCCGGCTCCGAATGGAGCCGGCGGAGTTGCAGGGGTGCGACGGGTGCAGTGGCACCCGTCGCGTATTTCAGTGTCTGCATTGCAGACACTGAAATACTTTGTGGGGCCCTCTTACGGGGGCCCCTGCAGTGCCCATGCCATTGGCATGGGCACTGCAGGGGCCCCCAGGGGCCCCGCGGCACCCCCTACCGCCATCCTGTTCCTGGCGGGAGACCCGCCAGGAACAGGATGGCGGTAGGGGGTGTCAGAATCCCCATGGCGGCGGAGCGCGGATTCTCCCGAGCAGCGGAAAGTCGGCGGGAGACCGCCGACTTTCCGTTTCTGACCACGGCTGAACCGTCGCGGTCAGAATGCTCGACGGAGCACCGCCAGCCTGTTGGCGGTGCTCCTGTGGTCGGTGACCCTGGCGGTCACCGACCGCCAGGGTCAGAATGACCCCCATTGTGTCTTCAATTGTTAAGAAGTTTAAGGCGACCATCCCCAAATCAGCCTCTCCATCTACTGAAGTTTACAGGGCTAAAGCGCAGACTGCTGCACTGTACGGGGCAGAATTTTGGGGGACTGCAAATTCTCAAGGGATATCATCTATGGAAAATAGTTTATTGAGATGTTTATTCATCCTTCTTCAGGGCACCCCAATTATTCCTCATTTTTTTTACACTGGCGTAAAGAGGGTCAGTGACCTGGTTGTGTTGAAATTCTTTATGTACTGGGCCAGACTGTGGTCTGCCCCAGAACTTTTACACTTATAGGGCAGCAGCAGAGGAAGTGTTGAATTTGTGTAAGTCCAACATCCCACTATGATTGCTACATGTTAAACTCTATCTTTATGACTTAGTCCTAAGTGAGTATTGAAAAATACCTCACCAATTACCCTCAGCACCAAGGCTATTATAAAAGATGCCTATTGGAACAGTATTATAATTGTCCAATATGGTAAAGCCAAACCTTGGGTATGGGGGCTGATTTGTTATCTTTCAAGCCCACAACAGCCAAGGAATTGTACGTGGCCATGATCCTACATCCCTTGGCTCTCACATTGTTTATTAAATTCAGGTTGGGATCACTATTAGTAAACAAATGTATAAATAGATGGAAAGCGTATTGTACTGAGTCACCAGTGTGTATATTTTGATATTTTGTAATTATAGGATTGAAGTTGTTGAACATGTCATATTTTTTTGTTCTGTGAATGACAGGCCAAGGCAGATCTGGCTTAAACCACTCTGCAATTCCATTGGTGTTGGACAATACAAGGAGGC
The DNA here is from genome assembly GCF_031143425.1 of Pleurodeles waltl. Taxonomy (NCBI): domain Eukaryota; kingdom Metazoa; phylum Chordata; class Amphibia; order Caudata; family Salamandridae; genus Pleurodeles; species Pleurodeles waltl. Next base: position 1,507,376,545 of record NC_090440.1, read on the forward strand.
CTATTGTATTTTACGGTCTGACACCAGCCAGCTGTTGGTATTCTGCATTAGCCGATAGCTACATACAGTGTGGCTACTCAGGAAACCAGTGGGAGTATTGTTCTGAAAAAATCATCTAATCTCTAACACAAATTCTCTTTCTTTTCTCTCCCTTTTACACACTGTTTATGATTGATTGTTTAAATTTGTGCGGGCATCATGAATTGTATCTTCTAAATTGCACTCATTTGTTTCTATCTGCCTATTTCTATGCAGCTATTTATTTTTGTCTAACTGTTTTTAGTATTTCTATTACTTTGTTAGTTTTATGACAATGTTGTAACTGTTTTTATGTGAAATTCTTATGTTATGCATAATTATTGATCTGTGTGATGCTTGATAAAATTGTTTGTCTTGTTTTATTGACTAGTGCCAGAAATAAACAGTTTTGATTGATTTAAAATTAACTTTATTTAATGTAATATAAACAAAACCATTAAAACTGAGTTAGTGCTCATTCCTCACACAGAATCATCTATACAAAGTGTGGCACAACCTTTGAGGGCAAAAAAGAATCATGTACCAGTCAAAAGTGCACACAAATGGAGATACCAACAGAGTCTGTGGAGATGGGACAAGCATGCCTATGCATACTGAGGGAGAGGATGATGCAGCACAATTAACACCTTCTGCTGTAACTACTGTATCAACCATAAATCCCCAAAGCTAGTGTAGGAGTGAGTATACAAAACTTGTGTCACCGAATAACACTCACTACAAGGTTATGCAGTCCAGAGTATTAGAAGCAGAAGCTAATTGTTCTTAGGCACAACACGTCAGAAAGTTGGAAAGTGCAATACTTTGTGTCTAAAGAACAGCTCAGGGCAATACTAATTTGAAAGTATTTCCCACAGTATGATTTAGATTTTTCATTCTGTTTGTTTGCTTTGTAGAAGAATAACAGAGGTAGGAAAGACAACAAAGTGAATACTCGCCTTCAGGCTTAATTGAGAGTTCGACTGCAAGTATGTCTGCTATATGTAGACACTCTTTAAATTTGCAAGGTGACCAGACAAGAAAACATTTTTTGATTACATTTGTTAGTTTTTCTGAAAACTGAATAGTTGAAGTAAAGATATGGTTCCAAATCAAAACCTAAAAATATACTTTTTTAAAACCACATGCTGCACAAAATATGACCTCATCATCCTGACATGAACAGCTGATGATCTCAAAAGTAACAGCAGTGATGACATCTCAACTGATAACATCAGGACCATCATGCTGGTATTTCATAAAACACAATTGATGGTATCACTAATAAGATCTAAATTGGATTATGTAGCCTTACCTATATGTTCATAAGTGAACTAGAAATCTGATTGAAACAGATTGAATACCTAGGGCCTCATATTCGAGGCTTGTGACACCCGGAAAGAGCAGAAATGTGCGGTATCTACAAGACACAGAGAAGTTTTGTCCTCTCCTTCTGCACTGACTCACAAATTGCTGCCTCACAGCAACGCAGGCAACCTTGCACCATGGTGAAAGGATGCCTGCATTGCTGGGATGATTGCTTTTGTGCAGGAAGGGAAACCTTCCTGCACCAAAACAATCACAAGTGGTGTTTTCCTCTTTCTGTGTGTGCTGCAGAATACAGCACAATCAGAAAGAGTAAAAATCGTGGAGAAATATTGATATTTCTCCCCGTTGTATCACTCTTATGCCACCCCTGGGGTGGCATAGGAATCTGACCCATTCCCCAACTTATAAATCAGAGAATGCAGCAAATTCCTTCGGGTTCCATGGGTGTTGCATGGTAACACAGCAAGCAACACCCATGGAACACCTCTTTCACGCAGTGTTATGCGGGAAAGAAGGGGGTCATATTTACAAGCCCCTCAAAACCCACAAGGCGGCTTTGTGTGGCCTTTTAAATATGGGCAACCAAAGCATCAAAAAAATGAGGCTGTAGTGGAGCAGTGTGCCCCTAGGGCCTTGTAAATGAAGTCCCTAATATTCTAATACTTCGCTCACGATTCATTCGAAGTGTTGTAATGTTTTGTGCACTGTACTTCAAATCGTGATTCATAAAACACAGTTGTCTCCTGGTAAATATTGATCTCTAAAGGTGAAGCTTTGCGTTGGATAAACAACATTTAAAGAAAAGAAAAGCTAAGAAAATGTGAGACTAGGAGAAGTGTGCTACCTTTTTTAGATTAGAAATTTCACGGTGCGTGTATTCATGTGAAAAAAGACAGTAAGAGCTAAAAGAAATTGTACCTTTTAGTGGAATCTGGCCTAATGTGTTTTGAGCACCTTAAACAGTGAACTGCAGCAAAAGCCCGGGCTCAGCAGCTTCGAGGGACTGAATGGTAAAATGAGAGTTTGTGATTTATAATGAGAAAAGGTATCTACAACATACAATTTCCTACCTAGCTCCAAATAATAATTCATAGTGATGTCCCTTCCAGATAAAAGACCTTTACCGGGTAGGAAGCATGTGGTAAAATGATCGTGATGAATGTCAGACCACTGCAGGTAACAGCTTCACAAACCATTAAGATTAGCCCACTCTTTCGCCGGTGATAACGGTAACCAGGCTGTGGCTCTTTGTGGTAATAATATCTCCGAACAGGACATGCAGAGACGATTATCGTTTGCAGAGCAAGAATGCTGACTAAAGTTATCGTGTGTTGTCAGTTTTTCTTTTACGAAATGGCCTAACAAATAGCAAATCGGGAATAGGATTTGGTAAATCATTCCAGGTACCTTTTACCAGCCATTTGGTTTGAGCGTCAACACTTTTTCGCTATTGCTTTGTTGGATGTGGAGGACGCAATTAGATTGTTTATGCCTAACATGTGCCCAATATATCAAAAATAAATAAAACATCTATGAGTCCATATCATACTTAACAGACACATTAGCAAGGTACACTGTTATCTGTGCATCTGCCCTCCTGTCTTTACTTCAGTCATTGCTAACTGAGCAATTCACAATCACTTCACACAGGTAGGTCGATTGAAAAAAAGAATCAAAGGAAATTATAGCAATGGCCTAATTATTAAGAGACCCAAGCTACATTTTCGGACACCAGCGTAGTCTTGCGTATTGTGCAGCTTGTCACACAAATTCTTGAAATTACACCATTACACCATACTGTGTAGTTTCAAATCCATTTAGGCAAAAATTCTGGAACATGGGAACAACACGAACAAATAAATATGTAGGGGCAGATTTATGAAAAGTGGCGCTCCACCTAGTGCCCTTCTAACGCTGCAATGCCACCATGAGTTCCCCGTACTTATAATACGCCGCACCATGGTGGTAGTCAGGGGGACAAGCATCGTAATTTTTTACGGTAGCCCAGTGCTATGCAGGATTAGCATAAAAAATGATGACGCTAATTCTTCAAAGCATCCAGAGACCCATTGTAACCAAAGGAAGCCTCTTTTTAACACCTGCACTTAGCAGGCGTTAAAAAATGCAGATAAAAATGGCGCAAATGGATCTCATAGATTACATTTTTACAGCCCCCTTAGCGCAGGAATGCCCTCATTGCATACAGTATGCCTGGTGCGGGCATAATGTGACGCAAGGGGTTACAAAGTGTTGCAATGCACTGTAAATATGGCGCAGCGTTTTTGTCCTTCCGTCGCCTCATTATCATGAAACATTATGCAAATGTGGCGTTTGAATGATGCAAGCCCACCATAAATCTGGGACGTAGGTCGCAAAACTAAAGTTGTTTTTGGTGCTAAATTTAAAGTGCTGAATGCGCCCATTCATTTAAATTGGACGGATGAACACATTTTGCACTAAAATATACCACAAAGGCCCATATTTATGAAGTGTTTGCGCCGCCTTAGCGTAATTTGTTTTACACTAAAGTGGTGCTAACATAACTCCATATTTGTATTTTGATGCTAGACCTGTCTAACGTCTAAATATATGAGTTAGCATCATTTTCTGGAAGTGCCAAACCACCTTGCATCGTATTGCGACAATGATATGCAAGGTAGGCGTTCCCTTCCAAAAAATGACGCTAGCCCTATAGCGCCATATTTACTTCCCTACACTAAAACGATGCACACATAGGAGGCAGAGCTACAAAATGATGCTAAGTCTGATTAGCCTCAAAATGTAACGCCTGGTGGACCAAGCGTTAAAATGCTGTTAGGTACTTTTCCATGGGGAAACACCATGGAATGGGTACAGGGATGCCCACCCAAAACCCCAGCATCACCACACCCACACCACAGGGAAAGTACTGGAGGAGGGAGCCTATCCCAGGTAAGTTGACATGTATGTTTGATGTGTGCCACTTGGGGCCACTTACATGAGGCACCCTGGATGCCACTGGTTGTGTGGGGGTTGTTCTGGCGACACTTGTCCCCTGTGGTGGACATTGGGGTTGTTGTAATGTCGTCTGTGTGTACTTAGACAGGAGTCATTTTTTGGCTGCTTGTGTGCCAAAATATGATGCTAGGCTGACTAGCAGCAAAATATTTGCCGCTAACCAGTCTAGCACAATTTTTGCCCCTCTAGCGCCAATTTCGCTAACATCATTCCACACCAGCTAGAGTCATTTTTGCTGATGCTAGCCAGTCCTTAGTGGCATTGTGCGTCTTTTTTTTAAATATGGCGCACAGAAGGCTCGCTCTATAATTTTTTTGATGGACAACTGCACTGGCGTAGTTGTGCATCATTTTTCGTAATTATGGGCAAAGAGGTTAATTTAAGAAAAGTGGTGCTCTACTTTCTTTACACCCCTTTGCGCCCTTCTACCACCACCCCCATGTGTGTGGAGCGTTTAAAATACGGCACACCATGAATCAAGGTAGGGGGCAATAACATCCCAGTTCCTGACGCTATTGACGTACTCTGCATGAGTAGTGGCAACATTTTGGCGCCACTTTTGCAGAGTACATAGGCATGCCCCCTTTTAACGCCTGCTCTCAGCAGGCATTAAAAGTGCCGAAATAAATGGAAGAAGGAAATCTTGCACCATTTTTTTGGTCCCTCTAAAGGGGAACGCCCCCCTCGAACACATTATGCCTGGCGCAGGCAAAATGTGGCACCATGGATTGAAAGTGGCGCAATTCGTGCATTGTGCCACTGTGTAAATATGGCACTTGTAAAAAGTCCAAAAAAGTGCCAACGAAGCACCAACAAAATGACGCTATGCCGGTGCTAAGTGGTGCTAGGGCCTCCTAAATCAGGCCTTAAGTGCTGGGTTTACAATACATATATTTTCACATCATTTTTTTAAAATAAATCGCATAATTATTTAAAATGAAATTATGCGAATTCCACACATCCCTTAATAGTGATCATGTTTGACTTTACCTAGTTTTGAAGGATGTGGCAAGTATGAAAGAGGAATCTATGAACCAAGGCTAATTCACATGGCATTCGAACCAGAGACTAATACTATTTTTAGTTACAGAAAATAGGAAACATGTTTTTTAAAATGTTGAGCTTTTGTTGCATGCCAATGGTTAATTGTTCACCATCCATCTCTGAGCATGTTCTAGAAAAGGCTGTCACTGTAGGTCCATAGATTTGAATGGGTCCATCAGAGTTTACAATACAGTCAATTAAACTTTCAAAAAGAAACTTACTAGCTTCTGTGGAATTGACCATTAATTCAATCGAAACATAGATGATAGACATTTAGGATATCGCACTTGAAATGAAATTTGAGCACATCATCTCTAAAATGTCACTCAGACCAAGCAAAGAATAGCAGACATATTCCCCTATTAAAATTCTCATGGCCTCTTCCGTTTCTTAGCTAAGGACTGGAGAAGGGTAAAACCTGCTATCTACATCTTATAAAGATGATTTAAACATTAATTTTATGAAGTACATAACTCTATTATATTTTATTCCTAATATTATTTAAATCCCCGCTACTGCTGCAAACCTCTAAAGTGGAAGAATTATATGCAAGTGTAAGTACGCATTCTCAATGGTTGAACACTCCCTCGCATTTTGATCCAATACGACAGCTGCAGATAAGATGTGTATGTGTAGTTGTATCACAACATGGCTGCACTCAGTTGGCATTTTGTTGTCACTGGCATATAGGTCACCTAGTGCCACAGACCTAGTCTAAAATTCTGGAAGCGTTTATGAAAGAAAGGAGAGATGAATTAAGATATAGAGTGAAAAATTGATGTCCACGGACCAGAAGGGTTTCTGACAAAGGCTCAAATGAGACTTGCAATGGTTCAATTGAGAATGGAGGCTGCAAAAGGTTTGAAGGAATGGAGGCTTCCAAAGGACTGAAGTGTCAGGAAGCAGGCTGCCTGGAGAGATCCCGTCTTGTGGTGCAGGGTGAACCACACAGCTCACACCCAAGGAGCTTGTACTTTGGAGAATCTTGTTTTTTTCTGCGAAGGCATGTTTGCTGCTTGCTGGTCACCTAGAGATGGAAAGGTTTAAGTCTGGCTTATAGGGTCTGTGTGGTTGATGTTCCTACTTCTTAGTCTACCCTACACCTAAGTACCCTGTCAAAGATCCTTGAAACGGATAAACCCTGGCAAGTTGGAGAGGTGATAATAGGCTAGGTCACAAAGGTACGAAAGAGTCTGGTCCTGAGGGTATCTATTAGGCATCTCAGAATTGCTGGATATGTTGGTGAACTTGCACCCCAAGGATCCCATTAGGCATCGGGATGTGGCTGCCAACAATGGGAGGCTATGAGGAAGGGTTTATGAGTCTGTAGGCCATCAGAGATGTTTCACTGGCAACTGTACGATGAGGGAGGCGGGTGTTCCACAATTGTACAGGGGACAAACAGAGGGATAGGCAATACTGCAAATAAATGTGCATTTGAATTAAAAACACAGAGCCTGCTGATGTAAATGTGGAAATTGGTCTGACAAAAATAAAGGTAGTGCGACAAATGGAAGTCAAATTCAGTGTAAGGGCACTGGAGCCCCTACCATACAATATAACAGCTATATTTTAACAGTCTAAAATTTGTATAATTTAATGGCATAACCACAATAAATAATAGTCAAATAGTATTGGAATTTAGGAAACATCAATGCTTGGAACCAGTGTTGACAGAATGGGGACAGCTGCTGCTGAGAACTCAGAGACAGTCCGTCCAATACAACTCAGGGAGTTCAGGAAGGCACATTTAGAGTCGTCTATGCAGCACATACGTTTTAGAGTTCTTTCCCTAAGAAGAGGAGACTTGTGTTTAGCCTGATAGTTTCATGGACATGGTACCACAGTCTTTAGGCAACACAAGAAAATGCCTGGTTTTAAGAATTGCTTTTCTTCTTTTTGGAATGTTGAGGAGAATTTCAGATTGATCCCTTTTCGTTCTTTTACATCAAATCAAATCAAATCATTAACATTTATAAAGCGCGCTACTCACCCGTGCGGGTCTCAAGGCGCTAGGGGAAAGAGGGGGTTACTGCTGCTCGAAAAGCCAGGTTTTTAGGAGTCTCCGGAAAGCGGAGTGGTCCTGGGTGGTCCTGAGGCTGGTGGGGAGGGAGTTCCAGGTCTTGGCCGCCAGGAAGGAGAAAGATCTCCCACCCGCCGTGGAGCGGCGGATGCGAGGGACAGCAGCGAGAGCGAGGCCAGAGGAACGGAGGAGGCGGGTGGGGACGTAGAAGCTGAGGCGTCGGTTGAGGTATTCCGGTCCCTTGTCGTGGAGGGCTTTGTGTGCGTGGGTGAGAAGTCGAAAGGTGATCCTTTTGCTGACTGGGAGCCAATGCAGGTGTCTCAGGTGTGCGGAGATGTGGCTGTTGCGTGGTACGTCGAGGATGAGGCGGGCCGAGGAGTTTTGAATGCGTTGCAGGCGATTTTGGAGTTTGGCTGTGGTCCCAGCGTAGAGGGTGTTGTCGTAGTCCAGGCGGCTCATGACGAGGGCGTGGGTCACGGTTTTTCTAGTGTCAGCGGGGATCCAGCGGAAGATCTTGGGGAGCATGCGGAGGGTGAGGAAGCAGGCGGAGGACACGGCATTGACTTGCTTGGTCATGGTGAGAAGAGGGTCCAAGATGAAGCCGAGGTTGCGGGCGTGGTCTGTGGGGGTCGGTGCGGTGCCGAGGGCCGTGGGCCACCAGGAGTCATCCCAGGCGGACAGGGTGTTGACGAGGATGAGGACTTCCATTTTTTCAGAGTTCAGCTTTAGGCGGCTGAGCCTCATGCAATCTGCGACGTCCTTCATACCCTCTTGTAGGTTGGTCTTGGCGCTGGCGGGGTCCTTGGTGAGGGAGAGTATAAGTTGGGTGTCGTCGGCGTAGGAGGTGATGATGATGTCGTGTTTGCGTACAATGTTGGCGAGGGGGCTCATGTAGACATTGAAGAGTGTCGGGCTGAGTGATGAGCCTTGAGGTACGCCGCAGATGATCTCGGTGGGTTCTGAGCGAAACGGAGGGAGGTAAACTCTTTGGGAACGGTTTAAGAGGAAGGAGGCGATCCAGTCCAGGGCCTGGCCTTGGATCCCGATGGAGCGGAGGCGGGTGATTAGGGTGCGGTGACAGACGGTGTCGAAGGCAGCCGAGAGGTCGAGGAGAATGAGGGCGACTGTTTCACCATTGTCCATCAGGGATCTGATGTCGTCTGTGACTGAGATGAGGGCGGTTTCCGTGCTGTGGTTGGTTCGGAATCCGGTTTGTGAAGGGTCGAGCAGGTTGTTGTTTTCCAGGAAGGTGGTCAGCTATTTGTTGACGGTCTTCTCTATTACCTTGGCTGGGAAAGGCAGGAGAGAGATGGGGCAGAAGTTTTTCAGGTCGCTCGGGTCAGCCGTAGGTTTCTTTAGTAGGGCGTTGACTTCGGCGTGTTTCCAGCATTCGGGGAAGGTAGCAGAAGAAAAAGAAGAGTTGATGATGGCCTGGAGGTGCGGGGCGATGATGTCGTCGGCTTTGTTAAAGATGAAGTGAGGGCAGGGGTCCGAAGGGGCGCCGGAGTGGAAAGAGTTCATGGTGGATTTGGTTTCTTCAGTGTTGATGTGGGTCCAGTTGTTGAGGGTGATGTCTGGGGGTGCGGGTTCGGTGGTGTTAGGTTGTGTCTGGTGTCCGAAGCTGTCGTGAAGGTCACTGATCTTGCGATGGAAGAAGGTGGCGAGGGATTCGCACAAATCCTGTGAGGGCGTGACGGCGTTGGCGTTGGGGTTGGAGAACTCCTTGACGATGCTGAAGAGTTCTCTGCTGTTTTGGCTGTTTTTGTCCAGTCTGTCGGTGAAAAAGTTCCTTTTAGCTGCGCGGATCAGGTGGTGGTGTTCGAGGGTAGCGTTCTTGAGGGCGGTCATGTTGTCAGCGGTGTGGTCCTTGCGCCAGGCCTTCTCGAGGGCGCGACAGGTTTTCTTTGATTCTTTGAGGGTGTCAGAGTACCAGAGAGGTTTTTTGGTGTTGGTCTGTCGATTCGTGCGTTTGAGGGGAGCAAGGTTGTCTGCGCCGTTGGGGTCGGTGGTGAGGGTGGGTTGGTTGGCGGCGAGTGCGGAGAAGAGTTGCTCTTCGGGGATCTTGTTCCACTGTCGATGAGGGATGGGTTGAGTGCGGAGGTTGCGGGTCTCGCGTCGGAATGTGAAGTGGACCCAGCTGTGGTCGGTCCAGTGTAGAGCGGAGGTGTGGCTGAAGAAGATGTGTTTGCTGGCGGAGAAGATAGGGTCGAGCGTGTGTCCGGCTATGTGTGTGGCGGTGTTCACCAGTTGTTTGAGGCCGAGGTTGGAGAGGTTGTCGAGCAGGGTGGTGGTGTTGAGGTCGTTTTTTTGCTCCAGATGAAAGTTGAGGTCGCCTAGGAGGATGTAGTCCGGTGAGGCGAGGGCGTGCGGGGAGATGAAGTCGGCGATGGCATCGCTGAAAGGGGCGCGCGGTCCGGGAGGACGGTAGAGGAGGGATCCTCTGAGGGTGGTCCTCGGGTCGGTGCGAATCTGAAAATGCAGGTGTTCAGCGGCGAGAGGGGTGTCTTCGGTGGAGGTGGTGACGCTGATGGAGTCTTTGAAGACGCTGGCGATACCTCCTCCAACTTGGTTGGTGCGGTCTTTTCTGGAGATCTTGTAGCCTTCGGGGATGGCGGTGGCAATGTCTGGAGCAGAGGAGGCGTTCATTCAGGTCTCCGTGATGAAGGCGACGTCTGGTGCTGTGGAGTCCAGGAGGTCCCAGAGTTCAACGGCGTGCTTGTGGACGGAACGAGCGTTGACCAGGATGCACTTGAGGTGGTTGATGGCGCGTGGGCTTGTGGTCGTGGTAGTTGCGTGGTGGAAGATGCGTTTGCAGGAGTTGCAGGCGAAGGGTCCATGGGTGCGTTTGGGGTGAGCTTGGAAGCAGGTGTTGGAGCGCCCTGGGTTGAGGGCGTGGAGGATGGTGGGGTCGTAGCGGATCAGCAGGGCTTGGGAGAGCTGGGGACCAGGGGTCGTGGCACTGGGCGCGGGCCAGGCGCGGACGGGCGCAGACGGGCTTGCCTCTGGCGCGCCAGCGGCGCGTCCGCTGCGCGCGCGCTGCACAGTCGTGCAGCGGCCGCCATATGAGGTAGGAGGGCGGGAGGGGTCAGCTGGGGGCGAATGGGAGCTGGGGGGCTGGGGCGTGCAGGAGGTCGCGGCGGGAAAGCGCGAGGTAGGGGGACAGGTAGAGTGAGAAGAGCTGGGGAGGGGGGTTTAAGGGTGGAGGGGGTGAGTGTTAGGAGGTTTAGGAGATTAGGGAGAGAGATAGGAGTAGGGTTGTGAAGATAGGGAGGGGGGTTGTAGAGGTGGGTGAGGGTGAGAGGTAGAGTGAGAGGATAGGAAGATAGGTAATAGAGGGGGTGGCGGGAAGGGGGGAGAGATAGAGAAATAGATAGAGAAAAATAGATAGATAGAGAAAACGATAGATAGAGAAATAGATAGATAGAGAGATAGGTAGATAGGAGGAGTTGGAGAGTGAGGGAGTTAGATAGTGGGATAGAGAGACAGAGAGATAGGTAGATAGGAGGAGTGAGGGAGGTAGATAGCGAACGGGTTAGATAGGGGTGATAGAGAGGGGGAGGCGAGTGAGGGAGGGGGATGAGGCAGGAGCAGGAGGGCAGGCGCTGGGAGAAGAAGACGGAGGAGGCAGAAGAGCCGAAGGCAGAAGATAGAAGACAGAAGACAGGAGAGCAGAAGACCAGAAGAACAGAAGAACCGAAGACCGGAAGAACAGAAGAACAGAAGAACAATGGACCGGAAGAACAGAAGAGCAGGAGACCGGAACAACAGAAGAACAGAAGAACAGAGGACCAGAAGAACAGAAGAGCAGGAGACCAGAAGATCACAGAAGAGCAGAAGATCACAGATGAAGATACGGAAGACGAGGAACAGAAGGCAGAAGACAGACAGAAGACCTCAGAAGAAGATGAAGAAGAAGAGAGGCGACAGGAGAGGCAGAGAAGCACACAGAAGAAGAGAGAAGACGGGGAGAAGAAGAGTACAGAAGAAGATTACAGATGATGAGGAAGAACAGACAAGAGGAAAAGAAGAAAAGAAGCAGGAGAGAGGGTGAGTAGCGCGGGGCAGGGTGAGGGGCTGGGAGGTGGGGGGTACTTACTGTGAGGTGGGTCTCAGGAACTCAGGAACCTGGAGGAGCTGGAGGAGCTGCAGCGGCAGGGGGAGCGACCTACCCTTGGGTCAAGGGTCGCTACCACTGTCGCGCAGCGGCCGCCATATGAGGTAGGAGGGCGAGGGAGGGGTCAGCTGGGGTCGAAAGGGAGCTGGGGGGCGGGGGCGTGCAGGAGGTCACGGCGGGAAAGTGCGAGGGAGGGGGGGACAGGTAGAGTGAGAAGAGCTAGGGGAGGGGGGTTTAAGGGTGGAGGGGGGTGAGTGTTAGGAGGTTTAGGAGATTAGGGAGAGAGATAGGAGTAGGGTTGTGAAGATAGGGGAGGGGGGGTTGTAGAGGTGGGTGAGGGTAAGAGGTAGAGTGAGAGGATAGGAAGATAGGTAATAGAGGGGGTGGCGGGAAGGGGAGGAGAGATAGAGAAATAGATAGAGAAAAATAGATAGATAGAGAAAACGATAGATAGAGAAATAGATAGAGAGATAGGTAGATAGGAGGAGGTGGAGAGTGAGGGAGTTAGATAGTGGGATAGAGAGACAGAGAGATAGGTAGATAGGAGGAGTGAGGGAGGTAGATAGCGAACGGGTTAGATAGGGGTGATAGAGAGGGGGAGGCGAGTGAGGGAGGGGATGAGGCAGGAGCAGGAGGGCAGGCGCGGGGAGAAGAAGACGGAGGAGGTAGAAGAGCCGAAGGCAGAAGATAGAAGACAGAAGACAGAAGAGCAGAAGACCGGAAGAACAGAAGAACCGAAGAACAGAAGAACAGAAGAACAGAGGACCGGAAGAACAGAAGAGCAGGAGACCAGAAGATCACAGAAGAGCAGAAGATCACAGAAGAGCAGAAGATCACAGATGAAGATATGGAAGACGAGGAACAGAAGGCAGAAGACAGGCAGAAGACCTCAGAAGAAGATGAAGAAGAAGAGAGGCGACAGGAGAGGCAGAGAAGCACACAGAAGAAGAGAGAAGACGGGGAGAAAAAGAGTACAGAAGAAGATTACAGACGATGAGCGAGGAGGAAGAACAGAGAAGAGGAAAAGAAGAAAAGAAGCAGGAGAGAGGGTAAGTAGCGCGGGGCAGGGCGAGGGGCTGGGAGGTGGGGGGTACTTACTGTGAGGTGGGTCTCAGGAACTCAGGAACCTGGAGGAGCTGCAGCGGCAGGGGGAGCGACCTACCCATCCTGTAGTTTCACATTGTTCCTTATGGTAAGCACGGAATCTGGCACAAACTCTTTTGTGAGTTATGTAGGCTAATTTGAAGTTGATGTGTACCTCTACCAGTAGCCAGTGAAGATTAATTAGAATAAGGGCAGGATATTTTCACATTAGTAACTAGGTGGCCTGATGTGTAAAGAATTGCCCTGAGTAGTGCAGTTGTTGAATTGGAAAGGCACTGAAGACTTTGAAGTGAGAAAGAAGTAGTGACTGGACTACTGACCTGAAGTCTATGTATGGAGTGGACAATTTCATTTTTCTAAAAAGGTGAATTTGGAGGAAGACAGCTTTTTACAGTTCAATGATGTGTTCATTCAAGCTGAAGTTTGAGTCGATTTTGAAATCTAACAATTTAGCAAATGAAAGAAGTGATGGTGAGATGGTAAAGGAGCAAATGGTGTTTAACCATTTTTCCACTGGGGAGGAGACTGGTTTTAGAAAATACATGGGAATCTCATTTTACTGGGATTTAGTTTTATTGACAATATATGCATCCAGTCTATTTGTTTTTCTAGCAGGTACTTCACAGCTAATCCTTAATGAAGCTTCTGTTTTCAGAATGCGGTCAACTGGGGACCCACATTGCACAGTGAGAAGTATCTCACGTAAGATGACCACACCCATCATCATGTAATACTGGCAGTCAGATTAGATTAGAAGACTCCTCGAAAATAAAAGTCACATCAGCCTCCCATGAGGACACAGAAGTGAGGCCAGAACCGCCTGCCACTTCTGAAAAACCAGGGGATGTAAGTAAGGGATAACAGTTAGCGCCAGATATAGCATGTGGGGAGGCCACCTGTTAGCCCAAAGGTGGAAGAAACCCCTTACCTAACATGGAAACCTACACACCATGTTCACATGTTGGCATCTGGTAGGGATTCCTCTACATAGTACATACACTGTTCTTCATAATAGCTGCTACATCAGCAACCCACAAAGAGGAAGCCTGACTATAGCAATATTGAGGAAACCCATGTTTTCTACATGTTCACCCCTGATATTTTGACTTTTTTGGGGGCCCTATTTTGGGTGGTAGTATAACTGTGCACTTTGGAACTGCTATTCAGTGTCACAGTGTGTGTCTTTTGGCCCTAAACACATACTGTTAAAATTGGTTTCACCTCATTGGCCTACGTAAATTTCATGAAAGGCTATGGTAAATGATGCAGAAATTGGACCAGTGGCATGGATGCTAAATGCTATGTGGCCTCCAGTGTCTATTTATCCGTAGGTATGACAAAAATGTATGTGACTTCCAGGAACACCACTCCGCTCCTGCTGGACTGCAATTTAAATGTACTGCAGTAACACGTAGAAGGAAGAATGCCTTTGCCCTGTAAGAAAACCTATTTTACATGTTGAAATGTTAACCTTTCGGAGTCCCCTATAATCTGTCATGACAGGGTGCCTAACATATATGAAGAGTGGCACACTATGGGCCTCATTTACAAGGTTCATGGCACAGAGAATAAATGTGCTGTATCTACAAGATACCGCAAGTTTCTGTCCCTGCCCCCTGCGCTGGTGCACAAATTCCTGCCATGCGCCAATATATGCAGTTTTGCACCATGGTACAAGGGTGCCTGCATTGTGGGGATGATTGTTTTTGAGCAGGAAGACACACCTTCCTGCATAAAAAACAATCACAAGAGGTGTTTTCCTCTTTCTATGTATGCTGCAGAATCCAAAAACATAGAAAGAGGAAAAAACAAAGAGAAATAATGATATTTCTCCCCTTTGCGTCACTCTTACGCCACCCCTGAGGTGGCGTAGGAACCTGACTCATTCCCAGACTTGTAAATCTGGGAATGTGTCAGATTCTGGTTCCATGGGTGTTGTGTGGGAACACCCCAAGCAACACCCATGGAACACCCCTCTCATGCAGCATTATGTGTGAAAGGGGTCCATATTTACAAGGCCATGAAAAGCCATGCAAGGTGGCTTTGCCTGGCCTTGTAAATATGAGCTGGCACACCGTGCCACTGGATAGTAAACAAAAAGGCACCCCTGTAGTGCAGTGTGCCACTAGGGCCCTTTAAATGAGGCCCTATGTGTTTGGAATAGTTGCCCTCTCAATAAGTAAGGGCCTAAATGCTGTTTCGGTCTAGGCTACATTCTCTAGGAATAGTCCTAGATACAAATACATTTATAATTAAAAATTTCTGCTGTGGAAAATATTAGCAATATGTACCTGACTTGGTAAACATGCAAAAAAGCACTCACATGCTTGTGCCAGTCGGAGCAGTCTACCGCAAGAGCATCATAACCCTATTTCATATATAAATGTGCTGCCAGTGCTTCTGTGCCCTTGCCAACCCCTTGGCCTTTTTGTATCTCGACAGCTCTGCAACAAACAGGCCTGCTGCAAGAGCTTGCTCTCTATAGGCTTCAAGGGTGGGCCTATCATTCTCCTCTTGGCAAAGCTAAGTACACCACAAGTAAACTGACAAAATGTCAACTCTCCTTTAAATGATTGGGATGACCATGCCAACTTGGAGTCAAACCTTACTCCTAAGTACTTGCAGTGGTCGTCACGATTCACCAGAGTTCCATATATTTTATAGGACCTTCTCAATTTAGGACTGCCCTTTATGACCATGTGTTTTGATTTTTCAGTATTACTCCGAAAATTCTTTGTGTTGCAACAAGTTTTGAACGTCTTCAAGAGCTTGTGCATAGCTAGTTATGTCATGACAGAAGCACTGCGTCATTGGCAAGGAACAAAATTTCAGTTTTGTGGCTCTGCAGATGGGTAAACCTTGATTTACGTCTCTCAGGTAGTCGACAACATCATTAAATAACATGCTTAACAAAGCTGGTGACAGGACGCACCCTTGTCTGACCCCAATATTTATGTTGAGTCTTTTAGTAGTTGTGCCTCTTGGGCCATACTTCACTGAAGAAGTATTATTGCTATATAAGAGCTTAATAACTTACAAAGTTTTGCTGGGCAGCCCTGGGCTGATAGTGTTTGCCAAAGTGGCTTGCGGACATTTTTAAATCTATAAAAGCCCAAAAATATATATATTTTTTTATTCTAGTGTATTTCTACAGTAGTATGTTTCAAGCCAATGTTCAATATCCGTGCTGCTTGTCAATTATTCATTGGCCATTCTGAAAGCCTGTCTGTGATTCATTGATTTTCACATTGTTGCACAACCAATCATCTAAGTGGGCTTGTAGAAACTTTGCATATATATTCCCTACTGCATCAAGTAGGGAAATTGGTCGATAGATGACGTGATCATCCCAAGATTCTTTCCTATGGAAGGAGGCAGATTTCCATGAAACTGGTACCATCCCTTGCATCCATGTTACATTATTATAGACTATGGTTAAAATAGGTACCCAAGTAGGGAGCTCATACTGGATTTAGTGGTGGCACTACATTCTTCCACCTGTTGTAGAAATTTGCTTACAGGAGACAGAGGTCTGTCCCAGGAGATCCCCACCCAGAACGGCTTAAAACAAGGATGTCTTCTAGGGCCAGATGTAGGAAAGGACTTGCGACTCGCAAACGGTGAAAAATGCCGTTGCGAGGCTCAAAAGCCTCTCCACGATGCAGAAATGCATTTTGCGAGTCGGATCCGACTCGCAAAATGCATTTCCGACTCGCAAATAGGAAGGGGTGTTCCCTTCCTATTTGCGACTCGCAACGCTATGCAAGTTCATTTGCGACTGCGAAAGCGGTCGCAAATAAACTTGCAGTTACCATCCACTTGAAGTGGATAGTAACCCATTCGCAAACGGGAACGGGTCCCCATGGGACCCCTTCCCCTTTGTGAATGATCACAAAAACAATTTTTCAGAGCAGGTAGTGGTCCTATGCCTGCTCTGAAAAATACCAAAACAAAAGGTTTCGTTTTTTTTTCTAACTGCAGCTAGTTTTCCTTTAAGGAAAACGGGCTGTAGATAGAAAAAAAAAAAACTGCTTTATTAAAAAGCAGTCACGGACATGGTGGTCAGCTGTCTCCAGCAGGCCACCATCCCCGTGAGTGCCCATACTCGCAATGGGGTCGCAAACTCAGACCCACCTCATTAATATTAATTGAGTTGGGTCTTTGTGACCCCATTGCGAGTTGCAGAAGGTGTCTGAGACACCTTTCTGCATAGCAAATTGTGACTTGCAATTTGCGAGTCGCACGGACTCGCAAATTGCAAGTCGCAATTTTCAACCTACCTACATGTGGCCCCTAGTGCCTTTGCTCTTCTCATTGTATCTTTCAGATTTGCCTTCTTATTTTTCTCAGAGCAAGGGCTTTGCCCAGAGTGTGGGTGGTAGGCTTATAGTTTGTCTCCTCTATGCCTCTATGTTGATGATATTATTATTATAGATCTCACCCCTAAAGATCCAAATAATCTTCTTAAGTCTTAGAAACAGTATTCTGATGCTCACTTCTTAAAAGTCAACATTTCCAAGAGTAATATTATGTGATTTCATGGGAAAATGAAAGTGAGGTATAGTAATTTTCACTGGTCCATGGTCTCCAAACGTTAGAAACTGACAACTCTTATACTTTTCCTGGGGAAGATAATGTGCAATAATCTCAGGGACAAAGCCCACATTGAAAATAACGCCAGTTAAGCAAATAGCCACCCTAGAGGACTTGGGGTTCTTAATAAAGCATCTGGGAGGAGACATGTTATGCATCGTTTAGCAGACTATCGCATGAAACTCCCTACTTCCCATTTATATGGGTTAGAATTGATTGATATTTTCAAATGGGGGTTCCTGAATCGGGTGGAGGGTAGAATACTTAGAAATTTCTTTGTGAACACCTCTATCCCAGTGGCAGCTCTAAGATTGGAATTTGGCTTGAGTAGCGTGTTTGCTCAGGGTCTTGCAGGGGTGGTGCACTGGGTTGCCTGCCTGGCAAGCAGTGAGGAAGGCACCCTTAGGTCTTTATTATGGAAAGAAATCCAAGCAGACTCCAGTAGCAGCAAGTTTTCCTTCGTAAAAAAATGTCTCTTGCGTCGTAGAAATGCTGGGGGAGGATCATAACAGAGTCCTCTTTAACTCCTTTGCAACTAAAAAATTGTTTAAAGCTGGCTACTTGGACAAATAGTTTACAAGTTGATAAAGAAGTGCTCTCAAAAAAGAGTGGCTTTTAGAATGTTATGATTTCAGTTTCTGTGAAATGAGTCCTTCCTTACCTGTCATGGAACCTGCCCCTTGGAGTTAGGCACATTTGGATTCTCTTACGGCATTGTTCACTTCCATTGAATGTTCTCCTTACGAAATGGCACGGGTCTGTAAAGAATTGTCAGCTTTGTGGAAGGGCAGTTTAAATCATGTTTTATTCCTGTGTCCTGCCTTGTCACAACCCTGCCATAAATGTCTGAGTCCCATTTGTCTCGAATTGTGCATTTTGTTGGCCTCAGATTTCCTACAGGCTTTGTATTGCCCCCTAAATGAAATGTTTTGGTTTAAGATTTTTTTTTTTTTTAAAGTGTTTTTTAAACTTATATTAGGTATCTTCAAGAGAACTTGGTTTTCCATATATGATTAATGTAATGTTTTGGGGGTGTTTTCCCCCGTTTAACCTGTATATTTATTCATTTTTGTGATAAGTTTTCTCCTTTTTCTATGTGGATCTCTGTGAGAGTTCTAGTTCATAGATAAATTAATTGTATTGAATTTAAATTAAATAGTGAGCTCTTATCTATACTTGATCTATGCCTGTCAGTGGTATCCTTTCCTGGGGCTTTGATTTGTTTCTGACTGAGAATTGCTAAGCAAACTTCACTTTTAGAGTATTCCTTACTTATTGATTTACTTTCTAAAGTGCTCAGTAGCCTAACACTTCAAGTCTCCTCCATAAAGCATTCTTTGTTTTGCTGCCCTTTGTTCCCCAATATTATTCCCTTAGTGCTAGTGTTTCTATGGCTTGGAAGACTGTATAATGTTGAAAAACAGTTGAACCAGGAAGCAGGCATAGTTGTTCTCATCAAATGCCTTGGGATCCCCAACTTACTATCTCCTCGAAGCATCTTCTGTTCTTGCTTTTAAGTGCTTCCATGAGTGCCTGCCAGGGCGTTACTTGCACTTGGCTTTTTTAATATCTGAATGGACACTTATATTCCTGCCTTAGCTCTTTTAGATGGTTTTCCCTATCTGGAGTATCATGCCTTTTTTTCAATGTCAACAAAAGTGCAGATTTTTGCTTATTGCACTCCTGGTCCAACCATTATATATGCAAGGGGTTGCAATTAATAATGTGCCTACTTCCGAGGTCTGGCTACCAACAACATTGCCTTTGAGAAAAATGAATTAAAGTTTCAAATCTTGGCCTAATCTCAGGTCATTAAAGTCCCTTAAAAGCTGGTATTCCCTGAGAAATTTTTGCTGAGAATTTAGGGGTCTATCAAGGCCAGTTTTTGGCCTGCTGTACTGATGCCACGTAATGGACTTTGTTGTTAATTGCAATGAGCTTTTCCTCAACTCAGGGAGGAGAGTAGTGTTCAAATTGATCCTCAATGGAGCTCTTAGGCATGCTATTGGGGGTATGATCATTCTCAATTCTTTGTTCAATTACACGGTCATCGAACAACTGTCATGATTCCAAGTTGATTAGGGTATAATCTTTCAAACTTGTACATCTCCCTGTGCGAAAGGTGTAGTGAGCTAGAGAATCCAAAGGCATGTACCCATTTGGGGGGAAGAGTTAATTTTTAAGCTCAGGAGACATTAGGGAGGCACCTCTCATTGAGCAGTGAATTAGCAAAGTAGGTGGGTAAGTTGATCTACGGATAACATGATTGTGCAGTACATCTAAGTTGGCCATTGTGTCATCAGGTTTAATGTTAAAGTCTGCAAACCAAAATTAAATGTTGGTTTGATTATGAGTTGTTGGAATGTGAGGATGATAAAAAGAAATGTGGGCAATATCAATTTTCTTCTCCAGCTCATTCAGTTGAATATGATATTCTGGTTGTAGACGCGGTGAAAAATTAACATTCATTATGGTTAACTTCCAAAGATCATCAGAAATAACAGCATTTGAAGGTTCTTGTTAAATTGGGAAAACACTTGAACAACTGTATCCAGTTGGGTAGATATCCAAATAGTAAGACTGCCACTCTTTTTTTCCTTTTGTGACTTTCAAGATAAACACAGTAAATCCATCAACAGTGATATAGTCTAGAGCCCATTTTCCCTGTAAACAGCAAATAGTCCTTGATTTATTGAATTTTACACAATCCTTGTATTCTATTTTTGGTTTCAAGCCAGCAATATTCCAGCTTTTATCCTAATCATATTCCGTGGCCCAATGGCTAACTCCTATCGCGGTGAATTACATAAACAGGCAATCCTATGAACTTGTGCCTGATTTAACAGAAAATGACAGAGTGCATTGCTTTACCAAATTTGGCAGCGTCTCATACCGTAATTTTCATGATGTAGGGATGCGCCGTATTTACTAGAATACGACGTACCCCTGTGTTTCCCCCTGCACTGGTGCTAAATTTGCTGCCATGCACCAATGCAGTCACCCTTGCGCCACAGTGAAAGGATGGCTGCGTTGAGGGGGAGATTGCTTTTGTGCAGGATGGAATGCCTTCTTGCACAAAAACAATCTTAAATGGCGATTTGCTCTTTCAATGTGTGCTGCAGAGAGCAGCACACATAGAAAGAGCAAAAAACGAGGAGAAATAAAAGCATTTCTCCTCGTTGCGCCCATGCTAACGCCACCCCTGGGTTGGCATTAGATTTTGGCACTGTATCAGGTTTACGAAAACTTGTAAATCTGGGCAGCAAAGTGCTGCGTGTGAAGGGGTCGTATTTACAAGGTGGTATTAAGCCTCAAAAAGTGGCTTAATGCCACCTTGTAAATATGACGCAGGGTATAGTGCCACCAGAGCGTCATGAAACATGATGCTCTGGTGGCGCTAGGGGCTCCTAAATATGCCCCTTTGATTCTGAGGGCCATGTATGCCCACTTTGTGTGAATTCAGAAAATGTATGGATCATGTTGGCATGATTTGGGTGTTCTCTGGCCTTTGTGGATTATAGATTGTATTGGACAACTGTATGTTAACCTTCACGTTTTGAGCTACCTCCTTAAAGCCATGACTAGAGGGGCCGAAATCTGATACTAGCACAGAGGGCTTGTAAAATTCTGCATGCTGATGGCTTACTGCTTCTACGTATACAGGCCCATATTTATACTCTGTTTGTGCCGGATTTGGGTCATTTCTTTTGACGCAAACCCGGTGCAAACCTAACTCCATATTTATACTTTGGCGCTAGACCCGTCTAGTGCCAAATTTATGGAGTTAGAGTCATTTTTTTACTGTGGAAACCTACCTTGCGTCAATGGGATACGCTCTAAACATGTCATGTTTTGCCGCCTGGGTCAGCGCAGGCGTTAGAGGACCTTTGGCCTCATTTTCTTGGTCTCTGACCATGGAAGAAGTCCACAGGTGCCCTTCCCTGCACCCAGGGACACCCCCTGCCACCGTCGCCCACCCCTGGAGGACACCCATGGATGGGGGGACCCATCTACAGTAAGTACAGGTAAGTAGAGGTAAGTAATTATTATAATATATTTTTTAAAGTGGCATGGGGGCCTAACTTGGGCCCCCTTACATGCCAGTGTGCCTAAGGGCCATGCCCAGAGGACATAAGTCCCCTGGGCATGGCCATTGGGCAGGGGGGCATGACTCCTGTCTTTGCTAAGAGAGGAGTCATTTCCATGGGGGTTGTGCATCAAAAAAAGACGCTAGTCAGGTTAGAGTCAATATTCTTGACTCTAACCTAACTCCATTCTTTTGACGCACAACCCCCAGTCTTCCCTACGCCTCCGCTGCCCGGTTAGCATCAATTATTTTGACTCTAACCAGGCCACAGCGCCGGCTACCATAATTAATTAAATATGATGCCTAGCTGGTGCGTTGGGATGGCAGTAGCCAGCGATTGCATCAAAAAGTATAAATATGGGCCACAGTTTCAAATACCGTTGGATAGGGTCCGGGTATACCAGTATCCCCCAGTTGGCCAGTATGTCACAGTTGCCAAGGCTCATCTCGGTAGTATGCTTATTTGTCCACTATCTTGTCATAGAGAACTCATCTTCTGTAGAATGAGCTTGTGTAAATCCAACTCTCAATACTTCTTGTGATGACACATTTTGTAGTCCTTGCAAGTAATGCAGGACTCTTAATAAATTGTATATGTTGAGGATGCCATGATGTCACTGAGACTTGTAGGTCGGTGTAAATAACAACATTGCAGGTTCCATGCATGACCTAGTTCTAGATGTCTCTCTAGGCCCCAAAGATTTTACTGCAGGTCTTGCAGAGCCTTCTTGTCCCTGTTCCAAATGCATTTTCCAAGATCTGTGCTCTGTGGTCTGGACTTTAAGGCACTTATTTTCTGGCCTGTATTTTCCAGTCCACAATTTTGCAGTTCATAGACTTTTCTGCAGTACACTGGCCTTGTATTGATTGCCACTATATAATCTTCGGTGTATGAACCACATGACCATAGCATTGCTTCTTGATGAGGTGATTCAGGCTCTGCAATGACATGAGTTCTTATATTACAGGTGGACGAAGATGCGATTGGTGCATTAATCTACACAGTTATACAATGTTTTTTTGCCCAGGGGTTAACTTCTAGTTCACAAGTTTTGTTAATAGAGGCAGCGATGAGCTGTTGGGGTGGACTGTTCTCATAGATGTTAACCTTGGATCCTGCAAGTAGAGCTTCTGTGCTGTGGGCAACTTCCATGACAAAGTACTCACAGTGCCTGTGTGGCAGATCTTTGATTGGAAGTTGGGGAAGTGCATCTGCCTGCCCCATATTGCCAGCGCCCGGCCCAATTCCCCTACTAAGAGGTTCATTGTCTTGGATTTTAGCCACTGGCCCTAAGCATATCTTATGAGGTACTTTGGTTACATCATGCAGAGGGATAGCGGTAACCCAATTAGCTGTGACGAAATGGCCTAATTTCTTGATATTAGCGGGGTTTTACTTTCTGATTCATCCTTTTGAACTACTCAACACATTCAGGGGCAGATTGGTGGAAAGTGGTGCTGCACCGAGTGCAGCGCCTCTTTCCCTGCACCCCTTAGCATCCCCTTCCGCCACCATGTGTGCTCCGTATTTTAAATAGGCACACTATGGTACCCACTATGGCACAGGGTGGGGGGCAATAGCGTCATCCTTAATGATGCTATTGATGTACTCTCCAGGAGTAGGGCTAAAGTATTGGTGCTACTCCTGCAGAGTACCTAGGGCCCCTTTCTAAAGAATGGAAGGCCCATTCAAACGCCTGCTCTTGAGCAGGTGTTAAAAATGGCGTAGAAAATGTCATAAGGAAATCTTATACATTTCCTTATGCCATTTTTCAGGCTCCCCTAAAGGGGAAGGCCCCCTTTGCATACATTATGCCTGGCGCAGGCATAATGTAGCGCAAAGGGTTACAGATTGGTGCAATGCATGCATTGCACACTCTGTAAATCCAGCGCGGGGCTTTTGGGCTCATTGGCCCACATTAACGTTGAAATAAATGATGTTAAGGTGGTGCTAGGGGCCTATAAATATGCCCCTCAGTTGGCTAGCAGAAGTAAACTGTGCATTATCCACTATTTCAGATGCCATCCTGATGCCAGTGGGAAATCTTTAAATGTGTGTGTACTTTCAGCAGGACACTTAGCATCTCCGATTTATTGTGTCATTTAATGCATTTCTGTCTTTGACGGTTTTTTTCTTGGCTTGCCTACTTCTGCCTCACTTTGGATTTGCATATCTTGATCATTATGTTCTTCCGATTTTAATGTTTTCTCCTCCTTACATGAATATTACCAGGCTAGTCTTTCTATGGTTTTTCCTTTGAAGTTTTCAGGATTTTGTACTGTAGTTGCTGGTGAGATTGCTTGTGAGGTGCCTCATTTTCTGCAATTTAAAAAAGAATCATTATATCTTGTGGATGAAACACTGTGTTTTAGGCATCATTTGACCCTTGTCCGCTCTATCCTCATGGTCTAACAGCGTTCTCTCGGCCTCACTTGAGGCCTGCTCTTAGTTGGCCAATTGCATAGAGGGACTGCAAATATGAGAGCTCAATTTTGTCACAGATACACTAGATATTCCTATGTCCATTGTCTTTTTACAATCGTTTAGAACTGAACTGATGACTTCCCGGATATCTGAAAGCTTAGTGACAATCTTTGGGCAAGTTCTTATCTCTCTGGAGAATGCAATACTCTTGAGTGACTTCTTCACTGCACACTGCATTGCATTGCATGCATGTGAGAATGTTAGATGGCATTTACAAAGGATTTTTGTTTGATCTTCCTATTTTATGTTATGTGCTGCTAGGTTATTCACCATAAGATCCAAAGTTCTACGCATTGGACCTCATTATGACATTGGCCGTAAATCCCCCTTACCGCCACACTGACGGTTGCCAACATACTGCTGCAGTGGCGAATATACGTTCTGCATATTATGACACATACACACCAAACCGACAGAATACAGCCACATATACAAATCCGCCAGCCCAAACGTCAGTGGTAAACTGTCGGTTCCATCACCCATACCGTTATGCCAACAAAACAACATCCACCAAATCATGTCCCACCAATCACCACGGCGGACATTCAGCGGCATTGAGGGTACACTCCGCTGCTCTCAGAATGGACCCCCAAATACTAAACTACACAACATTGGCCAATTCAAACAACACACACCTGACACCCATACACACACCACACCCACTCACTCACACATCACTATAAAACACACACCAACATTACCCACAACTCTTTACGAATACAAGTCATTGCCACTAGACAGACATCAAGACCACTGCGACAACTACTGACACACCCATACATCCCTCACACACTCCACTATGCACACCCAGTAACACTACTCTAAACCCACACACTTACACACACCACACAACTCCCATAGCCCCACAAAGGCACCCCGTTTCACAGATGAGGCGTTGCGGGTCATGGTGGAGGAAATTGTCAAGGTAGAGCCACAGCTGCTTGGAGCAGTCCAGCAGATATCCATTGAAAGGAATATGGAGCTATGGCGAAGAATCGTGGACAGGGTGAACGCTGTGGGACCTTATCCAAGAACATGGGACAACATCAGGAAGAGGTGGAATGACCTATGGGGGAAGGTACGTTCCATGGCAGCAAGGCATCAGCTTGCCATACAGAAGACTGGTGGTGAACCCCACCTCCTCCCACACAGCTCACAGCATGGAAGGAGCAAGTCTTGCCATTACAGCATCCTGAGGGACTCACTGGAGTAGTCAGAGGACTGGACACTGGTAAGGCAACATTTACCACTTATCACCCCATACCTGCATGCCATCTCACACCCTCACCCTCACTTTCATCACTGCACTCCATCCCACACACTGCACCTACACATGAGACGAACCACAATGCAGAGCTCTGCATGCCATACCAATGCATGGACAGCCCTCTCAGCCCTGCATAAACACCCATCACCAAAGCATTCACAGCATGGAGAACTAAAAAAGCACACAATACACCACCATACACATAAAAAGGTGGCAGGGCAACAGCAACGATAGAGGGGAAGATAGGGATGTACAATATGTCACAGGCATGAAGCATGGGAGGTGTCACAACTATCCAGTCCCCCAACAGAAGATGCCCCCAGTGATGACAGTAACTCTGGACTTCAGGATCTGGATCAACAACCTGGCCCATCTGGGACCACTGGAACTACTGGTCAGTCGGTCACCCCAGCCCACACACAGTCCACCACAGAGCCTCCCCCAACAGTTACCAACACCACAGCACCCACCCAGTGTCCCCACACCTCCGTCCCCAGGACACGTCAATCAGCAGTGTGCCCACCTGTACAGGGACCCCAGTCTACACCTCATACCCAAGACAATCAGGGACCTGGAATCAGTGGCAGTGGGCACACCGTTCAGGGGAAGGGCACAGGGCAACAGGGACACTGGGAAGACTGCTGTGTGCCAGGCGGAGGACAGGCACATGGAACCGACTCTCCAGGAGGCACTTACTAATGTCCTGGGTGCCTACCAACAATCCCAGGACATGATGGGCCAGATCACCACCATGATCTCCATAGCAGGGGTGCTGGCAGACTTGGCCAACATCATGAGGGAATGGACTGCCCACTAGCCAGTTTATCACCCAGCCCACAACATATGCTGCAGCTAGTGGACAGGAGGCCCCGCCACAGGACCCACAGGCCACCAGCACCCTTCCCCCTGCAGAAGGTGAACCTCCCCGCAAACATTATCTACAAACCAGAAAGAAGCCAGAGACACTTGCAATGACCAAGACCACTGCCAGGAAATGAGACTCTCTTTATTGTCCCCCTTGTGTCCCACCCTGTCACCTTGTCCACTTTGAACTGCCTATGCTCCCGTTCCAATGGTCCCTTGGACATTGGACCTGTTCTACAAACAGACTGAAACAATACCCTAGAATTTCTACACCATCACCCCATTCCATTGCATTTTCAGTCACTTATTTCCATCACAATAAACTCCCTTGAACTCAATTTGAGAGACAATATTTTATGTTTTGAAAATGTGAATTTGTGGGAACAGTCACATCGAGTGCAAATGATCTGAGCACAGTGATAGAATACAAATAATGACCTGTAACTGTCTGTAGTGATCACATCAGGACATTGTTGTCATATCACCAACATCTGGAAAATGAGAAGCCGCAGGTGACAGTAAGTTGAAATCAAAAGAAATTGAATGCCATCATGCTGCAGCCACACAGATAAATCAATGCTCGAAGTAATGGTCAGTTCTACTGTCTCACCTGTGTGTCATTGGAAGTATTGACATAAAACTACGTTCTGTTGTCCTCATCCTTATCCTCTGCCTCCTCATCCTCACTGTCCTCAGGGTCCACTGCTGCCACAGGATCATCTCCAGTCCCCTCCTCCTGCAGAAAAGACACATGTCATCTGAGGGCTAGGTTGTGCAACATGCAGTATGCCACTTTTATCTGGCAGACCTTTCTGGGTGATTAGCACATCTGACACCTGTCAGATGAGGCACCTGAATCTGGCCTTCAGGAGGCCGAAGGTACGCTCGATTATTCTTCTGATTCACCCATGTGCCTCATTATAACGGTCCTGAGCCCCTCTCCTGGCATTCCTCACAGATGTCAGGAGCCACAATAGGTTTGGGTAGCCAGAGTCACCTGCAAGTACTGAGGGACAACATTTAGCCTTACAAAATCCTATGCCTGAATGCATACACTAACATAGAGTGGGTGGGGGCTCTGGCTCACATATTAGCCACACCCTGTGCCTCTGTACTTGGGTCATCACATTTGGGATGCTGCTATTCTTCAGGACGAAGGCGTCATGCACCGACCCAGGATACTTGGCAGTGACATGGGAGATATACTGGTCTGTCGGGCACACCCTTTGTCCGTTCAGTGAGTGGAAACTCTTACAATTGCTGAACACCTGTTCATTCTAGCGAAGGGGACAAACGCAATATGTGTACCGTCAATCACCCCAATAATACTAGGGATATGCCCCATTGCATACAATCCTGCCTTCACAGTGGCCAAACTTCCACCTGGGGGAAAGCAATGTAGCTGCACATGTGTTTCACCAGGGCAGACAAAACCCTGCCAGCACGATTGAAAACATTGTCTATGACATTCCAGCTGCCAAGCCAACTGTCACTTGGAAAGAAGCAGTTGCTAGGAAATGGAGCACTGATAGTACTTGCACAAGAAGGGGATCCCAGTGGGATGACAGATAGCTGATGTCAGGTCAGCCTTTAATTGGGCACACAGCTCTGTGACTGTGGCCCTGTCCAGTCTATAAGTCAGAATAATGTGCCTGTCCTCCAGTGTAGCCAAGTCCACAAGGGGTCTGTACAAGGGGGTTCGTCTTCTCCTCCCATTCATCCACAGGGGTAGGTATCTAAGGGACACAGGTGAGTAGGCTGTCACAATTTGAAGAATGGAACCACCACCTCAGTGTATATCTTGCATTTCTGTGATGGGACAGTGGGAATGGCAAGATATGTGCAAATCTAGGCAGTGATGCAGTAAAGTTTAATCTAATCGTTGTCCATCACCATGAAATAGCAACCACCTGTCCTGTATGTAGGGATTGGTGGAAGTGAGGTAACTCCGCCGACATTGGGTGTTGTAGCGGAAGGCATCTTGTACCACCATGCAACTGCTCATTGGATAACATGGGGCTCTATTGAGTACATTGGACAATGGGGATCTGCGCTTTTGATTGATCACTTGTTTCCTGACCTTCAACAGGAGAACCCTACACTGGGTGTCCTGCTGTGACCTGTGTCTGGAACCTACCATGGCCCGTGTGACCGGGGAAAGGGCCCCTGCCTTCACTTTGGAGGAGTTTGAGCAATTGGTGGATGGGGTCCTTCCCCAGTACGGACTGTTGTATGGGCCTCCAGGCCAACAGGAGAGTACACCTTGGTCACAATGCATGTGGGTAGGATGCATGGAGATGTGTGTGCAAGCATTGTGTTATCGGGGCTGTCATGAGGTGTTGTACATGGTGTGCGCTGAGCGATGTGTGTGCCAATGGTGAAGGAAACAGGATTGGTGGACCATATGTGTGACAGGCTGGATTGTATGTGTAATGGTGTCCTCCTATCTGTATCGCCTCTACAGGTCAGCGCCCATCAAAAGAAGGGATTATGGCGTCCCATCGCCAAGGATGTGCGGACCCCGGAGGTCTATGGCAGGCAGAGCACCCACTGTCGGAAACGATGGGAGGACCTGAGACGCTGGGCATGGAAGACCCGGAGGCCCAGCTGAGGATGGCCTCCCAGCAAGGAAGGGGTGCCTGTCGGATTCTGACCCCTCTGATGGCCTGCATACTAGCGTGGCTTACCCAGAGCTGGATGGGTGCTTGGGGGCATCACAGCAGCCACAAGGGAGTGAGCTCAGTGGCCGTTACAACAATAAATTGTAGGTGGCATGGGATCCGGGAGGGGGGTGACAGTTAGTGGGTGCCCCTTAATGCCAGGCCAGACATTGCAGCATCATCCAGCTCCAGGGTAATGGTTGAAAGGGAAAAGAAGGTAACCTAGCCAGGTTGCATTCCATGTCAGACAGGGCTTAGTGGGTCCCAGGAGGGGTGCCGTTGGCGCTGGTTGGGCCTCAGCTTGCTGTGGCATCTAGCCAATTATTTGACAGTGCAGTGCATAGTGCTACATCCTGATCTCTGTGTGTGATGATATCGTGTATGCCTTCTGTGGTGTGGGTGCAGTAATTGACCTAGTGCTCCCTTTCTCTTTTTCCCCTTTTTCTTCTGTGATCCTGTCCATGTGTGATTTAGAATCATCTGCCGGAGGAGCTGGGGCACCGGCAACAGAGATAGCTGCATCCCACAGATGGCAGAGTCCACTGACACCAAGGGAACCAGTGGGACGGAGGGTGAGGGGAGCACCATGGCGGAGACGGAGGTAACAACACTGACTCAGATACTTCCTTCGGTGGAAGCTCCCTGGTGGTGGCGGACACCTCTGTGACCACCCCAGCTGCAAGTACAGCCATCACCCCCTGTACCAGCACTGCCCTCCCAGTAGCCCCTCAGCGAGTTGCCCGTGCCCGCTCACCCAGGAGGGTGGGCATCTCCTTCGCCCCAGGCACCTCAGGCCCTGTCGCAGTGAGCCCTCCTGCCCTGAGTGAGGAGGATATTGACCTCCTGTGATCCATTTCTGTAGGGCAGTCAACCATTGTGAATGCCATCCAGGGGCTGGCATCCAAGACGTAGCAATGCAATGTATTCCTTGAGGGCATCCATGGTGGATTGGCGGCCCAACAGAGATCAATTCAGGCTCTGGCCTCCTCTCTGATGGCAGCCATTGTCCCTGTTCCTACTGTCCCCCCTCCAACTATCACTTCCCAGTCCCAGTCTCCTCAACCCCAAGCCATCATATGCACACATACAGACGAGCATGCGCACAAGACAACACACAAGAGTGGCACAGTAAAACACAGGCACCACACTTCAGCCCACAAGCACTCACACAAACATTAGACGGTTGCACACACAACCACATACACTGCCTCCACTGTCTCCCATTCCTCTTCCTCCTTCACCTACCTCAAATTCATGTCTATACTCACACCTGCATGCATTGCTTCAACATCCACCACCAGCTTCACCACACCAAGCAGCAAACACAACTCACTAGCAGACACCTCCACAACATCCATGCATGCATCCCCTATGTCCTCTCCCAACCTGTCTGTCCCACCTCCTAAAGGACACAAACGCAAGCACTCAGACAACAAACAGCCATCTACCTCACATCACCACACTCCTCATGCACCTGCACCCAAGTCCAGCCGACATACTCTTCCAACAACCACTCCCTCAACCTCCACTCCCATCCCTCCTCCCTCTTCCCATCCCACCGTCCCTAAAAAGCTTTTCCTTGCCCGACTTGATCTCTTCCCTCCCCCCATTCTGCCCGTAAGAGCAGGGTCCCAACAACCCAGCCCAGCACCTCAGCCAAACAGTCCACGCGGACAGTGGAGGAGCCTCCTAGTTGTGGAGGCAAGACAATGATGGATCCCACTCCACCATCCAGGAAGGGTAAGGATCCCACACCCACTGTCATGAAGGGGAAGAAGCCCTCAACTCCTGCCATGAAGGGGAAGAAGCCCTCGACTCCTGCCATGAAAAGGAAGGATGCCCCACCTCCTGCCATGAAGGGTAAGAAGCCCTCGACTCCCGCAGAGGCTGGCAGGATGACACCACCACCAGTGGTCACAGAACCCTAACCTCCAGCTGAGGCAGTGCAGCCCACTCCTCCTGCAGATGCTGCACCTTCACCTGCTGAGACAGTGTCGCCCTCACCTCCAGCAGAGGCTGCCCAGGAGGCACATTGACCTGCTGACACTGTGCAGCCCTCAGCTCCTGCAGAGGCTGGCAGGATGACACCACCACCTCCTCCACCAGTGGTGACGGAGCCCTCACCTCCATCTGTGGCTGTGCAGCCCACTACTCCTGCTGAGGCTGCACCTTCACCTGCTGAGACAGTGCAGCCCTAACCTCCAGCGGAGGCTGCCCAGGAGGCACCTTCACTTGCTGAGACAGTGCAGCCCTCACCTCAAGATAAGACAGTGTAGCCCTCAACTCCAGCAGAGGGCATGTAGGCCACCCTCCTGGGACTGCTGTACAAGGAACCCCCTTCAGAACCAGTGGGCAAGTCACCCATGTGAGAGACTATGGCCTTACACTCTCCAGCACAGAGAAATGGGCATGGAGCCCCCTCCAGAACCAGTGGGCAAGTCACCCACCTGAGAGACTGTGACTTTGCACTCCCCGGCACACAGACATGGTCATGATTCCCCTACCAGAACCAGTGAGCAAGTCATCCACCTGAGAGATTGTGACCTTGCACTCCCCAGCACAGAGAAATGGGCATGGAGCCCCCTCCAGAACCAGTGGGCAAGTTCCTGACCCCCCAACCCTCTGAGGTGCCTGCCCACTTGGAAAATGATGCCCCTGCAGAGTTCTGTGCAGAAGATGTCAGAAGACAAGTTGGGCCTTGGACTGTGCTATGTGGCCATGTGGGCCCTTTGTACCTTGGACTGGGCATTGGCCCTTTGTAGACATTTGCACATATCTCTTTTTTATCCAATTGTTCATTTGGTGGCTCTTCACATTCAATACATTCTCATTACTGCCTTCTTGTTATCCTTGCATTATTCTGCCGTGTTTCGTGTGCCAATGTTTTTCCTCTGCAGCTGGTTGTATGTATGGTGTATGTGTGTCTGGTGTGTGTTGCGCATGTGTGTGTCACTCTCTTTTTTCTCCCTCCCTTCCTTGTGTGCTAGGCGGCTGTACTCACCTTCGTCATCTTAGTTGGCATTGTTCCAGGTGGAACGTGGCATAGAAGAGCATCGGGAAGACTTGCAGTTCCGGTTCCATGACGGCGTTGGTCTTCTCTGTGTCGCTGTAGGTGAGTCTTTCCTCTTCTGCGTTCTGTTTCCGTCATGCTTTTGATGGCATTGTTTCCCCCTGGAAATTGTGACGGTGTACTGTGTTGTGATATGTGGGCGGTACTTTGTCTTCCACCTGGCTGTTGATGGCAACCACTGCCGTGCATGGTGTTAACGCCCTGGCGGATGGTGTGGTACATTGGTTGTCTATAGGAGTTCTCACCGCCACAGTCATAATTTGGCAGTAATTACAGCAGGCCTGATGGCAGTATTTTCTCTACTTTATCACTCACCACCAATGTCATGATGAGGGCCATAGTGTGCATAATGCGAGGTTTGTTTGCTCTGGATGGAGTTCCAGAGGGAGATACATTGTAGCATTAATATCCCTGTGTTTTGATGACTGGCACTCCAAGGATGCTCATTTCAGGTTGCTGTTTGGGCAAGAGATGTTGGAACCAAATATGTCATGGTATGTATCTGCCAGGCCCAGGACTTCATTATCTATCCCATAAGAGAAATCAGTCACCCCTCTAATAACAGCAGTGACTGATTAATTTTGAAGACCGGAAAAAGGGCTCGATGGACACCGACTCCCATTTACAATTATTCCATTTTTTACAAATGAACTGTTTGATGTACTAGACATTGGCTCCTGGCTGTTCCACTCCCCACCATTATATTCTTTATGATTGGCTGCTACAGTCATAATTTGATGTTTGGACAGAGAGCAATCACCCACAAGAGGAGGACCTGTCCCTGCTTCCAGAGCCTTTATATGCTCACTCCTTTTGAAAGCACTATCCTATGAGAATTTCAAGCTCTTCAGAGGGGTAATTTGCACTCCGGCACTCTTTCCTTGACAGTTTTTTTTGTTTCTGTGCCAGGTGATGAGCACTCCATATTTGCCTTCACTGATGGATGCTGTCACTTGCCAGGTCGAATTGGCAGTTTAAAACTGCACACACAGACACTGCAGTGGCAGGTCTGATACATGTTTACAGGGCTACTTGTGTGGGTGGCACTACCAGTGCTGCAGACCCACTAGTAGCATTTGATGTACAGGCCCTGGGCACCACTAGAGCACTTTACTACGGACTTACTAGTAAATCACATATACCAATCATGGAAAAGCCAATTACACATACACTTTATACAGGAGCACTTGCACTTCAGCACAGGTCAACAGTGGAAAAGTTCCCAGAGTACCAAAAACTGTGGAAACAGACCCCATCACACAGTCAAAACATGGGAAGAAGAGTCATAAACAGATAGGGGAGACCTGCCAAGGACAACGTTTATCACCGGGAGAACCCAAACAGAGGCAATATGCCATTATACTCCACAGAAGCACATTATCTCCTTTACAGAGTCCTGCAGGCTTCCTCACTTAAGCCAAACCCTCTTCATCTTCTATATGATTCCACTGGCAGATATCATCCACTCCCATAACATCAGCATGCTCGCCTGTCCTGATGACACACAACTGATAATGTGCCTCTTGGAAAAAAACACCCATTACTAGGATGAACTTTATCATATGCATGAGTGAAATGGTCACCTGGATGAAGTCCAACTGCTTCAAAGTGAAAATGGACAGGATTGAAGTAGTGATCTTTGGAAATGTCACTTGGTGACCTACAGATCTTAGACACGCTCCCAAACCAGCAAGCTGGCTTCCAACTACTGCCTCCCAATACATAAACGGGCACAATTCAGCTCATCAACCGTACATACAAAAACATAGGTCCAGTCTACCTGAACAGCTGAGTGCAGTTCTGTGAACTATCCTGGCACCTCGTCTCAGTCAGACTCTCACTAGCACATGTCCCACACATGCCAAAATCAGATTAGGAGGTTGTGCATTCTCATACATTCCTCTTAAAGCATGAAATTACCTTTGAGTGGAATGTCACTCATCTGGCACCGTAAACCTTAAATGGTAGTGACCTAATCTGCGGAGTGTGGCAAGGATTCTCCAAGAGCCCAACTCTCTAAAACTTATGCATGATCCCTCTAGCCAGCATTATCTACTATCATGACATCAACATCCTCTACTACCCATGTGACACGCAACTCATTCTGTCTCTCACAGACAAGTTGCCCAGTTCCCAGATTAAGTTATGTGCCTAAATTGCCCCTTAGATGAAGACCAACTGTCTGAAGGTGAACCCTGAAAAGACCCAAGATGTGATCTTCGGGAAGAGCTCTTCACAGTGGGACTCCACCTGAAGGCCAACAGATCTAGAACCAACACCCAACCCCTCCATCCAAGCCAAGAACAATGGGTTCATCATTGTTAAAAATGGGGTTTCTGGTTGGTTAGGATAAGTACCTCAGCCAGGCAGAACCTACTCACTCTAGTCAGGGCAAGGGAGTTACACGTCTGAGATAACCCCTGCTAACCCCCTTGGTAGCTTGGCAGGAGCAGTCAGGCCTATCCCAGAGGCAATGTGTAAAGCGTTTGCACAACACACACAACACATGTGATGCAAAATGTACACCACAAAGTAAACACAACACTGAGCTATGTAAAAATAATCTGTATTGCACAAAACATAATTAGACCAACATTACACGTAAGTAATACCCTGCTACCTTAGCAGTTGTCAGAATGTTATACAAGTTACTAATACTCTGCAAGAATATGCAGTTGTCACATTAGAACACGTAAGTACTTAGGATTCCAACATAAGCAGTAGTCAGGAATTACAATAAGAATTATATGCACTTGTCATGAACAATTCCTAGATACCCATAAAAGGAACATTAGAGAATATCTCACAAGTCATATAAATACATATCAGCTAGACATGCCTATAAAAAGAACATTAGCACCTTTATGTTGTGGTAGAAAAACAAGTAGTAAATCGAAAAACCTCCAAAAGTCTATACTAGGCTCCTGGAGCCCAGATACCCTAGAAAGTACCTGATTTCTGTGGTAGAGGCACTCTCAGTGTCTAGAAGGTGGAGTATGGGGGCCTCCGGCGCTCTCCTGTGTGAAAACGGGGGCCTCGCAGGGCTCCTGAGGGAGAAGGGCGGTCTGCACCCTCTCTACCGTGCAAAATGGGCCCCTGCCTACTAGGTAGTGAAGGAAGCATGGGCCTCCGTTGAGGCTCTTCGCCCACTTCCGAAGGCGGCCGCACCCAGTCCGGTGCACGAGACGTTCTGCTGCCTTCCCTCGTCCGCGAGGGAGGCAGCGTAGAGATTGTGGATGCTGTTTGCCCCGGGGGCGCTCTGAAAAGCGCGCGTCACCCGGGGACACGATAGGAGCGGGCTGGTTCCTTTCTTCTCTTCGGAAAGTGCCCCGGGGGCACTAGAGTCAGAACGATCCTCGTGCTGAGGACTCAATGCGGCGCCCGAGTTGCGGCGGTGATTCTTCTCAGCACAGGAGCGCTTCCAAAAGCGCAAAGGCCCTGTGCTTCGGCCCCGGCCGCAGTAGTGATTCAGTGAGCAAAAATAAAGCGCTTTTCAAAGCGCTAGGGCAAATCTAAAGCCCGGGCTGCGGCGGTGATCTTTTCCTCAGAAATGAAGAGAGAGCGCCTTTTCAAAAGTGCCTCGGGTAAAGATGTAAAGATCGATGCAGGGGTCAGGGGCCACAGCACCCTTCCCCTGGGAACAGCCAAACGACAAGGAAAGGCACAGGGCTGGTGGGCCCAGCTACAGGCCAGCACAAGGGGTGCAGACGGTGGCAGTTCCTCCTAGTGACCAGGCAGGTCACAGGTCAGCACAGCAGCAGCAGTCCAAGGTGGTTTCCTGGTGAGTCCATTCATCAGCGTTCTGTGTCCAGTTTCAAGTTCCAAGACTGTTCAAATTGTGGGGAAAATTCCCCTGTACTTATACTGGGTTTACAGTGTGTTTCACAATGGTAGGGAGAGGAGGTTCCAGCCAGTTACAACTGGTTCTGGGAGTGCCCCCTCTCTCCTTTCATCACAGGCTCCAAAAATCAGTGGGGGTTAACAACCCTATTGTGTGAGGCCAGGGCACAGCCTTTAAAAATGCAGGTGTGCCCCGCCTCTCCCTTTTCTCAGGATAGGAAGGCTTTACTCTGTGTCACCTCCACCCTCCCTGTGTTCAGGTTGTCTGAGAAGTATGCACAAAGCCCCAACTGTCAGTCTGCCCAGACGTGGATTGGAGGCAAGCTGCAAAACAACAAAGTCATAAGCACAGATAAATGCGCACTTTCTAGAAGTGGCATTTCTGTGATATTAATAAAAAATACACCTACACCAGTAAGCAGCATTTCTTACCACTGTCACAACCATACCAAACATGCCTACGCTACCCCTCATAAATCAGACAATAGCCCTTACACATAAAGCAGGGCATTTCCAATGCAATCCTATGAGGAGGCAGCACTCACAGCAGTGAGACACCAAGTTAGGCTGGTTGTCACTACCAGGACAGGCCACGCAACATGGCGCATGTCCTTCCTTCTACATACATGGCACCCTGCCCAAAGGGCTAGCTAGGGCGTTCCTTAGGGGTGACTTACATGTAGTAAAAGGGGAGTTCTGGGCCTGGCAAGTATAGTTAGATGCCAGGTCCCTGTGGCAGGAAACTGTGCACACAGGCTCTGCGTTAGCAGGCCTTAGGTAGGTTTGACAGGCTACTTCAGTGGGTGGCGCAAGCAGCGCTGCAGGCCCACTGGTAGCATTTAATTTACAGGCCCTGGGTATAGGGATACCACTTTACAAGGGACTTATAGGTAAATTAAACATGCCAATCAGGTATAATCCAATCATACCAAATTTGTAAGGGAGATAACATGCACTTTAGCACTGGTTAGTAGTGAAAAAGTGCTCAGAGTCAAAAAATCAGCCAACAAAGGTCAGAAAAATAAGGAGGCAAAAAGCAAAACGTCTGGGGAATGACCCTGTAAAAGGGCCAGGTCCAACATGACCCCCCTACCAGCCCAAAGCCAGGGTAGAACAATCAATACCTTGATGGACTTCCCTGCTTAGGGCGATAGAACCAGGACCCTGGCCCGCAACTGCAGGGGCATGATCCAGTTCTACGCCAATCTGAACCCAGTTGAATTCCTCTATCTATGCTCCCAAGACAATCTAAGCTAACCCATGGAGGCGTCCTAGTTGTCTGTGGCCAGAGCCAGGTCCCAGGCCAGCCCAGGACCTCTAGTCTCTGAAACCTCTCAGAGTGGGGGGCGGGAGCCCCAGGTGCATAGCATCCTGTTTCCACTCTCCTTCCCACCAGTTCAGGAGTTACCCCCTGCCACTGGTCTTCTAGCCTAGGGACTGGTCCCATAGCCTGAATAGGGTCCGGGGAGAATCTCTCCTCCTGCCCCTCCTTCTAGGGTTCTGCCTCCTCCGGGGAAGAGTTGTACCCCCAGAATCCAGAACTGCCAGGGTGCTGGTTACAGTCGTCCTGGACAGCTCACCCACCAGTTCAGAGGAGTCTCCCTGTAACTGGTTTCCCAACCCAGAGTCCTTCCCCTCGGGCTCAGCCGGGGTCAGGAAAGAGCCTTAACTTCTCCTGCCCCTCCTTCTAGAGTTCCGCACCCTCCTATCAGGAGTGATACACCCAGAAGTAATGGTAGAGAGACTGGTGACAGCCTTCTCCACCTCCAGGTCAAGGGAGCTACCCTGGACCTGGTTCTCCAACCTAGGGACGGTACCCTTGGGCTGGTCATGAGTTAGGGGAGCGTCCTCCCTCAAACTCTCCCTTACAGGAACTGAATCCCTAGGGCATGCATCTTCCAACCTAGGGACGTTACCCTTTTGCTGGACAGGAGTCAGGGGAGTGCCCTCCCGTGAATCCTCCTTGTAGGAACCGAATCCCTGGGGAATGCATCAGTAGAGATGCTGGTTACAGCAGTCTCTACTCCCAGATCTAGGGAGTTGCCAATGATCTGGTCGTCCAACCTAGTGATGATACCCTTTTGCTGGACAGGAGTCAGGGGAGTGCCCTCCCACAGACCCTCCCTTACAGGAACTGAATCCATAGGGAATGCATCAGTAGAGATGCTTGTTACAGCAGTCTCTACTCCCAGATCTAGGGGGTTGCCCATGATCTGGTCTTCCAACCTAGGGATGATACCCTTGGGCTGGACAGGAGTCAGGGGAGTGCCCTCCCTCAAACCCTCAAAAGGAAGCGTCCACATCCTCCTCTGCGGGGTGGTGCTACTGATCTCCAGAGTTGGCACAACCCTGTCCCCCCTTCTCCTTCAGACTCTAGGGAATCCCTTTTAGAGGATCGGCCTTTGGTAACGACTACCCTCCCGCCTTTGGGGCCCTCTTGGGTACCTTTCAAGACCTGCGGAGGAGGACAGGTCCCTGTGGATCCTGCACCCTCCCCGCTCAGAACGTTGTCGGGGTCGGTTAAATTCTCGCCTTGGTGCACCGATAAGGAATCCCTCTAAGGCTTATGTAAGAGGATAGGTCCTTAACAATCCTACTTCCTTCCCGCTGAAAACTTGGCCTCGAGTACCCAGAACCTCCCCCACCCCTTCCAGGGGTGAACCTAAGACGGCCCTTGATGTCTGACCAGTTCCCCTGGCACTAAGACAGAGGTCAGCCTCCTTTGCAAGTTCCCTGGGGTCAAAGAACTCACAGTGTGACAAGTGTTGGCGTAGCTCTGAAAAACAGCAACAGAACATGTGCTTCCTTAGAATGAAACTAAACAGCCCTTCATAAGTGGTTGCTCTGCTACCCTCCACCCATCCTGTTAGTGCTTTGCAACAAGTCCCCATGAAATCCTCCCAAGACTGGTGAGACCGCTTCTTGCTGCCTCTGAACCTCAACCTGTAGTCTTCAGGGGTGAGACCATACTTCTCTACCAGGGCCTTTCTGATGTGGGGATACCCCTGCCTGTCACTCCCTTCTGGGGCCAGTAGGACATCCCTTTCCACCTCCGGAATATAGCTCTCTAGGACAGTTCCCCAATCTTTCTCAGGAATCCTGTGCGCATTTAGAGCTTCCTCATACTCCTTAAGCCACTGATATGTCATCCCCCTCCTTGAACCCAGGTACCAAATCTGTGGGTAAGTAAGGAAGGATTGTGCCTAACACTACAAATGTGCCACCACTGGACTCTACCTGCAATACTGGTGAGTCCAGATTTGGGAGACTGCGCTCTAGAGCGAGTCTTTCCCTGGCAAAGGCCCTTTCAGCCTCTGCAATCCTCTCCTGGACAAAGGCCTTTTCCACCTCAGCCTGTCTCTCTTCTACAGCCAGTCTGGCCAGCTGCAGCCTGAGGTCCCTCTCTTCCCGCCTATCTCTGAGCTCCTCAGGTGACAGGGAATGGGAGGTGGCGCTGCTGCTAGGCAATGACCCAGTAAGGGACTCCCTATCTAAGGGGTCCTCTCTCTCTACTGAAGTCCCTGGCCAGTCATCTTCTCCCTCAGTGTCTAACTCCTCGGGTTCACTCTCCCGCTGGGGTGTGGACTGGGGACCCTTCTCCCCAGAGTCCTCACTACTCTCATGGGTCTCTCTAGGGTCTCCCTCAGAACCATCCCTGTCTTGGGCCTCTTTTTTGTGCTATATAGTCTGCCTCCTCAAAATTGAACTGGTCTCTCCTGAGGATCCCTATATGGGATTTGCCCTCTATAAAAGGTATACCTCTTTCCCTGCAGAATCACTTTAACTCTTATATAGTGTAAAACAACATATAATCCATGTCAAAGGTAGACTCCATTTTGTTAAGAGCACAATACTGGTTCATGTATACCACAAAGTAAACACAACACTGAGCTATGTAAAAATAATCTGTATTGCACAAAACATAATTAGACCAACATTACACGGAAGTAATCCCCTGCTACCTTATCAGTTGTCAGAATGTTACACAAGTTACTAATACTCTGCAAGAATACGTAGTTGTCACATTAGAACATGTAAGTACAGATTATTTTTACATAGCTCAGTGTTGTGTTTACTTTGTGGTGTACATTTTGCGTCACGTGTGTTGTGTGTGTTGTGCAAACGCTTTACACATTGCCTCTGGGATAGGCCTGACTGCTCGTGCCAAGCTCCCAAGGGGGTGAGCAGGGGTTATTTTAGACATGTAATTCACTTGTCCTGACTAGAGTGGGTATGTTCTGCCTGGCTGAGGTGCATACCCTAGCCAACCAGAAACCCCATTTCTAACAATCATCAACAGCAAACTTAACATAACTGCCCAAGTTAATGCCATCACAGCCTCATGCTTCCATAACCCTGAAGTTGCAGAGCATGATTTTCAAATTTCTCCCTGTCAGCACCTTCAAAACTGTCACACACTCTCATCACAAGCAAGCTGGACCATAGGACCATCCTGTATGGTGGGATCAACAAAAAGCTCACCAGGAGGCTGCAGGACATTCAGAGCGCTGTGACCAGAATCACTCTCAACCTCCCATGCCTCACTCATATCACCCCTGTTGGAAAGTCCTGCTTTTTGCCCTGGTCACCCCCACACTTTTTAGACAGGTACTGGTGGTTACTGACTCTTGGCTGTGCCCTGGGTACTGCTTATCAGTCCCAGGGCCAGTGCTCTGCGTAACGTGGATATGCAAATTAGGCTAATTATAATTGGCAAAGTTACCCTACCTATAAGTCCCTAGTATATGGTAGGGCATGGAGGTTTAGGGACTCCAGCATAGGTAGTGACCCCATAGGTGCACTGCTGAGGTGCCCAGTGTCATTTTAAAGGCAGGCCTGCCTTGCTGGCTGCTTTTAAATTAAAGTTACATGCAAGTTTGACTTTGGAATTAAAAGTAGTTCCAAAGTCTTAAACTACCCTATTTTTAAATATAAGTCACCCCTAAGGTGTGCCCTATGTGCCCCTGGGGCTGGGTACCGTGTAACTATAAGTAGGGACCTTCCAAAAATGGTTTTATAAGCCCTGGTGAGGTAAAACAGCCAAATTAGTTTTTCCCTCATTGCAGTGAATGGCCTCCATAGGCTAGAATTGGGAGACTTTATTTAAATTTTAAAAGTCCCCTTAAGTAATAGATACCAAGAGTTTAAGAGTTTAATTAATTGTTATGATTTAATATAACTTGTTCAGGTAAAGAGTTTTAAACGTTATCTGAAAAGTTGCCAACTTCAGCCCTGCAGTGCTTTTGCTGCTGTGCTCTGATAGGCCAGCATCTGGCAGCCTGGCCAGGTTGCCTTGATGAGGTGTGAAGTGGCCTGGCTTCACACAAAGAGATGTGCCTGTGGGAGGAGATCTCCCCTCAGCAGATGGGGAGGCTGGAAGGGGGAGGGCTGCCAAACTGGTCTTCAAAGGTAGAGAAGGACATTTGGAGCAACCCAGCAGCATGCCTACATCCTGCAAACCCACACAGTTAGGTGCCTCCTTGATCAGATTAGGAGAGGGCAAGAGAGGGGTGTGTTTAGGATTTTTGGTCACACCAGTGGGTGGACTCAGCCAGATGTAACCTCCAAAAATCACTTTCAGCCATGAAGGATTTTTGAGGAATGTTGCCTCCTGGGATTGATTTTTGCCACACTTACCAGGAAGTGGTCATCACAGGAGGAAGGACCCTGCATCTGATTGGAGAACCAGGACCCCCCTGTTTTTCACCCAGGAGCAGTGATAAAACTGGCAGACATGTACCCACAACTCAGATCCCCATCAGATTCCAACACGGAAGAACTACAGGAGAAGAAGGACTGCCCTGCTGGACCCCTGGCCTGCACCTGGACCCTGCACTCTGAAGGACGGCACCAGCTGCAGACTTGGGCTTCACCATAAGAAGGACTTTGCTTGGCTTCAACTGGTTCAAGGAG
The DNA here is from genome assembly GCF_031143425.1 of Pleurodeles waltl. NCBI lineage: Eukaryota > Metazoa > Chordata > Amphibia > Caudata > Salamandridae > Pleurodeles > Pleurodeles waltl. The sequence continues at coordinate 1,507,417,950 of NC_090440.1, forward strand.
GGACTCCCTGTTTGCTACAGGTGAAAATTTGCTAACCTGAGTCCCCTGCACCAACTCCTGAAGAAACCGACGAGCTGACCACTGTCCAGTGGCCAAAAAGGAGTTTGCGCCAGGTGCATTCTGGGAGTCATAGTCCACACCCCCAAGGATCATCTCAGAGCTTCAGGAACCTTGGGGTGAGCTGTGGACCCCAAAAGAACCTTAAAGGGACATCTGGAAGAAGATCCAGAAGTTTGGAGAAGTTTGGAGAACTTTTGAAAAAAAGCTCGATAGAGGGACCGACCCGCCGCAGCCACTCGAGCCGGCTTGTCTCAACTGCGACCTGGCCTGACTTGCAGGTTCGTCCCGGTGAGGAAAATCTCCAAAAAAGAAACTAAGTCCGAACGTAGAAAGTTGAACGGGACCTCCCAGCCAGCGTATCCAACGAGGGCTCCAAGGAAGTCGGATCAAGATCCAAGTTTGCCCCGGTTGAAGGAATTTCACCTTGAAAAAATGACTAAGTCCAAAGGTAAAAATCTCCACCGAGGGCTCCTGCGAAGCGTATCCAGAGAAGAGTTCCAGGAGGTTGGATTGTACTGGCAGGTTTGTCTCGCTGAAGAAAATCTTCAGAAAAACGACTAAGTCCGAAGGTAAACTTTTGACTGAGGCCTCCCGCGGGCTGTAGCCGAGTCAGGCTCCATGACAGTTGGCCTTAAACTATGACTTTGCCCAGGTCGAGGTGCGAACCAGATGACCAGATTGGAGCTTTTGGTTTCTATGCGCTAGAAAGTAATAATTCTTTAAAAATTAATATCGCTGGTTTCCCTTATCCGATTTTATTCGTTTTTGTGTCATTTTAAAGATAACAATATAATCTATTTTTTATAAATTGGTTTTCTATTTGAACTGTTTCCTGTGTTTTATTTAATTACTGTTTTGTGATATTTGAATGCTTTACACTCTGTCTCCTAAGTTAAGCCTTGTCGCTCGTTGCCAAGCTACCAAGGGTTGAGCTGGGTTTAATTTACTGAGACTTAACTGGACCTAAGTGGAGGTTAGTGGCATATTGCTAAGCGTAGGTACCTACCTGCCCTTACCAATTTCCCATTTTCCAACAACCCCACATCTGATGAAGTGCCACCATCATGCATTCTGGACCAATATCTAGCTTTCTATCAAATTTTGTGTAATTCCATTAAGCAGTTTTCATGGTATAGCGTTCTAAAAAAGTTATTAGAAAATGCTTGGGGCTTTTGAGTTTTAGGACCCCCATTTTCTCAGACCTCACTTAATGGATCACCCCGAAACTTTCCAAGAAGAAACCAAGAAAAAATAGCACTTTCTTGATGGTTTTGTGAATATTTGCTGAAAAGTTCCTAAGTTAATAGCATACCAAAAAAGGCCTATGGAAAAGCAGACCTATCTATATCTACAGCCACTGTATATAGATATAGATATTGATATAGATAAACCAAAGGTCAAGGTGACATTATAGTTCTAGTTATGTTTAGGAATAAAATATTAACTTATGAGAAAAAAAAACCTAGAAGTTCACTGAAAATAACAAAGGTTAGAGTTAAGATAAAGTTAGGTGTTAAAATAAGATAAAAACTAATGTTTAAAAACTAAAACAAAATACAGAAATTTCCAGTAGCATTTAAAGAGCTAACTATACCTTACACCCTCACCATGCCCGACCAATAACTTCACATATTGCATTACTCATGACAAATTAAATTATATCATTGATGACTGGTGACATATCAAATGACTTCTTTGACGGAGGGGGACTTCAGTCTGTGTGCTCCTGTTCACCAAGGCACAGGGGTGGAATATGAGATTGGCTTATCACCTCCCTTTTGGTCCTTGAGGAGGTGGGGGCCCCCAGAGACAGAAAATGAAAGAGTGTCATTAATCATGGGGTTCATTTTGACCCTGGCGGTCTTTTGACCGCCAGGGTAAATGTGGCAGTCCCACCACCAACGGGCTGGTGGTGCAGACCGCCACATTATGAGTGTGGGGGGTTGGCCTCTGCCAACCCACCACATCTCTACTCATAGCACCATGGCGGTCCACAGAAGACTGTTGACAGTATTAGAAGCCGGCTATCCACCATGGTTTCTGAAGCAGTAGCACCGGAATGAAAACCATGGCAGAAAGGCCACTGGTGACGGGGAATTTCTTACCTGTCACCAGTAGATGGCTTTCCCCAAGCAAGCACTAGACTCCCCCTACCCCTGTCCCCCTTCAGCCACAGCACCCCCCTCTCCCATCCTCACCCTCACTCCCTGCATACATGCACACAGACACCCACACACACCACACATACACCTATTCACCTACACTTACATACACACATACACTCACGCATCCATACATGCATTCACAACAGCATTTAAACATGCATTCAAGCATGCATACTCACACCAATCCAAACATGCTTACTCACACTACTACACACTTACATGCAGACATGCACTCCCTTCAACATTCAAACATGCACACAACCATGCATTCACACATTCATGCACAAACGCAGACACACACACACAACACCCCCCACCTTCCCCGCCCCTGTCGGATGATCACCTTACCTGTTCCGGGGAGAAGGTCACCCAAACTTTTTGCCTTTACCTCCTGTATTGTTGTGGTACATTTTTGTATTGGCCCAAGGATTCTGAGCAGCACTTTACCACTGTTAATAAGTGCTAAAGTGCATGCACCTCTCCCCTAAAACATGGTAACATTGGTGTATCCACAGTTGACATATTTAATTTACCTTTAAGTCCCTTGTAGTGTGGCATACAACTTACCCAAGGCCTGTACATTAAGTGCAAATAGTGGACCTGCAGCACTGATTGTGCCACCACTTAAGTAGCTCTGTGATCATTTCTCAGGCCTGCCCTTGCAGAGCTTATGTGTGCAGTATCACTGCTGCTGCGACGTGGCATTTAAAACCTCTTGCCAAGCCCAGAACTCCCCTTTTCTTACATATAAGTCACCTCTAAGGTAGGCCCTAGTTAGCCCATAGGGTAAGGTGGCACATAAGCAAAAGGCAGGAAATGTAGTATTAAGGGGCATATTTATACTCCGTTTGCGCCGATTGTGCATCAAAAAATTGGACGCACAATCAGAGCAAACGTTGCCCCATATTTAAACTCTTACGCCCGAGCCCGCGGGCGACAAAATTCCGCCGTGTGCGTCATTTCTTGGAGGCGGCAACCCGCTCTGCGTTAATGATATGCAGGGTAGGCGTTCCCGTCCAAAAAACTACGCAAACGGCCGTGCGTCGTATTTATGCTTCCGGGCAAAAATGACTCTCGGCCGGGAGGCGGAGCAAAAAAATGACGCACAGCCCGATTTGCATCAAAATCTAACGCCTGGGTCAGGGCAGGCGTTAAAATGGGGCAAACACACCTGTATTTAATCAGAACACACAGAACAAACAGCAGAGCAGCAGAGCAGCAACAGGGAGACATGGAGGTGATTTTTATCCAGCATGCACGTAGACGCAGAGCCCAGCAGCAACAACAGCAGCTACAACAACACCAGCAGGGACCCCAAAGGCAGCGCAGAAGGCAGGAGAGGATATTCCGCCCAAGAACAACCCTGCATGGCTTCAGGGAACACAACATCATACAGAGGTACCGGTTGAACTGGCAGGCCATTCAGCAGCTGCTGCGAAACATTGAACCGCAGTTGGCCCCCACTTTAGTGACACCCCGCACCATCCCAACAGAAACAAAGCTGCTTGCCGTACTTCACCTGCTGGCAAGTGTCTCATTTCAAACAACTGGTGCCCTGGTTGGCGGAATATCACAACCATCATTCTCCACATTTCTGCCAAAAGTACTGGATGCCATCATTCACCTGACACCCCTCCACATCTGCTTCCCTAACACACTGCAGAAGCAGCAGGAAACAAAACAGGGGTTCTACGCAATCAGTGGCTTCCCACACGTCCTTGGTGCAATCGACTGCACACACGTACGCCTTGTGCCACCTGCTGCAACAGAACACCTCTACCGCAACAGGAAGCACACACATTCAATCAACGTGCAGGCCATAGTCGATCACCAGGGATTGATCACCAACATCGTGGCTAAATATCCTGGGAGTGTACATGACTCATTCATCTTCCGTCACTGCACCATCAACCAACACTTCCAGGATGGACGGTATGGCAATGGACTACTTGTTGGTAAGTACAGAAACCTACTTATATACACACTGCACAGCAGCCCTCTAGGCCACACAACACATACACCACAACAGCAACATCTAGACAGGAACACACTGAGGTCCTTACATCACTAGCCATGTTTCTTAAGTCACCATTGAACCTGTCACACATTGGAATTTACTGTACAGCCTAATGTGAAGACATTAATGAGTGTGGTTGCCTAAATGTCACCTTGCAAATTGTAAGTGTCACAATGACCTTTACATTAATACATTGCATAAGTTTAAAGGTATGGGATGTACAGGGTACTTTGATATGAACGTGTTAACAACACTTCCAAATTTAACTGTGCATGGAACTATCATCTCACCCCCAGTGAAGACACACGGACACCTGTATCACAAGTCACAATGCTAGGGAGGGCACACTGTACTGCAAATCCAAAAACATACTGCTGACAAACGGTTAGCAGACAAACACTTGCTCAGCCAAGGAAACAACACAATGCAGATGGTATAGCCTACAAGTATAGGATGTCACATTAGTACACAAAAGAGTCACAGAAAACACAAGACAACAACTGCCATTAAAGGTCTTTTCAATAGTGCCAGCTACATCTACATGATCCCATTCTGTGTTTTTCTTTCAGCTGATCAGGGATATGGCATCCAGCCATGGCTAATGACACCATTTGGGAACCCGAGTACTGCTGCAGAGCGGGCATACAACGACGCCCATAAGAGGACACGCAGCATTGTCGAGCGGACCTTTGGGATCCTCAAGTCAAGGTTCCGCTGCCTTGACATCACTGGCGGTAGCCTACTATATTCCCCTGAGATGGTCTGTAGGATCATATTCACATGTGCAATATTGCACAACATTTGTGTAAAAAGGAACATTCCCCTCCTCGAACCAGACCCATACATGCCTGAAGACTAGGAAGAGGAGGATGCTGGCCTGCAACAGGAGGGGGAACAACCAAACACGGCTGCTGGAGTGCGTAGGCACCAACACATTGTAAATAATTTCTTTGCATAATTATCACCATCACCACTTAATGCACTATTGTAAATAAACACTGATAACAAACACCACATCATGGTTTGGCCTATTCATTTCTGCCCACCTTTAGCTGGAAATATCTGAAGAAGAATGTCGTCTCATTGAGCAATAATGATATAACAATCATGACACAAAAAAATACACCACAAATGTAATGGCCACCATACAATGGTCAAATACACACACAATGTAAATGACAGACATCCTGTACAGTTCACCTTTGAAGGGCAATAGCTGAGGACCACACATATGACTCACATACATGTAGTAAACATGGATCATCGCAGCAGATGGCACACAACTAAAACACCATCACTCAACTAGGGGAAAACAGGCATCATACATCAGGCAGTTCACATGCTAATGCTTCAGGAACAGGAATGTAGTACTAGACTCTTGCCAACAGTAATTCCAACTACATACTATCATTGCAATGACTATCTGTCACTAGAGTTACACATAAGCAGAACATACACAGCACAAGTGCTACACCTATGACAAGCATCCAGCACATCACATCCCATCTACATGTCAGCCCTTTTCTAAAAACATTACACACACTTGCAGCTGCTCACACCCCACCTGTCTGAAGAGGTCCCTGGAATGCTGATTTGTGTACACTGAGATTCCCTCATCTACACACACACACACACTCACAAGAGTCATCCAGTGTGCCACACCCTTTCCTATGCCTACCATTGTCATAGTACCATCTCACTGCATGGAGCTCATATAATACACTGGCCTTGAGTTTATAAGCCCTGGCATCACCTGTAGATTGATTCTTCTGTGAAAGGTACTGTAGGCTATTTATCAGCAAATCCCATCTGACAGGACTAGTGAGACACAGATGGAGGCCACACCAGTGATCCCCTCCATGCACACTACCCAAATGTACATGCCCCGTCCCTGCTGATGCCTCCTACTGCATACATGTTTGAATTTGAGCAATTACATCATTAAGCTTTGACACTAATGTTCAAAACAATACAGGACATACACAGTGTGACATCTCAACTGTCTACTGCTCCCTCTGACCAGTCCTAGTCAGAACACTTGATCATGTAATTACTGAAAGAACTTGCTCCTGATTGACCCAGCATCCTGTCAGCCTGACTGGCACCTGTCAGTGGGTCACTCTACAGATACCTGGGGTCCACCTATGGACCACACGTGCTGTCCAAAACCTCTTGTACCTCAGACACTAATTTGTCATTAGCCTCATCAATGTATACTCAAATACATAGTATTGCATCATCTGACTGTTATTTGCATCCGATTTGTGACAGTGCCCTTGAATAGCCAAATCTTGGCCCTTCCGTTGTCTGGCCCTCATTAATGCCTAAACTACAAAGTGTGACAGTGGACCTGGACCATAGTGTATGATGGTGTAAATGGCCTCCATCAAAACCAGCAACCTCAGATAATGTCCATGAAAAGTCAACACATATGAGGACCCTGACTGTTCAAACGCTGAGTAACATTGTTCAAATGATAAAGATGAGTCATGTGTGTTGAATACCAGCCATTTACTTCTGCACAGAGGCTATGATGTTTCCTGATACATTACCATCCACAGAGGCCAACTGGAGTACAAATGTTGAAATGACACATGCCGGATCCAGACACCTGAGACATTCTCTCACTCAGCACACCAAGGTTGCCCAGTTGAAAGTCTCATTACACGTTTTCAGTGACAGGGTGGGACCATCCATGTGTAGGTGACCATGTCCTCAATGGCTTCTCTCAAATTTTGCTACAAACAATACCCAATAGAAACAAGATTAGCTGCCACTAACTCATGAGGAGACCTGGACGTTACAGTGACAACATACACCCTGACAGTTGATACTGGATCAATATTGGACCACACACATGTACATGTACCATCCAATCAACAAAATATTTGCAAGCAGCCGATCACAGTAGTGTCCCAGTTGTAACCTAGCAGGAAGAATGAAACATGCCACTAAACCAGGTAATGCATAAAGGGCCACATACATCAACAACCTATTTGCTATCATGACATGAGGAACGTTGAGATTTTGAAAAAAATATCAATGCAAAATCGTATGTTAGATTTCTCAAACGAATCAATAGGGCAAAGGTAAAATGGCCAAATGGGATTACAGAATGGCAAACAGTGAATCATACCCTATTTGCTTCCATGAGCCTGCTGCTGAAGGTTTAGCATTACTGAATTTGGGAAACCCTTGGATAAATTTACAAGTCTGGAAGGGCAAACCCTAGGGTGCTGGGGGCCTAAGTCCACCTCTACTGCCCCCCAAATACACATTATTTATGTACATGTGAAGCACACACATGCATAAGGCGCATGTGTGCCCTACATGTCAAAAGTAAAACACATTTAAGGTACATTAACTCGTAATTAGGACATGGTTACCCCCTTAAAAAGTGTAGGCGACAATTGCACTACCTATTTGGCCTTTATATAATTTTGTTTACCGTGATAAATGTGGACACATTTTTGCTAAGGAATACATCCTGGTATCCCATTCATATTTTTAAAATAGCCATCAGCAATTACCCACATATGTGTACAATTATGCGTCATATCCATTCTGACCAATCATCACTATTGCACTGTGAATACCTTCTATACATCCTATAAGGGACATTTGCCATAGCTAACCCCAAATGTGTATCACTTAGCACAGTTTGGTCATGACAAAATTAATTTCACAATTTGACAAATGAAAGACATATTTGTCATAATGCGTCATATTTCCACGCATACAGCTTGTGTGTCATAATTTTTGACGCACAGGAGTGCAGATAATGCAGAGTCTAAAAATTATTCAAAAATAGATATCATAATATCCTGCATAACATGGCCTCCATTTTTTTCCATAATGCGTCATATTTCCACCCATACAGCTTGTGCGTCATAATTTTTGACGCACAGGAGTGCAGATAATGCTGAGTCAAAAATATTTTTCATATTTAGATATCATATTTTCCAGCGGCTTAATTTTCAACTCTAGAACTGTAAAATAAGCCTCAAACAAATATAATAAACCAATGAAGAAAACATTTTTGACTCTGCATTATGTGCACCCCTATGCGGCAAAAAATATGACGTACAAGCTGTATGCGTGAAAAAATGACGCATAACGGAAAAAAAACGGCGGCCATTTTATGCAGGATGTGATGTAATAGGATATCCTGTTTACAGAATCTGTATAGTGGGTGTACTTTCACTTTCACTTTGCAGTCTCAGATTATTCTAGACTGTGTGGCTGTGTGGAAAGTGTTGTCCTGTGTATTAGTGCTTTTGTGTCCAGTGTACCTTCTCAATTGTGCTTTTGTCATCATTGTCTTGTTGTTGAATACCGTCTGAGTCTGTGTTGTATTATTTTGTCAAGTCCAGTGTTTTATTTATTGTCTGTGGGAGTCTGTTGTGGGTATTGTAATATAGGGGTTAGTTGGGCTCTTCTTCTTAAGTTTTCTTTGTATTTCACCACTCTACCTTTCCCCATTTCCCCCTTTTCCTTTTTCTACTACTTTTTCCCCTTTGTCAGTGCTGACATGTCTGGTAGGCCACGGCTTTCCAGGATGGGTGAGGAGGAATTGGGGGGATTTATATGGCTTGTTTGCCATTTCCTCCCACTCATGCTGGAGGCTGGGGGTAGGGAGGCCCGTAAAGTCCGGTGGGGGAAGGTGCGCCATCACTTGGTCCATGTATATGGTAGCCTAAGGAATGAACATCAACTGAAGCACCGCTGGGCTGATCTGATATCCAGGGAGCAAGATCTGCTGGACCACCTGGGAATCAGGATTGGTGGCCATGTTGGTGAGTACAGATCAATTACACGTGCACAATTTAAAGCTGTGTGGCGACATGTGATGATTGTTACCCAATCTGCCAGATAAGTAGCTGACTGTGTGTAATGCTAGGGATACCTACTGGGTAATTGATGCACAATGTGAAGGAAGACAAATGCTAGCAGTCAGGTAGCTCATGTTTTCTACACATACCGGTTGCCTGTAGCAGTATGTAATGTAGTGCTTCCTTTGTGTCAGACAAGTGACACATTAATGACTCAATTAGGACTGTACAGGTCACAATAGCCAGTGAAAAATGGATATTGAAACATCATACCTACATATGTAGATGCCATAGCTAGACTGACATTTGTAAACCCTACATGATGCTATAAATGAGTGCTGCCTTCACGTCAATTGAAGTTAGCAATGTTGTCCACACTTATGTCACATGTGTGTCTGGTTGGTGTGTATGGAAAATGACCACATAGGCTGTTTGAGTTTGAGAGGTCATGCAGTCCTCAAGTAACCAGATTTTGGATGTCTCTCTTGGATGCACATGATGAGATGAATGCACCCCTATATTGTTGGTGCATACTAATGGAGGTGCATCTTTGCCACCACATGACTGTCCAGGCTACTGCATGTGTGTAGTAAGGTGTGTAACTGTAGCAGGAGACTCATCCAATGTAAATGTTGCTCATGAATAATTCCATGCAGTATGAGCATGTGTGAAAGTGTTTCATTACTCATGTCATATTCTCACATTGGCTTTGTAATTGCAATTGTTTGTCAGTGCACGGATTCTGAGTATATTCTTCCTTCCATGCTTTACAGGTGGACCTGCACCGTACACAGTGGGAGAGGTGGCTCATTTTGAGGACCCCGACACCTACAGTGAGTGTTGCATGTGTGCTATTTTTAATGTTTGCTGGTGATGCATGATGGACTACTGTGTGTTCAACAGAATTCAAGGTTTGATGCGCTGCACATTCATTAATATTGTTCCATTAGTGGGATTTCAGTTATCACTTCATTTTGAGTTGACCTATGCTTATCCATTTCTCAGATTTTGGGTCTGTAGGCCATTCCAGTAGGGCCCGCTATGGGGAATGGGGTGAGTCATGTGGAATACACTGGTTAATGTAAGAGTTGCTCTGGGACTTGTCTCGGACTGAGTCTGCATTTCAGACTGACATTCTCCCAGATAGCTTCTGCAAAAGGCTTGTCTGAAATCTGCTGCTTCCCTAGTTAACGATGGACTGAGTACACTGTAGGTTGGATCTTTCGGGGGCATGTACTTCCACAAGAGTGTAATGGCCTAGGTGTACATACTACTCATGATCATGGGTGTTCTTGCTCCTCTGTGTCTGTAGAAAAATATGCCTCACTGGTAGTATGTGATGTTGGCCTAAGTCAGTACATTTTGACATGTGTGGACCTTGCAAAAGGACAAGGTTTAGCTGACTCCAATTTGTTAGCCCTTCACTGGTGGTGTGTGTGTGGAGGCAAAAACTTGTTGAGCTTTCTATACACTCCTGGGTGTGCATTGATTATGGGATTGTTGGATGTTCTTCCCACCCCCCCCTCAAAGACTGCCATGTGTTTGGGAATAGGGTACCTAGGACTGTAGCAACCAGTATGTTACACATACTTGTGACCATTTGAAACTTTGTTTTGAACCTAGTGTACACACTCGGTTATGGCACATGAGTTCTATACTAGCAAATCCAATTACAAATTGCAGATATTGAGGGTTGTGATTGTTATCACATACACTGACATATGCAGTCAAGCCAATAGGCGGAGGAGGTGCAGCCATAATGTCAGCTGCATTACTAATTATTTTGATGAGAAGTTTAGGCTGATGTCACCCATCATGTATAGACATGTATATGCTAGATGTGAGATGCCCTTTGTATGCAGGCTTCCCATGTACTTCCTCTGAGACTTTCAATGATCTATGTGGTGATATGAGCTGTTACAACTACAGTAAAAGTAATTTCCAATTGACCCATTGTGCTATTCCACCCAATGCATTTCCTATGGTAAATAGTTGCCCTTTCTCTTCACAGCTGCAAACATGAGTGCCGCACAGAGGCATGATTTTGAAAGGCGGGCCATGAGATACCAGCACATCCTGCAGGTGCAGTCGGGGTTCCGACGGATGGCCCGAAAATACCAGGCGGATCGGGCCTCCAGAGCATGGTGGGCCTCACCACAGGGTGGCCCAATGTTGCCCACTACAGCCACCACCACCACAACCACCAGTTCTCCCCAAGTGGCCCCATCAACGGCGGGGACAGTTGTCCCTGCCTCTGCAGCACGACCTGGACCCAGCAATATCAGAGCTGCAGGACAGTCCAGTGGGCTACAAACAACTCTCACACAGAGCACCTCTGCCAGCACACAGACAGCAGCAGCACCTCCAATTGACCCTGCGGCATTCCAGGCTTTAGACCGCAAAATGGACAAGTTTATTCCGAAGGTGGACAAGCTGAGCCAGGATGTGGCGTACATAAAGAAGCGGGTCAGATCCATCAGGCGGACCCTACGGAGGGCCAACCTCTAGGACATATATGGTCTATTTTAATTTATCCCTCCCCTCTCTCCTCTTTCCTTTTTATCATGATAGGTGGGTTTTGGGGATTAGTGTTAGGTTAGTATAGGTTGTTAGCTTAGTTAGTGTTAGGTAGGAGGGTGGGGGGTCCTTATTCTTTCTATTTTTCATTTTTGCGTGTGTGGGTGGGTGGGGTCAATGTTGGGATTCCTGTCTGTTTAAAAAGGAAAAAAATATATATTTATAAAAAAATAAAAAATAAATATATGATTGTTTAGGATAGTATAGTATGTGTGTAGGTTAGTATGTGTTGTACTGCATGTGTCCTGTCTCATAATGGTGGGTGGGGGGTTGATGTTTAGATCGATTCGTTATATGTGTAGAGTAAGCTTAGCTTAGGTTAGTTAGGGACAGTTGTGGGTTAGGAGTAGTCAGATTAGATTAGTGTAGGTATGACTTTTCCCTTAGTTGCCTCTGGTGTGAATAAATTCATAGTTAACCCTTTGCATTATGTGTTAACTGCTACTTGATCATGGCCTTGACATCAGTGTAGGTGATTGTTGTTCTATGACATTTGTGTCCTATGCTACACACTGAAGAAAAAAGAGGTTTAAAATGGCAGCTACCCCTGTGCTAACTTGGTAAGTATCCACCATTTGATAGAACCACCATTTGTAGTTTACATGGATCACAAAGGATTTGTGTTGATAAGTATGTTTTCTACATCACAAAGTGTGCTTCCAGACTTGGCATTGTGGGTAATTTATGAGGTCGGACTGCAGTGTGATGTTCAGGGACATCTTTGTAGACGAGGTGTTGTTAACACTCTTGTCTTCTTGTCTTCATTACTGACATAGTAGGTGTGCAAAAATTCAGCATGACTTCCCTTCATGGAAGTATACTCAGAAAGGGTGATTGATGCTGTGTTTAGTTGTGTTTGCTTAGATTAGACTGCAAAATTTAATGTTTTAGTATTGCATGGTTCCCACATTTATCAGCCACCATTAGTTGACTTTGATTGCTATTGATGGAGCATTATTCTGTCCAACACAGCATGATCGTGTGTGGTTTGTCCCTTCATCAGTTATTCTCCTCAGGATGGTCAGGCTATGATGCAATCCTGGCCACTGCACAGATGTATAAGACTACATGATGTGAGGACAGTTGTATTGACAAGCTACATGGTTGTCACACAGGCACTTTTGAGTTATCTACTGCACAGTTGATATGTCAAATTACACAGAGACATATTAGGTGTGCAAGTGCTATTTATTGATAGGTGCTGTAGTGCAAAATGTACATTGTCCATGTTTGCTGAGTCCGTTCTAGTGCATTCTTACATGGTGATCCTACAGAAGGGGTGTGGATGATGCTCCTGACATGCTGGGGTGATGTTACAGACAGTGCAGAGGGACAGGATTTGCCGATTAGTAGGAGAGAGACATTCACTGGCAATGCTGACAAGTTATACAGTGGTTAGCAGAACAGTCATTGAGTATAGTTGTAGTGAGACTGGCATTTGACAAAACGTAGGACCTTGGTCAAAGTAGGCCATGGTGCAGGGACTAGTGCTTCCGGGTACTCTTCCATGTGAATGTGATCTGTTCCATGTCTTCTTCTTCTGATGTGTGTGTTGCCTGCTTTGTCCTTGTTGTTGTTGGTTGTGAAGGGGTAACACACACCTCAGTGTTAGAAGACGTGGAGCCAGACATCCCGGTGGCTGCTCCCTGTGAAGGTCTTAAGGGCAGTACTGCAGCAAGGAGGGCCTGCTGGTTTTTGAGAATAGCAGCTACATCAAGATGGTAGGCAGCCAGGTCGGCCCTGAGGGAGTCATGATTGCATTCGTGCATGCAGTGGAAAGTTTGGGGTGCGAGGTGTTGTGGCAACTCCCTAACTGCAGTGGTGAATTCCTTTATAGTTTCTTGTAGTCCTTGCAGTATGGATGTTAGGGCTTGCATAGCTGCTGCCTGATCTGCAGATGACATCATGCACGAGCACACCCCCTGAAGGCTGGCTGCCATATTTTGCATCCCCACCTGCACCTCCTTGGCCAGCTCCCACTGTACTCCAACTACAGTTCTTTCAAAGCTGGTGCCAGTGTCGTCAGAGTCCTCAGCTGTGTAGGAGCTGGCAGGTCTTGCAATTGGGGTGATGGCTGCTTGTTCTGTGCTCCTCCTTGTGACTGAAGGTGGGGTCTGGAGGGTTTCAAGGACCTTTTGGATGGTCTCCTGGGGAATGTTTATGGGCTCGTCATCCATGTCATCAGGGAAATCTGGGACAGGCATATCGGCAGGAGATCCACGTTCCTCTGCAATGAAACAGGGAACAATTAGTGTGTCTGTGTTGTGACAATTTTGACGTAACATGCCAGCCTTTTGATGAATTCACTTTGTGATCTTGTTTGGTATTGGTATCTGATGTCCTTCATATGGGCATTGTTATAGGCCTATGGCCCACCTGTGTGTCACATGTATGATATTGAGTTATCAGACTTGTCTGCCTAATCGCCCTAGGTGTTGCTTTGTACCAAATAAGGAATAGCCAGCTTTTTGTCCTACTCGACCCTCCGTGTATATCTATTCTTATGGTGAGACCTTTCACTGGCTGTGGGTGTTCTGATTGCCCTGGCAGCAGACTTGCCTCTCAGGACCTGCCCCAATCCCTGATTGTTCACATTGACTTAATTGTAATTGACATGTGGCATATCCTATGCATGGCAATGTTATGATGTGATATGGATGTAGACATTGTTAATGTGTCCTGCTGATGTTGGGTAGTGTGTGTTTAATTGGATTTCCCTGTTTATCGTATCAATGTCCTATTTGGTCCTCTGACTGTGCAGGTGTATTTAAGTGACCAGTTGCATGTGTCCCCTCCTCAATGCTGTTGTCTGAGCAGTATGACATTTGTGATGTTGCCTTGTTAGCCAGGCACGGGAAGGACCCTGACATATGCAGCATGGGTGTGTCCTTAGTGCTGTGTTGCTCCTATTGCTGTTTACTTTGGCTGATGTATGTGACAACTATGGGCATTGACATATGAGTGTACTGGGGCCTTTGTCTTGTTTCAGGAGATTGTTGCAGATGTCATCCTCACCCCCTAATTTAGATATGTATGCTCCATGGGGAGGTTACTGCCATTGGCTACTATAGCTGCACAGAGATCAGAGGTGTTAGTGTCAACTGTTGTTGCAGTTACATTGCAGTTGTTGTTTTGGCTAGTGGATTGCTGATAGGGCCCTAGTTAATGTAGGAGATATTTTGGCTGACGAGTGCCAGGATGTAAGTTTGACGTAGTGGCCTTCCCTCCTGTCGAGGCTTTCCCTTAGCTCCATTGTTGTCATGAAAGGATGCCCCCATGGGACTGTTGTTGGTGTTGTGTTATGTTGTGCCCCAGCTTCTGTATGTGCAGGGCATGCCCCCCTGCCGTGCCCCTTTACCCATGCCACTCCATGTATATGCTGACTTTCATGCAATGTGCAGTAGGTATTTCCCCCCCTGCTTACAGTCAACATTATTGCATTATAATTCCCCATGCGACTTACCCTGCATGTGTGTTGTCTCGTGGTAGTCTGCACTGTCCTGTCCTTGAATCCCTGTGACGATCTCCTCAGGGATGACGGCTGCGACCATCTCCTCCATGTGGTCCAGGGCCTCCTGGTGTGCTGGACTCCCCCCTCCAGTCTGCAGTGCTGCCTTCCTGTTCCTGGCCATTTTTTCCTTTGTCCTACGTTTGCAGTTATGCCAGCGTTTCTTACACTCAGTGACTGTCCTGCGTACTTCAGCCACACTGTTGATCTTGTCAACAATTTGTTGCCATATGGCCTCTCTCCTACTGATTGGCAACTTAGAGGTGATGAACAGTTGGTGCTGGTGTTCCGTCACCTCTTTAACCAGGATTTCCTGCTCCTCTGCACTGAAGCGACACTTTCTTTTTTTTCTATATATGTCCTGGTTCCTGTATGGATCATCCTGGCTGGTTCCTGGTCTGCTGTCATCTTCCTGGGGTCTGTAGTGGCATCTGGGATCCATTTTGGCTCTCCTCTGCTGAAAGGGCAGTGTTCGCGGGCATTTTTGACGCTATTGCGTCAAAAAAAACGGCGCTTTCCGGGTTGCGCTGTCGTAAATCGACCCACAGTCATTTACGTCGCGTTAACGTCGTTTTCCTTTACGACTTGGCGCTGCGATGTGCGTAAAAAAAAATTACTCCCACCTGTTGATTGCACCGCCGTGCGTCAAAGTATAAATTTGACGCCCGCACGGCGCATCGAAATGGCGTTAGCCGGCGGTAACATTTTTGCCGCAAAACTGCGGCGGCGCAGCTTTGTGTCAAAAAGTATAAATATGGCCCTAAGTTTTTTTATGTCATAGTAATGAAAAAACCCTAAAGTCATTTTCATTACTGTGAGGCCTGCCCTTCTCATATACCAGCATTGGGAATTCCTTATAAAATCTTTAAACTGTAATCCCTGATCTGAGTGGAGTCGCTGCATCATGTTTTTTATCACTGGAAGGGTAATAATAAATCTTATTTACTGGTAAAGTCAGAATTGTTATTACTATTTAAAAAATGCCAATTTTAGAAAGTTGACATTTCTCTGTCCTCACAGCCCTGTGTGCCTAAAAGCTATCTCCAATACACGTCTGACCTGGATGAGGTGACAGCTACACTAGTGCAGTCCCTTCAGATGCCGACAACACAGGATGCTGAGCTACATATGCATTCATCTTCATACATATGGGTCTTTCTGGGGAGGAGGGTGGGAAGGGCTCATACTTCACAATAACTCTTTTGAGTCACCCCTACATCAAAGGTACGTGTCAGTATAAGTACTGCGTCTCTTGACCCACTCAAGAATACACTTCTGGACTGAAGGAAGCTCTGCTGGAGTAAAGACTGCTGTGTGCTAGGATTGCCACTCTGCCAGATCTGACTGGTCATAGGAACTGCTGCACTGCCCTGCTGTGCCGCCGTGCTGATCTCTGCCCTGCACCCCAATCATCTCTCGAGAGTGTCTCCAAGGGCTTGCTAGCTTGCCTCTTGTTTTCCTCTGAGGTCTTTGGGACATCAAAGACCTCGTGCTTCTAGCCCTGCACCCCTACAACCAAGACCAGTGCTCTGAGTTGCAGGAGCATGGTGGGCACATCTTCAGAGTGAGCGCAATGCCCCACCTCTGTACCTCACACTGTGTGACTCAAGAGAGTCCCTTGCCATTGTTCTCTGCTTGCCAGCTGGATTAGCGCTCCCATTCTCAGAGTGTCAGAAGAATAGCGTTCCTCACTGGGGCCGAGCGCCTGAAGAACAACACTTCCTAGCGTGGCGTAAGTCGGTGCACATCCCGGTCATCCTGACAACCTCGATGCTCTGAGCACACACACACCTGTCTTCCTTAGACTGTTGACAGCACCTGCAGCTTACTCTGCCCATCTACACCGCCTAGCCGAGTGACAGCGTAACGTCCCCCCAGAGGTACAGATGTTTTGGATTACCATCCGACCTAAGTCATTTAGAAGGATTTTGCTGCACTCTTCACAGCTGACCCAAGTTCACTTTCAGTTGACTTAATTACTCGGCTGGACCGAGTGGTACTGAAATTTCTTTTCACTGCGCTCCTCACACCTGACCAACGGATTCCCTAATTATTGTAATAACTCTGAGACAAGCCCCATTTTAAGCACTGCTTTTAGATTAACCTAAAAAGTGAAAATCTAGAGAAATACTAATTGGATTTTTGTCATTTTGGTCTAAGATAAATGCTATCTATTTTTATCAACCTGTGTAGATTCTTTTTATGGTGTTCTCCTTGTGATTACTGCATGTGTGTTGCACAAATACTTGACACATTGCCTTCTAAGCCTGCCTCATCTGCGCCATGCTACCAGATGGTGAGCACCGGTTAAATAAACCTGTGAATCTGACTTACTCTGACTAGAGTGGTAGGTTCTGTCTGGCTTAGGTACATATCCTAGCCACACGGAAACCCCATTTCTAATACATGGACACACTGGTCTTGAAATGACTGCATGAATTTGTGGACCTATGAATGGCTGATACAGAAAAACTGTTTCATTGATCTATATGTGCCCATAACCACCACCCTGAGCCAGAAGCTGGTTACCTAGATGCTAGGGAAGGTGCTCAGTAGCACATTAAGGTTACACACTCACTTTAAGATACACTTTTCCATTACACCTATGATGCCCTAATAATGCAAACGCTCTTTATTCAAGTTAGATTACAGTTTCTGGGAATCATTTGTAGTTAATACTCATCAACTAATTTACAGATATTCTGAGTAAGGTTCAATTACTCTTTATATTAATGTTGCCTGAATTAATCTCCCATCAAAATAAAGGCATAGCATGTGCTCCAGTGGATGGGAAACCCTTAATGTGATATCACCTTGTTAAAAAAACACAATCTGGGTTATGGCACTAAGTTTAACAAAAAACACAAAAATGTAAGTCTAGGTTATGGCACTAATATTTTTAAAGCTCCCAGCCTTCCTTGCCCATGTTCCTGTGGGCAAAGAAACTACTGTACCCTGGAAGTGGGCTTTCCGGAGCACAGTTAGTGAGATGGCAGGGGGCTTCGGGTCCCTGGGGTCTTTTCAGGGTCATGGGGAGGCCATGCATTTTTCTCTCATTCTTCAAATTTTTGCCCGATGAGATGGGATCGCTGGAGCCTTTTCAGGCATTTTTTCCTATTAGGTTGCAGGGATGGGGTCCACAAAGTCCTCTAACAATCAAAGAGGGGGAGAGCACACTTCCCTCCCCTTTCTAAGCATGTTGTCACCCGGGAATTGGATTTCTAGAGCCTCCCAGAGGCTCCTCTAAATAAGATATTGCGTTACCCCACCAGGCTCCAGTCGATTTAGTTGCATTAATTTTGCTGCACATTCAAAGATACTCTGAGAATTTGCAACAAATTAAAAAAGACATTTGTCCCCAGGAGGGACCCTGTGGGACCCCCACCAGGACTAGGGGGCAAGGTATCACTACCCTGCCTCCTCCTATCTTTTTTTAACCTTTTTTGGAACACTCTGGTCTGAGTCCTAAGATAGCTGCTGTCACACTGCTGATGTTGTGGCAGCCAATCAGATCTCATCTTGACATCTGTTGGCACCACCAGTTTTGCAGAGAGTGAAATATTCAGTTTCTTTCAGCCTAGATGCTTAAAAACCGCTGAACAGATTGACACCAAATTTCAAAAAGCATACCTTCCAGACCACAATCTAAGTGTCTGACCAATTTGGTAGAAATCCATTCAGCCATTTAATCTGTCTGTGTGTCAACATTTTCTATAGAAAAATGAATGAGGGAAACACGTTTTGGGACTACCCCCTTTTCTTGGCCCCTGCTTGACAGATCACCCCAACACTTTCCAGTTTGAAGCTGAGGTGAAAGAACGTGTTTTTTGCAAACGCTTTGTGAAGATTCATCAAACAATGCTGAAGTTATTAGGAAAACACAAAATACTGTTACTGTGGAAACGTGGTGCTAACTATAGCTACCAGTGCCGACTGCCCCCGTAATATATGGACTTAGGTGAAAATGTCAGTTAAAGTGTAACATTTTAAACTAAAAAGAACTTAAAATTTACCAGTTATAGTTAACTGGGTTAGATATAACTTCCAACCCTGCCTTGCAGTGCTTATGATCCCACATATTGCATAATTCGTAATGTTTATTGGCATGGACCCTCATTACGACTTTCGCGGTCTTGCATGAAGACCGCCAAAGCCGTGGGCACCAGGAGACTGCCAGTGCTGGTGGTCTCCCACCCACCATATGGGTACATGCCATATTTTTGCCACACTTTGGGCAGAAATCCAGCAGTAGTCATGCTGGCGGGTGGATGCGCTCTGGCGGTTCCACCATTGGCCCCGCCCCAGCCAGTAGGACACCACCTTTTGCCTAAGGATGATAAGTCTAACACCACGCCTATCGGAAATCCTTCCCTCACACTGAAAATTGAATGGGGTTTTGTAACTTAGTTTATGACTTTGGTACCTTGCTCTCAATTACATTAAACCTTTGTCTTTTACTTGGAGAAGATGGCCATACTTGTGGAAGCCTCCAATACTGAAGCTTGCCATAGTTGTGACAGTATTGACCATCTCCAACTTCTTATCAATTCAAATTAGGAAAGCTCAGTGATTCATTTATTTTCCAGAATTCCGCATTCTTTCTGTGTGGCAGCATTGAATTATTGATTACTTGACTTATGAAGGTAGTTAAGGAGCTTTGAGACTTGGGCTATAGAAACACATTAAGAAAATAATAAACTCTTCATGTCCGCAAAGGCAAGACACAATTACAGGAATGATGGGCCTGTTGCTTGCTTGTTTCACTTGCACACAGATGATAGTTTCTTCCAGGTGTAAAGAGTTAGGGGGCTGTATTATCTGTGGTGCCCCTGTGGTGCTTTTTACCCCCGGTACATTATAATGTCACAGATAGCACTACAAATGATAAGGCAGCACTTTTTCTAATACGGATTGTGCGGGTATTAAAAGAGCTGGTGATATACCAAGGGGTACAAGCTCATTTACATGGAAGTGTTGCCCATGCAAGTGAGGCAATTCTTTGCCTTTGAGCCAGTGCCATACTGCAGTTATGGACACAGAAGCAAAGAGGCTTCCTGCCGGTGCACTAACTTTGCACCATGATGTGGTAGTGCACAATCGTATTCCCAACCAAAGAGTGCCTCTTGTGAGAGGGTACAGGGCTCCCATGGATCCCTCAAGTATTTCCCTACAGATGGCTGCAGTGACTCACTGCACCCCTGTAGGGGGATCCCTGTCCCCTTTGAAGTGGAGGCTAGGTCACCATTGCCTGTAATAGGCAGACTGTTGGCTTCTTGCATCCAGGTTGCATATCAATGAGCTATTTCTTGCACTGTATATATAATGAGACCCATGGTGTCTGTAGTAATCCTTAACCCATTTGGGCACACTGACATTGTACCAGCAACATTCATTTTCTTTTTCAGTCATGGTGCTATTTCTCAAATGTTAGCACTGGAGTTTCTGGTTGTCAGAGTGTGCTCCTTATACAAGCATTAATCACCACTCTAGTCAGGGTAAGCTGGATACACACTTAGAAATAACCTGTGCTTCTCTTCTTGTAGTTTGGCACAGAGCAGTCGGACTTATCTAAAGAGGCAATGTGTACAGTATTTGTGCAATAGGCCAGGGAACCCCCAGAGACATGTAGACAATGAAATCTATCCTTCAGGAGACCTATTGTGCGCTCTATCACCCTCCTAGTACATCCATGGGCCTCATTGTAATTCCTCTCTGCATCCGTCCTGGGATTCCTCACTGGTGTCAGGAGCCAACCCAAGTTTGGATAGCCAGAATCACCTAGAAAAAGGTGAAATACAGAGTAGTCATTGTTAAGCCCTTAAGTCAGACAGCCTGGCTGTCTGCTATGTGTCAGTTAGTGACAGACACACTTACCTATGATCCACCCTCTGTCCTCTTCGAGTTGTTCCATTCTCTGTGGCACACTACTGTTCCTCAACACAAAGGAATCATGGACTGAACCTGGGAACATTCTGTACACCTGTTCACTGACTCTTGGGGGGGATGATAGGTATGTGGGTGCCATTGATGGCACCTAGCACATGGGGTATGTTGGTAAAGGCATAGAATTCAGGCTTGATGGCAGGGAGGTCAGTACTTTGGGGAAACCTCACATAGGACTGCAGGTGTTGTACAAATGCATTTAGAAATCTTGTCAGTACCATGCTGAACATTGGCTGTGAAAATCCAGCACCCATGCCCACTATCACTTGAAATGAGCCCGTGGCCAGGAAATGGAGTGCGGAGAGCACCTGTACTTCAGTAGGGATGGCATGCTGATTACAATTTCCCAGGGTTAGTGCAGGATCCAGTAAAGCACAAAGTTCCTGAATTGTTGCACATGTGAGTCTGTAATTGATTATGATCTGACGCTCCACCATGGTCCTCATATCCAAAAGTGGTCTGTACACCGATTGTGCCCTTCCTCGCCACTAGGGACGGTACCTATGAGGGGTATTAAAAAGGTGGGATGTACACACATACATAGGCACATATTGTCATCAATTGTGCACTGCATATTTCATTGTAGTGACGCAACAATAACTGCTTCTTGACAGATCTACATCTACACTTCAATGAGGGAACAGTGTTTTTCATGTGTGGTATATTACAAAATGGTCACATGCATAGGTGCTTCCTGTGGCTAGTAGGGCCTGCATTGTGCACATCTTTATGTATAGATGCGTAGTTACTGCTAAAATGTCTGCTCACTGTAATCCAGGTCTTTCATTGTGGAAGTGACCTCATACCGCTAGCGGTTGATGATACAGCATGAGGCGGTGTTTATCACCATTTGCACCATCATTGGTTAAGATGGATGCCAATGGGGAATCCTGGCGTATCATGATCAACACCGGCGGTGACGGTGCACACCGCCGCTGTGCGTACGCGATTTCAACATCTATTATTCACTTGACTCCCTGATCTCGTGCAGACAGGTACTCCACTGTGTGTACTGCTGTGGCCTGCCTCTGGGATGTGGCTCGTGTTGCAGGGAAAGGGCCCCGGCCTTCACCCAGGAGGAACTGGAGAGGCTAGTGGATGGCGTACGCAAAACTGTACGGATGGCCAGAGGAACAGGTGAGTCTGGGTTTGGGGGGCACTCTTTGGGTGTAATGGATGGTGTTGAATGGACATATGTGTGCACCTCTGAGCCTGCATGGGCCGAGGTGCATGGCATGCTGCATGCGTATGGCCAGTAAGTCTAAGAGTACTGTCCATTCCATAGTGGACAATTAGCCAGATGTACCTATCTTGCAAGTGCCTGACCTCTGTGTTCCATATCTGTGTCACCCTTTTAGGTCAGCGCCCACCTGAAGAGGGCACTTTGGCATGCCATCACCAAGGAGGTGCGGACCCTTGGGGTCTACAACCGGCAGAGCACCCACTGCAGAATGAGGTGGGAGGAACTGCAGCGCTGGGTGCGTAAGATCTGTAAAGCCCAGCTGGTGAAGTCCTCCCAAAGTAGAAGCGGTGCCCATCGGACACTGACCTCCCTCACGCGACGTATCCTGGCGGTGGTGTACCCAGACCTGGATGGGCCCTTGAAGGCTGCACCGCAGTCACAAGGGGGTGAGTACTCATGCCACAAACTTCAGTCTGGAAGGATGTCTGTGTGTGCTTTAGGGTTCATGCTGCTGAGAGGTAGGGACTCTGACTGGTGTCCATGAACATTATGGTCCCCAAAGGGTGTAGGGGTGTCTTTGTCAGGTCTCCCACATGTCGCCTCCTTAGGTAGTCCAGGGGATGGATGTAGAGCAGTATTCTGGTCAGTAGTCAAGGGAATGGCCATGGGCATAGTGAACGGTGTTGCCTGTTGGGTGTGTCTTCTGGGTGGGTGTATGTCTAGCCATTATGTACCTCCATTCAGCTATTTACAAGTGTCTCTCCTGTTTTGTCTCCCCATCCCTGTTCTCTTGTGTTGGTTTGTACAGCAGCAACATCTGGCGAGGGAGCTGAGACACTGGCAAGTAGGGAAGCAGCGGCCCACGGATCCTCGGAGGCAGAGACATCCGATGCCCAGGGGACCAGTGGGTGGAAGGGCGAGGGGAGTTCCACAGGGGAGACAACTACCACTGGAGGGAGTGACTCCGAGACCTCCTCCGATGGGGGCTCCCCGGCGGTGGTGGACCCTAGTGGCCACACCACTACAGTGATATCTTCCACCACCCCCCATTCCATCACTGCCCTCCCTTCTGCTCCCCACCGAGTTGCCCGTGCCCGCTAACCCTGAAAGGTGGGTGTCTCCTTTGCCCCAGGCACCTCCTCCCTTGCCCCAGTCAGCCCTGCTGCCCTCACAGAGGAGGCTATTGACCTCCTGAGAACCATCTTTGTAGGGCAGACAACCATTGTCAATGCCATCCAGGGGCTAGTATCAGAGGTGCAGCAGTCAAATGCCTATCTGGATGGCATTCACTGTGCCGTGTCTGCCCTACAGAGATCTTTTCAGGCTCTGGCCTCCTCTTGGATGGCAGCCAGTTTCCCTGACCATTCCGTCCCCCCTCCAACCTCCTATACCCCTTCCAACACCCCACTCCCTTCACCTTTCCAAAGCACACATTCAGACATGCAGTCAAGCACATCAACACACAAGAAGCACACTTCTAAACACAAGTACCACACCTCCCACCACAAGCATTCACCCAGCCAACAGACACATGCACACACAACAACATCCACTTCCCCCAGTGTGCCCACCTCTTCTGCCTCCCTGTCTGTCCCCTCTACATCCACACCCTCATGCACTGCACCTTCATTCATTGTTGCTGCTCCTCTTGTTGCACTCACCATAATAGCAGCCATCCATACATGCACCCCATGCACCCCATACACCACACCTGCACTCACCACAACTACTGTAGTTGACACATGCAGCACACTCACCAGACTTGCAGACACCCACACAAGATACATCCACACTAGCTGCCTGTCATATCCCACTGTGTCCACCCCGTCCTCCAAAAACACACAAACGCACCCACCCATCACACATCCACCACACCACACCACAGCATACTGTCCAGTCACCTGCACCCACTACACGCACCCCTACACCACATACATCCACTGCCTCTGCCTCCACTCCCACGCCCTCATCCAGGACCACCCCAATTGCTCTGAATTTTTTTTTCCTCTCCTGTGCTGAACTCTTCCAACCCACTGGCCCACCCCGCATTGTCCCTAAGCGTGCTCACCTCCTTGCCCTTTCCACTCCTTCCACTTCACAGCCCACCCATGTCCGCCCTTCACATTCCCGTGCCCCTTCTCCAGAGAAAAAAAAAGGCCCGGGCACAGCCTATTCCATCTGGCTCCACCTGCTCAAAACACCCCCCGCCTTTAAAGGACAAACCCACCCCCCTCCACCTTCAAAATGAAAGTCCAAGGCCCACCCCCGTCGCAAATCCCCACCACCCCCGTTCCGTGAGGTGCCTGGATGCCCCTTTGTTGCCCCATTAGGTGGAGTACCGTGCACTTTTGGGAGTGAGGTTGGGTCCGTTGTGGCCCATGGCACTTGTAGCCGTACAGACTGCCCATTGGCCCTGTTTGGAGTGTGGCCTGTGTTTTGGTGGCACACTGTTGAATCCTGGTCTTTCGTTTCATTGTTTATGGGTGTGGGGCATTTGTATGTACTATGGTCAAGTTGGATTTGCCTTGTGTCAGGTAAGTACCTCATGCTGTGGGGTGTGTGACTTGTGCTGCTGTGAAGGGTTGGGGAGGCGTTGCATGGTGGGTGGAGTGGGTGGGTATGTAACTGTCACCCTTTCCTCCCTTGTTTCGTAGGTTGCGGTACTGAGTGTTTCATTGGATTTGGTTCATTTCCGCCTGGCTTTGCTTGGCGGTGGTTCCTGCCCCGGAACTGGCGGAGGACTGGTGGTCAATATTTGATGGGTGGGTTGGGCCTGTCCGTCGGCCTGTGGGCAGATTCTGCCATCGTAATCGGTACTCCTCTACTGGTGGTGGGTGGTTTTCTGGATGCCTGTCTTTCGTTTGGCTCATTATTTGGCAGTCCGGACCACTTCTCTGTTGGTGGCTTTTACCGCCACCGCCGGCGGAGCGGAACGTTCCGCCGTGTTCATAACGAGGGCCTTAGTTCTTATACCCAAATGTGTGTTAGAAGCGGGGGTGACTTCAAAGAAGGGTCTTTGAAGTGCACACAGGTCCTTTCCTCCTAGTCCTGGCTCCAGACTATTAGTATGGGGTATTCAACAGTTTGTGTGGGGACAGGAACTCCCTATTCAGGTGCAAGTTTCAGTTCCTCTCCTCCATTCCTGCACAGTAAAGAGCCATCAGAACGCAGATGAATGCAGATGAGTACTCCGGCACATCTATCCTTCCTGTGTTTCTGGCTATCTAGAGGGAATGCACAAAGTGTAGCTGTCACCCACCCCAGACGTGTATTGGGGACAGGATGAAGGCACACAGAGATGTAAGAGCAGAAAAGTGTCCACTTTCAAAAAGTGGCATTGCTAAAATAATAACTTTAAATCCAACTTTGCCGGTAAAGAGGATTTTTTATAACCTTTCCATTGATATGAAACATGATGCAGCCACTCCATTCTGAGCAGGAATTACATCTTAAAGGTATATTAGGGAAATCCCAATGCTGGCCTAGGAGAGGAATAGGCCTCACAGTAGTGAAAAATAACTTTGGGAGTTTTTCACTTCCAGGACATGTGAAACCTAAAAGTACATGTCCTACCTTTTAGTTACATAGCACCCTGCCCTATGTGCTACCTACGACTTACCTTAGGGGTGACATATGTGAAATAAGGGGCATTTAAGGCTTGGAAAGGGCTTTTAAATGCCAGGTCGAAGTGGCAATGAAACTCTCACAGACTCTGCAGTGGCATGTCTGAGACATGTTTATACGGCTACTTAAGTGGCTGGCACAATCAGTGCTGAAGGCCCACTGGTAGCATTTAATTTACAGGCCTGGGGTATATGGTATACCACTTTACAAAGGGCTTACCAGTAAATTAAATATGCCAATTGTGTATACACCTACGTTACCATGTTAAGGGGAGAAGCACATCCACTTAAGTACTGGTCAGTAGTGGTAAATTACTAAGTCATAAGGTCATCTAAAAGAATCAGCAAAAACGTGAGGTAAGCAGGTAAAAGGTTTGGAGAAAGACCACCCTGAGGCTGACAGGTCTGAAAATAAGCCTCTGTCTTTTGTCATGTAACCTATCACACATAACAGTGTTATTTGTCAGCCTTGTCGAGGCCAGGACACCCACAAACATGTATTCGTATTTTTTACAGGTTTTTATTTGTGACCTCAACAAGGAAGGAACTCCATTCTACTTGGACAATTTTCTTGTGCTTATTTGCAGTATCTTCAGTTTAAGCACTCTCTGTAGGTGTTCTAGAATTGGTTCTTGCAAGATCGTCTACCTTGTAGTGATAGTTTACAGTTGTAATTTGGAGATTAGGGGTTAGCCTCTTTAGTAAGGATTCTCTCAGATGCTCTGGTGCCTACTTGAATTATTCCCCTTTTCCAGCCTGCTGATTGTACTGCAATCAATCAGTCCAGCAAATTCTGCCCAGTAAGACAAGCAATTATATAATTTTGATTTTAGGTTTGCTGATCAGATCTAGTGGCAGAGGTCAGAATCCTTATGTTAATCAAATAAAAAATGTTATGGCCTTTAGTACAACAAGAAAGGCACTGACTGTTGCCTTTTGATCACTATTCTAATTTTTTATGTTCAAAGAAAAGAGAGATTGTCTTCACACATTAAAGATAAGTCAGGAACTGGATGTTAAATTACCACTCACATGCAGAGAAGCAATGCAAGCTTCTCCTTTGATGTTTATCCAACATCTTTAGAATCAGAGGCCAAATTTAATAAAGGCCTGGTGCACCGAGCGCCACAGTGTAATTTTTTTACGTTAATGTGGTGTTAGGTTGGCAAAAACGCAGTGTCACATTTAGAAAGTGGTGCAATGCACACATTGCGCCACTTTGTAAACCCTTGTGCCACATTATGCCTGCGCCAGGAATAATCTATGCAAGGGGGGCATTCCTCCGTTAGGAGGCCCAGAAAAATGGTGCAGTGGAATCTATGAAATTTCACAGTGCCATTTTCCTGTCAGTTTTTAATGCTTTCTCACTGGTCCTTTGAAAGTAAACTTACAAGGGGATGCGAATAGGCTGATGAACCTTTTGGATCCCATGGAGAATCATAGCTATGTAGTAATTGATGAACATCAATAATCAATTGTACGAATCAATAATCAATAAGCAAAACACTAATCATCAATCATTTATGTCAACATTTCATGAAAAAACACTACTCATTATATGTTTTATCAATTTTATTTCCCTATTTGTTACAATACTAAGTCATAAGATTAATTCAAACTTTATTCAATCAACTCAGAAAAAGTTCATTAATGACCACCAATAACATAATCGAATCCGAACGTGAGAAAACATATGCACTGATGCTTCAGCATAAGTCAACAAGATGTGTATAACAGCATTAATAGCAGGGTTCAGCAATCAGTTTGTCAATCATTTGTCACTGTCAGCGTTACCCAAAGAAACCTTCCCTAACCCAGATTAGCATTAGCATGTGGGACTTCATGTGAAAACAATTTAAAACACTAATTTAGAAAACATTTAGCTAAAAGAAAAACTAATTAAACAGTGCAGTTGGTGCCTAGAAAGAAAGGCACAAAAGTTAACAGTCACATTGCCATAGCTACCTATCCACAGAATTAATCAGCAACTAAGTCAGTCTTCATCTTCAAGTCATCAATCGATCAGCAACGCATCAGGCCCTCAAGAGCATAAGTCCAAGCACAGAATCTCGAATCGCCTCTTCCGACATCTAATATCTGCATCACTTCTCCCCTAACATCTGAAGATGTTGCCCTTTGTCATGACTTTTTAGTAAGGTTACCCAGTCCATCCCCCTAATTCCTAATTTGTCAGTCAATCACCAGTTATTACCTTCACCAATAAAGTTTATTTTACAAATCTATAAATTCGAAGATTATGCCGTTCTCAGTTCATTGATTAGTTCACTGTACGATGTCCTCATCATCCGGCTCATCAGATATTGAAAATGCTGCATCTTCTATTTCAGTCAGTGTCTCTATTGTTCGACTCCTGGGAAAGTGCATCTTGTCTGCTCTACACAACATATGTTGTGATTGATTCACTCATCTCCTGTCCATCGGTACATTGCAGAAAATTCTAGCTAAGCAGACTTTAACAGCAAATGGTTCATGGTAAGATCAATACATCAGCTTCTCTACAGTGCTAGTAATTCAGCTTCTGCATGAGGCCTGGCAAAACTAGGCCACAACTTCGGCTAAGTTAGCTCTACAATATAGCACAAAACATATGTTAAACATCTTAATATAACATATTACTACATTTTATTATGCATTTCCAATATTTCACACTTTTTTATCATTTTTAGTTTAACTTGTGAATGATGGCAGCCACTCTTCGTGGGCACATTTTCAAACGTGCACAGTAATTTCTCCATGTTTAGTTTTCTTACATTTTCTTGTCAATCAAAATGTATAAACATTCAGTAATAATCTCTAATTAACATATCTGATTCAACAGTCCCTCCTCTGATGACTAAATATGTCATCACACTACCTTTACCATTATTTCACAACTCTATCTCTTCTGTATTTTGTCTCCTTCTCAAATCTTCTCTATAGGTTCTTTCCCTGTTTTGTCCTTCCCGCCTCTGATTATATTTTAGATCTTCTCAATTTAATTTGTTGACACGATTTACAAGAACCCAATATTCCTAATATGCAAGCAATCACAATTAATATTCCCTGTATGATTTTTAATTATACCCCATTCCAAATGTTACTAAGCCAATTTCCCACTGAAGCAAATCCGTTTCCAACCTTTTCCCAAACACCTGGTTCTTTTAATTCTTTTAAATCCTTACTTGAGTTAGTAAGGTTAGTGAGTAAGGGCTACATGTATCAAACTCTAGTTTTGCGACTCACACTTTGCGAGTCGCAAAACAGGATGTAAGTAAGAATCGCAATTCCAGTTTATGATTCGGTGCAGAGTCGCATTGCAATTTACGAAATCACAAATTGCGATTTCGCAAATTGCACAAGGGTGTGGCCCGGACTCGCAAATTGTGACTGTGTTGCAATTTGCAAGAGGGTGCCAAAAAAAAGAAGAAAACACAATTCCTGGTTCTGAGTGATGATATCAGAACCAGGAAGTAGCCCCCCCGGTAACTGGGAGGAGTCTACCCAGCACAGACAGCAGAGGCACACCCAGCTGAGAGGAGCAACTGCAGCCATCGCAGCTCAAACTCCCACTGCAGGGAGGAAGAGGAAACTAAAGTTTTCTGATAAGGAACCAGAGGTCCTGACTGAGGAGTGCTGCCTGAACCATGAGGTCCTGTTTAGCAAGGCAGCAATGAGTGTCCCTGACACACAGAGAAAGAAGATCTGGCTGGAGATTCAGAACAAGATCAATGCGATTGGAGTCAACCATCGCACCATCGATGAGGTCCGCAAAAGGTGATATGACCTCAGGTCCAGGACCAAAGAAAGTGTGGCAGAGCGGATGAGGGAGGCACGCTGAACTGGTGGAGGACCATCCACAGTACCACCTCCTACAGCCATTGATAGCATGATGAAGACCACTCTGGAGCCGGAGGCTGTCTTTGGAATTGAGGACCTGGACAGTTCTGCACCGGGTACATCCAAAAGTAAGCAGCAAATCTTACTTATATACACCATTCAATGCACCATGCACACAACCACAGTACACAAAAGTATGCATCCACCAAATTTGTTCCATGCCTAGATTGCAACCTAGAGAACAATGCATTATGGGCAATGTAGTCCAGTAGTCCAACTTTTGATTAATATTTATTTTGATACACCACACATATGAGAGGCACTGACAGTGTATCCCCTGTGTCCCACAGGTCTCCCACAAGTACCCACCAATGACCCTAATGTGCAGGGAGATGAATCTGCCACCATCACCACAGACAAGGCAGCCAGTGTATCAGCAGTTGTCCACCATGCACGTGATACCACTGAGGAGACAGATGTGGACACTGAGACAGGCAACCTGACACCGGGGCCACAGATGAGTGTGAGTCAGCCACATAGGTCAGCTGGGTCTGGGCGGAGACAACGATGGTGACATCAAACACAGTCAGCAGGTGAGGAGGATGTCACAGGGGAATAATTCCTAGGACTGGAGGCATCCTTACTGGGCAGTCACATCCTGCAAAATAAACATATGCGGTTAATGCACAGGAACCTGCACAGACTGCAACAAATGGTGGTAAGGTTTTCCAGTGCTGACACACATTTCACCACCATGAACAACAACATGGCAAACCTCACCCCCACCATCAATGACCTGTGCAGGAAATGGTGGCAGATAGGGCCCATACAAGGCGCAGAGAGCACAACACTGCTGCCCGTTTGGGCTGGCTGAGTCAGTCGATTGGCCGCCTCGCAACCACTACTATCTGCCTGTCAAGGTGCACTCTAACACTACAAGTGGAACTTGGGCATTTTAGCCAGTGATGTAGCAAGGGAACTAGGGCGCTAGGCCGCAAAAGTCATGCTGTGACCTAATACATACCACCCAGGCAGCAAGGGGCATTGGTGATACCCCTCAGGATAGTGAGTACATGTCCAGTGCGAGCAGCGTTTCTGCCTCAGATACACGCATCCTGCGGAGTAGCAGTGCCCACCAAACATAAGGGGACCAACCAGGATCGGGCCATGGTGCCCGTAGTTGCAGGAGGGTGTGATTTTGCTAATCTGGGAATTGCCTGAGGCACATGATGTAAATGTGTCAGACATTGTAACATTTTACGTTTTTATTGCTGTTTAGACATCAACAGTTCATCATTACACTCCTGACATTAAAGGAAATTTTTGTTCTGCACAACCTGGCTATGTGTGTCTTACATTTGTGAGTGCTGTAATGGTTGCCACATACCTGCAAAAGTAGTGAGTTGCAGTGTGGTCCCGTCTCTGTCTGCCCTCTATTGCGATGCTACTATCCCCAGGCTGTCGTTGTGGTGGCTCTTGCTCTTCATCCTCCGAACATGTGTCATCTAGGGTGAGATGTAGCCCACGTCTGGTTGCTATGTTGTGTAGGATGGCACATGTCAATCAATCAATCAATCACAGACATTTATAGAGCGCGCTACTTACCCGTTAGGGTTCCAAGGAGCTGGGGGGGGGGGGAGGAGACTGCTACTGCTCGAAGAGCCAGGTCTTGAGGAGCGTTCTGAAGGTGAGTAGGTCCTGAGTCTGTCGGAGGTAGGTAGGGAGCGCGTTCCAGGTCTTGGCGGCGAGGTAGGAGAAGGATCTGCCACCGGAGGTGGTTCGTTGGATGCGGGGGACGGTGGCGAGGGCGAGGCTCGCGGATCGCAGTTGGCGGGTCGGTGTGTAGAAATTAAGTCTGTCGTTGAGGTAGGTGGGGCCGGTGTTGTGGAGTGCTTTGTGTGTGTGGATAAGGAGCTTGAAGGTGACCCTTTTGTCGACGGGAAGCCAGTGGAGCTCTTTGAGGTGAGGGGTGATGTGGCTGTGTCGGGGTGCGTTGGTGATGAGTTGGGCTGAGGTGTTTTGGATGCGTTGGAGTCGTTGGAGGTGTTTTGCTGGGATTCCTGCGTAGAGTGCGTTGCCGTAGTGCAATCTGCTGCTGATGAGGGCGTGGGTCACTGTCTTCCTGGTGTCGGTCGGGATCCACTTGTAGATCCTGCGGAGGGTGCTGAGGGTGTTGTAGCAGGAGGAGGTGACGGCGCTGACTTGTCTGTCCATGGAGAGTGCGGAGTCGAGGATGAATCCCAAGTTGCGGGCGTGGTCGGTGGGTGTCGGAGCCGTTCCAAGGGTGGTGGGCCACCACGAGTTGTCCCAGGCGGAGGGGGATGTCCCTAGGATTAGGATTTCTGTCTTGTTGGTGTTGAGTTTCAGGCGGCTATTTCTCATCCAGTCGGCGACTGCTTTCATTCCTTCGTGGAGGTTGGCTTTGTCGGTGGCGGGGTCGTTGGTGAGGGAGAGGATGAGCTGGGTGTCATCGGCGTAGGTGATGATGTTGAGGTCGTGACAGCAGGCCACTTGTGCAAGGGGGGCCATGTAAATGTTGAACAGAATTGGGCTCAGGGAGGAGCCCTGGGGGACGCCGCAGATGATGTTGTTGGCTTCTGAGCGGATGGTGGGAGGCGGACGGTCTGTGTTCTGCCGGAGAGAAAGGATGAGGTCCAGGCTAGGGCTTTTTCCTGGATGCCGGCTTTTTGGAGGCGCAATAGTAGGGTGCGGTGGCAGACCGTGTCAAAGGCCGCTGAGAGGTCTAGGAGGATGAGGGCGGAGGTCTTGCCGTGGTCAAGTTGGCGCCTGATGTCGTCTGTGGCGGTGATGAGGGCGGTCTCGGTGCTGTGGTTGCGTCTAAATCCGGTTTGTGAGGGGTCGAGGACGTTGTTGTCTTCGATGTGGCGTGTCAGTTGAAGGTTGACGATCTTTTCTGCGACTTTTGCTGGGTAGGGGAGGAGGGAGATGGGGCAGAAGTTCTTGAGGTCCTTGGAATCGGCTTTGAGTTTCTTGAGGAGGGCGTTGATGTCTGCGTGCTTCCAGCTTTCCGGAAAGGTGCCTGATTCGAAGGAGGCGTTGATGATCTTGCGGAGTTGGGGCGCGATGAGAGAATCGGCTTTGTTGAAGATGTGGTGGGGGCAGGGGTCATTCGGTGATCCGGAGTGGAGGGTGTTCATGATTTTGCATGTTGCGTCGTCGTTGACGTTGGACCAGGCGGTGATGGGGTTGGCGATGCTTGGGTTCGAGGTGGTGACGGTGGTGGGCGTGGTGGGGGTGTTGAAACTGCTGTGGATGTCGGCGATCTTGCTTTGGAAAAAAGCGGCGAGGGTGTCGCAAAGTTCCTGAGAGGGCGGGATGTCGTTGACGTTGGTGCTGGGGGCGGACAGTTCCTTTACGATGCGTAAGAGGTCTTTGCTGTCGTGTGCGTTGTTGTCTAGGCGGTTTTTGAAGGAGGACCTCTTGGTGGTCCTGATGAGGTGGTGGTGTCGGTGGGTGGCGTCTTTGAGGGTTACGTGGTTGTCCGGTGTGCGATCTTGGAGCCATTTCTTTTCCAGTTTCCTGCAGGCGCGTTTGGAGGCCAGGAGTTGCCACAATCTTACATGCAGTCTCTGAGGCATACTGGAGTGCCCTCCACTTTTGTGCAGGCATCAAAAACGTGACTTCAACATGCCAAAGGTCCTCTTAATGACTGTTCTGGTTCGCCGATGTCCAATGTTGTAGCGCCTCTCATTCTGATTGGCAGGTGTTAGGTATGGGGTAAGTATCCATGGCCTCAGAGCATATGCACTGTCACCTGTGTAACAAAACAGCAGATATGAGCATGGCTTCACATGGTTCTGCAGTGACATATATTTAAGACATTGGTGGGTACTACACAGTACCTAATAAACATCCTTCACCAAACTCCCCACATTCTAGGTGTTGTTGTATCCCACTGAGCCTGAATATGTATGCATCATGTGTACTCCCTGGAAATTTAGCCACTATGTCAGTTATTACATTATGGGCATCACATACCACCTGCATGTTGAGTGAGTGAGTACATTTCCTATTGCGGAACACATATTCCGGATTTGCAGGTGGACAAATGGGTATATGTGTCCCGTCCACACACCCTATTACATGGGGAAAGTTGGCAATTCTGTAGAAGTCCAACTTGGTGTTGTGTATTTCCTCCTCATTCCTGGGAAGGAATATGTATCTGGACATGTGTGCGAGCATGGCATCTAAGAACTGTCTAAAGAATCATGACAGGGCACTTTGGGGCACCCCACCAGCAACAGCAATCACCCCTGGTAGCTACCTGAGGCCCAGAGCTGCATTGAGCAGAGCACTTTCACATGTGTGGGGATAGAGCAGCTGCGCAAAGTCTGGCGTTCTAGCTGAGGTTTCAGCAGTTCAATAATCTCTAAGATAACTGTGCAGCTCTGTCTGTATTTGTCATATATTTCCTCCTCAGTCTGTTGAAATATGGTCTGCCTGGTTCTGTATATCCTCTCCTGTCTCCGCCTCCTCCTCCTCTGCTGGGCAGCCTGGACTCTCCTCCTCCATGCAATCACGTAGAGTGCCGCCATTTTGAGAAACCCAGATGCCTTCTGGGTCTTCTTTTATACTTTGGTTCTGGTTATCATCTGTTTGGAATCTGGGTGTGCAAAACAGGCTTTTTGCGACTATTCGCAATTAGCGACTACCTTGTACATGCGGTTTGCGACTTGCAAATTGTGATTTCTTAATTGCAAATCACAATCTAAAGTCGCAAATTTTGCAACTCTGTAATTAGTTGCATCGCTATTCGGAACTCCGAAATGGCATTGGAACAAACCATTTTGCTTTTGCACGGTCGCAAATAGCGCTGCGACCAATTTGCAACTCGCAAAACTTTCGTACATGTGGCCCTAAGTCTCTCATCTCCTTACTATTGTTAGGAATGTATGAGCAGCAATGCCTACAGTTAATCATTTTACAGACTCCGCTGTCTTTCGCTAAAAGAATGTCTAAAGCAAGCTGATTTCGAAGCGTCATAGCTCTATCCACGGCTAATTCAGTATCTATCAGGAGTATTGCTCCTGTACAATTTGTCAGCAGGTTATCCACAATAGTAGACAACTTTCGTATCTTGATCAAATTCAAGATGACTCCCATTGAAGGAATCACTGCATCAAAAATATATCCCACAACTGAAGAAGAGGTTTCCCTTCTCTGTCGCTTGTGATGCAATTCAGTCAATTTCGGAAACTTCTTTAAGTCATCTATTTGATAAATCTTTGGGTAAACTATCCCCAAATAACATGTCCCATACCCTCCTCTTGGAAGACGGTAATAAGCATTGAGTCCACAAATATAATAAATCCCAGGAATTGCATGGTCCTGACCATTCAACATAAAAGTCCACTTACTCTGAAACAAAAACACATGCCTACATTCACTCATTCCCACAAATAAAGTGTCAGTGTGTAATTTTGGCCTGTATATACAAAGCTTCCCTACATGCAATGCATCTAATGCTAATTCCCTTTGCATTTTAATTGCAGTGTAAGCATAATCATTCTTGTAAGTCCTTTCCTCTAAATCTTTTTCTAAGTTTTCTTTTAATGCTTTTCTTCTGTCATCTATATGCCCTATGAAGCTCTTTTCTAAAGGTGTAAGCAACCATGTAAGATTATTTCTATGTGCATATGCGGTTCCAAACGTTAGTGTAGACTCAAAGACTCCTCTGACTAATACTGTATCATGCTCTTTAGCTACTCTACTCAAATATCTAATAATAGGAACAAATGAAAACACAACATCGTAATTAGAGTAAAAATACTGTATATACTCTTGATTATAGAACCTTGTTAAAAAAGAACTTCAGCTTATTCCGTAGGTTAAAGGTAAGCTGTGGTACGTAACTTCTTTCTCTACTGATGAAGGAATTTGCGTACACACAAGACAATCCCTTGCATCCATCGTCTCAACATATTCTCTCAACAAGTGATAGAAAAAGTTAGAAGAAAGCTCTC
The DNA here is from genome assembly GCF_031143425.1 of Pleurodeles waltl. Taxonomy (NCBI): domain Eukaryota; kingdom Metazoa; phylum Chordata; class Amphibia; order Caudata; family Salamandridae; genus Pleurodeles; species Pleurodeles waltl. The sequence continues at coordinate 1,507,453,679 of NC_090440.1, forward strand.
CTTCAGCATTAGTATAGTCATGCAGATATTTTTCATCTAACTTAAACCTCTCTAAAGCCGTTAGTGTGGTAGTTTTAGGAGCAGAAGTAAGAGTAGCTCTTTTCATATCATGAACAGACATTCCCACAATTATCACAATAAACAAGATTCCACACATAACTGCCAATCCAACACTCGTATATCTACAGCGTCTAGCATTTCTACTTGATTATTTAACTCAGCCATGATCTGAAAGAATCAGAAAGCAGAAGTAACTCTTTTATAATGTGCAGTAAAAATCAAGAAAAAAGAAAAGTATTTTCTCACAGTTCAGTTTCACATCCAGGAACCTTTTTCAATGTCAATATCAGGTTATCAATGTCTCTTTCTGTTTGTTTTAAGCAGTCTCTTTTAGGATTTTTCAGATTAGCTCAACAAATCAGCTTCTTGTTTCCCTTCAGGTTACATCAAAGTACTGACTCTGAACCTCTCTATCAAAACAAAAGGACATAAACTTGCGTTGCCACTCATTTGTAGTTTCATGCGCCCATTCAGGACCTGCGTAATGCCGACTTACTATTCTTTTTCTTTTAAACCTTCAACCACTACTTAGCTCTCCTACACTCAATTCTTCTTTTCTCATACTGTCTACTTCTTCCTCTATTGTTTCATTTATAACCAATTCTTTTATTTTCCCTAATTACGATTCAGGCCAATTATCTCCTTTTCTCGATTCTTCTGTTAGTATTCTTCTCAGGATTGGACTCTTCTCCTCTTTGTCTATGGTGTTTTCTCTTGATGGACCTGCAACAGGCTCAGGAGGACTCGGACCACTTTGACTTTGATCCATCTCAACTCTTTTCCCTTCTTGGTCTGGCACTTGCTCTGTCTGCTTTTCAACACCGATTGCTTCTGGAAGAACCTCTGCTGTGCTAGGTTCTGAAGCTGTATCTGTTGAGATTGATTCTTCCGCACCCTCCTGTAATTCTTCACCTTCATCTCTTACAGGGGTAATAGAACCATCTTCCTCAAGCTCTTGTTCAACTTCAGGCTCTCTTGGCTCCTTTTCTGGTTCAGGTGCGGCAACCTGTTTTGCTGTTGTTGGTGCTCTCAACAATGTTTCTTTATGATCCTGTGGACATACCACTCTCTTGGTATGGCTTGCATGTATCCAGTTTTTAAGTCCTGCACACTTGACAGCTGTCGTAGTTGTCAGGAACAACGATTGACAGGGTGTGTTGATAGGAACGGCGCTCACAAACCTGTTCACCCCTATATTTAGAATCGTACAACTATCCACACGGTGCTCCTGGATGGGGGACCCACCCCACTCCCCCACAAATTTCAAAAGAAACAGTAGTGCAAAGTCCAAGGCACTCGTGTCAAATGAGTAAAACAATGTCCATATTTAGGTCATCAGCAGGTCTGCTTGTTTTTATTGAATATGTTCTTCGATTTCATTCAGTCCAACCTGTTGAGTCAACACGTGTTTCATCATGTGAACAGTAGTCGCTTTGACTTTTTCCGGACACTCAAAAGTGTCCAGAATCCATAACTGACTAAATCTCATCACTGTTTTAAAAAATCATTATCAAACACCATCCTAATCCATATTGTTCCCAAGTGTTCCTCGAACTTGTTTTGTTCTTATATCTCAAAGCATCATCATCTCCTAAAGCAGTGTCAATCGGTCATCGTACCGAACGGCGTGTACACGTATAGTTGTAGTTGTCAAGACCACCTGGTAAGGCCCTCTCCAGCGTGGCTCTAAACACGTTTTGCAAACATGTTTTTGGACAACGACCCAGCCACCAGCTCTCAGATTGTGCCCTGGATTGTGGATGGGTGGCAGGGTGGTAGTCTGCACCTGCTGAAAGAAAGAGAAAACCACATCAGCCAGACACTTGCAGTAGTCCAACACCATATCCTATGTAATGTTTACGAGTGCATTGGCTGGAACTGCTGGCAATCCCATTGTTCTTCCCATGAGGATCTCATGGGGCGACAGCCCTGTCTTCCTGTCAGGTGTATATCTCATCAACACCAAAGACAGTGCATCTGGCCATTTCAGATTCGTAGCTGCACACATCTTTGCAATTCTTGATTTCAAGGTACCATTCTTCTGTTCTACTTGACCCAATGCTTCAGGGTGGTAACTACAATGCAACATCTGCTCAATGTTTAGTGCTGCACATAAGAGTTTAATCACCTCATTCTTGATGTGAGTTCCCCTATCTGATTATAAAGAGATCAGAAACCTGAAACGTGGTATCAACTCCCTGAGCAACAACTTTGCTACTGTAAGACTGTTATTCCTTCTTGCAGGGTATGCTTCAATCCAGTGACTAAAAACATACACAATCATCAAAACGTACTTCAAACCTCCACACACAGGTATTTCAATGAAATCCAATTGCATTCTGCTGAATGGACCTCCTCCTCTTCCAATGTGGCTCAAGTTAACCACTGTCCCTTTTCCCACATTTAGATGCTGACAAATTATACAGCGATGACATACTGCCTCTGCTGCCTGCCTAAACTTGGGATTAAACCAGTCAATCTTGAACAATCGAACAATGGCATCCCTCCCAATGTGTGGCTGTCCGTGGTAATATCTGGCTATTTGCAGTAATAAACTATTTGGCAGAACCATCTGACCTCTTCGGAAACTCAAATTTCATCAGCTCTTGGGGCACATTTCAGTTTTGACCAAAGTAGTTTCTCTTCCTTGTCAACATTATTTTGCAATGTTTTTAACTCTTCCAAAGTATTGCTCACTTTCAACGGAAAACTTGTACATGGGTTATCTTCTTCTGATATCAGTTCCCACTTGTGTTTGAACGATATACAGTGCAGTGCGAAAAACCTTGCGACTTGATCCGCATATCTATTTCTCAGTGAGATGTAATCCTGTGTCTTTTGATGTGCACTGCATTTTACCATGGCAATTTCTTCAGGTAACTGTATTGCGTACAGCAATTCCTTTATTCTATCGGTATTTCTTACTGGTGAACCAGTAGAGGTCAGGAAACCTATTTGCAAACACAATTGGTCAAAATCATGAACAATTCCAAATCCATATTGGCTGTCAGTAAAAATGGTGAATATCAGTCTTGCAGATGCATGGCACGCTCTAGTAAGAGCTACCAATTCTGCTACTTGTGCAGAATACACACCTCAAAGCCAAGAAGCTTCTAATGTCCCTGTAATGGTGCCATCTCTGAAACATGAGCCATTAACAAAGACAATTTGGTAATTTTCTTCCAATTGTGTATCTCTGATATCTGGTCTTGGTTTTGTAAGCAGCTCAGTTACCTTGAGACAATCATGCTCAATGTCTTCCTCTTTTTCAATCTCAACAGTATCACTCAGAAGTAATATTGCCGGGTTCAGCACTGTACATCTTTTCAGTGTTACATTTGGACACCTAGGATGCTCGTCTCATACCTTGTCAATCTGGCACCAGTCAAATACTTTGTTTTCTTCCTTGTCAGTATGATCTCAACAGAGTGAGGAACCATTACCATTAGAGGGTATCCCATCACTACTCCCTCACATTGAGAAAGGCTTAGACCAACTGCGGCAACCGGACACAAGCATCCTGGTAAGGCTGCTGCGGCTGGGTCCAAGGTAGCTGAAAAATAGGCTACTGGGCGATAAGCACCTCCTTGGACCTGTGCCAAGACAGACAAAGAACAAGCATCACGTTCATGACAAAACAATATGAATGGCTTCATGTAATCAGGCATTCCCAATGCTGGAGCTCTGCACAAACTCTCTCTCTCAACTCAGTAAATGCTTTCATCTGGTCCTGATCTAGTGTAATGGGATCTGTAACATCCTTATGTGTCAGCTGCTGCAATAGTTTAGCAATCTCAGCAAAATTTGGAATCCCCTGACGACAATAGCCTACCATTCCCAGAAACATTCTGACATATCTTTGTGAAGTCAGTTGACTTCTCTGCTATATCGTAATCCTTTCTCTGTAAATTCTTCTTGATCCTTTGTCAATTTGGTGTCCCAGGTATTTCACTGATTTCTGAGAATACTGTAATTTCGAAGGTGACACTTTATGTCCGAATTTTCCCAAATGATTCAGCAGGGCACTCGAGTTGTATTTACACTTGTCCCTTGTCTTGGACAAAATCAGCAAGTCATCACTGTACTGCACTAGAGTCGATTGGTACGGTAGTTCCAATGACTCCAACTTCTTTTTTACAATCTGATTGAACAGAGACGGTGACTCCGTGTACCCTTGGGGAAGCCTGCACCAGCTGTAGACTCTGTCTAGGAATTTGAAAATAAAAAGAAACTGACTATCCTCATGAAGAAGCACAGAAAAGAAAGCTTGTGACAAATCAACGACTGTGAACCACTCAGCATTGCATTGCAAAGATATTAGGATGTCAACCTGAGTATAATCAGGGGGGTCTCCTTTGCAATGGCGAAGGAGTGTTGCCCCACTGGCTAAGAACGTAAAGCTGAAAAATAAAACAATGTTTTACTGTTGTTTTATTTTTCATCTGCTGGCTCAGCCAGCATGTGCAGGGAGGGCTGGGGCTGGGCAATTGGAGTGGGTGGAGTATTGAAGTGAGTGCAAATATGATCATGTCAATTCGGCCGGACATTTTAGGCTGGCCAAACTGGCATGCGCTCTTAGGTTTCTCCATCCCGGCTGTGTTGCACAGCCAGGTTGGAGAACCTGCACAGACTCCAGTGAACTGTCTGAGTGGCAGACCAGGCTGCTCAGACCAATTCTGGTGCTGCTCTCATGCTAGGTATAGCATGAGAGCAGCATCAAGATTACATGGGGAGCCTGTGTTGGTGTCCCAGGGACTGCCGGTACACCATTACCATTTAGAAAGGAGCGAGGTGTCTGGTGGTGGCAGCAACACGAACCAGTACGTTCTAAAAAAATGTACATTATTTTATTTCCCAACCTAATCCCCCCTTATCTTTTGATGCAGCCGCTGCTCCCTCCCCCCCACTGGCTCCCTCCCCCCAAGCTTCTATTCTGCAACGGGTCAATACAGTATATGCAGGAGCATTTCCAGGCCCATCTACTGGCTTACCACCAACTAACAGTATTTGGGTGTCCATCAGCCCATCCCTGCCTACAGAATCCTCCGACCTACCACCTCCACAACACTGCATGCTCCAGCCCTCATACCAATGGGTTTAGTGCAATCATCTGGACTGAACTCCCACCAGAGGTTCAATCAAGGCCTGCATCATGACTCCCCACAAAAGCATATCTTCTGCCACTCTCTTGTCGTGGTATGTCTGTTGCTTGTGGGCCTCTTCTGCTCCAAACATTTTGAATATGTCTTTTCTCCACTCCCAAAGACAGAAGGGTATAGTACTTAGCCAATGTTAGAAATGGGGTCTCTGGTTGACAGTCAGGTTACCCCCTGTTCAAGCAAGGACCCTCACTCTAGTTAGGATAAAAGAGAATCACCCTCAGCTAACCCCTGCTTACCCCCTTAGTAGCTTGGCAGAGCAGTAGGCTTAACCTCAGAGTGCTGGGCGTAAAGTATTTGTACCAACACACACAGTAACTTAATGAAAACACTACAAAATGACACAACACCAGTTTAGAAAAATAGGAAATATTTATCTAGACAAAACAAGACCAAAACGACAAAAATCCAACATACACAAGTCAAGTTATGATTTTTTAAAGGTTTAAAATAAAAAGAGTCTTTAGGTAGTTGTAACAACACACTAGCGCTGCTAGCGTGTAAATGTACCTGGTTTGCGTCAAAAATAACCCCGCACGGGCGGTGTGCGTCGAAAGTAATCCTGCACGGCTGTGTGCGTCGAAAACCACTCGGCACGGCGGTGCGTGTTGAAAAAGCCAGCCACACGACGATCCGAAAGTCCCGCGGCGCAGGGTGCGATCTCTCAGCCTCCGTCAGCGATGCTGCGCGTCGTTTCTCCTGCTCCGGGCGTCGGTTTTTCGGTCGCGTTTCCTGCGGCGTCGTTTCTCAGCTGCGGAACCGGCGTCGCGTCGTTTTCTCAGCCGCGATCGGATTCGCGTCGATCTTTTCTCCGCACGGCGCTCGGTGCGTGTATTTTTGTCCTTAGGCTGCCAGCCTCTCTTTTCAGGGTCCCCGGAACTGGAAGGGCACCACAGAGCAAAGTAGGGGTCTCTCCAGAGACTCCAGGTGCTGGCAGGAAGAAGTCTTTGCTATCCCTGAGACTTCAACAACAGGAGGCAAGCTCTACATCAAGCCCTTGGAGATTTCTTCTTCAAGATGGAAGGCACACAAAGTCCAGTCTTTGCCCTCTTACTCTGGCAGAAGCAGCACTGCAGGAAAGCTCCACAAAGCACAGGCAGGGCAGCACGTTTTCCTCAGCTATCAGCTCTTCTCCAGGCAGAGGTTCCCCTTGATTCCAGAAGTGTTTCTAAAGTTTGTAAGTTTGGGTGCCCTTCTTATACCCATTTTAGTCTTTGAAGTCACCTTCCTTCAAAGGGGACTCACACCTTCTTGTGAAATCCTGCCTTGCCCAGGCAAGGCTTCAGACACACACCAGGGGGTTGGAGACAGCATTGTCAGAGGCAGGCACAGTCCTTTCAGATGAGAGTGACCACTCCACCCCTCCCTCCTAGCAGAGATGGCTAATCAGGAATGCAGATTACACCCCAGCTCCCTTTGTGTCACTGTCTGGTGTGAGGTGAAAAACAACCCAACTGTCAAACTGACCCAGACAAGGAATCCACAAACAAGGCAGAGTCACAGAATGGTTTAAGCAAGAAAATGCTCACTTTCTAAAAGTGGCATTTCCAAACTCACAATCTTAAAATCAACTTTACTAAAAGATGTATTTTTAAATTGTGAGTTCAGGGATCCCAAACTCCACATGTCCATCTACTCTCTAGGGGAATCTACACTTTAATCATATTTAAAGGTAGCCCCCATATTATCCTATGAGAGAGACAGACCTTGCAACAGTGAAAACGAAATTGGCAGTATTTCACTGTCAGGACATATAAACCACATTACTATATGTCCTACCTTATCCATACACTGCACCCTGCCCTTGGGGCTACCTAGGGCCTACCTTAGGGGTGCCTTACATGTAAGGAAAGGGAAGGTTTAGGCCTGGCAAGTGGGTACACTTGCCAAGTCGAATTTACAGGGTAAAATTACACATACAGACACTGCAGTGGCAGGTCTGAGACATGATTACAGAGCTACTTATGTGGGTGGCACAACCAGTGCTGCAGGCCCACTAGTAGCATTTGATTTACAGGCCCTGGCACCTCTAATGCACCTTACTAGGGACTTACTAGTAATTCAAATATGCCAATCATGGATAAACCACTTACATACAATTTAAACAGGAGCACTTGCACTTTAGCACTGGTTAGCAGTGGTAAAGTGCCCAGAGTAACAAAAACAGTAAAATCAGAGTCCAGCACACATCAACAACCTGGGGAACAGAGGCAAAAAGTTAAGGGAGACCACGCCAAGGATGAAAAGTCTAACAGCCAACTAATAGCAATAAGCCTCGTAATCACTATGAGGCCCAGTACTGTAAGTTTCTTCTTAGCCCTGTCAGGGAGTAGGACCAATAAACAGTGTTTAATCATGCAGGCGACTACCCACCCTGTGATATGTCTAGTTTGGGCCAGTATCTCTACCCAATAACTAATACTAACTGAACAGTCCCATAAAACATGAAGGAAAGTTGCCACAGCAATACCATGTCTAGCACAACCTGGGTCTCAGCTGGGGTAGATAATGTGGAGCCTCCTATGGGAGAGGTAGGCCATGTGTAAAAAGTTATATTGTACTAGTTTAAATCATATGTTAATTTTCATACACCACTGTTAATTGTGTGTCAGTCGTTCATACTTGTAGGGTCATCACTCACGTACTGCCAGGCCTCCTCCATGCTCAATGGTGGCAGCCTTTTAGCTTTGTACTAGTTTAAATCATATGTTAATTGAACCCTTTCATACACCACTGTTAATTGTGTGTCAGTCATTCATACTTGTTGGGTTATCACTCATGTGCTGCCAGGCCTCCTCCATGCTCAATGGTGGCAGCCTTTTAGCAGCACGCAGAGCCAGGCACAGTAGTGTGACCAGGTTATGACCTCCTGCCAGGGAGAGCAAGACAACCATCATCTGTGTGGGTTCAGGGGCCTCAGGGAATGTAGGCCACAACTGCTGAGCCGTGGCTGCTATTTTGGCATACTGGAGGAACTGACCATGGCCTAGCCCAAACAACTCAAATGCTTCCTGCAAAGTAATAAAACTGCTCTCTGAATATAGGTCCAACAACATGATGAACATTCCCTCTCACCACATATTAACCGTCATGGAGTGTGGGATATGCGAAAATGGTTGTACAATCCACAGATCCAAGTCTGGGGCATATGGTGCACTCAACAGCACTCACTGCACTGCTGTCTCCCAGAGCCAACATAACAATCACATCATGTGAGGGAGAGAGTCCGGATTTCCTTCCCCTGATCAACAGTGCCCCCAACTGATGCCCTGAATGCGGTCCCTTCAGGGGTGACCTTTACCAATTATGCTACCCATCCAACCAGTAAACCAGATGTTAGAGGTGGGCCGCGAAGTAATAGAGTTCTAGGTCCGGGACCTCCATTTCATCCATTCCCTTTTAAGAATGTCCAGTACAACCCTACAACACTTCCCAGCCCACAAGACCTTCACCTGAAGACCGTATAATTAGTTAAATACTTGTTGGGGGATTACATACATGACTCCTTGAGGGACCTACAGACATCTTGGCAGCACTGTCATTTTAATGAGAGCTATTTTACCCATCAGGAACAATTTCTATGTTTCAGAATTCTATCGAAGGGAGGAGGACAGGAGTCACTCAATGCAAATTCATCTCAGAAGTCTCTTGCACACCATGTGCAACATATATACCAAGATATTTGACACTGTTCACCTTCCAGGGCAACCCCGACTCTGGTCATTCTTTTGTGAGTAGCCTTCTTAGCAGTCCCAGCAGAAACAGGGCAAACTTGGTACTGTTCATCTGTAGCCCAGAGAAGTCTCCAAATTACTGCATAACTTTTAGCTTTTAGCAAGATCGGGCACAAATGTCAGGATGATGCAGATAAATCATAGCATCATCTGCATAAAGTGAGACAACATGCTCTGTTCGACCAGCCGGTAGGCACCATTCGTGTAGTGTCTGCCACAGATGGCAGGCTAGAGGCTCCATTGCAAGGGCAAAGATCAGAGGGGATGATGGGCAGCCTGGCGCGGGTCTTCCTACAACAATATCTCAATCGAGACATAGAGTCCAGTTTGCCGCTCATAAAGTAGTTTAATCCACTTTATGTAAATATGATCCACCCCTACTTTATCCAGTACATGCCAGACATAGGGGGTCATTCTGACCCCGGCGGTCATGGACCGCCGGGGCCAGGGTTGGCGGGAGCACCGCCAACAAGCTGGCGGTGCCCCGCAGGGCATTCTGACCGCGGCGGTTCAGCCGCGTTCAGAAAGGGAAAACCGGCGGTCTCCCGCCGGTTTTCCGCTGCCCTGTAGAATCCTCCATGGCGGCGCAGCTCGCTGCGCCGCCATGGGGATTCTGACACCCCATACCGCCATCCTGTTCCTGGCGGCTCTGCCGCCAGGAACAGGATGGCGGTATGGGGTGTCGTTGGGCCCCTGGGGGCCCCTGCAGTGCCCATGCCAATGGCATGGGCACTGCATGGGCACTCGTAAGAGGGCCCCACTTTGTATTTCAGTGTCTGCTTTGCAGACACTGAAATACGTGACGGGTGCCACTGCACCCGTCGCACCTTCCCACTCCGCCGGCTCAATTCTGAGCCGGCGTCCTAGTGGGAAGGCTGTTTTGCACTGGGCTGGCGGGCGGCCTTTTGGCGGTCGCCCGCCAGCCCAGTGCAAAACCCAAAATACCCTCAGCGGTTTTGCGACCGCGGAGCGGTATTTTGGAGGGGGGAACTCTGGCGGGCGGCCTCCGCCGCCAGCCAGGGTGAGAATCACCCCCATAGTCCCAACAATCAGAATCAAAGGCTTGCTCTATGTCCAGAAAGCAAGCGTGAAGGGATCATTTTCTAAATCAGGGGCATGGAGAATATGAGTCAAACAGTGGATGTTACATAGTGTCTTCTGATGTGAGGTAAACTCCAACTGATCCTCAAGGATGAGATTTAGAAGATGAGGCAACAATCGCACCACCAGTACATGACTCATGATCTTGTAATCTACATTCAACATGGAAATCAGATGAAAAGTGCCTGGCTCCATGGGGTCCTTTCCAGGTTTCGGTATCAAGACAATAAGTGCCTCCCTCATAGAGTCTGGGAGCACCCCTCTTTCCAGTGCCTCAGCAGGGTCCCATGGAAAGCTTTATAAAATTCAGCTAGTAGGTTATTTCCCCTGAAGACTTCACGGTTTTCAATGCATCCACTGCTTGCAATCATTCCTGTTTAGTCAATGGGGCTCCTAACTCTGCGTGCTCCTCCGGAGAGAGCTGCAATAAGCACAACTATGCTGGTTAGTCAGGAAGTATGTGTGGGTCAGTTTGACCAGGAGTAGCATATTAATCCCTTAGATGGCCCACAAATACCTCATTATTAGCCTGTTGGGAAGAAACAATGCCCCCCTACAATCTTTCACAGTCAAGGTAGATTGGATCAAGGCCTCAGATATAATAAACTGCGCCAGTAGATGCCCCACACTCTTTCCCTTAATGTACAGTTTCCCCTGACTGGCAAGTTTGCCATTTTTTTCCAATTGATACCAGAGCTTACACACTTGGTGTATCGCTCTCCCCCAGTCTATTAATTCTGTGGACAGTGCTCTCTCAAGGTTTGCCAACATTGGTTCACTGTGTTTCAAATCTCACTCTAGCATCTGGCATGCACCTTCTGATATCTCCATACATAAATCCCAAAGGACCACTTTTATGGCACCTCATTCCACAGCTCTGCTATGTGGGCTGCCCCAGTATTGTGCAAAATAAAGGCATATGACATCTGCTAGTGTCTCTTGAAAAACTTGGTTGATCAGGGCCTCCACTCTGAGTCGCCATAACAGAATCGACTGGTGTAGAGAATGTAAGTAACAAGGATGAGTGATCTTATATGTAATGGGCCAAGTAAAAAAGTAGTCTAGCCTAGTGTATGTGCCCATCGTCAGAGTGTAGCAGGAGTATGTGAGTGTCTGCAGGTGACTCACCCACCACATGTTCACAATTCTCAAAACTGCCCTAGCCTGTTCAAGTACTGCTATCATGTTGGATCTGTCAACCATGCTGTGTACCATCGAGTTAAAGTCTCTGGCCTTGATAACCCCCGTCATTAGATAGCTCTGTGCACCCAATAAAACTGTGCCACAATATGTACCATCATCAACATTAGGCACATAAACATTAATAAGACACAGCTCGTATGCATCGTGGGCTCATGAGAATTATGTATCTCCCCTCAGCACCCGTCTGTACATGCATCTTTTGAAAAGGAACCCCTGGAGCAGCCCATATCAGGGCCCCTCACGCATAACCAGAGTAGGATATCTCATAAACCTGCCCTCTTCAACTTTTCCTCAGGCTTTTAACACAATCCCCCTACTCCTGGATAAATGCAATAGCAGCTCTGTATCTCTGTAGGTTGCATGTACCTTTTGTCATTTCAGGCTGAGATAGTTCCCAGGCTTTCCATAAAGATTCAGCAAACGTGACCAGGCCCCCCCCTGTGTATGGCAATGACTAGCATTCTATATGACTGCACAAGTAGGCTTTTGAAGATTCCCAATAATTCCAAAGATTGAAGTGCAACAAAACCCACAGCCATCCCTCCCCTGGCCTTCACTCAGGCAGAATGTACAGAGCCCCCTCTTAATCAGTGGCCAAATGGGCACTGGATCACACCCTAATCTCCCTCCCTTCCCTCTTTTAACTACTCCACTATATCAACTGTAGGTGTAGATACTGTCCGAGTCACCAAGACCACTATGACTCGCAAGACAATGGAAGGTACTCAGCAATCCAGAAGAGATCAGGCTCTCAGCCTCTCCCAGTAAATAAATACATTTGTAACGAACTGAACCCCACAATAGGAGAACAAGGATCCCCTGTCCCCTCTAACAAGCCATAATCTCCACAGTATATTGCTTAGCTTTTACCGATCACAAACCCATCAGCTACTTGTGGATCACCACTGTTCACTAAGCATCAGTACTGTCACTCAGGGTATGCGGAACCATACAATTTTCAGAAAAAGAGCTTTGGGATTCTTAGTCCGTTGGTTCAGTCTGAAAGGTCCCAAGATTAGACGACACCGCCTTATTCCTCCTCCAGCTGCGCACTCTTCATCGTTCTGGTTCTCGCCATTCAAGATTTCTTTGTTCCCGGCTCAGAGCCAGAGACTCCAGCCATTCCATTTCTGCTTATGGTGATTCATAGAAATTAACCCTGTCGCTGTATTGGATCTGGATTTTAGCAAGAAGCATCAAACTGTAATTAACAGTATGGTCCCACAAGAGCTTTTTGAGTGACATGAAGTTCATCTTGGACCCTCAACATATAATCATGGAAAATAAGTATCTGTTTATCTTTCTATCTTGGGGGGCTATGTGATTGCGTGCCTTGTAGGATCACATCACTGTTTTTATAATTGAACAACTGGGCAATCAGTGCTCTTGGTGGTATCAGCACCGGTACCAATGCTCTATGCATTTGTTCAATTGTGAAGAATTTAGAGAGATGTTTGGGCTTGAGCGTGGTAACAAGCCAGTCCTCCAAGAACAGTTTAGCAGATATGCCCTCCGCCTACTCTACAAAGTCTATGAGGTATATATTGTTCCTTCTGGAGTTCCCCTCAGCATCCTCAATATACTCCTTCACATGCATTGCCCTACATTTTAGGCCCACCACTGTAGCCTGGAGGGATTTGATTTTCTTCTTCAGGGTGATGACATCCTCTTCTGTGCAAGTAACTCTTTCAGCAACTTTACAAGGTACAAGTGGAGGTGGTTGACTTTAATGGCCATCATGTCAATTTTATTGTCCAGGTCCCTTATATAGCAGGTAGGCTTTTGGCAGTTGCCTGGGACTGTTACCTCTGCCCGGGATCTCTCTCCTGGCCCAGACTCCTGCAAACCATTGCCAGGCACAGTGTACTGTTTGATTTTATTTGACTATGGAGATTTTCCACCTTTTTTCATGCTCATCGTAATTACAGTTCAAGAGGGCTATGCCTGGGCTCCCAGTCACCTACTTAGATATGGCCTGGCAGGGGAATGAGCACGTGGGCACTACTGACCTCTCTCTAGTCACCTGGTGGCACTTACAGCAGATCTCTGCCACTGTAATAAATCAACTACTGTTCGTGTGCAGGGTGTTGACCTGCCCCGCCACTCTCAACACACCCCCTGATGTATGAAACAACAACGTCCAGGTGTCTCCAGTCTCCACTTTGCACATCTGGGAAGGTTTAGGGAGAAGAGGGAAGACGAGGGGGGAAGTTGGGACCCTTCACACAGGCTGCCCACCTCAGTCACTCAGCGACCGCAGGTGCCAGAGCCAGCATACCTCAATGTCCCCCAGATGCAAATAAAGGTATCACACTCTCTTTCAACATGTAGTGTCCAGATGTCCCCAATGACATCATCTCCAAGGGTTGAAGGAAACTAAAGACATGCAGGTCAACAGGATTGTGCTGCATTCAACAGCCCTCCAGCTGCCCTCCTCGTCTGCTGCTAACCCTGGCCCTCATTGATGTCAGAGACAGTATAGTGGTGCAGTATCTAGGAAAGTAAAATCTTTCAACCAGGAGTACCAGCTTCTTTATTTCAGGGCCCCCACCTCAGACCCACAATCCCAAGGGGAACCCCTATTCAACAGTTGCAAGTGGCTATACAGACCCACCACTACCCCATGCACTGGGGTATCATCTGCCCTTCAATGTTGTGACACTCCAGATCCCCAAAGGATAATTAGCACCAGTGCCAGGCGTCTTTCCCTGGGGGGCCCAGCAAGGGGAAACAGTCACTGCCATTCCATCAGCTGTGGAGAGGGCACAGAGAATGTACCACTGCAGCCCAGCACACTAATGCAGCACTGAGTACCAGCATAAAGTCTATTGTACACACCAGCAGGAATGTTCTGGTCCTGTGCACCAGGCTTCAGCAGTGTCTGTTTAATGGGGAGTATGTCAAGGCATCATCATTCCCTTAATGGTCACCATATTACTCTTGACACAGAAAGGTCTGTAAGCATCTCCGTGTTACCAGCCACCAGCTTGGGCCCACCTCCAGAATCCAGCACCGTTAGAAGAGGGTACCGTGCTCCCACTCTCACTGTAGCTGGCTGGTTTGGGGGGTATGTGAGTGGTTCCACGCCAGCGTGATGCAGGCAGCTGCATCACTGTAGCTCCTCAAGTGGAGCAAAGCTACCGGAGCACTCAGGTCTCATTGTCCGCCTGGGCCTCCTCTTCAATCCAGACCGTGGCTCTGCTGGCCCAGCTCTGGTGTGTAACTTGTCTCTCAGGCAGCACAGGTGTTTGCCAGCTGTCTATACAGCACCCCAATAGTCGAGTGGCGCTGGCGCTCTCATCACTGGGGTGCCTATGAGCAACAAACTTGCAGGATGCAGCAGGGTCGTGGACTTCATAAAAGGAGCAGCAGCAAGGAATGTCTAGTGAGTCACTTTGGTTCCCATGTATTTTGTGTATGATTGTGTTGCTGCCATTTATTTAATTCAGTGAGGGTACATGTGTGTCGTTGCCCATCCAGAAGTAACTGCACTGTGGGATGTTTAGTTTTATAAGGCTAAAGTAGTTGTGCCATGGCTTAGTTAGTGCCCTCTTGATGTTTTGTGGGGTGTAGTTTTGCGGCAGGTAGGGTGTGAAATTGAGGTGACGATGCCTAGACTTGGCGTCTTTTTTGCGAGCCCGAAGGAGTCGACAGGTCTGTCTAGTGTTCTGATGGCTCTGTGAGGAATGATTATGTCATAAGAAGGGTGTGAGATCGATGTGTCAATGTTTGAAATGTCTCTTAAGTGTCATTTTTGGCGAATGGGAGCACCAACACATCTTGTCCTACGCAAATTTGATTTGTTCGTACGTAAATGTGATTTGTACAACTACAAGTCTAATAGCGCTCGTTTTACTGCATCAGGCTAGTGCTAATAGGGTTACTTTCTCCAGAAAAAATATAAATTACTTTTTCATGCATTTTACTATTGATAAAATGCATAACCTTTGGACCTGGTTCCATCATCAGCTTTCTATCAATTAATACAATGTGTTTCTGGTCTCTTTTCGGATTCTCAACAATATCTGTAGGGAATGCAAAAAGTGGACCACTGGCATAGGAAATATGTTTTTCTGTGAAGCAAATGTCTACTGTATTTATAGAATTATGCAATGCTAAATACGCCCACTTGTTTCCTCTCCGTGTAAATGGAGCATTTGGCAAAGCTTTCCTAGACAATTACATTTTGGTGTAAGGGCAGCTGGAGAGCAAGAGCTGTTGCAGTTCTCAGCTGTTTGGTGCCGCTTTGGGAGTGCTGCAAAATTGCAACTACTAATATGCTATTAACTAAAAAAAATCTGGGTAACTTTCAGCTGTGAACATATGACGGCTCTTTTTTGTACTATAAGAGATCTTTATTCTACACCCCAGTTTTAAATTATGTTCAATAGCAATGAAGCACTCATGCTGCTCTCCGTCGTGAAGCCTCCCGAATTTTATCTACAGACTGAGTCACCGAGATCTCTGACATCATCTTTAGTGAAACAAAGGAAATGTAATGACTTTCCTTTGAATGTTTGGAATAGGGACCATTATACTTTGGCAGACAGTTGTATGTCTATAAGGGAGAACTGAAAGGAATACTCCATCGCCCCGTCTAGGTGGCTCCTGTCAATATTATAAATGTTTGAGGGATAACTCATCAGACATAATGATCTTCTATCAAACATTTACAGAGAGTCAAATTTTTCAAAACTAAACTTTCAAAGTGGGAGTTCATTATTGAAAAATTTAAAACTAATGACTCTCACACCATGGGAGCTTTCTCCCATGGTGTGGGTTTAATTATTTGTTTTACTGTTCCAGTGATGGACAGCGTTAAAAAGGCATCTGACCGCCCATTCTAAATAGGACGGGCAATTAGACATCCATGCTCCAATGCCAACATACCTTTGGTCCACCCACCTCTGATTGCGGCGAGCGGATCGACAGTTTGTAGAAGAGGGTCATGACAGAGCACCCGCTCAGAAAAACTCTAAATCATGGCCTTTCGTCTTTTGAAAGTGGCACCCTCTGGCAAGCTTGCCTTTTACTAACATTATATGGAAATTGTTTACATTTAAACTTATATTTATGAATATGCTTTGAATCAATAATACACACGTTAATGTGTAAAATAATCCTTTGTATATAAACCTTAACTGCTTGCTTAGCTTCAGAAACACAATGGACCCTATTTAGAGAAAGGGGGATGAGATACTCTGTCGAAAAAGGAGAGGAAACACGTGTTAGACGTGTCACAGGCTATAATGCACTTGTAATACGACAGACTATATATGCGTCATGCTTGTGACAGAGGGGCATATTTATACTCTGTTTGCGCCGGAATTGCATCTTTTTTTTTACGCAAATCCGACGCAAAGCTAACTCCATATTTATACTTTGGCGTTAGACCCGTTTAGCGCCAAAGATCTTGGAGTTTGCGTCATTTTTTAGCGTGGGAACCTACCTTGCGTTAATGATATGCAAGGTAGGCGTTCCCGTCTAAAAAATGACTCCAAGGCATGTGCGCCTTATTTAAACTCCAGTGCAAAAATGATGCATGGGAGTGGACGGGTAAAAAAAAATGACGTCCAGCCGCTTTTGCGTCATTTTTTAACGCCTGGTCAGGGCAGGCGTTAAGGGACCTGTGGGCTCGGAAGGAGCCCAGAGGTGCCCTCCCATGCCCCCAGGGACACCCCCTGCCACCCTGGCCCACCCCAGGAGGTCGCCCAAGGATGGAGGGACCCATCCCAGGGAACTTAAGGTAAGTTCAGGTAAGTTTTTTTTTTTTTTTTTTTGTGGCATAGGGGGGCCTGATTTGTGCCCCCCTACATGCCACTATGCCCAATGACCATGCCCAGGGGACATAACTCCCCTGGGCATGGCCATTGGGCAAGGGGGCATGACTCCTGTCTGTGCTAAGACAGGAGTCATTCCAATGGGGGTTGGGAGTAAACAAAAATGGCGCAAATCGGGTTGAGGCCAATATTTTGCCTCAGACCTGACTTGCCCCATTTTTTGACACCCAAGCTCCATTTTCCCCTACGCCGGCGCTGCCTGGTGTGGGTAATTTTTTTTGACGCACACCAGTCAGCTGCGCCGGCTAACGTCATTCCATAAATAAGGCGCCCGCATGGCGCTTTGGAATGGCGTTAGCCGGCGTTAAAATTTTGGACGCACAACTGCGTTGGCGCAGTTGTGCGTCAAAAAGTATAAATATGGCCCAGAGTGTTTGTCCGTCGGACTCTAAACAAGGCTCTATAGTTTCTAATGAAGAATCTACTGGCCTATTTCTATCATGTGTTGAGTACCCTGTGATTTGCACCATTGTTCTTGTCACGTCGCTTTTTATACATACATTGATATCTACATTTTAGCTCTCAAGGCAGTGGCAAAGGGTTTCTTGCATTTAGCTCATATCATCTGAAGTACATTCCATTCCACATGGCCACTTTCTCCAAACCATGAGATTATTATGGCATGCTGTTGCCAATAATGTATCATTGATTTACCATTCCACGGTGGCCAACAGGTTGTTTCCAAATGTGGTGATCATGTTTGAACTTTAACCCTTTAGCTGCTGGGCCTAAGCCCAGCAGTGTTTTTTGGCTATTTAGGGTAGTTTGCACTTAGGCCCCCATACCATTTTGTCTACATAAGCTATCCACACCAAATATGCTTCCTTTTTCCAAAATCCTAGAGATTCTAAAGGTACCCAGAGTTTGTGGGTTCCCTTGGAGGAGATTAATAAATTAGCCAAAGTATAGCTAAAATTTGGGTTTTGGGAAAAATGGGAGAAAGTGCTGCAGAAAAAAGCAAATCCCTGAAAATGAGATCAAGAAAGAGTTTGCGGTGCTAAAATCACCACCTTTCAGGAAAAGGCAGACTTGAAACAGAAAATCTAATTTTTCAACACCTTTTTGGCATTTTACTGGGACATACCCCATTTTTACTTACTTTCAGCCTCCTTCGAGTTAGTGACAGAAATGAGTGTGAAACTAATGATGAATCCTGAATAACAAAACTTCTGAAAAGTAAACAAAATTCTGAATTCAATAATGGATCATTTATGTAGATCCTTTTCCTATAGAATGTAACAGTTGAAATTTAAATTGAGTTGAAAAAAACCCAGACATTTCTGTCTGCATTTTATTCTGTAACTTTTTCCATCTATGGCAGATTTTTAAAATCAATATACTGTTACATCTGCTAAACCCTTCTGGTTGCGGAGATACATAGGACCTGTAGGTTCATCAAGATCCCAAGGTACTCAGAGCCAATAAATGAGCTGTACCTTGCAATGGGGTTTCATTCTATATCGGGTATACAGCAATTCAATTGGCAAAATATAAAGAGTGAAAAATAGGTATCAAGAAAACCTATGTTTTTCCCAAATGGGCACAGGATATGAAGTTTAGAAGCAGTGTCTATTTGCACATCTCTAAATTTGGGAGTACCCATACTAGCTTATGAATTACAGTGCATTTCTCAAAATGATTTCTTTCTTTCACACTGTTTTACATTTGGAAGGTACAAAGTTAGAGAAAGACTATGGCCAATAACACTTGTTCTTCTATTCACTGTTCCTCCAAGTCTCCCAATAAAAAATGGCACCTAACTTGTGTGGGTAGGCCTAGTGCCTGCGACAGGAAACACCCCAAACACTACATGGACACATCACGTTTATCCAATGAAAACAGATGTGGTTTTTGCAAAGTGCTAAGCTGTGGATTTTGGTCTTTAGCTCAGCCAGCACATAGGGAAACCTGGCAAGCCTGTACATTTTTTAAAACTAGTCACATAGGAAAATCCAGAAAGAGGTGACTCGTAGGGCTCTAACCAGGTTCTGTCACCCAGAATCCTTTGCAAACCTCAACATTTGCAGAAAAAAAACTTTTTCTTCATATTTCAGCAATGCAAAGTTCTGAAATCTTAGGTGAGCTAGAAACTTCCATCCACCCAGCACTCCCCTAAGTCTTTCAATAAAAATGATACCTCACTTGTGTGGGTAGGCTTAGTAGCCATATCAGGAAAGACTCCAAAACATTACATGGACACATCACATTTTTCCAATGAAAACTGTGTTTTTTGCAAAGAGCCTAGCTGTGGATTTAGGGCTCTAGCTCAGCCGGTACATAGGGAAACATAGCAAACCTATACATTTTTTTTAATTAAACACTTTGGAGAATCCAGAATAGGGTGACTTGTGGGGCTCTCACCAGGTTCTGTCACCCAGAATCCTTTGCAAACCTCAAAATGTAACTAAAAAAACACCTTTTCCACACATTTCGGTGATGAAAGGGGAGTCCAGGGAGGTATCTCTTGTGAGGATTCCCCAGTTTTCGTCCCCAGAATGCCCTGCAAAGGTAAACAATTGAATTAAAGTACTATTTTCTTTGCATTTCTGTGACGTAACCTACAGGAATATGCAGGGATCCACAAACAGCTTACCATCCAGCCTTTACCAACTGATCCCGATAAAAATGCTACTCCACAGGTATGCCTGGGCTTAGTGCCCATGATAGGAATAGATCACACAAAGATCAACGGTAGTCCTTACATGAGGGCTACTGTTGACCCTGAACACAGGCCCCCGCATTATGTTATGTGAACGCTCAAGGAGGTGATGGTCACCGGGGCACTGGGAGAGGGCTGGGTGGCCCCCAACATATCAGAACAAAGCCCTGGGGAGGTGGCAGTCCCAAGGGCAGGTGGAGGGCCTCAGGCCCCCCGCACACAACTGATAAGCCCCGGGGAGGTAGCGGTCCCTGTGGCAGTGGGACGGGGCCAGGAGGCTCCCCCGCTTTTATACACATAAGCTCCCAGGACTTTGCCCACCCGGGGTCTTTACAGTAACGAAACACGGGACACCCCGCTTTGTTTTTTTAAATTTTACAGCGAATCCACAGCTCTGCCGCATCTACGCTCCTAAAATAAAAAAAAGGAAAAGAAGTGCGGGAGTTTTTTAACATTTTAAGGCAGATCCACGGCACTGCCACATCTCTGCTCTTCAAATTAAAAAAAAGCTTTTTATTCCTTGGGTGGTCCCGTTGGGATCATACCCTCGGAGCTAAGGGGTCAGGATGTTCCACCCCGGCCTCTTTTCATTTTTTTAACTTTTTTTTGACTCAGCCTAGTCACAAGATGGCTGGCAACACTCCAGTGCCTTCTGTTGTTGAAGTGTTGTCAGCCAATCAGAGGGGTCGCAAATTCTTCCTGCCCCTTGATATACAAGTTTGTTTCACCCCTAATTTTTCAAAAACTACTGACTGGAATTACACCAAAACAAAAAAAATTGTTTGCTTTCTGGACCAGGACCTCTCTTCCTGCCAAATTTTGTGTACTTCCGTAGAGTAGTTTTTCTCTAATGTAATCCCTATTGAAAAATTGATAGAGAAAAATTGCTTTGGGACCCCGCCTTTTTATCTGCACACCCGGATGGATCTTTCCAGACAGCAGCAGAT